>NC_044315.2:74701008-75347675 GCF_007474595.2 Lynx canadensis
TCCTTTGTTTTGACTCAGAACCTTCTGAGCAGTTGAGATTTTCAGATCCGTTTGCCTCTCCAGCAGCTTGTGAGCCCGATCTCACTGCTGTGCCTCTCCACCACACTTGCAACCTTCCCTGGTTCCCACCCCGCTGGTCTCACCCCCCTCTGGCTGCCCAGCTGCTCTAGACTCTAGCTGGGCCAACCTGGTGGTCTCATCCCTTGTGCTGCCTGGCTTCTCTCTCCTTTCCATTTGGCCACCCAATGTACAAATGGAAAGTGCTTTCATAGACTTTCTTGCTGAGTGACTTTCAAATCCATTCTGGAAGCTAAACTGTACAGGGAGCATAGAAATGTAAGAAAGCAGAGCTATTCTGGCTGATGCAGGGGCAACAAGACTGGGGGGGAGGGCTGGGCCCAGCATGCTCATTTACCTTTTAGCCTGGGGTACCTCCAGGATGGAACAAAATTTGTGAACTTGTGATTTAGCTCAAAACCCTTATTCCTCAAATCAGGAAACTGAGGCAGAGAGGTGGAGATGAGCTGAGGGGGTTCATACGGAGAGAGATAAAATCACGTGCTTGTTCTCATCCCCTCCCTGCTAATATTCCAACCAGCTTGCCAGGCTCCTCCCCCTGCCGCTGCTTCAGATCCTTTTTGCCTCTGCCACCTGCCTCCACCTCCCAAGGAAGCCTGCCCAGGTCTCCCACTCTTGCCAACAACCTCTCTTCAGAATACTCCATGGTCCTGCCACACAACATTATATCCAATTATCTACTTGTTTTGACCTCTGCCAAGTGTGGGAACATGTGTGACTTTTGCATTTGGCATAATAAGACTCAGGGTTCTTGAGGGCAGTCTTCTCCAGATTCCTTGCCTCCCACCCTGCACAATTTGGTGTTGGACCTTTGTATGATCAACCCTCAGTCAGTGCTTGTGTTGATATTGTGTTTATGGAAAGAGAAGGTTCTAGAAGTTTGGCTTATACAAAGGAATTGTGTGATGGCATATTTGTCTGTCACTTCTCAATGGTTCTGCATTTCCCTGTCCTTCTCCAGGGTTACTTGGCTGCCCATTAGCTTTTATGTTCCAGCATGGCCCCACGAGAGTCACCACCAGCCTCCTTTCAGCCTGTAGTTAGTTACTGAGGTGTGGCTGTAGCATCTGAGACTTAGTGGACAAACAGAACTAATCTCTCATCCCTTCAAGAAAGAACCGCATTTTGGAGAGATGAAGAGGAACCAGCTATAGGACTGCCCACCCCCACCCCGCCCCATCATTGTTTCCCTGTATAAAGAACTGTGATATCTCTATCATACAGACCCAAAGTGTGGTACCTTGGCCAACACTAGCGGAATTTGGTGGTGCAGATTCTTAGGCTCCACCCTAGACCTACTTAATCAGAAACTCAGTCTGGGGTCCAGAAATCTGTTTTAACAAGTATCCCAGGGAATTGAAATTCCTGAAACCATTTGGAAATCATTGGTTTAGGAAAATAATCTGTCTAAATTCTGGGAAGAGTCTATAAGGGATCATTGGGTCTAAGCTCTGGCCTTTGAGCAGATGGAGTCCTATCCCCATTATGCAGATGAGAAAACCAAGGCATAGAAAAGTTAGCGATCAGGGTCATGTCATTGGAGAATGTTGACATGAAGATTCATTTTTCTGTCTCTTGATTGAGTCCACTTTCTAAACTCAAATATGGCTGTAGGCTGTAAAAATACTATTGCAGACGGAAATATATTTGTAATATTTATCTAAAGTTATCTTGTGGTGATCACTGTATGTGGTAGAAAGAAATATTTTTTAAAACTATTAGTATATGTGAGAGAAGGGCAAACTCTTCCAGGGTATTTTCAAGCAATAAAACACGCAAGAAGGATCTTGTCCCATTAACCGGACAGCCCTCTGTTTTGCAGGGGTTAACATGAGTAGATTGGACGTAGGTGTTGGCCAGAGTGACACTGCACTGAGAGAATCTAGTGACTGAAGATACGGTGAATGTGGAAGGATTAGGGTCACAGAAAACTACGGTCATGGGTCAAATCAGCCTGCTGCCTATTTTTATAAATAAAGTTTTACTGAAAAACGGTCATGCCCATTTGTTTATGTGTCCCTATAGCTGTGTTTGCATTACAATGGCAGAGTTGAATAGTTGCAACAGAGGCCTTATAGCCCACAAAATCTAAAATATTACTACTTAGCCCTTTCCTGAAAAAGTTTGCTGACCCCTGATTTAGAGTATTAAAATAAACTCAACTAAAGGCAGTATTACAAAAGAAGGGATTTGAAGAAAAGAACAGAAATGTGTTTCCTCAGACTCCTCCATAAAATCTGCACTTATGTTAATATTACTAACTCATGTTTTCACGTGAAAAGTTTCTTTCTTGGAATTCACTAATTGTAAAGCAGCTAGATACCCTCATTTGCGTGTGACCAAGTAGACTATTGGAGAGGGCACAGGAGCTGAAAGAGAGGCATGGCAGAAGAGATTTGGGAAATATGTAGACAGGTATACTTTCAGCATTGGGAATATGTGTGTGTGTTCATGGATGATATGTAATATCCATATATATGAATATATACATCACATGCACACACCCATGTTATTCCTGCCCACTTCAAAACGGTTTTGAGGCAAGTTAAATGCACAGATGTATAAGAACTGAAGCCATTAAAACAAGGCAAAAGGTAGGAGCCAAGACGTAAAGTAGAGTAAAGCAAAAGGAGTAAGAGATTAAGAAACCCAGGCGGATGACAGTTTTCAGCGGTTGAGCACAACATGTATACTTCAGAGCTTCTTGGTAACCAGGGCAAAGAAGAAAACATACTGGGTTGCATAACTCTCTTTGATCGTAAAAAGCAGATGAGTTCAAAAGGAAAAATGGACCTTTTGCTGCTTGTATAGGTGCTTTGAAATATATAGCATATTCTGAAATGGCTGATGGTAATCTATGAATTTAATGCATGGCATCACAATGAATCAGGATAAGAGCCAATCTTAACAAGTGAAAATACTAGAATATTTTAAAAGAAACATAGTCTTATAATTTTCAGTGATGCAGAACTAGCAATAAACAAACACTAGGGCAGTGGAGAATTCAAGGCAAAAACAAAACAAAACAAAACAACAACAAAAAAGAACATCACTTTCCTGGCATCTAGGGGCTTCCAGGAGAGCTGAAGGACTAGAAGACTCCTAGGTTAGATGGTCCTTAAGAAATCTGTTGTCATCTAGAGAAGAGAGGAGAATCTGCATTTTTTTGCAAAGCTGGGAAAAGATATTTCCATATCAATAAAACATAAGTGAGGAGAGACAGGATGACTTATTCTATGGTGCATCACCCATTGGGCGTTTGAGGGCACTACTATGAGCTAGGCAGTTTCCTACAGCATTGGACACCACACGTCATCCCTGACTTTGCGAGGCTTACAATCAGGAGAGTGAGATGGGCAATTAAATATGTAATTACAATACAATGTAATTGATATTAACACCAGATAATTCAGGGCATTCTATGTGCATGGTGGGAAAACCCAAGCTCATCTATCATTCTCCAGGGAGGCTTCCTTGAGGTGACATATTTGATGTGTACATTAGTTTAATAAATAAATACCCACTCAAATTGTACTAGGTCATTTCACTCCCTTCCTCTTCCAGTTTAAAATCTTGCAGCATCCATCCTTGTCTGTGGAGTCCTGGTCACGTTTTCTTGCATGGCCTCCCTGGCCCTCTCCTAAGACTCATTTTCAGGCTCTGATCCCACCAAAAGCCTAGCTCCACTCCACGTACACTGTTTATTCTGAACCCCTAGCTTACTAATCTCTTCCCTGACTCTGCTTTCATGCAGGCAGCATCCTCACCACTACATCAAATGCCCTTTCTTACATCTCTTGCTCTGGCAATTCAAAACATATTTTTTGAAGTTGCTGTTCAAATTTTGTCCCTTCTCTGAGGGCCCACCCCTGACTTTCAGAAAGAAATCTATCTCTCTTTGCTCCTTAGGATTTCAGAGCACACTTCTACCTCTTGTCAATAATGATGACAGTAATAGTTTTATGATTACACCCACCACCTACATTTTGTGAGCTCATATTGTGTGCCAAGCATGTTACATTCATAGTTTCACTTAATTTGTACAATTATCTCATGAGTGCTCTTATTCCCCTTTGGCAGATAAGACAACTAAGGCTTGGAGCTGCCAAATGGTTGTTCCAAGGTCGTATTGATATTGATTGATGAGCTGGCATTCTGAGCCAGGGCTGCCTGACTGCAGAACAAATTGCTATAAGCACCATGAGATCCTATTGCCTGTATTCTAGGTAGCTACCTATAGCTCTGTCTCCCCACCTGCACTGTAATCACTTTGAGAACCCAGCATGTCCCTGGAATAAATAAACAGCTTGCATGTGTCCACACCTAGCATGTTCCCGATAAAGGTTTAAATTGTATATTTACCTAATAAATCCAATTCAAATACCTAACACTGCGAAAAACACCATTTGTTTTAAGACTCCGTGCCATTTTCCTAAATGAAGTCTAAATATGAGCTTGTTTCAGAGAAGAGATCCCAGGCCTGATCCTTTCCCTGACGCCTCCCCTCTTGCTGCCTTCCATTCTACAAACTCCTGTCTCTTTCCCTACTCTGGTCCTTGCCCCTAAGTGTAAGGGCACACATATGTCTCAAAATAAAAGCAGATGGAACTGACACATAGATGTCTAAGGAAATTAGTATCTTCTTGGAAGAGTGACTGGAATATAATTGGTGGGCAAAGAAATCAACAAACAAAAGTTATTTGGAAAAAAAGGAGAAATAGAAAGAAGGGGGTAGGGGGGAGAAAGAGAAATTTGGAAACTTTTCAGAAGTTTAGGATCTGTTTCATTTGACGAGAAGAATGGCTCACTTCTGAGTTACTCAGACTTCTTTTATGTAGACTACAACCTCTATCCTCTGGTTGTGCTAGATTTATGGACTTGGTTGGGGGTTGAGGTTAACACTGAAAGATGTCCTAAAGTGTTGTTTCCTGATGTTAGCAAAATCAGGAAATGACCTTTTCTTTTCTCTTTAAAGTGGGCTAGCTTTTCTTTTCTTTTCTTTTTTTTTTATTTCTAAGAAACTTGAAGCTCAATGGGTCCTGCTTTTGAAGTAAAAATTGATTTATTCCCCGAGTAAACCATCTCAAGTTGAACAGATGTGTTAGCTGTGCAGTGCCACGTATTTGCAGTTGTGAAGCAAAAAGCAGAGGAGAAAACATGTCAACCACAACAGAATGCACCAATTCACTTTTTGTGGCTGTTATCTTTACTGGGAAGGAGAACAAAAAAGTCCCAACATAACCTTGGCTTCTTAACATCAAACTTTCAGCTGTACAAAGAAAGGGGCTTATTGTTAGACTGAAAGAACAAAATGTGAGTGTCCGAAGAGAGATGATCAATGAGAGGGAACCCAAAAGGTGTTAACGAATGGAAAAATGTGTGGAGCACCTCAATGGGAAATGTACCCTCAGTGAAGATGTAGTGGAGTATGCATGGGTGGAGAAGGGCTCAGAGCATTGTCTTGGAAATAGAGGCCTGACTTCACATCTCTCCCACCTCCTTCTACTCAAGCAAACATTTGCTGAGCACTCACTGTGAAGTAAATGCTTGAAACTTTTTGGAGGGGGTCTACTTGGCCCCCCATCTCATTTGTCATTGGCAATGGGACAGCAATCGTTTTCCCTTTCAGTGTGGTTAAAGGGTTGATATTGTTTAAACACCTTAGAATACCTCCTGGTGCATGGTGAGCACTCGGTTGACATTTGTCGAAGGGATCGGGACTCTTCCTTTTGTTGGCTTGAAGTGTTAGACACCAATCTAGATACATAAACCACTGAGTTTATCTAGGCAACCAAACTCCTCCTCCATCATCCTGGGTCAAATCATCGAAGACCTCATTCCCCCTTTGCATTCTCCGTCTCCCCTCCCAAGCTCTTTCCCTCCATCTTTGCTCATTTGTTCTTATTTTCACCTTCCTTCTTCTATTCCCTCCTGCAACTTCCCAGCTGCAATTTTGCTAAGCATATTTACTCTTTTATTTTCATGTTAGATATGTTTATGTTTGTCCCAAATTATTTACAATGAATATGTGTTGCTTTTGGTACAGAAGGGTACTAGAAACAACCTAGAATCTGTACGCAGAGGGGAGACCACAAGCAATATTGTGGGACAATACTGCACATATAATGTTGTTTTCTGTTTTAATATATGTAGTTTCCTATAGGTCATAGGAAAATCTATTATTTCCTTGTCTGAATATCATGTACTACCTTTCACTACCTCTTTCTAGGGAATGTGGACTATATAAGAATTAAAATTAAATTTCTCCCTCTGAAACCAGCCCACAGAGTGGTTGACACAGCCCTGTGTGCCCTTTTCTCCTTCATCTGTGAAGTTGCTTTCTGGGATATCCCATTCTGTCCCTCACATCAGAAAATGTGAGTATAACTGACAAATAGCCGGACAAGCTGGAAACCCTCAATGGGAACTGAAAGAGCATAAGGTATCAGCCCAAGGAGCTCATCCTTCTGTTTGGTCAAACCTTAGAAGATGAGACCCCTGTCCTTAAGGGACTGGCACTCAGACATGGCATGTTAAAGTACTCTTGGCACTGAACTCCTGTTGTGAGATCCTGTCTTTGGTTTCCCTGTGAATGTCTCATAAAGGAGCGGGCTGAACAAAACTGGCTTCTACCCCTGAGGTCACATGGCTTTGCCTTTCTTTCCTCTTTCTCTTGCTTTAATGTGATAGCATTTTGGGGGGAGAGGAATTTGGAGGGGGTCTACTTGGCCCCCTGTCTCATTTGTCATTGGCAATGGGACAGCAATTGTTTTCCCTTTCAGTGTGGTTAAAGGGTTGATATTGTTTAAAACACCCTAGGACACCTGTTGTGAGTGTTTAAAAATTAATACATTTAGAACATTGTGGAAGCTATTGTCTTGGCTGCATTGGGATTGAAGGCTAATTGATTAATTATAAACTAAAATAGAAGGATCTAACCTCTCTTACTTGTAATCAGTAATTTTGTGATTACAAGCAAAAACTAGAAACAAAAAGAGGAAAATATGCATGGATATTGATTTGACCTGGGGATGAGTAAGAGTGGCAGAAATTAGCTTGTGTCCACTGTTATGCCCCTTCTGAGTGACCACCAGTTCTGATCCTGGGTTCATCTATTATACCACTCCCTCTTAACCTTCATGCCGAGGAATTGCCTGCGGATCTTGTGAAAATGTTGATTCTAATTCAGTAGGTCTGGGGTAGGGCTGATTGCATTTTTAACAAGTTCCAGGTCCTGCTGATGTTGTCTCTCTAAGGGCCATTATTTGCATAGAGTAGATAACCAAACCCACATGACTTCCCTTAGAAGGACACAGCAGAGGAAACACAGCAGGCCAAGACCATAGCACCAAGAGAGTTTCCTCAGTGGGCATCTTCATGGCAGTCTACGGTCTATTTTCCTTCTCCCCCCAACAACACAGGTGTCCTCATAATGAGACATTGGGTATAGGGGCCACTCTGTTTTAAAAGCCCCAAGCTCTGTTGGAACCAATATCTGTTTTCACAGCTTCCAAAGTCCCAAATCTATGGCTTTCCACCAGTTATTTAGGCACAGTTTGCCCCATCTAGAGGCTGTTTATCAATCAGAGGTCATTTTCCCCATTAGCCATGTCATCCCACCTTTATCAGGGGATACTGCTTTGAGATTAAACCGTAGTCATTTTCCCAAAGAGAAGGCAAAGGCATTTTGGTAAACCTTCACTCATACTTACCTATTTGTTTTTGTTTCTGAGCACATAAGATCACCATGAAGTCTACAATGACTGTAGATAAGGTGGGCCATGTGACTAGTTTAAAGAAATGAAATATGATGAGGAGTTATGAGTTGGTGTATTTCTCTGAGCTCTTTCTCAGCTAATGAGTTGCGTGCAGGAGATCCAGGAAAGCACTCCAGGAAAGCGGTGTGGGGGATGGTAGAGTCTCAGCTTGGAGATGTCAGGTAAGAGTTGCTATATATTGTGTGTAATATATAACCAGCTTAACTTATAATTTATTGTCTAAACCAGGATGCCTTAGAGGCCAAAGGGACTCTTATATTAATAATTACACTGAATTACACTGGGAAAATGGGTCTAACTGGGCACTGTCCTAGCCCAAACCATATACATATGGTCATTCTAGGTATAATCCATTTTATCGCCCCAAAAATTCTTTAGTAAAACAGTGTGCTTTACCACCAGTTCCAGAGGTTGTGTATGTGTGGGAGAGAAGCGTATATGAAGTACTGAGTCCAGTCAGTAGGTAATTTGCAAAATCAAGGACCATACATGATGATATATTCATGTCTCTGTATAATGGATGAAAAATTCAGATCCAGAGAGACGACTTTTCAATGTCATATTATAAGCTGATGTCAAACTCTTGGTTTCTTCATTTCCTTTTTTTTTTTTTTTTTTTCACTCTTCCTCTTTGTATTAGTCAGGATACTACTAGGATAGTCAGCAGGAACACATTAGCCCTGAAATATCAGGGACTTAAGAAAACAAAAATGTATTTCTCATTTACATGAAGTCTATCAGGGAATGGGTAACCTTTATGGTCTCCAAATTGGCTATGGAGAGGGAAGAGAGTGTGGGAGACTGCACATGGAATATTGTATAGTTCATGCCTGGGAGTGGCTTATACCACAACTGCCTGAATTATATTGGCTAGAACTAGCCATATGACCCCAATCTAAGAACAGGGGAGGCTGGAAAATGCAGCGTTTCTGTGTGTCCAGGAAGAAGAAATAGTGTGGTAAACATAAGCATTTTCTTCATACACTCTCTTAGAACTAATCTTTAACAGTTGGCTCTAACAATTGTATGAGAAACTATATAAAGAAGATTGAGGGCCTCTTGATTGCAGCAGAGTACCACACCCTCCTGTCCTCCACAGGAGACTGTATTAGTCTGCTCAGACTGCTATAACAAAATACCATAGACAAGGCGGTTTAAACAGCCAACGTTTATTTCTTACAGCTCTGGAGGTTAGGAAGTCCAAGATAGCGTGCAACCACAGTTGGGTTCTGGTGAGAGTTCCCTTCCTGTATTGAAGATGGCTGCCTTCTTACTGTATCTCATGTAGCCAAGAGAAGGAAAGCAAGCTCTCTGGTCTCTTCTTATAAATGCACTAATCCCATCATGAGGATGCCACCCTCATGACCTCGTCTAAACCTCATTACCTGTCAAGGCCTCATTTCCAAAGACATTCACATTAGGGGTTGGGCATCAACATATGAATTTGGGGAAGAGATAAAAATTCAATCCATAACAGACACCTTGTGCCATTTTCTGCTTGTACTCAGGATGTTATATGATTGGAAGTATGGATACTTGGGTTCTGGTCCACCTGTGACTCTGGGAACTTGAATCTCTGGTCATTTGGCTTCTTGATACATCCATTCCCTCAAATGCTTACTTTTAAAACTCTTGAAATAATGGATATGAAGGAAATGTGTGGAAAATTATGGTGATTATAGTGTCACAGTCAGAGAAGGAGATGATGTCCGTTCATCTCATTTAACTTGTATTTTGACCACTAAGTGTGAAACATTTTCCTAGAAACTAGAGATAGAGTGGAGACCAATACATTTGCTTGCTACATAAATTCTGTTTCTTTTTCTTCCTTCCTTTTTCTTTCTTTCTTTCTTTCTTTCTTTCTTTCTTTCTTTCTTCTTTTCTTTCTTTCTGCCTAGTCATGGACATATATATTCTTTTTATGATTATTTGAATCTCATCTAATTATGGGTTGTAATTAGGTAGCCAGTCACAGGAATGAGCATGATTGGGATACTCAACTTAATCTAGGGGACATAAAGTCTTCCTGAGCTAGTAACATTTGATAACAGATCTGAATATTAATTTGGGAGTAATTTCTGATGATAATGATGATTACATTTTTATCAAGATCATGGGGCGCCTGGCTGGTTTAGTTGGAGGAGCATGCGGCTCTTGATCTTGGGGTGGTTAATTTGAGCCCCACGTTGAATGTAGAGATTACTAAAACAAGCAAACAAACAAGATCATACTATGTGCCAGGAGCTGTTTAATGTGTCTTATGTATACTATCTTAATTACATTATTATCCCGATGAGTCCTATAACCACTCTATGATCTAGGTATAAATATTAGTCTATTTTTGCAGAATTAGTTGGAGAAAAGAGGGATGCATCTTCCAGTGAAAGGGAGCAGCAAACATGAAAGTCTTGTGGTTGGAGAGAACATGGCACATGACACATTTGAGGAACTGAAAGAAAGATGAAGTATTTGAAATCATACTGTGTAAAATGCCCTAAGGAAGAAGACTTTCTCCCTCCTCGACAAAGCGCGAATGTGTTGGGGGACAGAGGAGAGAAGCAAATGTAGACATTTGTGGTTGGATGTGAAATTCAGCTTTCTATAAAATACACTTCCCATGTAATGCAAACTTAAGTTGAATTTGATTTAAAAGTTTTGTATCTGTATTCCTCATAATATTACCACAAGAGCTCATAGAAATCTAGGCTTTTGGGAGATGCATGAAAACCTAAGACCAGGAGGAGAGAATGGAGGGTTTGCTAGCACTTTCCTTCTCTTGAAGCTATAAATTGGGTTTGGGAGCCGCCAAGGTTTTGCTGGAAATAGAGTTCAACAAGGAATGCTTGCACTTGACCTTATTTAAATGTGCAGTGTGGACTAGAGTAGAGAACAATTCAGTATAACACAACGATAGCTTATCTAGTCTGGCTCAGAGTGTTTTCACAGCAGGTTAATAGGAAAGACTTTTTCTCTTCTCTTCTTAGAAAATGATCAACTTTTTTTTTGAAGTTAGAGTTTGATTTTCTATGCTAGGCAGCATTTTGTTTTCATTGAATTGACTTTGATGTGAAATTTCCTGGCATTTCTTAATTCTGTAGAGGAGGTTTCTCCCTTTGAAACTGAGATGTGTACGTGTCTAATTACATGTATTACTATGTCTGACTGATCTGCATGTTCACACATTTACTAGCAAGTATTTATCCAGCACCTATGATAGGCTAGCTTCTGGGAATGCTGCAGTGAGCACATCAAATAAGACTCATGACTTTCACCGCCATGGAACTTAAAATTTGAAAGTGCTTGTAGACGTACAGCAAAAAGATACGAGGGTGAACATTTTATTGAACACTAAGGAGAAGAAGAATAGGTTGCTATGAGGCAGAATAACAGGAGGGTCTACCTGGGAATGGCTGGTGTGCTTGGTAGCTTCTGTCATCCTTCTTCCCACACTTCTCCACCATACCTGGGAGGCTGCCCTGGCTGGGCTGCCTTCAAAGGGCTTCTCTACTCTCAGTTGAGAATTGGCCACTGGGACAGTGGGAGAAGCAGGAGGCTGGGGTATTTATGTCCTTCGTTCCTTTTCTATCAGATCTTGCTACTTAGTTGTGACCCTCAAGTGAAGACCACCAATTCTATAAGGTAGCCTTCTTCTTACACCTGCTGTCTCCGGGCTCTGGAACATGTTCCCTCCCCTTCTGCTTCAGGCCAAGGTGAGGTAATGGCTTGCTGCTGTTACTAGCCATGACTAACTGTGCTATCTCTTGGTGTCCCTTAACCCTGGCCATACCTTGGTATATAGGCTCTTTATTAACATTTCACCCACTTGGTATGTGACATTTGTTTCCTGCCAGGTACCTGACTAAAATATACTCAGGAGGGTCTTTTTGAGGATGTGGCTTTTATGTTGAAACCTGAAATGTCAGAAATTATGGACTGGAAAATTAATGGGAGGAAGTGGGTTTTAGAAAGAGGGAAGAGCATGTATGAAGGCCCCAAGGCCAGAGAGAATTTTATGTGTTCAGGGGACATATGGGGGAGAGACATGTATGTAGGCACCAAGCAGAAGTGGTGCTGCATGAGCCTGGAAGAGTGAACAGGGACAAACATACCTGGCTTTATAGCTGCTGTTAGGGAGTTAGGGTTTCATCTGTGTGCAATGGAAGCCATTGATGCAGAAGGAGATTAGACAGGAGAGTGTCATGATCAAATTTGACCTATTTAGCAATTAATTTGCTTAAGGCCATTAATTGACACTGTATGCCAAGACCTGTATGGGCTAAGGGGGAGAGGGAGGCAGAAATAGAGGCATATAAGGCATAGTCTTTCCATCAAGTAGCCTATTGGAAGAGTTAGGATATGGGTATATAGAATTTTAATATAAGACATGATAGTAAGTAGTATAAGAAGCAGTATGAATGACAGACTGTTTTCAGGGGGATGAATAGGGAAGACTTCCTGGAGGTTGTAGCACATGAGTGGCTTTAAAAGATAGATGATCTTACCTTTGATGGTGGAAGGCATTCCAGGGGAAGAGAACTGTATGAGGCAGTACTATTCAAAGTAGCTGGTCTGTGTACCAATGAGAGAAGCTTTGGCTTGAATGTAAATCAGCACATTGCTCCCATCATCAAGACAGTCTTACACTGGGCTAACTGGCATTTGCACATGGGAGGTGGAGTTGCAAAGAAAGAGAAATTGGATGAAGTGGGATGCAGCCAGAAGGATGCAAATATCAGGGTAAGGAGCTGAAATTTTAGGCTGTGGGCAGTGGTGGCACATTAGACATTTTTGAGAAGAGTGGCAAGTTTAGATCTGTGTTTAAATATGTAATTTAGGGGTGCCTGGGGGACTCAGTCAGTTAAGCATCTGACTTTTGATTTTGGCTCATGATCTCACAGTTTGTGAGTTTGAGCCCCATGTTGGGCCTTGTGCTGACAGTGTGGAGCCTGCTTGGGATTCTCTCTCTCCCTCTCTCTCTGCCCCTTCTCTGCTCTCTCTCTCTCTCTCTCTCTCAACATAAATAAATAAACTTAAAGAAAACTTGTTAAAAAAATAATGTAGCAGGACAGAGGTGGATAACCTAAATGGGAAAGTCTGAGGCAATGATCAGAAAATCACTGTGGAAGCCACTGTGGAGATTCAGTTTTCCCTCTTGTGGTTTTATCAGTTTAACAGGAGCTGTCTTATTTTTGAAATGATGGCTGTGGTCTAAATGTCTGCTATTCACCTGTTCCCTTTTCAGACTAGTTCTCGATATGCTGAAACAAAGCCAGGGGTCTTCAATGAACTAAAACAGTAGTCTTGAGAACAAAAGTGAACAGCAGTCTGCTGACTTTTAGCTCACCGATGGGTCAGGGAGAGGAAGAGGACTGTGTGATGTGCTTTGTGACCTGTGGGAATTTGGACAAATTAGGGAGTCGCACCACAGTTCACCCTCAGAGTAATGTCCAAGAATTATACAGAGATACTTGGATTATTAGCACTCTCTTTATTTGTAGGCAAAAGAGATCAGTCATTTTAATTAGCAAAGTTCCCAAACAAGATTTTGGAAGAAACAGGGCAGGGAGAGAGGGAAGCCCAAGCCCAAATCCCCGGGGGGTTGTCTGGGAAGAGGGGCTCTCATGTACATATTTTTTGGGCAAACAGATTAGCTGACATCAAGCAAATAGCTCAGGGTGATTGTGTCCTTGAGGAGACTGGGTAGGAGTGTCAAAGAAAACCTTTCTAGTTGTTTATGGATTTTGTGGAAAACCTGATGAGCTTTCCTGTGGAACACACATGGCAGACTGGGTGACTGTGAGTACAGAGAGGCTCAGGTGCTTCCAGGCAGGGGGAATAGTGTTTAGGAAAAAGCCCTGAGGTGGGAGGAGCCTGGCATAATTGAGGATCTGTAAGATGGCTTTCACTGCCAGAACATAGTAGGGAAGGGAGGCTTCTTTCCGCATCGAAGCCCCTCTGTGGGTCCTTGAGTCAACTGGCTGTGCCAACCACAGGGCTGTTGCTGCATTGTCATTACCACGATCTGCATCATCACAGCTGCCATTTATGAAGCTCTCCTGTGGGTCAAGTGCAGCGGTAGGCACGTTCCATGCATCACCCCATAGGAACTTCCCAGCCACCCTGGGAGACTGGCATTGTCATCCCAGTTTTACCAAGGGAGATATTGAGACTCCCAGAATCCTGCAGCTTGCACAAGTCGCAGAAAGAGATTGGAAACCAGTTCCATCTCACTGCACAACCTCAGTCCTTATACCATACATATCATTTCTTGCCGTGGTCCTCTTCACCCTCAACTCCAGCACTCAGAAAAGTGCAAATTGATATTTGTGCAGCTGACTACTGATATGGTAATTGTTTTGCTCTGCAGATGCCAACTTTAGGGCATTGTCTCCCCACCAAAAGTGACACAAACAAGAAAAGAGAAGTCTTCAAAATAAAATACCTTGCTTCCTGAAACAGGAATCTAGACTTCACACAGATGGATTGGAATTGGGGTAAGCTATTGAATGAGTGGCGGATCCAAATGAATTGCCCCCAATGAACATTCAAGAACTACTTACTAAAGTAAGTCCATCACCTTTGAATGACATCACTTTGGCCATTGGGTGTCCGCCCAAAAATTCCCACGGACCCTGAGTCATGGCTTATGCATCCAAAATGTTTAAAAACAAATTCACCAATGTCCTTACTAACAAACACGTTCTTATACGTGGTGGGATATACACATATCTCTTCTCTGGTTGGTTGGGAAGGGTAAGTGTAAAAGCACAAATGTTTGAGTAAATAAATACATTTTGCTTTTTTATTTTAATTAAACCAGCAGTTCTGGTTTTCAGTAATTAAAATGTGGTCCCCTGAGGATCCCTGGAAACTTTTTAGGGTTCCCATGAAGTCAAAGCTATTTTCACAAATACCGAGATGTTTTTGGCCTCTTTCAAGCTCATTCACTCATGAGTGTTAAGTGGTGTTTTTGCAGAGGCTGTATGACGTGGGATATCTGCAAAAGACTGAATGAAGAAGCAGATGTGATTTTCCAATGGTTTCTTACTAAGCCAGGCATGAAAAAGATTTGCAAAAGTGTAAAACCAACGCCACTCTTCTATTTTTTTTGCAAATATAGTGTTTTGTTAAAAACAGAAATATCATGTATGTCAACATGTAATTTATTATTGGTATTTTTAAATGAATGAATAAGTCAAGTTTCTCAGTTTTCATTTCGAATAATATCTATTGATAAACCCATACCAACACAAGTTTTTTGAGGTTCTTGATTTCCAAAAGGCTAAGGAGCCTTGAGACCAAAATGACTGAGCATCACTGACTAAATTAATGTTTAGGACACATTATTAATTCAGTGCTGCCTCATCCCAGTCCAATAAAAATAATTTGTAATTAAGTCCTAGGAATTCCTACAAGAAAACATCAGCAGCAATAATGTGGAGACTTCCTGCTACTTCTAAAGAAAGTGGCAGTTAATCTGCAGAATCTTAACTGCTATTTCACAAAAATAATTACATCTGGGTATACCTTAACCCAAGCACATATATTGTAAAATATAATCAGAACACATTTCCCCAAATATTAATTGCTATTTATTTAATTGAGGAAAAATCCTCTGGATTTTCCTCTGGGGGGAAAACAAAGGAAATTCATTTCTGAGAATTTCACAATCTCAGGCTCTTGCCAACTTGTGTCTAGTAGCTTTTTCCCCTGAAGTCCTAAGGGAGGCCCTCACAAACCAAAAGTGGTGCAATCTGCATTGTGATCCCGATTCTGCCCTCGGTTTGCTGCCTCATGTCGGGGAAAATAATTTCTTTCCTTGGGGTCCGTTTTCCTCATGAAGGTAGGGAGGGAGCATCTCTCAGGTCCTTCCTTGAAAGATCCAAGTCTCTTTGAGACATCTAGAACAGAATGGTAAGGGAATGGAGAACAGGGCACTAAGGAAATCACTCAAGTGATGGCAAAGACCAAGATTTTGGATTTGGTGGAAGAGTGGCAAATGGGAGCTCAAAAAGAGATTGGAGGGAATTCTGCACCCAAAATTCCAAGGAAGATTAAGGGGGTGGAGTAGGTAGGTGTGGGAGCAAGAGTTTACTTGAGAAAGGCAGGTCACTTTCAAAGCTGAGAGGGACATTAGGAGGTCCCCTTATTGTTTATAGAAGAATTTGAGATAGCATCTTGAAGGAAACAAATACCATCTGGCTCTACTTTCTGATTGTACAGTAACTTCTTTCTTTGGGTCATGGATTTGAGTCTGGTTTTAGTGCAAAAATCATGAAAGGAAGAAATTTGCTGCAAATACTGGTCATTTTTTTTGTGAATCCACTGATGATGTTATCAGCCAGTGATTGAACAATGCCTTTGGGGTGCTTCATGGTGGTATCATGGTCTCCTTATTGCTGTCTTTCCTAGTTTGGTTCTGAATCCTGTATCCACACTCTCAACTCCAGCCAGTTCCATCCACTTCCAGTTGTTTAAATCACTCTCAATGTTACTCCCAGCCCTTTGCACATGCTAGTCCTTCTATCTGGGAGGCCCTTTCACCTAAACTGGCTAGCTGGCTAGCTTACAACCTAGTATCTTCTGTAATTTTTGAGATTGTGTATTTTTGAAAGTTGTTACTTCATCAAATAATATGTATACACAGTTAAAAAAAAAGTATTGAAATATTTATAATAGAAACAACAGTGCCCTGCTTACCAATCCCTACTACTTTCGGTCCTGCTCACCAGACAAACCACTTTTTAGCTTTTTCATGATTTCTTATGGCATATGCCTCTGAATTTCCAGAAAATATGCTTATATTGTTAATCTCTTGATTTATCAGTGTCAGACTTCTATTGACTTCCTGCTATAGTAGGATGACAAGTTTGACCTTTCATACATCTCATTTGTCCTCTCCTTTTCCCTGAATATTTATATCATAATTTTTGGATGAATCAGAATCAGTGTGTATGTTTTTACAATCAAGCAAATGGTATTCACCACAGAGTCCAAGTACTATCTTAGCATCCTTTCTTTTCTTGTACAACTTTGTATGTCCTGAGTTTACAATGGCCTCTTTACCCCTAATCTGTGTGGTTTTTTTTTTTCTTTTTAAACCTATTCTTATCCTTTTTATTTTTTGTTACCCATTCTATCAGATCAGTAATTTTTCCCTTTTATTTTTTTTAATTTTAAAAGTTTATTTATGTAATTTTTGAGAGAGAGCATGCACAAATGAGGGAGGGGCAGAGAGAGAGAGGGAGACAGAGAATCCCAGGCAGGCTCTGTACTGTTAGTGGGGCTGGATCCCACGAGCCAAACCAAGAGATCATGACCTTTGCCAAAATCAAGAGTTTTGGTCACTTAACCAACTGAGCTACCCAGGCACCCCCTTTTTTCCCCTTTTAAACAGGGGTTGACAAAATCTTTATGTAAAATATCACATAGTAAGAATTTTATACTTTTCAGTGCAGACAGTCTCTGTTGCAATTACTCAGCTCAGCTGTTACAGAGGGAACTCAGTCAAGGACAACATGTAATCTAGCTACTGACAGTATGTAAATGAATGGGCATGGCCATGTTCCAATTAATCTTTATTTACAGAAAACAATTGGCAAGTAGGATTGGTCCGTGGGTGCCTCTTTGCAAGCCCTTGTTTTAAATGATAAAACACACCAGATATTAATGTGTGCTGTTTTTATTTTTCTGCATCTCTTGTCCTAGAGCCCTCCACCCTGAGGCTGTCTGTACTGCTTGTTCTCTTTATGTCCTGCCCTGCTAGCATCCTGGGATTTCCCTTCATTGCTTTCTTGTTTTGGACCCCTTATTTCTTGGGTCTCTGCATCTTCCTCTTTTTGGTTTTATTCCTTTGCTTAGCTGGAGCACATTCTCAAGTAACTTCCTAAAAAAGAGAGTGTGTGGAAGGTAAATTTTCTGAGTCTTCCTAAGTCTGAAAATTTCCATATGCCCCATCCCTCGGTTTGTTGATCGTGGAATTAAGTCATGGGTTCTAGATTAAAAATTTCCCCAGAACTTTGGAGGCTTTCCAGCTTCTAGAATTTCTGGTAGATGACTGATTGCAATTCTGTTTATTTGTATATGTTTGTATGTGATATTCTTCTCTCTCCCAACCCTCCATCTAGGAATTTTTAGAATCATCTTTTTATCAGTGCATCTCATGGTGACGTGCCATGGCATGATTATTTTTAGTCCCATGCATCACCTCTGTTCTGCTCTGTGCCTAATGTGCATGAGTCTGAAGCTTCTTACAACAATTTCTCCAGATACTATCTCTCCTGTCTTCTGCCTGCAGGGCAGCCATCAGGTTCTGTAGGACCAAGGGGGAATCTAAGGTTCTTACTCTTCCTTTCTGTGCCCAGCCTCGTGGGTAGTCTCATGTCTTGTCCCTTGTTTCTGTAGAGCATCAGGTCTCTGAGGGTCCCACTTTGCAGGTATTCAGCAAGGCACAGGACTGATTTTTGTAAGCATACATGTCTCCAGGTTTTTATACTGAAGTTTTTTTTTTTTTTCCATTCTGCTAAGTCGATCATTGCTCATCTGTCTACATACTGTCTTCCAAAATTTCATTATAATTTGTTGTCCACTTACACCTTAAACATTTTTTTCATTTAACAAGAGGAAGGAAAACATGTAAATTCTGTGGTCAGTCTATCATGTTTAACCAGGAGTTCACAATTTGCCATTTGTCTGTCTACTCCACCACAAAGAGTCTGTGTCTGCTTATTCACTCACTATATTCCTAATGCCTGGCTCAAAGTGGGTATTCCACAAATACTTAGTGAATGGAATGAATGCATGCATATGGAGTGAATGATTTGACAGGAGCAGAGGCCTTAGGTGGGGGAGCCCTGGGAGATGATGCTGGAAGAAGCTGAGCCCAGATTATGAAGAGCCTTGAGGACCAGGCCGAAAAGTGTGTACTCTTTTCTTGGTCAGAAGGTCATTGATGGCTTTTCAATGGTGGTGAAGGTAGTGGAAGGGTATTTTGGGCAAGGTGATTTTTCTGGCTGTGGTGTAAGGGCTAGTGTGAAACGTGTGCCCAGGCAAGGGAATGAAATGCCATGAAGTGAGGAAGGAAGAGGTGTGTTGTAGAGCTATGGGAGAAGAACCAGCAGGATTTATGTTCTGATTCAACATGACTGGGGGTCCATGGGCAGAAAGAAAGAACAGGACAACGGATATTGGGAGGGGGGAGTAGATAACAGCGTTTCTTTTGTTCATATTTGAAGCATCAAAGGAAACCCCAGGTGAATGTGTTTAGCAGGTGGTTGACTATACCAGTAGAAAATGAAGACCTACATTAGGCAGTCATTCTCACAGAGAAGTCAAAGGATGGAGCCCCATGAAGGAATATTGTTGCTTGCTCTAAGGCACATAGATGGCGATAGATAGACCCAGAATTTGAAGTCAGATCTGTATCTAAATCCATAGCTCATCTTCAGCCTCAGATTGTACTAACTCTAAAACTTTGTCAAGAGGCAGAAGGTACAGGCTTAGTTTTGGCCTTGGACAAGCTCACATTTAATGGGATACATGACTTCTCAAGAAGGAAGGTTCAAAATACAATCGGCAGCTGACGGGGTGTGAGAGATGAACACAGACACTGGGAGACGACCAATGGTCTGGGCAGGAGGGAGGCCTGGCAGCTTCAGCCAACTTGGCCATGGTCAGAGCTGAGGTCTCCTGCAGACCCCACCTGCTTTCATTCTGATGGCTTCCCCAAGAGCACTTTCTTTTCTTACACTTTCTACCCTTCCTGCTGTTTTGGTTCAAATCAGAGAAAACTATGGCCAAATAGCAATTCTCAGAACCCAAGTGGAGCTAACATCCTGCCTGGTTTCATCCTTTCTTGCTCAGCCCAGAGCAGCCTGGGAAAATCACAAGAAAGTGGCCTCTGGAGATTTTCAGGGATGGCCAATGCAGGGAAGGACTCCTGGGTTCCTCTCCACATAGCCTCCGCTGGTAGCATGCCTTCGGGTTCATGGCATGGGCTGAGGGAGGAAGAGGAAGCAGACGCCGTGAGAGTGGGGGTGTGGGCATGTAGGTTGTGAAACAGTATGAGAAACCTCCAGAGCCAGCAAAGAAAGTTTTGTTTCTGGAATTCGGAATTCAAGTGTTTTTCACACTCAACGTTTCTGTGACTAGAAGGGGTGATAAAAATCTATGTCATTCCATTGGCTTTCACCTTTGTTTTAAATGATCAGATTTTAAACAGAAATTATTATCAGTCTGATATTGTTTCCTTTTCTAAAATGTGGTTTAATTTCACAAAGAGCCGAGTAAGACGGCAGAGCTGAATCATAGGAAGTGTCAGCATGCAAGCTCTACACCCTTTATTACAAAACCGTGGCTGAGTGGTATTCTCCTTGAAAAAATGTTCCTTAATCCTAGGTTTTTGTTTTTGGCTGGGGATATTTCCTCTTCCTTTCTTTTACCAATACAGTCTCTTTGATTTCATGTACAAAAATCTTTAATCCAGTGAGAAAGCATGAGTCTTGAGTTTGAATCCCACCTCCTCCTCTTCCTTACTGGGTAATATTTTGACAGTCACTGGGGCCCCTCTGAGCCTCAGTTGTCTCCATATAAGTGGAAGTAAGAAGATGGAGAATACATATTATATAAGAATATAACTGAGCCTGGGTGGCTCATTCTGTTGAGTGTCTGACTCTTGATTTTGGCTCAGGTCATGATCCCAGGGTCAGAGGATCAAACCCTGATGTTGGGTTCCATGCTCCATACTTGAGAATCTCTCTTCCTCTCCCTCTGCCCCTCTCCCCCCAGCCCATGCACTCTTCTCTCTCTAAAATAATTTTAAAAAGAATACACCTATATAGATTACATAATGCATTATACATACAAACATATAATTTATTTATATATTGTATCTATGATTAATTATCGTATATGTATAGGATTAACACATTGCTGGTAATTACTAGGTACTAAAATTGTGTCAATTCCTACCATTGAACCGAGTTGGATAATTTTTTTCCTATTGATAGTCACTGACTCACCAAAAAAAAAAAAAAAAAAAAGAAAAAGAAAAGAAAAGAAAAGAAAGAAAGAACAAAAGAAAGAAAATCAACTTAGTGTATGTTTTTAATTCAAGGGAGAGATATGTGGGTGTTTGTGTTTTGGATCTTATTTTTAGATATTACAAAAGTGTTCCATCCACTGGATTTTGAAATTAAGAACGGGAAATATTATTTATATCTGAATCATATATTGCAACAAATGAAAATATTACATGTATGTTTTCCATTCTGTATTATAGGCATTTAAAGGGAAGAGGGAGAGAGAAATGGAGAGAGAATAAAGAAGAGGGAGATAGAAAACATGTAAAATTGGTAGAGACAAGACAAAGCAAGGGCCAGATTCAGTGGGCTTAGGCACCAGTGCTTGCAGATAAATAGCTTTGGTTTTGTCCTAATTAACAGGATACTGAAGTCCTATATTTGCCACTATCACTTTCCTTTGAAACCCACCCACCACACATCCATCTCTCCATTCATTCTTTTTTTTGTTTTTTAAGTTTTTTAAAATTTATTTTTAAAGAGGGGGTGGAGGAGGGGCAGAGGGAGAGGAGAGAGAGAGAATCCCAAGCAGGCTCCTTGCTGTCAGCATGGAGTCTGATGTGGGGTGGGAACTCATGAACCGTGAGATCATGACCTGAGCTGAAATCAAGAGTCAGACGATTAACTGAGGGAGCCACCCAGGCGTCCCTCATTCTTTATTTTTTGAATCAACAAACAACCACTAACTATACACTATGTGTTTAGCCCTGTCCTAGGTGCTAACAAAACAATCCATCAAGTCAGTCCTACCTTCTAAGAGCTCACAGTTTCATGAGATGGCAGATAGGCGAATAAGTAACAGTAGAATGAAATAAGTGACTGGTTCAGATTTGGGGTGTGGTGGGAAAGACTTCACAGAGGAGGTGACCCTATATGGGGTCTCAAAGGACATGCACTTATGTGTCGGGAAGACAAGATTGTTGGCTGGCAGATTAGGAGTGTGTTTTGGGCCCCCCAAAGTTCAGGATAGCTTTTAGAGTGACCCAGTACTGTCTGAACCGGGAGCTGGTTTATTTGAAACATAGCTCTCTGTGGTCATGGAGACAGTGCGACAGGTGGTTAAGATCATAGATATTGCAGCATAGAAATAGGTTTATACTGATTTACTAGCCGTGGGGCATTGGTCAACTCTTCATCTGTCTTGAGCCCTAGCCTCTTTCCATTTACAAGGAGGCTAAAACTCAGGAAAGTTGTAAATTTTAAGTGAATTGGCATAATATATGTAAAGGCTTTGTACACTGCTGGGCACACTAGTGAAACCATTGTTTTCATTTCAGTATTTGGATCTTTGGTATAGTAGACTCTTAGTGGCAATCTGAACAAGTTGAGTTAAGGGTGAGGAGTAATGACCCTGTGAAAAAAAAACAGATTATATTTTATGTATGACTTTTCAAACAGCCTCTTGAAATGTCTCAGAAACTTGTCTGAATCACGATAACTCAGATATCAATGTCAAGCTTCTCCTTTGGAATCTATCCCCCTCCATTTTTATGGCTGGAATGAAATCAAACCAAAGGTGGGAGATTCACTGTCTTTGTTGTAGATTAGCTCTTGGTGAAAAACCTAAGCTTCAGCTCCTGAGAGCAAAGCTCTTTGGAGGCTATCAGCCACACCTTCAGCACAAAGCTGTTTTCCAGTCTGTAATTATGAGTAGCACCCAATGGACAGGATGGCAAATATCTGGGTCAGCTCTCTTAGAATAGATGCTCATGCACAGGATATGGCGAGAGCAAGTAAAACCATGAGACAAAAATGTGAATGGAGGGCAGTCATTTTTAATATAGACTGACTTGAGGTTAGCTATCTCTTCCATAGGAGTACTATTAATTCTTGGGAGTTTGGAGTATAATTGGTATCAATTGACAGGGCCTCCAATTTATAATCATTCTTTCTCAGATACTATAAATGACTGCATCCCAGTGGCCAGATTTGTTCTTTATCTCCCTATGTCCTTGGCCATAGCTGATTCTAGGACAGTTGTTCCCAAACTTGAGTGTGCATCAGAATCTCCTTATTAAAACAGGAATTGCTGGAACCCATCCCCAGAGTTTTTGATCCAGTAGGTCTGGGGTGGAGCTTGAGAATTTGCATTTCAGAAAGTGCCAAGGCATACTGATGATGCAGGCCTGGAAGTACATGTTGAAAACCACCCATCTAGGCATACACGACTGGGTTATCTCTGTATTATTTCTTCCAATGCACCCATATGCCCTTAACTTCTTTTTGCGTATTTTTGCTGGATATAGTTTCCATTGCTCACATATAAAATACTTTAATGAATACTAGAGTGGGGGGGGGGTCTTGTCTTTACCTAGGAGAAAAGAGGAATCAAAAGGGGAAAATCAAGGTTTTCTCTAACATCTTAAGATCTGTTGTGTGGAAACAAGAATGGAAGGTGAATCTTACTAAGTTTCCCATTTTGTCTCAGACGAAGTAGGCTTTTTTTTTTTAATGATTTAAACTATGTGAAAATGGGCAGTTTTCATTAATGATGATAGATTGAACATACTCATTTATCCCTGTTCTCTCCTGAAACACCAATAAAATGACAGTGACTGAGATTTTAGCATAATGTATGACATAAACTCTCAAAGACAAAAAGAAGGGAAGAAGGAATGGTAAGAACATTGGAGGCTGGAAAGCAGATGGACAACTAGTCCTGCTGACTTTAGCAGACTCAAGAAGTCTGATTTGTGAGCTGGCAAAGCAGAAGAGAAAGAGCAAAGAGATTTACACTGTAGAGCCCCAGAAAGATTCTGGATTCTGGAACTTCCAAACAGGGTAAATGTGACCCTTAAAATAGGCAAACAGGTTGAAATTCTGTGAAAACAAAGGGACCTTACATCATCCCCACCAAACACCTCAGCTGACATATGTTCCTGGCCCATAGCAGGAGATTTACTCATGAAGGAAGCAAGTCAGGGGGACTCTTTGGTCTAGCGTGTACCAGTTGGAAGAAGGGGTACCTTATAGAAAATGGGTGGGGCATGAAATGACAGTCAACATGTGGAACTTTTATATCTCCAGTCCTCTTTCCATACTGAACTCCCAGATTCTTGACCTTCAAGTGTGTGCCTTCCAGATAGCAGTATTGTGTTGGGATTTAGAAGGGACTCAGTACTCTGTAGCTATTACACAAAAAGATGGGGAAAGGATGGAGGGGGTTTGTGATGCAGGGGAGGCCTGATGAGGGTGTCCAAAATGAGTTTAAGCTAGCACTATTTATTGAGCAGTTAACACCTGTGCCACGTAGCAAGCTATAGGTTCTAATGATTCAATGGTGAGTACGATTCAGTGTGCCCATCCCCCATACTAGAGGGGAAGGTTGAGGATTGGAGCAGCATGTACAAAGGCAGACAGTGGTGAAATAGCATGCTGACTTGGCGGAACTACAGGCAGTTCAGTATTGTTGGCATGGAAAGTACAGACATGAAGGGAGTGTGGGAGGAGGTAGACCAAAGAAATGCTATTAAGTTTATGACCCTCTCTTTTTTTGTATGAGTTCTCTCAGAATATATGCACATAGTTTGCATCTCCATAAACATATCCATTCTGGTTTTCCTTTTTTTTTTCCCCATCAAGGGCAATGTTTTTATTTTATTTTATTTTATTTTATTTTATTTTATTTTATTTATTTTTAAAATTTTAATTCCAGTTAGTTAAGGGCAATGTTTTTAAGATCTAGCTATGTTGCTATGACAATAATCTAAGCCATTCTTTTGAACTCCTGCCTGATACTTTGTGATGTTTTATGGTATATATCCCTACTTTTATCTACCCATTGTCCCAGGGAAGGACATCAAAATTATTTTCCATCCCTTCCTCTTACTTGCTCCAAAAAAGAAAAACAGTAATAAACATCTCCAGGCATGTCCTCTGATGAAACTCTGTGAGAATTTCTTGTGCTTTATACCCTGTAGAGAGATTGCTGGATATGTGTATATGTAATGGGACTAAGTATTGATACTTTGCCCTCCATGATGTCTCATCACTGGGACATGATGACAGCAGTATTTTCACATCCCTGCTAATCCAGTTTCTCTTCCTTCCTTCTTCCTTCCTTCCTTCTTTCCTGTTTTTCTTTCTTTTTTTTCTTTCGTTCTTTCTCCAAAAGTTTTCTTGTGCCTCTTTAGGCTATTATTATTATTATTATTATTAATTATTATTATTTTATAGGAACATTTACAATGAAATGAGATATATCCTCTTAACAGATTTTCCAAATGCACAATACAGTATTATTAACCATAGACACTGTGTTTTATAGATCTCTAGGACTTACTCATCTTGCATAACTGAAATTTTATCCCCATTTCCTTTTCTCCCAACTCTGGCAACCATCATTCTATTCTCTGCTTCTATGAGTTTGACTATTTTAGATACTTCATGTATGTAGAATTATGGAGTATTTATCTTTCTGTGACTGGTTTATTTCACTTAGCATAATGTCCTCCAAGTTAATCTGTATTGTTGCATATAGCAGGATTTCTTTCTCTTTAGGGCTGAATAATATTCCATTGTGTGTGTATACACCCCCCACTCCACACACACACACCCCATATTTTTATTTATTTTTTATTTTTCTAAATTTAACATCCAAATTAGTTAGCATATAGTGCAACAATGATTTCAGGAGTAGATTCCTTAGTGCCCCTTACCCATTTATCCCACCCCCCCTCCCACAAGCCCTCTCGTAACCCTCAGTTTGTTCTCCATATTTATGAGTCTCTTCTGTTTTGTCCCCCTCCCTGTTTTTACACCATAATTTTTTAATCCATTCATCCATAAGTGGACATTTAGGTTGTTTATGTCTCTTAGATATTGTGAGTAATGCTGCATTGAACGTAGGAATGCAGATACATATCTCTTCAAGATCCCGATTTCAATTCTTTTGGATATATAACCAGAAGTGGGATTACTGGATTACACGTATTTCTCTTTTCAATATTTTGAGGAACTTCCCTACTGTTTTCCATAGTGATCACACCATCTTATATTACCACCAACAGTGAACATTGATAGGATTCCAATTTCTCCACATCTTTGCTGACAAAGTTTTTAAAACACAATTTTATAGTTTTTGCTAGTGTAAAACATGTATAATTTTTCCTGGGTCCAAAATGTCTTTTGCATTTCTTTAAATGCTGATGATTTGGTTTTTGTTTATTTTGTTTTTATAAGTTTTTAAAAGTATTTATGTATTTGTGAAAGAGAGAGAGAAACCGAGCACAAGTGGGGGAGGGGCAGAGAGAGAGGGAGACAGAGAATGTGAAGCAGGCTCCAGGCTCTGAGCCATCAGCACAGAGCCCAATGCAGGGCTCAAATTCACGGACCACAGGATCATGAGCTGAGCTGAGGTTGGCGTTCAACCTACTGAGCCACCCAGGCATCCCTAAATGCTGATGCTTTTGAATACCTCTTCATCAATTTGTTAGCTTTTGAGGCTTCCCCTTCTGAAATTGTTCACATCCTGTTGCCATATTTCTATTGGGGCAGCTGTCTGTTTCTTGTTGATTTGCATGATTTTCTAATTTATTTTAGATATTAATCTCTTGTTAGCTGCTTATCTCAGAACTGGGGGATGCCCTTCAACTGCAAGTCTTGCCTCAAGAGACAGCCATAGAGTCTCAGGAACGAAAAAAATGATCTTGAGACTTGAGACAAAATATATTCCTGGTGATCCTCTGTGTGACATATACTTGTTTATGATCCCAAGGGCCATTGGGGTCATCTCGTTGTTAAGTCTCCTACTGTTTGACTTCACTCACAAACTTTCCCTTTATCACTTCCTTCACCTGCCTAATTTTTAGCGAGGCACAACATATGACTATCATTACCATTTTACCTTTAGTACACAGGTGAAAAATGTTTTGCTGTTGAAAAATTGGAAAATATTCAAACTGATAACAAATTATTAAAAAACACCCACAACTCTACCACCCAGAGATGATTCCCTTTAATCTTTTAGGATATATTTCACTCCCTGGAGAGAATAGCTGAAAAGACATAAGCATCAGTATGATAAATGGGCCTCCTTCTACTGCTGTGCTCTATATAAATCTCTCTTGTAGTACTTCCTATACTTTACTATAACTATTTCTTCAATAACTCTTTGTAAATAACAATGTATTATAGTTATTTGTTCAGACATTATTCAGACAGGAGTCAGTGGACTTATGTCCACTTTAGTTAGTTCCATCTTTGATTTTCCAAAGCTTTCTTTCTTTTTTTTTTTTTTTTTTTAAAGGAGAGGAGCTTGAAAATCATGCCTAGTGGTTTTCACTTTCTTCTGCAAGTGACTGGGAGCCACTGAAGGATTGAAGTGGTTAAATTAGCCAAAATAATTTTGGTAGAGGAAGTTCTCCCTGGAAGCAATGATACATACATGTAAATGAATGAAAATAACATTTGGTAAGTACTAGGTGTGGTGCTTGATATACAGGTATCATCTAATGTATTTCACTGGATCCTTTTAGTACTCCAGCTTAGAGATCATCATCCACAACTTAGAGATAACAACTTGTACCTCAGTAAAGTCAAGCAATGTTCTCAAGGACACACAGCTAGTAAGTGTTGGTGCAGGGAGTTAGATCCCGTACGATCTCCTTCTGTCAAGCATGATTTCTTTCCAGGCACAGAGGCTGGTTCAAAAGGTACTTCAGCAGTGTAGGTGGGATTGGTTCGCATTTAAGAGTAAGAACTTCAAGTGTATAGCAAGCTACACTTTTATAGCAGCAGCATTAGTTAGTTGGTGGCTGTCCACAGGGGTTTTTCCCTATGACTAATACATGGCAGGGGAATCCTGAGGGAAGCTCAGCTTTTACTTCTTGAATTTCAGAGTCCTGACAGATGCTCAGATAGCCATCTGAGTCCTTGCCAACAAAGAGATTGGAGGAGGGACCTTGGGTAAGTCCCTTTCTCTCTGGACCTCAGTTTTCTTAACCACAAAACATTAACAGTCTCTGAAGTTTTCTTTAATTAGAAAGGATCTCTTGTACTGCCCAATGTGATGCTTAGTTCTTGTGGAGCTTAGTGGTGATATTAGTGATTTGTAGGAATTAAACCGACAGAATAGCATTACACACAGAAGTGGTTGGAAAAAGGCTGTAGGAAGGGCATAGAAGATAGATACATGCTCTTAGCTTGTATATATTTACTTGACTGTATGATTCATGTAGGAGGGACGTGCCTAGGGTGGTATGTTTATTCATCCTACATCTTAGAGTCTGTCACTAGTGCTCTATATATAGGTGGCCAAACTATTTTGTCGAAGGCCAGAATGAAAGGCACAAAGGCTACTTGTCTCTTAATCTCCCTTAGTAATGTGGTATGTAAAAGTTACTGGAAGCAGTAGTCCAGGACAAAACTCATTCCCCAGATTTCCTTGTAAGTTGGACATGGCCATGTTATTAAATTCTTACCAATGGAACACACATGGAATTAGTGTTGGCATTTTTTTCAGGAAATATTCCTAAAGAGAGGGACATGATTTTCTCCTTCGCATGTCCTTCTGGCTGACCAAGATAAAATAGATATATGGAAAAAAAAAATATTTGGCTCTTGGATCCCAAGCTGGGTGCTACATGTTGAGAATTGCAGAGCAGTAAAAAGGATGGAGTCCGGGTATCTGATGATATTCAAGCCTTGAACTTCTATGTTTTATTTTATTTTATTTTATTTTATTTTATTTTATTTTATTTTATCTTATCTTTATTTTATCTTATTTTATTTTATTTTATTATTATTTTATTAATGTTTATTTATTTTTGAGAGAGAACAGGAAAGAGCATGAGTTGGGGAGAGGCACAGAGAGAGGGAGACACAGAATCTGAAGCAGGCTCCAGGCTCTGAGCTGTCAGCACAAAGCCCGACATGAACCATGAAATCATGACCTAAGCTGAAGTTGGACGCTTAACCTACTGAGCCACCCAGGTGCCCCTTTGAACTGCTATGTTAACATAAGCATGGAACAGAAATATATTTCTATTTTGTCTTAAAAATTACTGGTTTTGGTTTACTATTTGTTGACTAGCTGAACCAAATAAAAGGGAATGTTAGAATAGCATATGATCTTCATAATTTTTCTTTCACAGAGCAACTGATAAAGTATTTTGAGCATGGTTGCCATAAACTCCACAATTATAAACAGCATATCTGATTTGGGGGATGGCCAGGGAATGCCTACCCAGTTGGCCAATAGTTAATTTTTAGCAGGGCCAGTAATTTTTGTATAAATACATACAAGTTTTGCTAGGGCATTAACTTGAACATTTTACACTAGGTTTCTAAACTGATCCTTTTACTTTCACTGAAAAATTTTATGTTTCTATTTTTTACGTTAGGTTGTTAATATAAAAGCAACTCATTTGCTGTGAGTGGAGTAAGGTTGAGGAAAAAAAAAAAGATAACCAGTTGTTCCAAGCCATTTATTTCATAGGATATAATTTTTGTCATTGGTTTAAAAAACATAATAGTCATATATTAAATTTCTACCTATTGATAAGTGTTAGAAAAATAATGGCTAGGAATTTTATAAATTAGATAAAAAATATAAATCCAAGATGGTCAACACATCTTAAGCTGGAAAAACACAAAATCACACAAAGAAGTATATTAATTAAATTTCTGGGGCACCTGCGTGGCTTAGTGAGTTGAGTGTCCGACTTTGGCTCAGGTCATGATCCCGCAGTTCATGGGTTCGAGCCCCACATCAGTCTCTGTGCTGACAGCTCAGAGCCTGGAGCCTGCTTGGGATTCTGACTCTCTCTCTGCCCCTCCCTAGCTCATGCTCTGTTTCTCTCTCTCTCAAAAATAAGCATTTAACATTTTCTTTCTAAAAATAAGTGATGAAGAGAAAAATCTTAAAAACAGCCCAAAAAATCTATATAGGAGAACAAATATATAAATCCACTTTCTTATCAGCAACTGTGCATGCCAGAAGAATGGAAAGTGCTGGAAGAAAAAAGAAAGTAAACCTATACTTCTGTATGTGACAAGAATGTCCTTCAGAACTGAAGGCAAAATAAAGGGTTTTTGTTTTTGTTTTTGTTTTTGTTTTGTTTTGTTTTGTTTTGAGAAAACAACTGAGAGAGGCTGTGGCTAGTAAGCTTGGATTATATGTGAAAAAAAATAAACTCTTCAGAATTAAGGAAAATGGTAACTAATGGAAATCTGGACATGCAGAAAGGAATGAAAAGCTCTATAAATGGTAAATATAAAATATATTTTTATTTGCAAAGTTCATGAAATTTCCGTAAAATTCCTCAGTGAATGAAAGCAAAATCATACCAAATGCATACCCTACATCTGTTATCTTTGTATGTTACCATGTCTTCAGAGATAGAATATATGGATTGGTGACCCGAGGAGTAGCCATGGGGGTAATCCTCACTTGGAGAATTTATGCAAACATGGCAAATCTGAATTCTGAGTGTTCAGAGGTGTTGGTTTTCAAAGGAGAATACTTTCAAGGGAACACAGGGAGAGATCCATGGAAATTTCTTTCAACTGTTTCTGAGGTGCTTTGGGCATCTTGTCCCAAGAGATTATCAGGCAAGAAGAGGAGTCACCATCCTGATAGGGGTGATTATTTCTCATCATAGGAGGAGGAATTACTCAGTGGGGGTAAGAAAGAAGGTTTGGTCTTCAGGTGACCCACTTTGGCATTCCCTTGGTGTTCCTTTGTCCCATCCTGATAGTAAGTGGATAAATGCAGCAGTCACAGTATCGAGGGCATGGTGGCCATGACCTGAGACCCTTCCAGAATGAGTATATCATGCCATTGTGTAGGCCACCAAGAGTAGCAGAGGTTGTAGCTGAGGGCAAGGGAAAGCTAGCATGCGTAGCAGAGCAGGGAATGATGGATATCACTTAAAGCCCTGAGACAATCTGTAGTGTGGTAGGGGCTATGGTTTTCCCATAAGCTTTTTAGAATCCTGAAGGAATGTTCTCAGAATTTACAAGAAGAAATGGATCCAAATAGCACAAGAAGTAGAATCTATGAATGCCATGCTATGCCTGCCACCCAGATCTCCTTTCAGGACTGAAGGACTATTTCCTCAGAAATGAAGAAACCTTCTAGGAATCAGCCATCTCCTGCCATTGGAAAGAAGGGAAAAGCTGCCTCACCTAAGATCAGGCTTCTCTTCATGGGGGCAGACCACATCCAAAGGGCTTGGCAGGAGCTCAAGGAAAAGAAAGACCATGGCTAAACTGTCCAGACTTGGGATATAAGAGGATTTTAGAGAGATGTCTCTACCTCTTTATCAGTGAGGAAGAGGAGAGGTCAGGTATGTAAAGGAGTGGGGAGAAGGGACTAGAGAGATGGTCTGTGGCTGAGGACTACCGGGGTAAAGCCAGAGCAACTGGGTGCAAGTTGTGTAGGGTGCCATTGTTGAAGCTGGCTGGCTGAGGGGGCAGCCCGGGGCTGCCATGAACCAGTGCTCTGTTCTCCAACTCATGCCCCCTTGATCTATGACACATGGATGATCTGGCTGGTTGTTGATCTTGGGAAAAGCATCCCACAGGATGTTTGGGGGCAGGGTGGACATAAGAAAGTTTCACAAGGGACATGTCAAATACTCGATTTGAAGTTGTTGATATGTAATCCTTTTCCTATCTCCTAGGTAAATCTTCAGGTAAGTGTATTGTACTTATCAGCTCTATGCAAGATGCTGTGTGTGCATGTGTGTGTGTGCGTAGAAGTTGAAGAAAAGTTGGATTTCTTGTCTGGGTTGTAGCAATGTGTAATAAACAGCACTTGCAGAATCAGGAACCCACATTTGGAGACATCAGAATACACCCCCCCTCACCCAGCCCCCTTCCCCAGGAAATCTACAGAAATTTTACAGTCCTTGCTTTTCTGTGGAGCATGGAATTAATTGTTTCAGCTGACTTCATCTGGATTTTAGAGAGCAGGGAGGAAGCAAGTAACATCAAGATTGCATTTCATTATTTTGGTGCCTCCAGCAAGATGCCATTGATAAGTATATTTTATGTCTGTCTGTCTTATGCTCAAGTAAGCTGCTATTACATTGCTGGTACTTTACACAAATCATTGAGCTTTTAAGGAAGTAGTTTAAAATAGCTATTATATGAGCAAATGGAGATTCTTATCTCTTGGATCCAATGCAAACAGTTCACTTATGTCCTGTATCTTCTGGAATGTATTTTTACAGACTGTAATTGGATGATCTAGCTGAGTACAGTGCATGGCATGGAAGGGTAAACAGAAGCCCTGGGTTCAAGAACCAGCTCTCATGCTAAGTTGCTGTGTGAATGTGGATCCTCTAGCCCTCTCTAATATATAATTGTCCTGTGATATAGAAGTGCTAAAGAAAAATGGTCTTAAGCATCTGTATTAATTAGGACTAAATTAGTTGTATGAAACAGTGATTTAAATAGGATGAAAATGCCCATTTTCCTCATGGAGAAGTCTTAAGACCCTTGGTTGCCAATCCATATATTCTTCCTTTGAAGACATAGTCACTGATTTAGAGTATGCATTCCATGTATGCTGCAAAATGTCTTTAAGAAATCCTCAAAGACCCAGGAGACTTTTTCCAGAAAGCAGGAAATTATAAAAAGCCAAGAACATACCACCCCTAAAGATTAAATATGCAACCTGGAAGCTGTACACACCATTTCAACTCTCATCCCATTGGCTAGAATTTTGTCATATGGTCTCATCTAGCTGCAAAGTTGACTGGGGATCATAGTTTTTATTCTTAGCTGCTACAAAGCCAGCTAAAAACTGGGGTTTCCTCACTTTGAGAGAAGAGGAGAATGGATATTGCAGAACAATTAGAATTCTCTGCCAAGGATTCCTTCCAGAAGTAACAATCTAGGATTCTAGGTGTTATCTCTAGTTTGGATGATCAAAAATCAAAACATCGTCCATTAGATCCTTCTTCATTGATAATCAAGATGCCTTGATCACAGAATTAGCAAGTAGTATATACCAGGGCTGTCCCAGAGAAATATAACATGAGCCATATAGACATTTTAAAATTTCTAGTAGATGGAGTAAAGAAAGCAACAGGTAAAATTAATTTTAATAATATATTTTATGTAAACCAATCATGCAATCAATATAGAAAATTATTCATGGGACACCTGGGTGGTTCAGTGAAGCAGCCAACTCTTGATTTTAGCTCAGGTCATGATCTCATAGTTTGTGAGTTGGAGCCCTGCCTTGGGCTCTGTGCTGATAGCGAGGATCCTGCCTGAGATTCTTCCTCTTTCTCTGCCCCTCCCCTGCTTATGTTCTCTCTGTCTCTCAAAATAAATCAATAAAAAAACAAACAAATACTTTAAAAAATTATTCATGAGATATTTTACATTCCTATTTTCATACCAGATCCTCAAAATTCAGTTTGTTGTTTACAGTTACATCAAGCACATCTCAATTTGAACCAGCCGCATTTCCAGTGCTCAGTAACCACACGTGGCAGGCGGCCACCCTGGAATACAATGCAGTTGTAGATTGTGTCTACTAGAACAATAGCACCATTGTATGCACAGATAAATTACTTTGTTACAAAGGACTCTGCTAATTAATTCATGCAGATTTAACTAAGTCTATATAAATACGAAAGAGAACATTATCTAGCCCCCATCGCCCCCTCATACCCCTGAGGATTTCTATGGAAAGCCACCATAGCTGTTGACTTTCTGGATCATCAGAGATCTCACTAGATTCCCATAGCAACTAGCCAAGTCAGGTCAAACTAGCTGGCATCCCACTCTGCCACTTAACAGTAACATCACCAAGAGTAAGATGCTCAATTCCTTTGAGCCCAAGTTCCTAATCTGTAAAAGTGTCACATGTTGAGGTGTATTTTTTTTTAATGATATTTTGATAGCTGGACTCAGAAATAGTATAGGACCAAGAATAAAGGGTTTGGGTTGCAACTTCAACTTTCCTCTGACTCTTGAGATTAATAATTTGGTCCTTCCTCTAGATCTTACCTTTCCCATTTTAGAAGCTAGAGGTGGGGGTGGTATTTTAGATGCCTACCAATATGTCTTTTTTCTTTACAGATGAGTCACTTAATTAAAGTAAAACTATAATAGTCACATTTCTAGAATACAGTTAGGGAGATGATTGCTTTCTCAACTTGCAATGACTTCCAATAATTTCGTAAAAGAGAGAACTGAGATTTGGAAGGTTGAGACATCCGTAGTAGTTCAGTGTTTGTAAACAGACACATTCTTTGGAGAGTGAGAGGGATCAGGTAGAAATAGCTCAATGGTAGTGACTGAGTCTTTACCATAAGGGTTGAAAATAAACTCTAGGAGCCATCATTGCTGGTGGAAGTGTATATTGGGGAATCTTTCTGGAAGCCAATTTGGCAACATGTATCAAAAAGACATAAGACGTATACATCCTTTCACATGATAATTTTATGTTTCAGAATTTAAGGAAACAATCTGATGTTCACAAAGATATGTTTATTCAAGTACTCTTTTCTCTATTACTGATATCACCATAAAATGGAAATACTCTGACTATAAAAAATAGTCAAAAAGTTATGGTATAGGTATATGTGAGGATATTGTTAAGCCACTAAAAGCCATGTTTTCAAAGAATATTTAGTGATGTAGGGAATTGTTTCACTACAATGTTGAGCCATAAAAGATCACCAGCAATTCATACAATATCATTCTAAGCCCCCTTGTAAGTTTAACTTTGTAAGTCAACTTCTTCCCAGAGAGTCCCCCAGGGTCCCTGTCCTTGTTTTCCTGTCTTCTGACCCCTGCTTCTCTCCCTCCACTCTTTCTTCCTATGTCCTCAGAGTGATTCTCCTCCTCCTCCTCCTTCTTCTTCTTTTATAGTTCAAGGTTTCTTAACCTTGCACTCTTTTTTTTTTCTTTTTTCTTTAGACACTCTTGACATTGTGGGCTGGATGATCTTTTGTCACAGGTAGGTGGCGCAAGGCTGTCCTGTGCCCTGCAGGATGCTGAGCAGCACCCCTGGTGTCTTTTTACTAGATGCCAATGGCACTCTTCTTCCAGATGAGATGACCAAAAATGTCTCTAGATATTGCCAAATGTCCCCTTGGGGATGAAACCACACATTTCCTCCTCCAGTTTGGTGATTAGCCAAGTTTGGTGATTATTCTTGCCAGTGAGAGGTGGAAATTGAATATTCTTCCTCATTACCACCCCCCTTCCCCAGCTGTCTGTGTGTCACTCTCTCTCTCCCTCTCTCTCTCTCTCTCTCTCTCTCTCACACACACACACACACCCCACTCCAGTACATCCTCATGCTCTCCTATTAACACAAATATTAGTTCACTGAGACAGCTTAGTCTTTGTGCACAGTTGGCACTTTCCTCCATGGAGTGTTCCCAGCATGATCTCTTTCTACCATGGGAGCAGGGCTCTCAAAAACCAGCTTTTCCTCTCTTAGTTTGTACTCTGGTTTCCATATAGCAGGATTCTCACACAGAGAGATGGGACACAGAGGCTTTCTTTGTCCAGGAAGCAACTTTATTTGTCATGCCGGCACGGGCTCAGTGGGTTTGTATCCGAAAAAACTGAGCTCCGAGCACAGCGGGGTATAACCTTTTATGCAATTTCTACCTCTTTGTCTCCCATATATGGTGACATATAGTCTGATTGGACACAGTCCAAGTTTCAGAGCCATGTCAGAGCTATGCATACTTGTATAGGAGTTGATTGGGCCACGTTGCCTTCCTTTGTTCTGAGGAGGCTTCCAGCACATTCCTTAGGGAGGGGCTCCACCTCTACAACATCCAGAGTAAATGGAGATACCTGCAACTCCCAGAACTTAGTGATAGAGAGGTGAGGCTGAGGCCCAAGGAGACTTTTCCATTTGTCCCAGTAAATTGTTGTCCAAGCAGATAAGCTGTAAACCAATAAATGACTTCATTATTAACCTCAGGCACCTCATTAAAACCATTCATCCTGGTCTGGACAATTGGAAGCTCATCCCTATGAACACCACCCTTCTCAGGACAATAGATTGCTCAACTGGGCAAAACCTCTTGCTTATTAAACAACTGTTTACTTAATAACACTCCCCTCAGGACACTAGACTTTCCTGTCCTCTAATCTTAAACTATTAGGACAAAGATCTGCCTGAAATACTTAAATTTGGATCCCCAAACACTATAAATGTTACCCTTGACTGCCCCTTTTGAGACACACAAATAGTGCCTCAAGATGGTATTCTCCCTAATGTGACCAGTAAAAACTCAGCTTTGCCCAATAAATGGAAGTCTCTTTGGGGAAAAAGCTGCCACAGGGCCGGTCTACTTGTATGTATTTACTATTATGATTACTATTATTTTTTAATGCTTATTTATTTTTGAGAGAGAGACAGAGCATGAGTAGGGGAGGGGCAGAGAGAGAGAGGGGGAGACACAGAATCTGAAGCAGGCTCCAGGCTCTGAGCTGTCAACACAGAGCCTGATGTGGGGCTTGAACCCATGATCCGTGAGATCATGACCTGAGCTGAAGCAGGACACCCAATAGGCTGAGCCACCCAGGAGCCCCAGGGCCTGTCTACTTTTAAAGAAGAAAGTGCCATCATTAAGCATGGACCCAATGATGCTTACAGAAAGACTAGGGGGGAATTTTGACACAGTAGTTTCTCTGCAGCTCTGGTTGGATAAGATTCCTAGTTATGGTGTTGCACTGCACTCTGTAAGTAGAAAGAAGCCAACAGGAAGTTTATGGTCTTTCTGCCCACAGCATGTGAGTGCAAGTGGAACAAAGTGAGGTCCACAGGTTTCAGAAGCAGAGAAAAGAGAAAGCATAGAAGCACACATGTACCCATGAAATAATGAGTTATTTCACGGTTATGCTTTTTCATATTTAAATTTAAAGATGTCTTCCTGTTCATCAAAGTAATTACCGTTATGATTTTAGATAAAATAATAGGTTAATATAATTCTCTCTTGGAAGATAATGGGAGATGCAGGATACTGGCTTTAAGGAAGTGCCAGAGAAGCCAGAGACTTAGTCCTTGAGATTTTGCTTTCTCTGCATGGTTCAGAAGAACACTAGCAAAAACTATGACAGTTTTGTTTTGTACCAAGAATTACTTTGAAGTGTGAATGGAAAAGATTGCAATTACTCTCCCCACCCCCTTATTTCTTTAATAATCTCATGGCTACTAGTAAATGCACTCAGCAGTGGGATGGGATAGGTAAGCCATGGGGCATATGACAGGATACGATGACTAGGCACCAAAATAAGTCACACAGCTGATACCCAGGGACATGGATGGGTGTATAAACTGAGTAGGCCCTTGATCCAATAAGCATATGTAAAGAAGAACCCTCTGGGTTTGGTTTCAGTTCTACCACTTATTTTATTTTGTGACCACGAGCAAAATGCTTCACCATTAGACAATAGTTTCTTCACCTGCAAAGGTGAGATATCTGTAACTTGTTCAGTGAACCTCATGAATTTGTTATAAAGATCAAAAGGGATAATGGAGGGGTGCCTGGGTGGCTCAGTTGGTTAAGTGTCTGACTCTTGACCTCAGTTCAGGTCATGATCTCCTGGTTCATTGGGTTTGAGCCCTGTGTCAGGCTCTGCACTGGCAGTGCAAAGCTTACATGGGATTCTGTCTCTCCCTCTCTCTGCCCCTCCCCTCTTGTTCTCTCTGTCTCTCAAAATAAATTAGTAAACTTTAAAAAGGGGGGGATAATGGATATATACATGTTTAGGAAACAGTTCAAATGCAAGGCATTATGAGAATATCTCTCAATTTTTCAAATACCTCATTGACTGATATTAACACAGATAAAGATAACCATCCCACGTACAATTTAAATGCCAGAGCTACTTAGCTCTGTGGGACTGCTTGGGGCAGAGATATAGGCATTTGGGGATCTCCACCTTATCTTGAAGCACGCTGGCCTGGCACAGCACCAGGGATCTGGCTAGAGGCCCCCAGCTTGGAGCTTGGTTCCCACAGGGCTCTGTGGAAAGCATACCTAGAGGAAGGCTTAAGTTCTTAGGAATGCGTGCTGCAGCTACTCCATCCATCATTGACATTTCATGCCTCGTATGTAATCCACAAATTAGATTTTCCAAGGTGGAGTCAGAAAGAAGAGGAATTAGGAGAAGCAGAGAGGGAGAAACATGTCCTGCATCTGCTATTTATTGTGTACCCACCATGTTTGAGTACATGTTATCTCATGTAACCAGAGCCAATACTATTATAAAGTCTATGTGATTGTACCCACTATAAGCTTCAAGGGTTTAAGCATTTTGCCCCAGGTCACAGAGCTCACCCTTAACAGAGCGTGAATTCACACCCAGCTGCATGGATTCCATTCTGCCTCTACTCCAGCTGATTCATGAAAGACATTTGGGATTTGTAGATTAGCTACAGCAGGATAGGACAACATCAGTACTAGATTTCTTACTGTAAGTTCTTAATATCACCTGCACATGGCCAGAGGGCAGAGGGCAAAAGAAGGTAAGAATAAGTGAGACCATTAATGTTTAGTGGTCTTAATTCTTCCACACAAGCAGAGTTTATGCCTAACTATGCACAATGCTTAACTATTCAAATCATCACAGAATTGTTACATTTTTATTGGGCAGTTCCTGGGGCTAAATGCTTTCCTTTTTTTTTTTTTTCTCTGTCACCTTTTGATTTAAAGAATTAAATAATAGGGGCGCCTGGGTGGCTCAGTTGGTTAAGCGTCCAACTTCAGCTCAGGTCATGATTTCATAGTTTGTGAGTTCGAGCCCCATGTCAGACTCTGTGCAGACAGCTCAAAGCCTGGAGCCTGCTTCGGATTCTGTGTCTCCCTCTCTCTCTGCTCTTCTCCCGTTCATGCTCTGTCTCACTCTCTCCTTCAAAAATAAATAAACATTAAACAATTTTTTAAAAAAAGAATAAAATAATCAAGGAGTGCATAATCCAATGTTCACTGAATGACACACGCATGGCATTTCATAAAAATAAATATCCTTTTTTTAAACTTAATTTTGAGTGGTGGGTGGGATGACTCTAGGCAGCGACTTCCCACTTTTTTCTGACTTTTGAAATTCAAGTGGGGAAAGTCTGTCAAAACAGTATGATAGGTTGGGGAAAAGATTTTTCTAAAATCCCTATGACATGCTGAGGATATGAATAAGGTCACAGTCATTGCCTGTGAACCCACATGATCACCAGAAGGAAATATAGTGTTTCCTTTTTTTCTTTGTTTCTTCAGACTCCCCCAGTTCTCCAGATTTTCCAAGAACCTTAGATGCCTATTCAATTCAACAGGATTGGTTCTCTTCTAAATTCCAAAGTTGGAGGGGAAGTTGGATTCTGAGCCCGTGCTTCATCCTGCCTCACGGTGACGCTGTGATAGCTCAACCCTGCAGCGCCCTGCGGTGGCTTTTCCATTCTACAGTAATGTGCTTGCTCGTTCGACTACTTGTCCAGGCTGCAAATTTATGCAGTCTCCAGAGGAATCGTTTCTCTTCAATTACATCCACAAGCCTAGGCATTTTTGCCCACATGGCTATGCTCTGAGTACTGTACCTGAACCAGCTTTCCTTGTGTTACTTTGAACGTGTTTCACTTTCCCAAGCATGGCTTTATTTCCAGTGCCTGTTGCCTTTCTCTGAACCTCTGATTAGGTACGAGCCTTCCTGTCCTTACCTTCTCCCTTTTAGAGTTCTTCCTCACTTGAAATCTCAGTGAGCAGCGATGGGGCCCTCTTATCCCTCCTCTCCCAGAAGACCTACCCTGTATTCCTTAGACGAATTGACTGCTCTTGCTCTTAGTGAGCTACTCTTTACCCAACTGGTCTCCATAACAGCTCTAATGCAATAATACAAGATTCTGTTCCTTATTCGCCTTGCCCCACAGTGTCACCTAAATTTATGTAACTCAGGAAGCCCAGAACACATTTTTTTTTGGTCCATATCTAAATAGAAGAGTGACTAGCATAAATTTAATTTAATTTAATTTAATTAATTTATTTTTAAAATTTTAAATCCATCCCTTCGGGGCACCTGGGTGGCTCAGTCAGTTAAGCATCTGACTTTGGCTCAGGTCATGATCTCACAGTTGGTGAGTTTGAGCCCCACATCGGGCTTTGTGCTGACAGGTCAGAGCCTGGATCCTGCTTTGGATTCTGTGTCTCCCTCTCTTTCTGCCCCTGCCCCACTCTCACTCTTTCTCTTTCTCTTTCTCAAAAATACATAAGCATTAAATAAATAAATTGCCAAATTGATTTGTCTAAATCACTGCTCTATATGACAGGCTTAAAAATATATATATCCACTTGTGTATATTTCAGGTTTTCTGTATTGATCATGCATTCCTTTTGTGCTTTAGAAAAACAGGGAACACATAAATTAAACATGATGGCATACATATGACAGTTAAAATGGAAGGAACTAGATGTAAATACAATATCAAGGATAAATCTCCAAAATTTTTTGATGAGTGAAAAAAGTGTGGTGTAGATATGTTCCGAGTGGTTCTACTTATGTTCAATTTTAGACACACAGAGAGTAAAAGAAGTTGAGATTTGAAGACAGTACTTCTGTCTTCCAGGAGGGAAGTACAGAGACAGTACTTCCCTTCCGTACCAGAGGTCAAAACCATCACGCTGCAGGGGCCACGGGTCAACCTCTCTGTAAAGCCTCTTGAAGGGCTGTTCTTTGGTGTTGAGGTGGGAGAAATTACATCTGTCCCTTCCCTATGGTGCGATGGGGGTGAAGAAAAGGAGAGCACCCTGCAAATTCTTTCTCAAAAAAGTCCCTCATTCTTTGATTTCTTCTTCCCCCAGAAGAGTTGATTGTAAACTCTTTCATAAAGCCTGAGAGTGAGTGATGGGGGTATGTTGGCCACCTGACTTCAAGTATTAACAGAATTTCTATGCTTCAGAAGATGGGCTATTTCAGAGGTTTTGCTTCCTAGGTGGTCTTTGGTAGGGAGTGGGGGTGGTTTCTGCATGAATTCCCAGGTAGTAGGAGACAATGTGGTTAACATCTTACACTGTGTTAAGGCCCAAAGTTTCCCTAGTCGAGACCCAGTGGCGCTCATTCAGTACCCGGCTCTTCTGGGTCCAGCCCTGTGCTGGCTACAGGAACATGAGCTTGGTCAGGCTCCCAGCTTTGGGGGTTTCAGAGCTGGTTGGAATTACCTTCCTGGTCTGTTCTCTGCAACTGTCCTCTACAAATAAGCTCAGCCTCACAGGTGAGGACACCTGGAGGACACCACATCCTTCCCCACCTCCAGGCCTTTGCTATGTGTTTCTCTCTGCCTATGGTAACCTTCCTTCCTCTGGTGGACATAGGCTCACCCCAAAGTACAGGAAACTTTTGCTGATGCCTGGTTCACTGCATTTCTCCCATCATGACCTTCAGATCTCTCTGCTGTACAAGGCAAGTGCTTCTTCCAGTTGGCTGGGGTTGTCCATGTCTCCCCCACCTGACTAGGAGCTCAGCGAGAACACAGCCTTGGCTTTTTATTTCTGTGTTTTCTAAGATGCCAGATGCAAGTGACTGGCACCAATAGGTTGGATGACATCTAAGTGTGTCTTTTGTGCTATGGGCTGTTTGGTCTTAGTACATAGAATTGCCTCACCTCCTTCCCGAGGGTGTCCCTTATGCAGAAGTTCCTGGATTCTAAAGGGGTCTCAGGAACAGTGGCAGTCCAGATGTGTGGAAAGAGCACCGGGCAAAGCATGAGGAGGCTTGGATTTTCATCCCTTCCCTGTGAGCTTCCTTTTCCAGGGACAATTGCTTTCCATGTCTGGGCCTCCCTCTCTGCCTCTGAGGTGGGGGCCTGTGGCTCATAGTTCTGAACATGTCTCTTTCTGTTTGCCGTGCTGCTTTCATATCAAACCTCCCCTATGTCTCCGTCTCTGTCTCTCTTTCTTTCCCCTCTGTCCTTCCTCTTAGGTGCGTAATAAACCAAGAGTTTACAGTAAAAGCACAGGAAGAGCTGAATGATGTGTTCTCTTCAGGAAAGTACCTGGTCCCCCAGGGAACAAGAGGCTGCCTCAGGAGCCCTATGCCTCCCGATCTGTGGCTCCTGAGGGCTTTCAGTGTAGACCCGCCAACCCAACTCTAGCCTTTGATGTGGCTTTGACTGTGCATGATACACAAGCAGCCCTGATTCAGAGCTGTGGAAAGGCGTGCTGCTCTCTGCCACCGACCCCAGGGCTACTGCAGTGGCAGTGGGGTACCATCAGAAGGTCCATTGGGAAAATAGTAGAGAGTGTGAAACTCAATAATCACACCCCACATGATGCCCACCCTTCAGGCAGGACCAATGTTTTCTCCACCAAAGCTCTCCTGAAGAGGGAAAGAGGCGTGCTCCTAGAATCTGTGTGCATTTTAGTAGGTCAGGCAATATTCAGAGGAAATCCCTGGAGAGACAACACATTGAATAATCAGCCCCTGAATCTTCAGAGGTGTGTCTGTGCTCTTATAAAGAACCAAGGCATCCCTAATTTGTTTATTCATGTCTTGTTCTTCGTAGAAATAAAGGCAGTGTAGGAGCCTGAGGATATGGTTTCAGCTCATGGCTGAATTTCATTCAACTCATTCATTCATTCATTCATTCACTCATTCATTTACTTAGCAAAGATTTGAAGACCTATGTTATACATGGCATTGTGCTGGGTACCAGGGGTACAAGGGTTTTAGACAGATGGATAGATAGATAGATAGATGATAGATGAAATGGATGTGGATATAGCTATAATATAGGTATATAGATATAGATTTAATTGGGCCTTTGCAAAGCTCAGAGTCCAGTAAAGGACATGGCATTATACAAACAGGCACGAATAATTGTGGTAACTTCATATAAAGTGGGGGAATTCTGATTTATTTTGGTGGTCAGGCAAGGCCTCCTACGTCATCATTTGAGAGCTGAGCTCCAATGAAAGGAGACGGCCAACTCTCCACCCCCTACCACAAACACCTGTCACACTAGCTGCAACGTGGATTCTGAAGTCAGACTGCCTGAGTTTCTCCTTCTGTCTCTGCTCTAAAGTAAGTAGTTTTGCAGAGTCCTGCAGGACCCAGCCTCCTTTGTCCTTTGTTCCCAGATGGGAAGCCTCCCTTCCCATCTGCAGCCCTAAAGCACCGCTTAGGGGTTCAGGTAACAGGAACGTTGCTGCTCATCTTGGCTTCACAACCATCTTTTCAGGTGCAAAGAATAGAAGGACCAGACCCCAAAGGGGGCATTTCCTTTCCAAGAGGTTCCCTAGGGGCTCCACCCATTGGATTCTGCCAATATCTCATGTTCCTAGTTCATTATTCCTAGTTGAAAGGATGTCCACGGGGAGGCAGGATTTCACACTGGGCACTTTGTCTCTTTGGACTGAATCAGAGGAGACTGGGTGGTCAACTGGCTTTGTCTGCCTGAGCTGTAGGCAGTGTTGATTTCTTTCTGGTAATCTGTATCTTTTCCTCTCTTTTGGCAACACTCCATATTTTCTTTCTGTAAAGGAATCTGCTCCCATGATGGAAGTTCCTGGTGTTTGGCCTCCTTGAAACCAAGAAGGGACCTTCAGGACTTGGAATCCTGAGCAAAAGAGACAAAGATGGAAAAAAAAGTTGTACATTTATTCTAAGGAGGCATGGTCAAAACAATGGGTTATTTTCTGCTGCCCAGAACGCTGGGACTGCCCATTTTCTGTTCTTTTCACACTGGTTTTCCTAGTCTTCTCTCAGATTCAGCAAACCAAAGCTTCTGCTCCGTCTTCCCAGATACCTCCAGTCAGAAGTGCTGTCTCCCCCCACCATCCTCCACCCCTCCCTCCTCTGCACCTCCCCCCACCCCTGACCCCTGGCACCCAGCTCTTCACTTGAAGCTCATCTTAGCAGTCAAGTTTGGATGGCTTTTCTGCTTTAGGGCATTGCCTATATATCTGTGCCCTCGCCTGCCTCCACGTTTTTGATTGTAAATTCCTTGAGGGCAGGGATGGATCGAATTCAGTAAATTTTGACAGCAGTGAATTTTGACTCACGGAGCCACCCTCCCCTCTATATTACAACAAATAGATTACAACAAATTCTCCTTCCCCTTCTCCTTCTCCCTTTCCTCTTCCTCCTCCTTTGTTTGTTGCCATCTTTACCTTCATCGTCATCATTATCATAATCATTGTTAACTTAATATTAAGCACTTACTATGTGCCGGACCTGTTCTAAATGTGATGTAAGAGGATGAGCCTCTTGCCCAAGATTATAGCTAATTCATGGCAGGGTTAGGACTCAAACTCAAGTCAATTTTATCCAAAACCTATTTCTTGATCCGTCCCTTCCTCAACCACAAAGGCTCTGGGGATGGTGGGTAACTTTTCTAGCCATATTCCACCTTAAATTTTTCCATGAGCTCTGCAGTGCCTGCTGTGGTGCACACAAACCCCTGAGCCTGATAGCCCATGCTTCCATCCAACTGCATGGAGCCATCCAGCACACTGCCCTGCCTCTGTTCTGCATCATTCACCTGAGGTTCTGACCCAACCACCTGCCTGGTGCACTAGGCATGCACTGTGCTTTCCCAGCCTGATACTTTTGCTGTATGTTCTCTCTACCTAAAACTCCCTCCCCCAATCCACTTATGGAAATCATACCCTTCATTGAAGACCTATGTCAAGTGCTAGAGGCACATGAAATCCTCCTGGATTCATGCTCCCTTTCACAATTGAGCTTCTTTCTTTTCTAAGCCCCCACAGAATCTCTTATTTTCTTCTCAGGTCTAAGGAGCCAGCAGAGGGGACAGACCAGGGTTTTGGAAAAAGGCACATTGTTTGGAACCCCTTGCTAGTTTGGTGAATTTGGGCAAGTTACTTGGCCTGAGTCTCTTAGTATCTGTAAAAAGGAGGTAATAGTATATACTCTGGGAATATGAGACAATTCTCATAAAATGGCTCATGCCTCTGCCCACCTCACCACTTTTGTTATCTTTGCCACCCACCCCCTCTCTGAGGCCAAGATGCGAAGCAGCCTATAGGCCTTTCTATTGTTTGTCTTCCTGAGAATGGATCACCTTAGTGATAATGGTATTAAGAAATGATACCACTGGCTGTTCATCACTTCTGTCTCCTCTGGGAAGGCACTCATTGACCTTGGAGTAATTTCTTGGCCTCCTGATGTCTTGGTGCCTCAGGGGCTGGTGAGAAGTACTCTAGACATGAATATCTGCCCCACTGAGGATGGAAATCCTGTCTCAATAACCTTGCCACTGGCTTATTGGAAGGTCAGATCAAGGGCATTACAGACCAAATGTGGAGAGGGGCAGGATGTGTGTACACATGAAAGGAAAAAAAACCTGGTCTTAGTTATGAAACTGCCTCTAATTCACTGTGTGATTCCATCAAGTTTCTGCCCTTCTCTATAAAAGGGGATGGAGAAACTCAATTCCTAAGGAGTGTCTACCTGGATCAACTCGTTACAGTCTGTGAGTCTGTTTCAGGGGAATCAGCCTGGCTTTAGAAACCCCATGGTTTGTGGGGAGGGCTCATTGTTGGTGGTGGGTCATCCTGAAATAGAGGTGTCCAATATGTGGGGGGAGGGCATTGGGGTGGAGGAACCGTAAACAATTCTGGGGTCTGCTAAGGGACATGTACCTAGGGGCAGTCACTGGGAATTCAGTGCCACTTTGAATTCTTGAAGACACTCTAGACAGCCTTTGTAGAGTACCCCAAAGCCAAGCCATTGATATTCATTGAGAATCTACTGTATACCTATGTGATACTGATAGGAATTTTACATTTATGTTTATGTGTTTTATATGGATATTTGAGTTAACGCAAACACTTTGTCTCAGGGCACAGTATGATCTTTGGTCCAAACAGACTTTCCTGTTTTATTTTATCAATATTATTTTTCTTCCCTGCACCCTTGTTCTCCTCTCCCATCCTCCCCATACCCATCCTAAAAATATGTGTATATTTTTGAGCATGTGTAGTGTTTATGGTGAATGGGTAAACTTTTAATTTTTATATATGATGTCACAATGTGTTTCTCATTCAGTTTCTCCTTCCTTCACTCAACATTTTCAGAGTCTATCCAAGTCAATGGGTTTGTTTCTAATTGACATTTCCCACTGCTACACGATATCTCAGGGTGGAACACTACATTGTACTTTTCATTCCCCTAGGGACTCCAAGTATATCATCCCTAATTCCCAAAAGCAGTGATGCAGGTCTCAGCTGCTAGGGCACTCAGCTTTTCCCCAGTGCTTTTCAAAGAAAGACACTTGCTACTAATGGAGATGGTTTTAGGTGCTACATAGTGTGACTATGCGTAACACGGAATTAGGTGCTTTATTGCATCATGAAGATACCATCAGTTTGGTGCTAGTGAGTTATATTGCTAACCCTCTTTGCTTGTTAAATTTCCCTTTTTTAATAGATCAGGAGTAGACCTCAGGCTAACAATATTTGCAGGCAGCACGCTCTGGCTGAAATTTAATTAAAATGTGATTTAATAAAATGTAGTTGTTTAAATGGCTCCTTCTATTTTTAATAAGCAGCCCCATTTTTCTACTTAAAGAAATGACATTCCATATTTAATAGAACTTAAAATGTTGCTGATTATAAAAACAACCTTATTCTATATTCCATTAAGAAAGGAAAATAATTCTGCTAATTAAACCATCCTCTATCACGCAGGATAAGAAACACATTGCTTTCAGAGATGTCAAAATGTGAACAAATGAGCATCCGCTTTTGTTTCCTTTAACAAATAAGGTTGTTTATGCAAAGAAAAGAATCGATTTAGTGAAAAAAGTAGTAAATAAATGACAATCGCTGTGGTAAGTGAATTTGGTAGAAGTGAGGATGTAGATGCAGAAGTGACTGGAGTTTGGGAAACACTGAATTATGTTATGTAGGTAGTCCTCATACCAGCTTGGTAAGGGGCATGTGGTGATGCCTGTTTAGTAGGAAAGAAGGAGAAGTGACCTTCCCAAGACCATAGGGAAAGGTTAAACATAGAGTTACCGTATGATTCAGCAATTCTGTTCTTAGGTACACACTTAAGACAATTGAAAACACCTGTCTGTACAAAAACTAGTATGCAAATATTTGTAGTAACATTATGCTAATAGCCAAAGAGTGGAAACAACCCAAATTCCCATCACCTGATGAAAGATAAATAAAATGTGGTCTATCCATGCAGTAGAATCTTATTCATCAAAAAAAAAAAAAAAAAAGCAAATGCAATATTGATACACCCTACCATAATTGCTAAGTGAAAGAAGCCAATCACTAAGGACCACCTACAGTATGATTTCAATTACAAGAAATATCCCAAACAAGCAAATCTATAGAGAAAGAAAGTAGATTCATAGTTGCCTAGGGCTTGGGGGATGGATGTATTAAGAGACGACAGATAAAGGGAGCAGAGTTTCTTTCTTGTGATAATTAAAGTGTTTTAAAATGATGGTGATGAACGGCCCATTTTGGGAATGTACTAAAAGCCACTGAACTGGACACTTGACATGAGGAAATTGTATGGGAGGTGAATCATATCTCAATTAACCTGTTTTTGTTCTTAAAAGAAATAATACAGAGGTTCTGTGTACTTTTTACCCAATTTCCCTCAGTGGTAATATTTTCCAAAGCTACAGTAAGATAGAATACTGAGACCAAGATGTTGAGATAGAAACAATCCACCGATGTTATTTAGATTTCTTCAATTTTACTTGTACTTATCTCTGTGTGTATGTGTGTGTGTGTGTGTGTGTGTGTTTAGTTCTACACATTTTGCACATGTATAGGTCTGTGTATCTACCAGCACCATCAAGACATTGAGTGGAATATTGCCTCTTTTAAAGCGTGGCTCACTTTAGACTCTGTCTGAAGCAGTGCTCCAAAGACCTTTAGTCTGCCCTCGCTGTTAATAACCCAAAGCAAGGAAACCTGCCTCCAAGCATCTCCTCCTTGCTTCAAAGGGCCAGAGTCACAGAAGGACATGAATTCCCACCCCCTCAGTGGAAGAACGGAAGGTTGGGATTGGGCACCATTCATCTAGATTCTAGAATCACCCACACTTCGGAAAGAGTAGGAAACCATCTTACCAAAAGGAAGAATGCGAATTCTGGAAGGGGGGCACGCCCCCGTGTCTCCGCTCCTCGCTTTCTCCTCCCACCAATTTCAAAAACCATCTAACTCCCAGGCATGGTGGGTAACTTGTCAGCGCTTTCGGAGATCCGGTATTTATTGGGTTGCCATGAGCAAGCGCTATCAGGGAGAGGACTGGCAATGATTCATCGGTACTAATCCCTGTGTTTTCACCAGCCTTGCTGCTGTTTGAGGGGACAGCCCCGCTTGCTCTTCCACATCATCATCACTTTGGTTTCTCTCAAAATGTTTGCTCAGAAAAAGCCCAGAGTTTGGCCTCCGTTCTTTCTGGGCTTCCAGGGGAATTTCCCGTCCTTCTCAGACTCCAAGGGTGAGGTTGCTAGAAGGTTTGCTTCTTACCTGGCAGGGCAGAAGGTAAAGCTGGCTCCAGCATGGATTTTTTTTTTTTAATCAAAGACAAACTTGCTATGATCACATCATTTGGGACAAGAACTGTGGAAGAAGTAGCTGGTATTACTCTCTGTTGCTCGACTGTGATCCCACTGCCCCCACATCACTGGTCCTGTCATAGCTGACCACATGGTAGTCCCAGCTCTACCCTCCACCTGGATTTTATAACCCAGCCTTGATTTGGTCATCTAAAACTTACCTTATGCACATCCACTCCATAAAACCCTAACTGTGGCCCATGAACACTGACTTCATTACCTGACCCTCACCCCTGCAAAACCTCAAATTCCAACACTCACAATCTTAATTAAACTTTACTGTGACTACTAGTGATAATAATGTCTTGATTAGTTGAGTAACTTTGTGAGACAGAAGCTCAAGATGTCAAGAGACTTGTTCAAGGTCACACATGGTAATGATGATAAAAATTTATAGTAACAAATGTAAGTTTCTCCCCTTTAGCCATGGTTTCCTTGCAGCCTCCTACCTCCTTCAAATTCATTATCCCAAAGACAGGCACTTGACCTCCTTAGTAAGACCCCAGCCTTATAAACTGGACCTTATAGAGAAGAAGAGGATGACCAGCAGGCTAGAAATCCCAGGAGGAGTTGACATTGAGGCTTGGGTATGAAGGCCATCTGCTGGCAGAATTCGTTTTTCCTTGAGGGAGGTCAGTCTTTTCCTTAAGGCTTTCAACTGATTGGATATGGCCCACCCACATTATGGAGAGCAGTCTGCTTTAGTGAAAGTCTAAATGTTAATCTTATCTGAAAAGTACCTTCACAGCAACATCCAGACATATTTGATCAAATATCTGAGTCCTGTGGTACTTGACACATAAAATTAACTATCACACCAGCTGAGGGTTTTATGGAAAGAAGACTGGGAGGAAAGAAGGAGAGGGGACTGGAAACATCCTACAGGAGCATTTGACCAAGAGAAGAAAATCACTTTAGATAAGTAGAAGAAATATTCAGAACAGAGGGTAGTTCTTGTTTCCACTCTCTGCTGGGGGAGCCACACGGCAGAGACACATTGCAAGACACCATACTAATGCCAGGGAAGCCATATCAAAATAAACATGGCAGTGTAGTGTCTTTGAGGCCCAGGGAAGCTTAGAGGTTCAGCCCTCTGGAGCTGGGTTTGGTTCCTGTGCACTGTAGACAGCTGGGTGTTGGTTAGAAGGTCCATCACAGCAGGATCAAGGTGGTTCTGTAGGGAAGGCTGCAGAGATAACAAACTATTTGGACTGAAGCTGAATGGATTCACTGCCAGGCCTCAGAAAGGTCTAGAGGAGGGGAGCACCCAGACTTTGCCTGAGCAGAGAGAGACAGAGAGAGAGAGCAACCCAGCCAACCTCAAGTTTCACCACTTGCAGACTTCAAATGCAAATACCAGCAGGTCAGTCTGCAATTAGGTAGATCAAGGGTGTTGCTTCTAACACCAGTATCAAACGGGCTCTGGGCCCCAGTGCTTCCCTTCCACCATGAGGGTGCATAAACCACACCCAGGTGCCATCTTGGAGAGGAGTCGGGGGATGGCAGGCAGAAAACCATTCCTTTAGAAATTGGATCTTTTTCTCTTGGAGGTATTGAGAAGTTCCTAAAGAGACTGTTTAAACTATTGGCTGAAATGAAGTATAAATTATATAGAATTTAAAGTCCACCTTTTATCTGTTAACTGGCATAAGGAACTAGTTTCTTTAGAGACAGCAATTAATTTGAGAATCGATGCGTGATTACATGTGCGACCTTGTTATATTAGTAAGTGGTAAATCCAGGAGTGAAAACTAGCTCTTCATTTCTTCAAATCAAAGTTTCATGCTGACTCCCAGACAGTGTCAACAGGATTGACTGACACTCTCCATGACCCTCTGCCACCACTGGCCAACTCCTACCAGCCTTGATCTTGCCTGCTGGCCACTACCTTCTAGCGTTTACTTACTCTGAGGTCAGCTTAGGTTAACTGAGGGAAGGACTTTTTCATTGTTCTTTGTACAACCCATTGCTATATTTTGATTACTTTTACTTTGAGAAATTTAAAAAATACAGAAAGGTATAAAGAATAATATCACACATATGAACAAAGCAAAAAATAAATGCTAAGGTTTATCATACTGGTTTCTAGAGTTTTTAAACATAAACAAAACATTACAGATGAAATTACTGTCCCCTTTGAGCATTAGCCCTAGACCCATTTCCTGCCTACTTTTCCCAGAAGCCACCAGGCTCATGAGTTTGATGTGGATTCTTCTAGTCCATTTAAAAAATACTTGGGGCCCCTGGGTGGCTCAGTCGGTTAAATGTCGGACTTCGACTCAGGTCATGATCTCACGGTTCGTGGGTTCGAGCCCTGCATTGGGCTCTGTGCTGACATGACAGCTCAGAGCCTGGAGCCTGCTTCAGATTCTGTGTCTCCCTCTTTCTCTCTGCCCCTTCTTGGCTCACACTCTCTGTGTCTGTCTCTCTCTAAAAAATAAATAAACATTAAAAAAATACTTATATACATTGGGGCACCTATGTGGCTCAGTCGGTTGAGTGTAGACTCTTGATTTTGGCTCAGGTCATGATCTCACGGTTCGTGGATTTGAGCCCCTGAGTCAGGGTCTGTGCTGACAGCATGGAGCTTGCTTGATATTCTCTCTCTGTCCCTTCTCACTGCCTGTCTCTCTCTCAAAATGAATTTAAAAAATTAAAAAAAATACATACAACTGCACACTTCCGTGAAAAACACAGAACATTTGGTGTGTGGTTTTAAAATCTAATCAAATGGTACCTAACTGTACATATAATCTGATAACTGAATTTTCAATCTTAATGAGGCTACATGTTAATAATTCTAGTTATTTATGTGCTATATTTTATTTGCTCTCTTATTGATGGACATTCAATATTTTTCTACTTTTTAAATTTGTAGCCAGAATTTCAGTGGGCATTCCTGTACATGTTTCAATGGGCACCCATGTATGCCTCTCTAGGGCGTCTTCTAGAAGGGGTGGTGCTGGCTTCTTTATACGTGTGTGAGATAGTTATCATATTAGGGGATCAGTAACTTGTGCATGCGTCTGTCTTTCCACCGAGACGTTGAAACCTTGAGGTCAAGGGCTATGTTTTATTCATCTGTGTGTTGTGAGCACCTAACACACAATGTTGAGATAAATGATTAGCTGCACAATGAAGGAAATGCTTCCATCCCTCCCCCTGCTTCCCCCTCGCCCTAGCATGAGGACAGTAAAGGGAACTCCCTGTTACAACTTACAATGTGTGTTACTTGCACTGTCTCATTTGATTACCATAGCTTTCTGACAGGTGCCGCTTTACCAGTGATAACATGGAGGGCTAGAGACATGACTTCCTGCAAACACACGGTCATTAGGAGTAATGGCGAGATTTGAACAGAGGTCTTTCCAAATCAGAGCCTGTGGCCTCTCCCTTCTCTTCTGTTACCTCTCAAACAGTGGGATTGACTCAAAATGGAAACGGCCTGATGGTTTGCCTTCCTAAACATAACATCAGCCTCAACAATTCTCTCCTTTTCAACAAAATCTTTTTTCCCTTAGAGTCTGGGGGAAATCACCTTCATTAATTATCCCACAGCTTTGAGTAATTAACCTTTACCTTTCTCTCTCGGGTCTTGAATCTACATGTTAGAATCCTAAAGCATTAGCAGTTGCTTTGGTATCACTGAGGGAAACCCCACAGTTCTAGAGATGGGAAAGCGAGACCAAAAACTGAGGAAATGTGCTCAAGGTGACACAGCGAGTTAGAAGTCAAGCTAAGGTCAGTGTCAGGTCTTCTGTGACTGGGTCTGGTGCCCTTTGATCTGGCTTTTGGATTATCTGATGAGGCTGGCTCTTCTCCACCAGGAAGGAGAGCTGGGTCGTGTGTGGCTTTGCTGCCTCACTGGTTTCAAGGGCAATGGGGCCCTTGGAATTGACATCAAGAATAGACATCACAGAAACCAAGGAATGAGCAGTCAGTGAAGACCAGCTTGAAAAGAACCAGATGGAAGCTCCAAATGATGCTGAATCCACTGGACTGATGTCAGAGAGAAAACCACCTTGACCACAGAGGACCTGTATTAGCCAAGGTTGGCTAACTGCTATAACAAACGACTTCATGCAATCCGTGGCAAAATGCTATAAAAATATATTACTTGCTCATGTCACAGAACAGTGCTACTTGTGGATTTGATCTCTGCTCTGTGGGGTGGTTCGGGGGATTAGGCTCCTTCCACCTTTGAACCCTCTCCTCTGCAACACACAGCCTGCAAAGTCAGAGTCCGAGGTGAATAGGGAGCTGGTGGTGAGGCAAGGCAACTCGAGGTCAGAGCTTGGGCATTCCTGGCTCCGTGGTCAGTGGATGGTATTTTTGCCACACTGTCCTGCCTTTCAACATCTCTGATCCTGTTACTCCTCTCTGGAATGGGAGTCATATGGCTTTCTCTACTCATCCTCAGCATCATGATTTCAAGGACTAGAATATGTTTTATAAATGGGAGTGTGGCCTGCAGATAGAAGCCTGGCTGTGGGTTCTTTTCTAAATGACAAGCATCCTGCCCACCTCAACCTGGAGTCTTTTCCTTCAGGCCCTAAAAGTAGATGACATATCTGAGAAACATGGTACATGAATGGAGGGACAATTGCAATGTGACCTCATAGGACACGGTCACTGTCACTGTGAGTCTAAGACATAGGCAGCATCTGTCCCTAGGCAGTGCTGGTGAACCCATGCCGTGTGTGCATTTTGACACTGAGAATCAGCTTCTACCTCTCCCAGCTCGTCCTGACTGCAGTCCTCAAGCTTATATCTGCAAGGTCAGTTGTTGACCTTGAACCTGGACTGCAGCTCCATTGGATCCTGGCAGGGTAGTTGGTTGGCCAGAGACTGCAGCTTGAAATCCCAAGAACTCTGGATTCAAGTCTTGGTTCAAGTGCATAGTGGGCTCACTTTCCTCATCTATAAAATGGGGAGAATGACTTATATGGTTGTTTTAAGAACCAAATGAGCTCATTATGAAAACTGTTGAGCAGGCTGAAAATAGGCACACTCAGGAAAGCTGTGGTTATTTTCATGCCAAATCCAATGTGCTAGAGATGAGTTCTGGGCCCTGGCAGAAGGGTTGAGTCAGACCTTGACCTTGTGGCTTCCCTGTGGCCCCATTTTGGTGAGCGGCTTTTTGCATCAGTGTCCCTAGCCATTCCAATTCTTTCTCTGAATCTCAGCCAGCTCAGCAGAGGCCCAGAGACTCCATCTAGCCCTGGTGAGGCCAGATTCCCAGCCATTACTGCCCCCTGCCCCAAAGTCCCGCTGGCTGGATTCCTAGGCTGGGCTCCATCATCTTAACTACCCAGGCAATGGAATCTGAAATCTAAAGTTTTTCCATGGCCTGTTCACTGTCTGGCTCATACTGACCTTACTGACTCGATCCTAGACAATACTCCTGATTCTCACTATAACTATAGCCTCAGCTCATCAGGCCTAAAGTAGAGCCTGAGGCAAGAGCTTGCGAGATGATTCCCAGATGCAGGAGTAGGGGTGAGAGCAGGTTGAGACAGGGAGGAAGGGACAGCCAGCATGAGCTTTGCTGTTCGGTTCCTGCAGAGGACAACTGTGGCTTAGTCCCACTGGGGCCCCATGAGAAGGCATACTGAACGTGCCTCCTTCTGTGAAAGGAGAGGACCGGGGCATTCATCCAGTGTTCCTGTCCTTCATTGGTTGAGGGTCCCTAGGTATGTCCCACCTCCCACTCTGAAAATGTCCTTGTGTTAGATCAGAGTGGCTTCCCAGGCTCTGAGGAAAGAGAAGTGGAGAGACTGAGAGGCATGCTTGCAGGAGAACCTGCTCCCTGCAGCTGCACCGACATCAGGGACCAGGGAGGGCAAATGTCCCCTGAGGCCATCTTACTTAGCAAGCTGTTTCCCACTCTGGGCCTCTTTGCACTTAAGGGTTGCTCTGTGCCATACTAAAGGTCTAGGTGCAGAAGGTAACATCCTATCTGAAGAAGCCTACCTGTGGTTACGCTATGATGTTTTTCTTTCCATGAACCTTCTATGGAAGCCTGTCCAGTGTAGCTTAAAGCCTACCAGGCTGTGCATGTACCCTGGTGTTGGGATCCGTTCAAACAAGACCTGTAATGGACTGGGCTCGTTACAGAAAAAGAGAGTCAAATGCCATTGCCAGTCCAGGAAACAGGCACCAAAGAGTACTAAAACTTTGGTTGATGATCAGGCGTTGGGGTAGAAGGTGTCAGAGTCAGACACAGCAAGGAAGACAAGCAGTTAGCAGACTTGAGCAGGCAGCAGGGGCACCTGGGAGGAGGCCATCAGGTCCAGCGTAATTTCCGTACTGTCGGGCCGGCAGGAGGCTCTCTTGGGAATGGACAGGTTTCACCTCCTGGTCCTGCTTTGCCATTTCAAGGGCACTTCTGTGTATCTGGGCTCCGCTCCCTCGGGGTGGCCGCACAGATGATGTCATTAAAGGTTGGGAGAAGTGGTGACTTCCACGCACACCCTGAAGAAGAAGCATTTCAATTGACTGTAGCTCTTTCTGAAACCCTGATGGCAAAGGGATTCTAGGACTTGGAGGGGGGTTCTTTTCGAGTTTTGGTGAGAAAGCAAAGCAGCCTGGAGTGGCCCCTGGGATTCTGGAGACTCTGAAACGCAAAGCAGCAGGGTAGTCCCTTCTGTTGACCGTAGATTTCCAAGCTGCAGGTGAGAGCAACCCCCTCCCTGTCAGAGCCAGCTGGGCAGGACCTGCTCGCCTGAACACAGTGCGAGTCACCCAGAAGCCCGTGGTTTTCCCTCATCACATCCTGGTCTCAATTCTCCTCTGCGGAGAGGCATGAGGCCAGAAAGAGCTTGCGGAGTGATGTGTCTGCCTTGCAGGCAGAGAAAACATTAGGCTGTGTGCCCTTTTACCTTATGGGTCTTTTCTCCTTCCAACCCAGTTACAACAATAAATAACCTCTTGACTCTCATAGTTTCTGCCGTCAGGTTCTGCAGTTCCTGAGAGTGGAATTTGAATGGTAGAAGGAACATGGAATTTACTCCTTATCATGACAGTTGGTGCCTCTACCATGTGGGCTCGCTCCCTTATCAGTGTTTCTAGTGTATCAATTATACTCACAGCCATCTTTCTGGGTCCCATATGATGAGGTTCTAAATTAAAGCATTCCATTATAATTCGAATCGTATTACATAAAACACAATAGTGTGGTTTTGAAGTTCCCCAACCTTCCCATACCTCAGTTTCCTCCTGTGTATAATGGGTACAATGATATTCCTTACCTCACAGAATATAGGGGAAGGTCGCGTGAGTTTCTGACGCGGGAGGCACTTCCAACGGTGCCTGGCATTCAGCTGGTGCTTATTGTAGGGGTTCGATGCTCTTGTTGTTTTAGCAAAATCACTCATTTAAAGATGGTGAAGCTGAGGGAGAGAAGTCAGGTCTGTTTTCAGACCAGGAAAGTCCAAATTGGGAATCTGTGTGCCATTTTATATCTTTGGTGTTCTTCTCACTTCCCTTTTTTTCCAGAAAGATTTATGGATTAAACGGAAAGCAAAATCAGACCGTTGGGATGAAAAAGAGAACAGAAACCGGTGGAAGAAACAAGAAGGAATAGATTTGCCACAGACCAGGGCCACGATGATGATTGATATAAGTGGCTAATGAGTTTCCCCTTGCTGTCTCTGCAGCTAAGGCAGTGAGGAGGCACTTTGGATGACCTGATCTCGCTTCGTGATCACAGCATCAAACACACATTCATTTGTGGAAATAAGTTCTTGGGGGTAGGGAAGGGGGACTAGACACAGTAGGACTTTATTATGTGGGTCCTTTAAGGATATATGGCTTTGAGTACAGTTGCTCACATCTGTATGTCCAGCTTTACTAATGAAAAGCTTTCAAAGGCGTGCATCTTCTATGAATCCTCCAGAAGATCTGGAAACTTTGCCTTTAGGAGCCGAAATGCCCAAGAGAGAATCACAGTGTAAATGAAAGACAAATACGAGTGGAGACTGCCTCTCACAGCAGAGATATATTTAAATGTTGGATTTACTTCTCTCCTTCTGCCCCCACCTCTTCCGCGGAGCAGCTACCTGAGCCAACGCACATGACCGCACCTGTCTGTGCTTCCTCCTCAATTAACTGATTTCATTCATGTTAATTCCAAGTATTGATCAGCCAGGCAAATGTGTACTGATCATTTCCTTTGTGTGACGGACGGTTCTAGGGAGTAGAAGGACATAATTTACTGAGCACCTACTATAAGCAAGACACTTTCTGGGACACTTTATACACATTACCGCGTTTATTGAGATCATACAAGGTGGTTATTAGTATTTCTGAATTATAGATGAAAACATCTAAAACTCTGAGAAGTTCTGCAACCCAACCAAGGTCACACTGCTAGTTCCATAGCCGAGCCAAAGCTTGAAGCCATCAATCGGTCCATTGATTCATTCACTGACTTAGCACAGTGCTGTCTTCCCCACCAGGTGCTGCCGATACAGAGTTGACTAAGAAATGGTTCCTGCCTCCAACACAGCCACCATTTGGTCCTGCCTCCGTGTCTGGTGGTTTCAAGCCTTAGCATTAAAAACACATATTATATGATGTACATGAAGTCACGTACATTCTACTTGAATGCCCTGGCATTCAGATTAAGCGGAAAGAAAGGGTTAAGGGATGAGTGATCCTGGAGGCTGAATGATAACATCATATCCCAGTTTACACTTCAGATCTCCTTTCTAGAGATTGCCTCTTTGTGCAAGCCCCCTGTGACTTCCTAAGTAAAGTTAGAAAGTGGAATTTGACCCTGAACAATCTCTTGCAGCAAATATCCCAGTGTGTGTTAGGGGGGCCGGGGGGGGACAGTGAAATTTTCTGCCTGTGGGTCATGGTTGGGGTTACAGGTTTCTTTTTCTGTAAGAAGCTTGCTTCCAAGAAACTCGTTAAACCTAGAATTTTTAAGAGAGTTAAGGTTTTGCCAACTGGCAAGTGTGGTTGCTTCTGCCCTGTGTTCCCTGGAGGAAGCGCTCTGTTTAATCAGAGGGACAGTCAACACTGTGTTTATCTCCTGTCTCCCCAAGGGGCTGCCTTCTTCAAATAACATCTGTGTTTCCTGGTGTCTTAACTCTGTCATGATGCCCTTTCCTTTTGCTGCATTTGAGACCCAGGTTGGTGACTGGAACAGAAGCATTTGGAAAGCTTGTATGCGGCAACTGACTGAGCCGGAGGGGCAGAATAAGTCCATTTTGGGGCTGGAAGGGACTTTATAACACTACTTTATTTAGTGTGTGAACCTTAAGACCTAGGACCTCTCCAGTACCAGGAGTTCACTGCTTCTCTGATGGCCTACTCGTTCCCTGGATGGTTTCGGTCATAAGTCCTTTTCTTATTTGGGTACTGTTTGCCCCATGTAGATTTCACCATGGGCTCCCAGTTCTACCTTCTGTCACCCAATAGGATAAGCCTGCTTTCGCTGTTCCATGAGAGGGCTGCAGAGATTCTGACGCGGAGATTATGTCCTTCCTCGTTATCCCATCTTTCTTGAAGGACATGGTGTTTTCAGTTTTTTCACTATCTGATCGTCTAAGTAAGTACCATTCTAAGGATGACAAGTAGATTAATAAGACGTCTATTAACTGAGTGTAACTGTCTCTCACACTGGGCCTGGTCGTGACCTCAGTGCCCTTCTTAGAACTTCCTGGCAGTTATATAAGTTGATGTCTTGATCGAGAAGTCTTAATTGTGCAGCGACTGGGTTCCAGCACTACGCACCGTGAATGTGGTGCTGGAGACGCAGGGGCAACACAGGGAATAAGCCGGGCCCTCGTGCAGTTTGTAGCCTGTCCTGGAGCCAGCCCCTTGTGGCACTCACTCGAAAGTTCTTTGCTGCCTTAGGACTGGGCTTTTGGGGAGAGATCGATGCTTTTACAAACTTAACTCTGATGCTCCCCTGAAGGGTGCCCAGGGGGAGTGCGGTCCTAAGCCTCGGCTGAGCTGGGTGTGCTGTGTAGACCAAACCCCTTTCACACACCTGAGGCCTGCTCCCCCCTCTCCTCTGCTAACTGCCTAGAAGGACTTGATTGTCAGGAAATACATAGACTTCTTTTTGGAGAAATTCTTGAACCCACAACTAGGTGACTTTAGTTTATGATGCTTCTACCATACCTGGAAAATTATCTCTCTCTGTCTCTGTCTCTGCCTCTCTCTCTCTCTGTATCTGTCTCTTTCTCTCTGTCTCTCCTTCTCTCTGTACCTCTGCCTCTGTCTCACTCTCTGTGTCTGTTTCTCTTTCTCTCCTTCTCACTTCCTTTTTAAAGTTAATATATGTAAATGAAAGGCCTGAGAGGTCACTAATTTTGCTCACTTCCCATCTAGCCCTGAAAAACGATGGTTCTCAGTTGTGGTGTGGTGCAGTGGGAGGGCCTCGGTCCAAAATTGGGAGGCTTCTCTCTGAGGGACCACATGTGTGGAAAGCCCCTGGACAAGTGACTTTGGTTGGACACACGCCATGCTCTGTCTCTGAATTGACTGATATTTATGGTGCTTTTCTCTCTAAATGTCCTGCTGGATTTCTCCCTCCTTGGCTGTGAGACAATCTCAGCCACGGCCTTCCCCTGCTGAGGAGAGGTTGCTGCCTGGGGCTCTCGATAGAGCAATTCCTCTGCTGCTTCTTTAAACCACACTGTCAGGTTCTGACCTATTGTGGCAATGATGTGGGCAAGCAGGAACTGAATAGGAATCCATTCTGGTTGCATGACAGCTTTGGGAAAATCACTTCTCTGAGTTAGTTTCTGCTTAACATGACGAACTGGGGACAGAGTTGACGCTTAATGAAATAGAAAATAGGTCTGGTCACATGTTCAGTGAACACATAAGGACTGGGAGACCCTAGAATGGGCTCTATTTGAGGTGCTGGAGATACAACAGGGGAGCAAATACATATAAAGTCCCTGTTGTCACGGAGCTTAATTTCTCGAAATCATACACATAAACAAGGCAGCAGCATGTCAGGTGGAGACATGCTATGGAGAAAAATAAAGAGTGCTGGGGCCGGGCGGCCTTGTGTGCGTGTGCGTGGATTCGCACGTGCGGAGTGCACGTGCGTGTGTTTACACAGGGTGGTGAGGGAAAGTCTCATTGAGCAGACGGCTTTGGGAGGTTGCCCGAAGGAAGTGAGAAAGCGAGTCGTGTGTGTGCATGTGTGTGGTGCTGGGAATAGCATTCCAGGGGAAGGCTCAGAAGTGGGACAGTGCTGGGTTTGAAGAGCAGCAGAGAGGCCTATGCACCGAGATCTCCATGAGGCATCGAGTTCTGAGAAGTGTCAAGGGACAGATCACTCAGGGCTTCAAGGGCTGTAACGGCTCGAGCTTTGCTGCAAGCCAGAAGGCAAGCTTGGAGGGTTTGGGGCAGTGGAATGAGATGGTTTGACTCAGCATTTTAAGAGGATCACTCTACACCTCTTTGGGGTGTAGACTGACACAAGGAGCCAAGCACTGGGGACACAGGGCCCTTGACGGCGTTTCCGGGGTTGCCCAAGCTGCTCGGGGTGATCCAGAGGGATCGCCAGCTAAACCAGGCTTTTGAGGAGAAGAGAGTGTAAAACAATAGCGACAACAACGTGTTCCCATTTCCAGAAGGGCCTCACTCTGTGCTGGACAGTTAAGCGGTCGGGAAGGAGAAGACACGTGGCTGAGGGGCCACGGACAAGCCAGAGGAGCCACCATAGGGCAGCAGAAGATGTGTGAGCTCACCCTTCACTACCAACAATAAGGGAGCAGTAATGGGGGTTGGGGGGGAGTAAGTCAGTGATGACACGTCACTTCAATGGAGCCATTACACATGCCGGAGAAGAGTGGTGGTCTTTACAGAATCCAAGTGGGGACTGGACACGTGGGCCAGAAGCCCTCCCTCCCTGACCCCCAGGAATGTACCCCCCACCCCGGTGTACATTTGCAAGAAGGCTTGTGGTTGTTGACATAAGGCTTGTGCAGCCAAAGGGGAGACCAGAACAGCAGAGGCAGCCTGCCATGACCCTGCTGCCCCCTCGGCAGGGTTTGAACCTCTCATGGAGCAGGGGATTGGAGTGAAGGCAGAGAAGGGGTTTTCCTGGAGGTTTCTATGAGCCTGGGAGCCCAGGTGGCATCACTGCAGCCACGTGAACACCTGGGGAGGGGGGCGGGGAGTGCTTCCTTTAGTGCCCTCAGAAAGCCGGGGGAGCCTGCCATCTGCTGGCTGACTTGAGTATTGTATCCCGCTTCTCAGCTTCAGACAACTATCATCAACTTTAGAGAGAAATGTGTATTGACATTTTCTCCAGGCCAGGTGCTGTCCATTTCTCTCTTTTAAATCATCACACTTTCTCCAGGGTATGTCTTCTTCACTCCAATTTTTAGGGCCACTCGGAAAAATTAAGCGACTGGGCCAAGATCATTCAGTAATTGGAAAACGGATGCCAGCTCAGCTCTGACTGCAAAGACGATTACTTTAGAGAAGCTATGATCACGTTGGCTTTGTAAACTGTAAAGTGTTATGAGGGAACTGTCTCATGGCAGGTGTTCCTTGTGTACCGAATGGAAGAATGGATAAAGGAATCAGTATGCCAATAGATGCTCTTCAAGGCCTAAGGGGTCAGAAGACCTAGGATTCAGTCCTTGCTCAGGCACTCTGAACCTTGGAGAAGTCATCTCATGGCTCTGAAACAGCTTCACCCGCAGTTGCAAGCATTGGGCTAACACGGGAACTACTCGTTTGACTGTGTGTGTGTGTGTGTGTGTGTGTTTCTTTCCGTAACACATTGAGATCTATTTTCCAGTCTTGGCGAGACTGGAGTGATTTTCAAGAGGAGAGCCTTTTCCTGCTTCCTTTCTGAACTTTAAATTCATTTGTGTGGCTGGTCCTGGAGGGAGGTGGGCGGGGGAGTGAGCCCTCTGCTGGCCACTGGCATAGAGCATCTGCCCAAATCCTGGCAGGGGACACCTGTGAGTTCTTCTAACACCCCACTGAGGCCAGAGGACATAGCCTGAGCAAATGCCTTTCTAGTAAGGGAGTGGGACTTCTAAAGAGCGACCCTGATTTTGTCACTCCTGCCCTAAACACCGTCAGCAACTCTCAGTTGCACTCACAGGACACAAAGCCCCCAGGGCAAGGCCCAGCCATCACCTTCACCCTTTGCAATTCAGCCACAGACAGAGTCCCCTTGGCATCAATCCTTCCTCATTCTAACCACAGTAACCCCCAGGGACCCTCCCTGATTCCCCCACCCCCGCCCCCCCATCCAAAGTTGGAGGAGAGATGCCTAGCGCTCTGGGACCCTACAGCCCTCCTGGTTCTTGAGGTTAGTGGGACCTCGACTCCAGCTCTGCACACCCCTAATGAGACAATGGAGCCACATCTGGAAGACACCTGCAGGAACTGAAAGCTGTTCAGGAACTAGGTGTGGACGTGGAGTAGCTCTCTGGGCCCCCACGTCCCTGTGGGCTTTACCTTCTAAATGTCTCTCACACCATATGCCCCGTCCCCATGGCACCACTACGCAGCCCCTGCAGCACCTCCCATCTCCCACCTCTCTGCCCAAGTTGAAACTGCAACAAAAAGATGGTTTAAAGAAAAGATACGATCATAATCATCCCCTGCTAAAAATTCCTTAGCAGCTTCCTATTGCATTTAGGAAAAAGATCAAAATCCTTATTCTGGACCAAAAGAACCTGCGGGACCAGATTCTTGCAGCTGCCTCTGTCTTTTTTCTGCATGGCCTGGCTGCCTCAGGGCCTCTAGAGGTACTCTGTCCTCTGCCTCCCCTGCCTTCTTCACTGGTTAAGTCCTACTTATTGTTTAGGTGACGATTCAGAAGCCCTTCTTCTGGGAAGCCTTCCTGCTCAGGTCCTCATAGATGTTCTCATAGTGTCTCAGATTTACTTCTAAAACATGCAATTATAGATTCACTCAGTTTGCAATTCTACATTCACTTGTCTGATATGGTGGCTGTTGCCAGCCTTCCCCTGGCATGGAAGCCGCACAAGGCCAGGGCCCGTGGTTATTTTCTTCACTTAGTGCTGCTCGTATAGGCTGTATTCAGTACTATTAAATGAAAAGGGAAAAGAGAAATCTTGGAACAAGAGAACCAATCAGCACAGCCCACAGGGACCCCCCCCCCCATACCTGGAGTTGGCCAGGAATAGTGGAAAGGAGAGTGGCGTGGGAGGGTCAAGCTGAGAAAGGGAGAAGGTGGGATCAATTGTCCCAAAGGATGGTGATTTGTGGATGGACTCTGCAGTAGCATTGGAGAAGCCAGCCTCATAGGCTCTTTGCTTTTAATTCCTTGTTCAAGGTTAGAAGCCCCTCTGCAGATATCCAATGGGCAAAGCTCATGTTACGTGTCCCGGCTCCCACAGGGAGGAGGGAAGAGTATCTTCTGTGGCTTCCATGGTGGTGGTGGGAGGCACGAGTAGAAATAATGGTGTAAGGCAAGCAGGCAGCTGTAACAGTGGTGCCCAGGATCCCGGAGTGTGGCCATGTCTGTCAGGGTCCCTGGGAGAGGCAAAAGTTGAGGGACTGTCTCTAAAGGTGTGGGCAATGTGGAGGAGAGCCACTAGGGCTAACACAGTTCCCAGGTCTTGAGAAGCTGAGGTGCAGAGACCATCCTTAGGCCCGAAGGGGCATGTGGGGGGAGCAGTTATCCAAAACCTGGGATGCTGAGTGGAGATGGGCGATGGACTGGCATTGTGCCTCTGTTAGGATGCAAAGAGTCACCCCCCTGTGATGCTATAGGGATGGGGCTGGAAAAGAAGTACCCTGACCCCCTAACTGCCCAGTCTCCTGCCTTCAGTGTCCCAACACTTCCCATTTTGATCTCACCAGAAACCTGAGATATCATTCATGTAGGATGGCTTCGAAGGGTATAAGCTGGGAAAAGGGAGGGGAGCAGACAGAGGAAGGGCAAAGGGAAGACCAGACTCCTCGGAAATTCATTCTCAGTGGGGAGGCAGAAGTGGGCTTGGACTTTGAGGGTGGACTAGAATTTCAGGAGACCTTTTGCGATGGAGGAGGTGGCTGGAACAAAGCCAGAGTCACCAACTGAAGGACGTGGTTGAGGCATGGTGAGCTCATGCTTTGACTAGTATGTGGGCAGTCTGAAACTGACTATGCAGCATTGAGTGTCTTGGCCTTCCCATCCCCATATGGGGGTATCTACCACCTTCCCAGGGCCAAGGTCAAGGACTCCCATGTGATGGGGATTCTTCACCAACCGGAATTTGATTCTGGTGTGGCTTCTGGGAAGTACCTTATCAGCTTAGTTATATCTGTATTTGGGGGAGGGGCTAGGACTGGGGCTCAGAGCCTCCCAAGGGAGCAGTCAACAGAGGGTTAAGCCTCCCTCTTAAGGCCTGATTGTTATAGGGAGCCCGTTTGTTGGGGTTTACACAGCAAGGCAAGCGTTGCTATGGCAGAATTGCAGGCAACAAGTCTTATGATCGGGAACTTCCAGTTGTGTATATAACACGATGGCATTTATTAAAGCAAGATAAACTCAGCAGCAAAGGATCTGGCCTGAGCCATGAATTCTTCTCATCCTCGCATCTGAGCCATCACATTCCATTTGAATGAGGCCTATCAGCCCAAAGGTTTTCATTAAATAAGTCCATTTGCTGAAAATCTCTGAGAGGATCAACTGGGAGTTGCTCCCCACCCCCCCCCCCAACTTACCATGTTTTAAAAGACAAATGTGTAATGTGTGGTTCTGACTCGATATTTGCCAAGTACAAACAGATCTGCTGTGCTGGGCAATGAGTTCCTTCCCCCACGAGATGCATTCAGGCCGAGGCTGGGGGACACCGGACTCTGATTGGGGGAGAAGGAGGTATTCCTAACAGACATTCTTTCTAGTTCTAAGACCTCAGCGTTGTAGGAAGGATCCACCTGAACTTCCCCACCCTCAATCGTTCTGTAACGTGTACCCATAGTGCGCATTTCCTCAGGGAAGGAGGGATGTTCACCGGGGTCCTGAGTGAGGGCAAGAACTTTGAAACCTGAGCTGAAATCCTAGTTCTATGATTAAGTGGGTAGGTAGCCATGGGCAAGTCGTTACACTTCTGTGCACCCTGTCATAAAACAGTGATAGCAGAGACAGCTAACACTTAGTGGCATTTAATATACACCAGGCACCATGGTAGGGGCCTCATCTGGATGATATCATTTATTTTTTCGTAGAAATGCTATGGAGAAGTGTGAGCAACTGTACTTTACTCATTAAGAAACTGAGACACAAAGAGGTAAGGGAACTAGGGGATGGTGCAGCCAAGGTGTGAACACAGGCTGTCTGCCTTTGGGCATCTTGATCCTTGCTACATAACAGTTGTCACCTCATCTATATCATGGAAGTTTTAGCAGGCTACCTTAGACGGTGGGTATAAGAGAGCCTCTGTGAGAGCACAAACCATTAGTCTTGAAAATGTTGAGTAAGAGGCTGAATCTTAAGTGGTAACCTTTTCCCAACTTCGCTCAACTTTGTTCAAAAAGGTGCTTTCCTCTCCCCCAGCCTGTAGCCTCCCACCTTTCCTTCTTCCTCTCTGACTTGACCACCATCCCTCCTCACCTTTCCTCCGTCTGTTCAAATATGGCTTTGGTGGAATTCAGGCTCAACAACGAAGGGCAAAACAACAGCGAAATTTAAAAGTACTTGTGCTTTTATTAAAAAAAAAATACAATCAGGTACTGTCCAGATGTGTTTTGGAAAGGAAGATCTCTTTAAAAATCCTTAGTTTTCATCATCATTATTATTATATTAATCATATTAATCATATCCTTAAAATCGAAACAGTATTGCTTTTCTGGTTTTTGCTGTATGAAATGTAAAAAAAAATTGGGGACGGCCTCCAATGACACACACTGAATCGTTGCGGACAAAAATAATGATAATTAATTACACAGCTTTGTGTAAAATACAGCTGGTTCTAACACCGACTACCACTGTACAGCCTACCCCTCTCCCATTTCCAGAGCCACCCAAGAGAAGGACAACCACTGTGATACTGTCACTGGAAAATTTTTTGCTGATTCAAACAACAAAACAGAAACCTGTGGAGATCATTGTCTTTGGTGCGAAGGAAATACTCGCAGGGTAGGTGAGGCGGGTGCTTCCGCCATTGGCCCCGATGATTCATGGTCAACTTTAACTCCTGACAAATACCCGGGTGTGGCTTGATGGTTGGACTGGTTGTGTTGATACTTTGGTAAAATTTGCTTCTTTCTCTGGGCCCTACTCCTCTCTCACCCAGTTGTCCCTGGAACTTACGCCCGTTTGCGCCTGCCTTCAAGGTTTCGGAAATTGCTGGGTCTCAACTTCATCTCAGCAAACTGGATTGAATATTCGTGGCCCTTCCAGTGGAACCAGTTGACACCCTGTAAAAGAGAGGAGACCTCCAGATGGGTTTCCAATAGGCAAGGTGTTCATTGATCATTGCTGCTTAGTTGATGGAACAAAAGGAGTTCTGTTTCAACCTGACCATGTGGTAGTTCATAGCTGTCTCTTGCCTATCTGTCTATTGGTCTGTGTAGTGAAAACTTCAAAGGAGTTGGCTGAATCTGACTTAGTTTTTAAGTTTTTAAAATTTTAGTCAGAAGTCACCGGCATTGGCATTGAGCTTTGAGCTGCCATTGTGAAACAAAATGGTGGCTGATGAGACTTCCCATGGGTAGGAATAGACGCTGAAGGAATTTAGGTCGTGATTGGAAGTTACAGAACTGAGTAGCTATATGCAGGGGAGTCTCTAATTCATGGGATTCTCATGGAGTATTTTAATAAGGGCTTGTATGGAATGGCAGAAAGAGCACAGGTGGAACACAAATTGTACAACCTGACATAGAGAGTTCAACCTCAACGCTCTTACTTACATACAGAGTTCAAGCTCAGGGCTCTTACTTGAGGCATAAGTGGTCTTAAACAAATCATCAAAACTTTCTGGGACTCAGTTTCACTATCTTTTTTTTTTCCTCTTAGGGTCTGATAGTGCCATCCTTGAAAGGGTGCTATGAAAATTAAATGAACTTGTAAAGGAGTGATTATAGTACCGGGCACATTGCAGGTGCGAAGTAAATATTACCTCCCTAATCTCCACTAGGGAGAAATATCCTTGGAAATTTGGCCAAAGATTTTTCTTTCTCAAGAAAAGATTCTATTTGTGTCTGGGCCTCCTAATTCCATGTTTGACTCTTCCATACAGTCTACAGATGGTAGAGTCTGCCCTCTTCCCACTAGGGGAGGGATGTCTGCTTCCGGGAGTGCTCCTGTGAGGCCACCACCGCATTCTCTGACTCCTCTTCTCTCTCTCTTTTTTTTTTTTAAATTTAAATTTACTTTTGTTTTTTTATTCTCAAGTTAGTTAACACAGAGAGTAGTCTTGGCTTCAGGAGTAAAACCCAGTGATTCATCTCTTACGTGTGACACCCAGTGCTCATCCGAAGGGTGCCCTCCTTAATGCCCATCCCCCATTTAACACCCCCTCCACCCCATCAACCCTCAAGTTTGTTCTCTGTATTTAAGAGTCTCTTATGGTTTGCCTCCCTCTCTGTTTTTATCTTATTTTTCCTTCCCTTAGGTCACTCAGGGAAAGACAGATATCATCTGATTTCACTCATATGTGGAATTTTAGAAACTTAACAGATGACCCCTCTTCTCTTTAAGCTACGTAGGGCTGTGAGGGGACATGGAAAAGTTCATGGCTGGTACAATGAAGCAAAAAAAAAAAAAAAAATTGAGACACTATGTGATTCTAAGTTTTTGGCATTCACTGTATCAGGCAGTGTCTGAATCTGACAGGGAGGTGACATTTGGGAAAGGCTGGCTCTCCCCATGGGCGAATGCGTCTGTGACTACCCAGTCATGGTAAAGCACTGCCGCCTGATAGCTTGGGCTTTGCGCTGCCCTTCCTCTGCCCTCCTGCTTCCCTCTGACGGAGGCACAGAGCTGGAAATGAGCCCTCCTCATTCTATCCTGGAGACTGAGGCCACAGAGGGAGAGTGACGTCACAGAGTCCACGCAGCTGCCAGAGCTGGGGCAGGACTCGCATAACTCCTTCGTGGACCTTTTCCGTCAGCTCGTTCTTCTTCCAACAGTAGATGGGAAAGAAAGGTTTCCTTTTGGGCAGGCAGCTTTTGGGTTGTTCCCCCCCCCCCCCAGAAAGATTTTGTATTGTCCTGGTGGTAGGGGACAAAGAAATAAAGGTGGTGGAAAAAGGCTCCTATGGAAGCATCCTTGAGGCAACATGAGAAGGTGGAAAGAGCACCCTGCTTCTTTCACCCCTGCTTCACCTAGACAGCCTGCATTTTATCTGCTTTCCTTCTGGGCCACAGACCAAGGTTTTGTCTGAGGAGAACATTCTGTGTTTGGAATCCACATGACTGGTGGTTGTCCCAGGATCTTCATGGGTTAACGTGGACTGCTTCTAGGATTTCACCTGACCCGCAGTGTCCCTGAGGTTTCTCCCTGCTGGGGACAGAGGTGCCACCATTTCCCGGAGGTTGCTGCCCCCTCCCAGTCTCAGCCAGAACTGAGGGGCTGGGGTGCCTGCCTGTCACCCCCAACTGGCTTCCCAAGCCCTGCCCCAGGCACTCGCGGTTTACTCACCTGACTGTGGTTGTTGTCCCCGTATCTCCCCATCAGGTTGACACGGTGACAGTTTTTGTACCAGAAAGCCCCCTTGTAGGACAGGGCACAGTTGGTAATGGCTGAGTCCGTGTCCTTGTCGTAGGTGGAGAAGGATCTGCCGTTGTGGTAAGCCAGGGAGTCACCTGCAGAGAGAAAACAATGGATCTGAGGAATCCCAGCTGGAGTGTCCCTGTGGGCTCCGAAGGCAGAACCGGGGTGGCCACTCAAAGGGCCTGGGGTGGCCTGGCCTTAAAACACTGGACCTGGGATTAGGGTCAAACACGGGGCTGGAGGGGACATGAGGGCTCACTCTGAGGGCTCGCTTCTCCTAGAAGCAGCATAAGGTGGTAGAAAGAAGGTTGTGGGTGGCTTTGGAGGGTCCAGCTTCAAGTCCTGTCCCTTTCATTCCCTGGTGTGATCATGCACACGTCAAGCCTCTTACTAAGCCTCAGTGTTCTCTTCTATAAAATGGAGCTAGCACATTGATTCTATCTGCCTCAGGGTGCTGTTTGGACAATGGATATGAAGGTATATGCTGAATGGGTAGAGTAGTATGTATAATGGCTGTGATTGTTGTGACTTCTGTCACTGTTTTGTATTCCTTTACATAACGGAGCTCAGAGAGTAAGGTGAGAAACCCATGTTTAATAATGGTGCACTCCCCCCAGCAAATACAAGTAGTTATTGCCACCCTGGTAATCAAACCCTTTACATATTAGAGGCCACCAAATAGTGTGTGTATCGTACAGTTATTTTTCACTATTTGTGGGGCCAGTGTTCCCTGATCCTTAGACAAGATGCCCATTTGTACGTAGCACTATCTAGGGATCCAGTTTGTCATTTAATATATTGCATTTTAGGGACATTTAAGTGCCATTTCTTTCTGTGTCCTCGTACTCCCAGCTCTGGCCAACACAGAGCACAAACATATCAAGACAGTGAAACATTTTACCCTGATATCTTGAAGCAAACTACAAAGGGTCTCGGAGGCCTTTTTAATGAGGAAGCTACCAGCAGCAAGTAGGTATGGTAGAAACAAGACGACCTCCTGTGGAGGGCCGGCTGCCATGAGAGGAGGTGGCTTTACCAGGGTCACCTTAGTGAAGGGGTTCTGGAAATGCAGGGAGAGATGGGTGGAGGTCGCATTCCTGCTGCTTAGTGGCTTTGCTTTGCCCAGTGACAATATCCTTCTTGCCTGAAGACACTTCACTCAGAGAGACATTTATTGCCAGGTAATAAAAGGCCAGGAAGGAAAACAATTTTGGCCCATGGGCCTCTCTCCCTTCACTACCACCAGACTGATCTCAGAAGAGTTTGCTCTCTCCTTAGATCCAACCTGGCTCTCAGCAAATCTTTACCTGGAGACACTTCCCATTATGGATGTTTCCCCGAGGGGCTCAGAGAGGTTGGAAACATAGCATAGCTCTGTCTTTTGTGTTTTCATAGATGTAACTGGATGCCACCCCAAAGCAGGTAAGGGTGCTACCGGGGGGTCCTGCCAGCAGACCCCATCCCTCCTTGTTACCAAGCACACTCGTCCGCAGCCAGGCCTGCCCCCCTGGGTACACCTTCTACAAGCTGCTTCACCCCAGGTCAAATCACCCAACTTTTCTGGGCCTCAGTTTCTTCATCTGTGTAACAGCAATATCTTCCTGGAGGAGTTTCTGTGAGAACTGAGGAGGGGTGATGCATGTGGAATATCTGTAGAAGACGCTACCTAGTGGCCTGGATGCGTGTTGCTTCTTTAATTTCTCCTCTACCATAGAGCCAGAAAAACCACACCAAGGCCATTTCAAGTCCATGAAATCTTCAAGATCTGAGCTAGGTTTTGTACCAGAAAGGGAATGAAAGGGCCACTTGAAAGTCAGTGAGCTGGGGCGCCTGGGTAGCTCAGTTAGTTGGGTGACAAACTCTTGATTTCGGGTCAGGTCATGATTTCGAGGTTCATAGGATCAAGTGTCATGTCGGGCTCTGTGCTGACAGTGCAGAGCCTGCTTGGAATTCTCTCTCCCTCTCTCTCTGCCCCTCCCCTACTTGCGTTCTCTGTCTCTCTCTCTCTCTCAAAATAAATAAACACACACAAAAAAAGGCAGTGAGCTTCTGGTCATGAAGGTGTGCAGGCTGAGGCTGGATGACCACGTGGCAAGGATGTCTTAGAAAAGATTCGAGCAGTTAGTGATGGAGAGGATTGTCTGCTACTCAGAGTGTGGTCCGCAGACCAGCAGCATCCCCAAACAGTGGCATCACCAGGGAATCTGTATGAAATGCAGAATCTTGGGGATGTCAGCCCCTGCACATTAACAGGGTCCCCTGGGGTCATATGTGCACAATAAATTTAGATGTACTGGATTAGATGAGTATTTAGGCCTCCAGGAGACTGTTTTTCTGTCCACCTAAAACTGCTATCTAGAAATGGGTATGAAAAAGACATATTTTCTGATTCCCAACCTACTCTGTTCTGGTGACTAAAATATCTAGCCAGCTCTGTTCAGCTGACGTTCTGGATTAGTACCTAATAAGGATTCAGGAATTTTGTTGATCTGATAAGTGGATGGATTAATGAAGCAAGGAGTGATGAGGAAATTAGCTAAAAACACAAGGAAGGCTTTTTGTGGTTCCAGAGACCGGAAGTGTGGCTACCCCATACCTACCTGCGGTCCCGCTGTACCCCTCCACTTTCAGCTTGTAGCGAGTCTTGGCATCTCCCACGCTGAACCTGTCGTAGACGGCATAGGCGGTCTTCCCGTGGTCGCGCAGGTCCACCCGGAGCTCGTACTGCCCTTGGGCTGTGATTTTGTGTAGATTGTCCAGCCCTGTGGAGGACAGGCAAGGGTTACAGAGGCAGCACGAGTGACCGAGGCCATTGTTTCTACTCCATCCACCCCATAGGAGCAGCAAGTTAGGCTCTCGAAAGAGGCTGGTGTCACATAAACCTGGGCTTGCAGTTTGGTCCACTCCTCACTGGCACAACACCGGGCAAAATACAGGATGTTTCTGAGCCTTGGGTAAAATTGGGTTGACATCTTTGTCCTGCCAACTTCCTAGGGCATTGTGAAGATCAAAGTGGAGGTGCCTGGGTGGCTCCATGGATGAAGAGTAGGACTGTTGATCTCGGCTCATGGTTTGTGAGATCAAGTCCTGCATCCCGCTCTGAGCGGACAGCGCGAAGCCTGCTTGGGATTCTATCTCTCCCTCTCTCTCTGCCCCTTCTCCCCTTCTCCCTCTCTCAAAATAAATAAATAAGCATTTTTAAAAAGGATCAAAGGAGATAAGGTGGAGAAAGCACCTTTTCAACTCCCAAGCTTCTTGCAAGAGAGAGGCAATGGTTGCCAGCTGGACAGACATGCTGGGGCCCTGGGCACCAGAGTGCGGAACAGTGTCCTCTATGGGGAGATTGTCTGCAAGTGCGAGCCGCATGTGCGGATGGATGGACGGATGGATGGACGGATGGATGGATGGACGGGTGGATGGATGATGGCATTGTGGTGTTGGTCTGGGGGAATTTCAAGAGGCCGCTCAACTGCTTATTGGCTAGATTCCCGCGGGCACACAGCTTCATCTCTCTCTCCCACGCGCAAAGTGGGGATTTCGAACCTTGCATGAGTGCCACGAGGCTCAAGGATAGACCAGAGGTTTATTTTATTTTGTTTATTTACTTATTTTGAGAGAGAGAGAGAGAGAGTGTGTGTGAGAGAGCACGAGTGGGGGAGGGGCGGAGAGAAAGGGAGAGAGAGAAAATCCCATGCAGGCTCCACATTCTGAGCTGAGCCTGAGGAAGGGCTTGATCTTATGACCGATCCTGAGATCATGACCTGAGCCAAAATCAAGAGTCGGACACTCACCTGACTGATCCACCCAGGTGCCTCAACCAGAGTTTTATTTTTAATGACCTAGAGAATTTAACGTCTTTTCCATTGAAGATTTGCAATTCTGCGTCTACTACCACAGCCACCGTTTCCTCCTAGCTTCCTTCTCTCCCATGGGTTGCTGTTAGGACAAATGACAAGGAGGGCAGAAATGGGCAGTTGGGACACCAACATGCAGGGCTGCATTACCAAGCCAGAATTCTTCTCTGCGGTCCCCAAACCCAGCAGCATAGGCTTTCCAGTTGCGATAGAAATCCTCACGTCCATTCTTGCGTCTCAGGAACACCTATAACATAAGCAAGGAATCAGGGTGCGCTTTAGCTATTGAAAGAAAGGGAAGGAATCTGAGAGGAAGAACATCAGACTGGGAAAAGCATCCTTCCCCAGCTCTGTGCGAAACTAATTTGCTGTGTAACTCTGGGCAGGCCACCTCCACCTGAGAAACAGGGATTAAAAATACCACCTAGCTTTGGGTGATAATGATGTGTCAAGGCAGAGGTTCTAAATGCACCCTCTGGTGTAGGATGTTGCTGGTGGGGGAGGCCATGCACGTGGGTAAGGGGTATATGGGCACTCTCTTCACTCTATGCTCACTTTGGCTGTGAACCTAAAACTGCTCTGAAAAACAAAGTTTATGAATTAAAAAAAATACTACCCAGCTCGAACAGTAATGGGATTGCAAATAATTCATGTGAAACTCTTAGCACAGTGCCTGGTGGTTAGCAAATACTAATTAATCCACATGATAGGCTCCATGACCACCATCATTCTTATGCATCACAGAGCTGTTTGAGGATCAGATGAGATAAATTACAAGAAAATTATTTTCTCGTTGTTTTTTAATCCTCTGTTTCTTTCCCATTCCTTTGTTTAAGAGATAGTTCCTGAGTGTCTCTGTGTGACAGGCACTGTCTTGCAAAACCTCATGCACATTTGGTGTCTGAGTGCATGGGGAGGACCTCCCCCTCCCCCCTCCCACCCCTGCTGAGCCCTCTGCCCCCAAGCTCCGTGACGAGGACTCTGGAGCCTGTTTCGGTGATACTCACGATCCATCCACCCCCATCAGAGGTCATGTCACAGAAGACTTCCAGAGCCTGGGCCTTATCACCATTCAGATAAATGGTGTAGAGGCCAGAGGTCGTGTCTCCATTCAGCATTGCTTGGGAGCAGTCCCTGGGGAATGGGTACAGGAGTCCAACTGCAGGATAAGAAGGAAGAGTGGCCCTCTTAGAGAAGGAGGATTGGGTTAGGGGATTTCAAACTGCCCCTCTACCGTGTATTAGCTAGATGTCTATGAGTAAGCAACTTAACCTCTCTGCGGCTCTGTTCTCTCATGTTCAAGATAAGGATAAAACCCATTTGGTGGGGGTGCAATGAGGCTTTAGAGATTACGGATATAAGGGACCCATCTCAGTCTCTTATATTCATGGAAACCACCAATGATATCAGTGGGAGGAGAACTGAGCCCCTGTGAGGAGCGTGTATCGGGCTGACCTTGATCTACCTCAAGCAGCCAGGCAACACCTGATGAAGACCTAGGTCCTGGCCAGATGGCTGGGTCTTAGGCACCCACAGGTGGCTCACTGTGGATCAGGACACTCTATTGGGCATCTAATAATGATGCATCCCAATCTCTTCAGAGGATTTGGAAGCCAAAGACAAGGATTCTAGTCTTGAACTTACACTTCCTTGTCTTGGGACACTGGAGAAGTCATTTAACTGCCCTGAGCCCGGGAGTCTTAGAGGGACCAAACAAGAATGTCTGGGGAATTTCCAAGTGATGTGATGCAAAAAGAATAAAACTTGATAGACATGGACAATTCTGGAGCTGTGCTTAGCAGGTGGGATGGAGAACTGACGGTCACAGCAGTTCTTTTTTTCTGATCTGACCTCCTCCCTGTACTGCACCTTCACTGGAGGTTGTATCATTAGCTGTTTCCTTGTTTCTTTCCCGGCTCTGGTCTGGGAGCATCTTTAAAGCACATTCAAATTTCTGTGCTCCCAGTACCCGGCATGAGATCTGGCAAAGAGATGATAACTTTCAATTTTGCACCTCCCTCAGTAGATGTGTGCAGATTGACTTGTGGGGAGTGTGAAGGGCCAGAGGCAGCACCGGAATGCACTCTGTGTACCCCACATCCAGGCCTTTCCAAAGGCTGACTCCCCCCTCCCTCAGGAAGGCATGCTTCCTCTTAATTCACCAATGAAATGCCTTGCATGTTCTCTATCTGCCGAAGATAGCCCGTGTCTGTGTTGTAGGGGTGGTTCTCTGGGCCTGGAACATCTGAGCCCAGATCAGACTCTAAGTCATGCTATAGCCTTGAGCAGGTCATTTTGTGTCTGGGAGCCTCTGCTACCCCAACAGAAAACTGGGCATGATAATCCTACCGTCTTGGTGGGAGGACTGCTTTTGATTTTGAATGTGGACAGGCTTTGTAAATGCTGACATGCTGAAGGAGAGAAAAAGGGACACAGCTTACGATGAGCTTTGACCATGGACCACACCCTGGGCTAGGAGATCAAGGTCCTTATGGGGAAGGGATGCTTATTGATCCCATTGCATAGATGAAGAAACTGAGGCTTATAAAATGACAGCAACTTTCCTAAATCACACACGAGCAAGTGGTGGAGATAGGGATTGAATATAGATGTCTCCCTACTGGCCCTCCTTCCTTTTCATAATGAGGTCCTTAACTTCCTGTACCCACATCCATCAGGCTTTCAGGTAGTAGCAAGGCATTGATCCTTTTAAGGGGTTTGATGGAAAAATTTTCTCAGAGTCAGGGGAGAAGAGGAGGGTTGGTCTAGTCTCACAAAGTTTGACCTCAAGACTCAGATATACTCTGAGACTCTTACTCGTGGTAAAGATGGTCTGGACCAGCTTGCTCCTCAGGGGCCCATTCAATGCCTGGATCTTGGCTGTGTAGTGGGTGGATGGGCTCAGCTCTGCCAGGCTATAGGAGGTGGTTTCTGGACCCACAATGACTTCCTAAGGGCAGAAGAGAGAATATAATAGTTTTTGGCCACATAAATCATCAGTGTACAGATGATACATTCATTCATTCACCCATCCATTCATTTCTTCATTCAGAAGAATCCACTGAGTCTCACTCTGTGCCAGGCTCCATGCTTACTTCTGGGACATCAGAAATGGGGAGACTGAGGCATGAGGAAAGGTGCTGAAGCCAGAGGGGGTGAGCAAATGAAAATAATATGAGAAGGTAATGATTTATCTCAAACACACTTGATTTTGGGTGGTGGAGTGGTGGAAGAAGTGGGAAAAGACCAGATTCCAAAGGGCCTTAAATGCCAAGCTGTGGAAATTGAAGTTTATCATGATAAGCTGCAGATTCCCAAAAGGGCTTTTGAACAAATGAATGATGTGAACCCAGCTTAATTTGGTAGCAAGGTGAATCACGCAAAGGGCAAAAGGTTTAGAGACCAGTTATACCAGTGGCCCCTAATATGGCACTTTTTCATCCTCCTCTGGGAAACTTTAAAATAATATAACACCTGGGCTCCATCCCAGACTGACTGCATCATAAGAGCCAGAAGTGGGGCTCTGCCGGGTGCATATTTAAGAAGCTCCTCAGATGATTCTCATGCAGTCAGTCTGGGGATCTCTTGAGTCGGGGGATGACTGCAGTAGTTCAGTAGGCATGGCACAATGAAAGTCTGAGCTGAGCTGGCATGTCTCTTTCCCAGGACAGAACTGTCCAGGAGAGGTGTACATGTGCCTCTGCTGTCAGACGTCTCCTAACTACCCCTGTAGGTTGTGATTTTGCTTACTGGGCTGCTGTCCAGAGGATATTAATTTCAGCTTTCAAGAGATCTTCTTCCTTTTCAAATCCTCTTTCTAGCTTCCAATGCCTGAGAATTCACCTTTTAGCAGATGACTTTGGTGTCTGGAATTGAAATTCAACCTACAACCTTCAACCTACGCTTCTGGCAAACCAAACTCATCAGTGCTGTCTACAACCTGCAAATACAGCCAACAAGGTGTAGGCAAAAATGAGGCAGTGTGGAGGTGCCTGGAAGGTTCTCTCGCACCGTCACACCAGGAAGGTGAGGTTATCCTGATTCTTCCAGATGGAGGGTGGGGGCTGAATTTCAAAGGAGCTGCAAGACTTGCTCTCTCCCCACGATTTGTTGGTGGCAGAAGACGGTCTTGCATTCTGTCTCCCAACATCCTGCCCAGGACTCTTTCCTCCTTCACCAGGTTGATTTTCTTGGGTGAAACATAAAAACTCAGGGATTGGACATGCAGCAAAGTAAGTCAGTAAGTGGACACTAGTGACCTGGTGACCTTTGTGTGATTCCCCAGGTCTGGTCCCTGGGGAAGGATCAGGTGCAAAGCTGGGTTCATTGAATTACTTTGGCGATACAATTACCCCTCAGCTCTTCCGGCTGCTGTGCAAAGTGGCTTTCTATGCAGTCAGGGTAGATCGAAATGAGGCTCAGGACTTCAGGTAAACAAAGTCCTAGAAGGCCTGACTGGGAAGGGACTTTCAAGATTGGTGAGTCCAATGCATTCATTTCACATTATGTGAACACTGACACAAGGTGCTTATGTAAAGGACTGCCTCTATGAACACAGGGAGTTAGTTTGTTGTTATTCCAACTCAAAGAAGGGCCATGGTAGAGACTAGAAATGTGTGTTCACTTCTAGTTAAACATGGGAGAGTGGATATGCCAGTTTAGTTCTATCTTCTTCTGAAACCCACTACAATGAGGGTAAAGGGATATAAAGTATAAGCCCACAAGGATGAGGTGGATGATAGAGGGGACAGATACAGGCATGCAATGTCAACAGGATCTTGACAGATGGGAAGGGGTGCCATGGAGTGACAAGTGAGGGGGCAGAGCTGAGAAAGCTGGGGCATAACTGACTAAGCGGGTGGGGCCAGTCAGAAGCGGGTTGATGAACACCACAGAGTCCAGCAAGTTCAGGAATGGAATGTGTACAAAAGCAAAGCTGCCTTTGAAGACTAGTGTGGGGCATGGCTGAACAAAGGTGTGTTTAAAAGCTTAAATAAGGAATAGATGCCAAGCTCTCCAACAGTCTAGAGGACTCCAAGCTCTCCAAGCTCTCTTCAACAGTCTAGAGGACTGTCCTTCCCAGTCTAGATGAAAGGCTGAGGTTACTCTCTGGAGAGACTGAGCCAGAGAGAAGATTCTGGATTGTAATCCACCAGGCTCAGTGGTGCTACAGTGGAAACAGAAATGAAGGTTTGTTCACATAGGAGCCCAGGCTCTTCTTCCACCTATGCTCCTAGCAGCTTGGTTTGAAAGGGTTGGAGGAACCTCTAGAGAGATGCATTAGCTCAAGAGCAAAGGCTTATAGTACCACTATTTGTGAGTCCCCCAACAAAATGACTGGGTACTTGCTTACTCACTCTATGTTGAGCCCCATAGTTGACAAGACCTGTGAATGCATTTGGGACTCCCAATAAACTGTTTCATTCTTGGCTCAAGGACAAAAGGGCCATCGGGCATTGGGTGGGAGTCTCCAACATGAAAGAAGACCCAACCGAACAACAGCAGTGGAACCCAAAGAAAGAAAGAAAGAAACTTGGAAGAGACACTATTCAGGTTGTAGAATAAAATACCAGTAACATATATTCTTAGAGATAACAAGAAAATGATGCACGGAATATAAACAATATGCTAGAAGAAGATGAATGAACAGGGAATAAGTAAAAGATCTTGGAAATGTAAAATGTGATGACCAAAATTAAAAATTCAGTAACAAGTTTAGAAAATAAAGTTTAGAGATAAAGTTCACTTATGTGAAAGGAACAGCTAAAGTTATTTCAAATTGGAAAGTACGGGAAAAAGAGGAGAGCATATAAATAACTGCTGTAAACAGTATTAACGGTTGATGGCATAAGAACATGGTGATGTATGTTTCAATATCTAATGGAATGATACCATCTGTGACATTGTATATATGGCAAATATTCTGAAGAAGCCTTTGGCTTTTGCTTAATAAAACATTAAAGCACCATGAACCCAGCTCCTAAAATGTCCTCAAGTCTTGTGAGCAGTGGTTTTTGATCTTGGCGGGCTATCAAAACTGGAGTCTGGTTAAAATGAGACAGGGAGGCTGGAGAATATGATTCAGAAGGTCTGGCATGACATCCAGTCCCTATTAATTTGTTTTTTTTTTTTCTTCTCAGCTCCCTAGCTGTATTGGGGAGAAACAACCCTAGGGTAATTCTTTTCTCTTTTGAGGATCATGTACATGTTTCAAACAGCAGTAGAGAGTTTATATACTTCAAGCTACCTTGACTGTACCATCCACAGATTCATACACCAATAGGTAACCGGTGACAGATGCCCTGGGGGGTCTCCAGGTGAGGAGAGCAGTTTCCGACTGAACGTCAGTAGCAGTCAAGTCTCTTGGAGAATCAAGGTCTGCAGAAGATAAGTCATTTATTATCAAATACGTCAGCAACTATAGGACAGAAATCCCTGGCTGGGTTATCAGGAAGCCTGGGTTCAAGTCCTTGCCCTACTGTTGACCTGTATGACCTTGGGCAGAACCTTCCCCATCAGTAAATGAGGAGGTTGAGTCATGTGATCTCTAAAGACATAATTCTCTGTGGTTCATCTCATCCTAAGGGCCAGATTTTCCTGAGCTCTACATACTCTTGATTGGTCTTGGGTGGATTTAGGGAGAAAGACACAGCTGTGAACGTAATTACCAACCTCTCTTGCTCTTCAGTAACAGGACAGATGAATGCTGATATTGGCATTCACCTCTACTGAGAGGATGCTTCCTCTATTTCCCAGCTTGCCACAGTTTGTAAGAAGATCTCAATGTATAAAAACCCAATGGACGTCTAGGAAAACGTGCCTGAAACATCTTTCTCTTAAAAATATTTCCCTGCCTAGAACATGGATCATTAAACAGTGGGTTTGGGGCCAGTGGGGCCTGGTTTTCCACTTAAAAAGCCCTCCTTTTAAAACCATTTCCTAGTCCATGGGGAGAACAGGTCATTTCAGTTCAAAAGGAAATGGTGTGTTTCTTAAGGTCCTGACTGAGTGGGCACTGGTGAGTTTAGCTGATGCTGACATCATCACATTGCAAGGATCTGATTTAAGAAAGAAGGGTTAGAGAGCATGAGCACTGAAGATGAAGGCTGTGGGTGGGCGTCTTCCCAATCCCAGCGTCTTTGTACCTGTTGTGAACTTGGTAGTGATGACTGAACTCTTCTGAGGCCCTTTCTCTGCAAAGATTCTCAGCACATATTCCGTGGCAGGCTCGAGGTCGGTCAGAGCATACTCCACTGTGTTCCCGGACACCGTGCGTGTAATTTCTGGCACTAGACATAAAATACACACACCGAGGCAGTTACCTCTCCCTGTGTGAGCCGTCAGCACACTTGGCACATGGCACACACATCTACTTCTAGCAACAATTTTCAGTGACCCTGCAGAAAGGCAGGTTTTGATTTCTGAAATGACACACCCTCCTCGCTCTGTATATGAGGAGTGCTCACCTCATATACAAAGGATTTATCACACGGGGACTGGATTTTTCCGGGCACCACTGAAAAGAAAGGGGATGGGGTGGGGGGGGGTCAGGGCTTTCCACATGGTGCTGGCTGGGGCAGCTTTGTAGCTGAGGTGTGGGAACCAGCTAGAGGAGAGTTGTAGCTAATGTCCCCAAGCCTAGGGCTGCCCAGATTTAATGTGTCCCATTGCTTGCTCTCACCTCCTTTTGGCTTACTGTCATGTCCTTTTATAATTTGACAGATGTTGTCAAATCATGAGGCTGGGGAGCCACACAAATTGGGCAACTGCAGACACGCCAGAGCCTGGTTACTGCTTCCCAGAGCCCTTTGGGTCAAGTCCAGTGACAGATACTGAACCATGGTGCCAGGCATGTGTGTTTATTTCTGAGTCACATGTGACTGACCACCTTGGCTTGCCCGGGACTGAGAGGTTTCTCAGGGTGTGGGGCTTTTAGTGCTGAAACTGGGAAAGCCCTGGGTAAACTGGGATGAACTGGTCATCCTGTCTGTCATCCCTGAAACCCCCTTTCCTAGACCTGCCTCGACTTGTTCCATAATCACTGTGAACTATAGTTTAATTTACTATATATAGGTGTGATAACCCCAGATTCCCTGACTCGGAGGAGTTTGCTCTTAGGGAATATTTAAGAATTGAAGAGATGAATGAATGAATGAATGAAGAAACAGAAGTGTAAAAAGAATAAACCCAAGAATCTCTCTTCCCTCAACCCCCAACTTGCTCTATGCTTACAAAGAACTCTCTTAGCTAGTGTCCAAGGGAGAATTAAGATTTTCAGAGGCCCCAGACATGGGTTATGATGCCTTTCACATTGTCACTGCAAGTAAAACAATACTGAACCATAAAATATGAAAACTTCCATATGCTTTGGGATTAAGATAGGAAAATTTTTTTCTAGCGTAGCTCATTACAAAAACATGAATTCATTCACCGAAAAGAAATCTCTTTCTCCTCTCTCTTATTTGTATTTGATCTTATGTTTTGGTGGTCATGGCGTGCTGGTGCCCTGAACAAGTGTTTAGTCTTATAACTGAGTAAATGAATTAGCACAGATATCCGCAAAGACAAGGAGAAATCACTTCTGATTTCTCAATCACGCCTGTTACAACTGGCTCCCTCTGTGGCCTCTAAGAATCCCAGGTTCTCCAGCACCTCCTGAAATGGCCTGTTTATTTTAAATTTTTAAAAATTTTTCATTTAATTTTGAGAGAGAGAGACAGAGTATGAGCAGGGGCGGGGCACAGAGAGAGAGGGAGACACAGAATCCAAAGCAGGCTCCAGGCTCTGAGCTGTCAGCACAGAGCCCGACGGGGGGCTCAAACCCACGAGCCGTGAGATCATGACCTGAGCCAAAGTCAGACACTTAACTGACTGAGCCACCCAGGTGCCCCTGAAATGATCTGTTTAAGACTCAAGATTTTGAACTCATTCTTTGTAAGAGATGACAACTGCTGCTTAGAGAGGAAGTCTCACAGTGATAGGCAGGGACACTAGCAGGGGAGGAGGGACAGGCTGGGGAGACACATGCAGGCTGGAGATGTGCTCTTTGTTTTCCTTGAAATTACCTCCTGGCCTTCCTTGGTGTAACCACAACACTGATGCTCTTGATTCGTCAGCAAGCACATGAGGATGGGTAAGGCCTCCCTTGCCCCCACCCTGGCCAGGCCCTCCACACCCACCCATCCAGCCCCAGCCTTCGGCCCATGAGTCTATTCTGAGGTTGACAGCCGCAAGGACGTCTCTGGCCTTCCAGCTTACCCGTGTAGTTTTGCCATCCTGGACCAAAGGTGACGGGGAAGAGGTAGAACAGGACAGACACTCCTCCTGGTGGGGAGGGTCTCAGACATGACCTTACCTCTCTCCCCTGTGTAGGAGATGACGTAACTGTCCACAGGGGCAATGGCTGGCTGCCACATGGCCAAGGCTTCTGAGTCAGTGATGTTGGCTGTCACCAGGCCAGATGGGCCATCCAGGGCTGCAAAGAGAGGTGACTATATGTTGGAGAGATAGGCAGTCATGGGGTAGGACATCAGACACAGCTGCTCTGCAGTCTCCCTGCTCCTAGATTCCTGGTGTTGGGGTTGGGACACAGTGTCTGTTGTGTGGACAGTTCCGAGTCCTGAGTCTGGAGCCAGGACCACCTTGGTTGGAGTCATGATTCCTTCCCTTGCTGATTAGGTAATCTTGGGTCTCTACTTCCCTACTTGTAAAATGGGGATACTGATTCTGTCTGGCTTTATCCTCAGTGTTATTTTGATGCTCACATGATATCGGAGGTGAAAAGGAGCTACATAAACTGTAAAGGGCTGGGCACATGATGAGGGTTATCATTATAGTTCATATCACTTGTTACAAAAACAGGGGGCACAGGCGGCCAGAGGCTCTTCTGGGCTTTAAAGGATAGCTCCAGTTAGGTGGCTCACAGGCAACATAGAGCCAGGCCCCAGAGGCTGCGACCCTGGGTTCTACCACAGCTTCTCTGCCTAGTGTCGGTGTGCCCTTCTCCAAACCTCACTTTCTTCAGGTATCAGAGGGCGGCTGCTCTAAGGATGAACTAGACGATGTGTGTGAAATGTCTGGGATAGCGCTAGCTCACTGCAGCTGCTATTGTTACTTTTTTTTTTTTTTTGAGTGGGGAAAAGGGGCAGAGGGAGAGGGAGAGAGAACCCTAAGCAGGCTCCACACCCAGTGCAGAGCCTGATGCCAGATTGCATCTCATGCCCCATGAGATCATGACCTGAGCCAAAATCAAGAGTTGGATGCTTAACTGACTGAGCCACCCATACTACCCGATATCCCTTTCTCAGAAACTAACCTAAATACGACTGTTGCCCCCTAGCATCTGCATTTATTACTCAGTTATTCTAGGACAATGGCCCTGGGAGGGTGGAGGGCAGCAGTCATTAGTTTACTTCAAAGATGAGGCTCCTGAGCTCCAAGAGATGTGATGACCCGCCTGAGAAGCAGGAGGAGGCAGAATAATTTTGGAAGCCCACACGGTCTGCTCTGAGTTCCTTCCTGTTTCGGCCTGCCTGTACAGGATCTCCTTTAAATGCCGAGGACAATGGGCCTCAGGAGGAAGTGCACCCAAGCTTTTGCAATCTGTTGCCACGGAGAGTCATGAATGAAAGATTTCTATGGGGGAAATAGGGCCTGTGTGGCAGGGCGGACAGGACTCTGGGTTCAGATGGGATGTTTTAATTGCATATTATCAACTTTTTTAGACTATTAGGATATTTTTAAAATTTCCTATGAGGCCCATTCTTTGGATCCCTTAATGGATTAGACTGGATAATTGCTCGTCTATCAAAGGATAAATTGTTCAGAGACATGGCTGCCTGAAAAGAAATTTTCCACTTCATTCTCCTTCAGTGCAATTCATTATTTCCCCCTCCTTACAGCATGCTGTACAAATCAGGTTATAATAGGACAATAATCCTCTATTTAGAAGAACACAGGGCTTGGAGTGAGGCTGACCCAAGTTCAAATTTGCTTCAGCAATCACTAGTTCTGTGGCCTTGGCCAAGGTATTTAATTTCCCTGGATCTTGGTTGTGTCTTCTGCAAAATGGGAATGATAACAGCCATTTTAATGATTTAACGGCAAAGGGTTTAGTAACAGTGCCTGGAATACAGTGACTGCCCAATCAAGAGTACTTTATGGCTGTCCCTGTTACATGTCAGTGTGAAGCACCCGTTTGGAAGGACTGTCTCAATAGGCAGGGAGGGAAGGAGGTGGATTAATGTGCACAGTCATTTACATTTACAGAAGCTTTACAGATATCATTTCATGTGATCCTTACAGCACCTTCTGCAAAGGAAGCAGAATTATACCCATCTTACAGAGAAGGAAACCAGATCCTAGAAAAATTAACTGATAGCTCATGTATCTAGAAGTGGTAGACTTGGGATTTCAATCCAGGTCAGTGTGACTCCCAAACTTGTACTCTTTCTTCCACACTAACCCAAGGAATGGGAGGCCCAGGGAGGGTAAGGATGAAGGCAAGTTTACCCTGCCCATAAAAGGCTGGGGATGGGCCAGAAATGAGGTCTCCTGTGCTCCAAATTCAGTCCATTTTCCACTAGGGTTTCCCAAATAAAAGAAAATTTTCCAGCTGCTGAGTCATGAGCAATAATACGGAAGGTGAGAAAAACACCTGTGGTGAACGATCCTGAGACGGGTTCACTTTCCTCAAAGCCCTTCACGGCGATGACGCTGACGAGGTATTCTGCTCCAGGCAAGAGCTTCGCCAGTCTGGTCTGAGTCTTGGTCCCGTCCACAGTTACCACTGAGGGTGTCCCTGGAACCCGGCAAAAGCAAGATCGGGAATGGTGAACCTCACTGAAACATACCATCGCCCCAAGAATGGTGTATCCAATTTGGAAATGAAACTATGCCTTTATCCAGTACCATTTTCTTGACTTCCTCTCATTTGCTCCTACCCTCTGGCGTAAGAGAAGAGGCCTTACTTTTTGTATAATACTTTTTTTCCATCCATGCAGATGCCAAAAAGCAAGCCAGGAGAGGAAAAAACATGAAATCACAACGTGCTAAAAATGGCAAGTTTCCGTTCAGTAGAGAGTTGGCACGTCATGCACATTTTATTTATTTATTTTTCCCACAAAGACTATGAAAAGCTCACTCTTAATGTATATCTGATATATTTAACCCATTGTCTTAGCTTTGGAATATACAGACTCCCTTACTAGCAGAGATCCTACTCTTTAAGAAAAGAAGATGGTCATAGTCAAGTTCGTACTTATATTTATTTAAAAGGCCTGAATTCATACTTCTTAGAATTTCAGGGCTGGTGAGGAGCTTGTATATCAGCTGGCCAAACTTCCACTGGGCTGCTACATCATCCCTTTGAAGAGGTATCAACCATCCTTTCTGTATATCCTTCTGCTTGCCAGAATGTCTTGAGGCAGATTTGACTGTGTATCCCCGCCCCCGCCGCCCCCAGCCAAGCATGGTCTTTGTTGTGGCCCCTGTGCGCTGGACTAGAACTCTCAGCTCTACTAAGTCACAACTCCCCATCTGTACTGAGACAGGCCGATTTGGAAATCAAAGGGTAAAACTTCACATACATCCAGCTCAAGATCAACTTTTCAGATAAGTGTGCTCAAAGAGAAAAAGGCCAGTGTATTTAGAGTCTCTACCATTATGAGAAAACAACATTGGGGTCCATTTCTTTTTTTCTTTTATTTTTTAATGTTTATTTGTTTTTGAGAGAGACAGAGAGAAACCGAGCACAAGCGGGGGAGGGACAGACAGAGAGAGGGACACAGAATCCGAAGCAGGTTCCAGGCTCCACGCTGTCAGCATAGAGCCCGAGGCGGGGCTCAAACTCACAAACCGTGAGATCATGACATAAGCTGAAGTTGGACACCTAACCAACTGAGCCACCCAGGTGCCCCAGGATCCATTTCTCACAGAAGTTGAGAACTTCAAGGCTGGAGAGGGTCTTCATAAAATGACCCTACACAAGGTAATTCTTCCAAGGATCTTAGAGCACTTTACAAATGAAATCTACAGAGATGGTCTCAAATAGAAGAAAATAATTTTCTTTGGTCATATTTGGGGAGGATGGCAAGTATCAGGGTTTCTTCACTATCCCACTCACACCCTCCAGGCCACTCCTCCCCTCCCCTTTTCGAGTGCCCTACCTCCTCCAACAGGGACATAGGTGATCCGGAAGCTCTCCACCTGGGCAGAGGGCGCCATCCAGCTGACAGTGGCTGAGTTTTCAGTGATGTCTGAGAAACTGATTTCCTTAGGAGAGCCCATGGCTGTCAAGGAAAAAGCACAGGAGAAACCCAGAAACAGTCAACTATATTGCTCATCAATGATTCTTCCTGGATTCCTTATCCAGGAAAACACAGCCCCTAGAGTTTGTGGCTGAGCCATGCCTTTAGGATAGAGAATGTGGTGGTCTAGGGTCAAGTTGTGACTCGATAGAAACAATTGTTTCTACAATTCTACAGCCCAGGGCTGTAAAGCAGCCATTCGGTTTCATTTCAGTACAATGTTAACACCACAGTTGACATCTAAGGAAGTGAGGCTGGCTGGTTTCTCAGCTTGGAATATGTCATCCTATCATTTTTCATTTTTAGCATTTTTTTTTCAAACTTTGCATTGTAGCTTCTTTTATTAAATGATACTAAGACTTGACAATGGTATGGTTCTTTGCAATTGATTGGAATTAACCCTCATTTAGAAACCTCTGAGAAGGTGTGGTTGTAGCCATTTTACAGAGGAGCAAACTGAAGCTTGGTTCTCCAGTGCACATTGTTGTGGTGTGACCTTTCTGGGTCCCAGGACTGGGCAGCAGAGCCGGCTGGAATCCTGGGGATCCTGGAAATAATGTTCACATGGAAACTGACCTCGACAAACCCATTCCTAGAACTGGATGGAGGTCCAGAACCAGGAGACCAAACAAACACCTCACACACACTGGGCCCACCTGGGGGGAAAGCCATGTTTCTGCTACAGCCATACCTCCCCCCAAACCCAGTTTCCATTGGCTTTGCTCTGTATTTCTTGGCTTAGCTCCTTGCCCTCTTCAGCTGACCATGTTTAAGCAGAGAGTTCAGGAAACAATTTTCAGGCCTCCAGGGAACTTGTTTCTCATCTTTCCCTTCTCCAACCCACGTTGATCATTAAGTTTTAAAACCCACAGCCCACTGTGGGGAGATGTTTTTCTTCCCTCTCCATTTCTTTTTCCCTCCTCTTTTGGCTTTCTCCTGTGACCTGGTAGCACCTCCAGACTCTGAAGGGGTTGCCTGGGGTTTTGCCCTCTCCTTGGAAAACTCTGGAAACCACAAGGGCTCTGGAGCCCGGAAGATCTTGATTGTCCAAACACCACGGAGGGCCTGGGCAACCTGGGGGCAGGTCCCTTCACTTCTGTGGGCCCCGGTTGCTCCATCTGTCCAGTGGGAAAAATGATGTCCACCTACAGGAATATTTTTAGGATTAGCAGAGCTGATGGACGTAAAACCCCTAACAGAATCTGGCATGAAGTAAGAATTCAGTAAACATGATTGTTCTCTCTTTCGTTCCCATGTAACTATTTTTCCCATGGGCTACCCTGGATTTTGAAGTAACTTCCAAGAAAGATCTAGATGAGGCCGGCTGAACACAAACCAACAAACCCCAGTGAGGTGTGCAGATGAAGGCACCGTGGCTCTCCTGCAGCTTGCCGGGGTCCATACCGCCTTCCACTCTGACTGCAAACCTCACTGGTGCAAGTCCTAGCACATTTTCGATGTATCTTTGTGGCCACAGCTTTTGTTTCTCTAGATCCTAGGTTTTCTCATCTACAAAATGGCAATATTATCTGCCATGCTGTAGAAACCGTAAGAATTAGCAGCCTCATACATCGTGCCCGCCTGAGGGATGTGCCTGATTAGAGTGGCAGGAAAACAGCCATGCATAATAACATGAAGGAATGGGACAGTAGCGATGGAATTCTAGGTTCATTGGGGTGATAGTTTTGGACAATAGGCCTTCCTAGGTGTGGAAGACTATTTGTTATTTTAGTATATCTCCTTCTGTCATAAATAATGCCCTAAGTCTCCAGGACCACAGCAGAGGAGATGGTCAACGGGAACCTAAAGACAGAGCTTCACACAGCAACTAAATCATGCTACTTAAAAGCTGGGAAGACCCAAGCAAGGCAATGCCTCTGTCTCTCTTCCCAAGTGGATGCATGATTTTCAATAAAAACTCCATTATGGAAACATCTGGAATTGTTAAAAAAAACAAAAACAAAAACTCACAAGGAGGTTGAGGAGGGCTTTTATCCGTAATTTGCATAAAAATTTGCCTCCCCAAATCTGGAGCAAATGTCCATTGCTTTAATCACCTGGCCCTTGATAATCAGCTTTAAAAATTTATTCTCCCTTCAACATACTTTTTTTTGAACACTTCATATGTCCGAGGTCCTATGTTAAGCTAAGGGGACAGCTACTGTAGCCAGTATGGTTTAAGAGCAAGGATTTTCGAGTTAGACTGACCTGGGTTTGAATTCCATTCTGGCCTTACCTGCTAAAAACACCTTACCCCCTGAGGTCTCAGTTTCCCTTCTGTGAAGTGGAACTGACTGTGGCACTCCCTGGCCTGGCTGGGTCATGGTGGTTCAGTGAGACGAAAGTGTGTCCGTTGCCCGGCTTCATGTGGCATGGAGCTCACGCTTTATAATTGGTGGTTACTATCTTTATGCTTCATGGGAGTCAGAGCCAGAGGCACCGAGCATAAAGAGCCTGGTTCATATAGAAGGAAGGATTGCCAAGCAAGGGTCTCTGCAGACCTGCTGAGTCAGGCCCCCGGGGCACAATGCTGTTGCAACTCCGGTGTGTGGTTTCAAGTGCATCTGAACTGGAACTGAGCAGAGGATTTGCAGGGCTGCCTTGCTGGGAAAGGAATGTTAGGGGGGAATGGGCGGCACATTGTGGAAGTTGGGAGAAGGGACACTGACTCCCCCATTGGCCTCCAGGGAGGAAGGGAGTACCAGGGATGTGTGTGTGTCTGGGGGCAGTGATGGGGAGAGGCTAAGGAAGCATTTCAGGCTCCTCACTGAGCACTTGAAACTCCAGAGAAGAAGAATAAAGCCATCATACTCTGTTGTTGGATTTTTAACTATTTTCTGTCTATTCTGGGGACCCTCTATTTGGGCACACCGGTGTCTAAATCCCCAATGGCAAAAGATGTTTCTGGTAACTCTGGGCTTTCCAAAGAGGGCCACTGCTGCCGTGAAGATGTGGCTCAAACAATGGAGGGGAAGAGGAGCCATTGCAAATACACGGATCACCAGACGGAACAAAAACTTATGACCTAAGTATCCACCAGTAGGGGAATAGTTAAGTAAATAAGGCTCATGGGATTGTCTCTCAGATCTAATAAGCCAGAAACACACATACACTACAGTGTGCAAGAGTGTTGCCCCAACAAAATTTAAAAAAGAGAGCTTAGATTTGTGTCAATTTTGTCTATTTGCATAGACAAGAAAGTGGTAAAATTGGTTGTCTCTACACAGAGCAACTGGGTAGCAGGGACATAGCTGAATAGGGACTTTGCTAGATGTTCTTTTTTTTTTTTAATTTTTTAATTTTGAACCAAGTGATCCATGAAAAAATAACATTTACTTGAAATCACCCAAACATAAAAATAGCTAATATTGCTACAATGGGCAAGGCAACAAAATACTCAACAGTCATGGGCTTATTTAAACCTCACAGCTGAATTCTGAGTTCAAGTCTACTTGCCAGATGAGGGGACTGAGGTTCAGAGAAGAAAGGACTTGCCCAAGACCAAGCAGCTGGTACAGAGAAAGGATGAGACTCCAGGGAGTCTGCCCAGAGGCTCCAGGCCACACCACTTGGTACATTGCCCCCAACAGCCTTCCCTGCCACTGGGCACTTGCTGCTAGCAGCTTGTGCTCAGGGAGCCATAGGAGAACCTGCAGCAGCTTTTATGAGGATAAGGAGGAACAGAGTATCTCAGAGAAGGGTTTACTACTGTGCAGGAGAGGAAAGAGGAGGAAGGATAGAAAAATGGAAGGGAAACTTTCTAAAGCTGATGAGGTGATGGTGGAATCAGACGTGTGTTGTCTAATGGAGTCACCTCCCCTGTCCTCTCCAAGTACAGAGGGGATTCGGGCACACATGTGCACATACACACACACACATGCACATGTGCGCGCGCACACACACACACACACACACACACACACACACACACACACATGCTTTGGCTGTGAAATACAAAACCCCAAAGAAAGAAATCAAAGAATGGCTTTCCAAAGCACGGGGTCTGCCTTTCTTTTCTTTTGTTCTTAAAAAAAGAAGAAGAAAAAGAAAAAGCTCTTGATTATTCATTCTCTCTCTCTCTCTCTCTCTCTCTTTTTTTTTTTTTTTTTTTGCTTTAGCACTGTGGGGCCTCTAGAAAAAAAGATCAGCAAAACAAAATCAGTGATCAGAAGTAAACTTTGGAAGGCAGTGTTTATAAACCAAGGTCAAAAATCAGGCTCTGTCTCTGATCTCAAGTTGTTTTATGGGCAGCCACAGTGAGGGAGGAGACAAGGACCCGCATCCCAGGGATAGGGTGTCCAAGTTAATAAGAAACAGGATTTTTCCTCTGACTGAACTGCTGTCTGCATTTCAGCATTTCCTTCACGCCTACAAATACTGATTATGGTTTCTGTAGGTGGCGTCTCCTAGTTCAGTAGGTCCTGAAACCTGATGTAATAAAATACCCATCTCTGGACCAAGGGAAGGTTTTGGCTAATGTTGCACTCAATGCCTGTCAGAGACAGCAAGTATGTACCCTTGTCAGTTAGCTGTCATCCAGCCTGCTTACATTTATTTAGTAGTAATTAAAATAAGATGGTGTTTGGGTTCTACCCCAAACCTGGCCTTGTGACATTAGGCAAATCACATCGGCTTTCTGGGCCACAGATTCTTCATGCACAAACAGAAGAGGCTGGGATATACCATTCCTCTGGTCCCTTTTACCCCTCCTTGTGCTTTTGTGATTCTTTCTTCTGATCCCTCTTTGAAGCAGTCTCTCTCTAGGGAGTGCTATGTCTCTCCTTCTCCCTCAATTTCAGGAAGGAATCCACCCTACCTTTCATAGATCTTTCCCTCTAAAGAGACTGTTACCAATGAACTTTTTTCTCCTTGAAACAATTCACATGGAAAAGGGCCTGCATTTCCCCCTCTAGTGCCTTTTAAAGTTGTTATGAATATCACATAAAATCAGTGAGCTTCATGAAGAGCAGCTTGTTGACCTTGCCAGCTCCCTCCTTTGATCCTTCCTGATCACGGTACTGATTATTCACACACAGCATCTGATAAATATTCATCTTTATAGGTGGAGGTACCACTTCTCCATTATCCCCTGCCTGCTCTAAGGTCAAACATTTGACCAAAGAACAAGGAATTATACCTCTGCATTAAAAAACAAAAAAACAAAAAAACAAAAAAAACAAAACAAAAAAAAAACAAAACGATGGGATAATTGTCCTAAAGAAGGGTCTTTGGAATTTAAAAAATGTAATAATTATAATGATGATGATGTATTAATGAAAACAATGAAAATCCAAATAGCTTTAATTTACTGAGCTTTTGCTATGTGCCAAATCCTGTGCTATGGGCTTTCCATGAATTATCTCATTCAATCCTCCCAGCCCCATTCAATAAATGGCATCATACTCTTCTTGAATTAAGGCTTAGCCAAATTGTCCACACTCACACTGTCTATAATTGAAAGACCTTGGCTGCATTCAAAGATCTTGTAATTTCCCAACCCTGTGAAAGAAAATCCCCAAGTCATGACTTTTCTTGGTTATATCCTGTTTGTGTACGGTACCTGTTGTTGCTATAGCACTGACTGGTTGGGATCGCCTTCCACTGCTTATTCCATAGAGTTCAATTTCGTACTCAGTGGCCTCTCTGAGGCCAGTTATGTCCCTGGTTCGTTCGGGGGCAAGTAGGGTTATTTCCATTGGCTCAGACTGCTTTTTGGTATCTCTGATTTTGAGAACAAAACTGTCGAAGACCCCGTCATCAGCTGTCCAGGACAGACGGAAACCGTCTGGGGTGGCATCTGAAACCAGAAGGTGGTCAACTTCTGGCTCGGCTTCTAGATGGGAGAAAATGATGGGAGGAGGAGAGAGAACATCATTTACCAGCCAGTGCAATCTTCTTTTCCAGTGGGCGTATCAATATTCAGTGGCCCTGTGGCTCTCAGAGATAGAAGTGTCCTGAATACCAAAAATAAAATTATCCAACACAAACAAGTAGATCTAGGGGAAGGGAAAGATGGAATTCACACATTCACTACAAGCCAAGTGGCTGCTTGCATATGTGAGTTTTGTCTAAAAGCAATTCTATAAATCCACATCTGGACTCAGCTTTGGACCCTCCCATGCATTATTAAACAAGTTCAAAGCCAATAACTTGTTTACATTTGTGCTCTGATCTCCCAATGGCTGAGTGCCCATCCTCTGTAAGACCTTTTTCTTTTCTTTTAAAAAGATAAATAAACCAGTATTAATGATCTGTAGAGTTGCCTATGATGATACTGCTGATTATATTTCCCTTGATCCTGAGCAAAATGGCCTTTAAAATGTTATGTTATGGTCTTTTTGCTTTTTTCTTGTTAGTACTGTTGTACTAAAGAAGGCTCCTGCTCTCGACTTTTTTGCTTGCCTTTTTAACTATTAGATAAATGTTCAGAAGGTAAAACGGAGGCTTGAAACTTCTTGTGCTCCATACTTTGGAGTATTATCTTGGATTGCCTTAACCAGACAAAACTCAATGTCAAGGTAAATTTAGAGCCGAGTTTCCCAAAGTGTACTCAGAGCAAACTATTCCTGTTTGTTCTTCTTCTTTAAAAGGCACCCAGTGTCAAATACTGCCTGGGTAAGTCCCTTTTGGAGAGACACAGGCGCATTGAGATCTTCTGTGAAGCCTTGTTGTCAAGGATCCTGTTAAACTATGTTTAACTCAGTGGTTCCAAAACTTATTTGATCATGGAACTTCTTCACCAAGTAGGACCTTTGAATATTCTATGGAACTAGTAAAATCTAGAAAGACTTTGGGAAACACAGAGTTTTTACTGTTAATGTTGTTAATGTATGTGTCTCTAGGAATTATTAGTCTTGAGAAAATTATGGATTTAGTCTGTGTCAGAGAATCTCTATGACATTAGTGTTTACCAATATAATAGGTCTGCAGTTGAGTTTTCAATAACAAGCCCACCTTGTAGGTTTATCAAGATCACAGTTGACATTTTAAGATGACAAAATGCTGTAAATAAGTATATCTTTGAAATATACTCATTGGTATATTTCTTTTGAGAAGGCTGAAACATAGCTGGGGACCAGCCAGGATGTACACAGGAGAGGATGATGTGGAATAAGCACACAAGAACTACAGACAAGACATGGTCTAAAAGGACTTGGGATGCCAAGTGGCAAACATTTCGACCTTCTCATTTCTGGAGAGGGAGAAGAGGAGTGTTCAGTAGAGACATAAGACAAGGGAGAGTGTGATGGGGGGAAACACAAAAGAACAGGCCACATCTATGGATTCAGCAGAGAAAATGGACAAGAATGTTAAAACCATGGTGATATGGTAGATGGATTACATGGAAGGGAACCAAGGAGAGGAGAAAATGGCTCACTTGAATCCAAATACCTGTAACAATCTCAGCCCTCAAGGGCGTGGTTTGGTGCCCTTGGGTGAAGCCAGAGACCATGACCTCATAACCAATTCCAGTTATGAGGCCTCTGAGCTCCAACTTCCTCTGGGTTCCTGAAAGTGTGAATTCCTGGGGGTCCAGCAGCTTCCCAGAATCCACCACCGCTACTAGGAAGCTGTCAAAGGCATTCTCCGATGCCATCCAGGAAACTGTGAACCCGTAGGGATTAATGTCGGAAATGGTTAGGTTTTCCAGAAGGGGCAGGGCCTCTGAAAGAAGGGAGGAGTGAAAATAACTCAGGTTAGCAGCACTGACCCTGCAGGGATAGCACAACTCTCCACGGATACTGAGAGATACCCAATCAAACACTAAATGTGTTAATTTCTCAGAAAACGAATATTTAGTAAGAGCTTATTGGCTGCCAGATGATGTTATCTTGTGTAAATCTCTCAACAGGCCTATGAGATAGATAATATTCCCATTATACAGGCAAAAAAAAGCCTGAGTTTCAAAGAGGTTGATTGGCTTGGCCAAAGTCACAGAGCTAGTATGTGATAGAGCAAGGTTTTTAGCTGGATCTCACTCCAAAGGCCATGAATTGTTCTCTGTATAATTGGATATCTTGTGTTGGGTTTGTACCTCTTTCTCTATTTCCAACTGTCTTCTGGTCTTGAAGGAAATCAGCTCTTCTTTTCCCCCCAATATACTGATATACTTCCTTTTGGGTACATTTCATATGTTTCCATTTCACTTCTAGTTCACATTTTGAATCAAGTTAATGAGGCCCCTTAGTGACATACATCTTCATTAGCTGAAATAGGGGGAGGGGGTAAGATTTTTTTTTCATGTGGCAGAATTAACAAATTAGGGTTATGATCCAGTAAGCAATACTATAATTCACTGATTCTTTTGCTGTTTGTTTTCCTGGATAAAGTAGGAGGTAAGGACATGTCGGGATCTTTAATAAGTTCTGGTGTCATCTGGTCATTCATTCACCAAACATCTGTGTCCCAGGCACCCTTATTTCTTAGGCATCAAGGGGTCTTTTCACACACTGGGATTCCCAAAATAGTGAGGTTATATCAGCTAAGTTTCTAAGTGCTAAGTTCTAAGTACCAATCGACAAGGCTTCATGTTTATTCTCCTATTTAATCCTCATAATGACACTGTGAAATAGCTACTGCTACCTTCCCCCTCTCCCCCATGATATCTAAGGAAACAGAGATCAATGACTTATATACAGGATTCCAAATCTACTGGGTGGCTAAACTGGGCTCCCACCCAGGCCATCTGATTCCAAGCTCAATGCTCTTTCCACACTCTAAGCCAGTGTCTAATTAGTCAACCCCATCAGGGCTGGCAAGTCTGGAGGCTTAAGTAGGATTGGTGGAGAAGGTTCAGAGCCCCTCACTCTAGCAAAACGAAACACAGTAATAGTGAATGTATTTTTTATTGGAGGGGACATGGGGCTGACAACTCCATGACCAAGGCTGCTTTAGCCACACCTCATTTACAGCCTTCTTTTCTACTGCTTCTAAATGGAAACTTCCAAAGAGATAAATGACCTTACACCAATGCCCAGAGTCTAATCCATGCAATGTAAAGAAAGATGTTTTACAAAGAAGTCATTGGTGATTGAATGAACAAGTAAATGAATATCCTCATCCTCAAAGCAAAGATTTAAATTTTGTTGTGGGCTGGACTTCCTGTACTGATTTAGCATATTTGGTATTTGTTTTGAGGCTTTTTTTTTTCCAGGTAAGGATCTTCCGAAAATCATAATTCTATTGAAGGCGAAGATGAAATCACTTATACTGTGCAAACAGACTTCTTTGTCTCCAAGACAATGGTCTCAAGTTCTTTTGCTGAGTTTATTTAGGTAAGTGGCGTCTCTTTGGATAGCTAGCCTCTGTGTACCTCCACACCATCAAAGCAGCGGATTCTCATGAAAAGAAGGGCATTCAGGCTAATTAGTCAATCAAAGTCTTGTTATTTATAGTCATTCATGTTCAGCTTTTTTTTTTCTTTTTAAAAATATGCTTCTTTTAAAACTCAGGGTCTTTTCACTTCAAGGATTAGCTGAGACAATGCTGTAACCAGATCTAGGATTCCCAAGACCAGCCCTCCCAGACTGCCTTTCTTCTCTCCGTTTTGCGGGAGGTCCTGTGGGAGGCTACAAGAGATGGCCTGATGGGGTCTGTGGCTGGCCATTCCTGCCCTCCTGTGCATCGGGAGGCAAGAGACTGGGAGCCCCCACCACTCTCTCCCCTGCCCCACTAAGAAATGACCATGTTCTGCATTTGAAGACTTTTTTGAATGACTGAATTCACAGTAGGCAACGGGACAGAAAACAACCACTTTTTGATCTTACATTAAAACACGTCCAGTGTTCTCTTGAAAATAGTAAGAAAATCATGATTTCATAACAATAGCTGCTGAGTTTCTATCTAGAATTGTTGTTTATTTTTAAGAATGCTACTTCCCTCCTAGGAAACAGCAGACAGAACCCAGCATCGTAAGATGCCTACTGGATGCCAAGCCATTAAACTTTATCATATCCATTTAGATCCTGAGACAAAGCTGACAGAAATGGCTGTGGGGGTCCCTTTGTCAAATATAAGGAAACTGGAATTCAGAACAGTTAAGAACCAGCCAAGGTTATGCAGCTAAGAATATGTGGGGGAAGTTCAGAAACCACTCAGGTCTGATATCAAAACCCTCACACTTCTAGGTCATCATGGCTGCTTCCAATTAAATATTTAATTGATCTTATTAACATATTTTGTCGGTAGTGATTTAGATGCTGGGAGAGGCCTGGTTTAATGTGAATCAGCAGGCAAAGTCAGTCTCCTGAAAATTATCAGTAGTGGAAGGCAAGAGACTTCTAAATATTTTCTGAGGTATGTAGCCTTTGCCATTGATTTGGGATGATCTCAGGAAAGAAAACGGAAAGCCATTTCTTTATGTAATTCTTCAGTAATTCAAAGAGAGGTTGGAGGTCAAGTTCAATAAATGGGTAAGCTTCAATTAAGTTTGGATTTATCTGCTACCCTAGGTCAAACCTTCAGTAATTTGCTGTGGATGCTGACTTAAGACAAAGTGTTTTTTTTTTTTTTTATTTAAAGAAAAAGAGAAATTATTATATTTCTGGGGCAAGTGGTTTATAAACTGCCTTACTTAGCATGATTTATGGCAAAAATTCCTGCTCCAAGCTGTGGGTAACTTAGAACTCACTTTTCAGCCAGAATTGCTAAAATATGTATCAGCCTATAAAGCTAGACAGGAAAATCCTTGGAAGCTTTATGCAGCTGTTGAGTACATGGTCTCCATGTCCCATGAAAAGCTGCAAAATATCCCTCTTTGCGAAATACCAGAGGATCTGATCTCTCTTCACTTAGATGTTTACATCTGGAGTGAAGACTCTACTGGGGGTTGACGTTCCCTTAGAATGCCTATCACCTTTCCTCTCTGCTGTCCCCCATCTCAAAATTCTAAATGGACAAGTGAGAACCTTTGAATGAGTACCTGTCATGACAAAAGCAGTGAGGGGTCTCGTGGGGTCCCCAGCCCAGGTGGTCCCTGCCACACTAATGTCATAGCCAGTGTTCTCCAGCAAGCCCGTGATGTGAGCATGCTGTGTGTCTCCTGAGACCGTGAATTGCTGGGGCTCATACAGCGAGTGAGAATCACTAACATTGACAACAATCTTTGCAAAAAACCTGGCTCGAATGCTCCAGGACACATTGAAGCTGTCAGGAGTAATATTGCTAAGGATTAGAATGCCCAACTGTGGCTCTGGCTCTGAAGGGAGAGGAACATGGGCAAAAGAGAAAGGAGATGCATTATTAGAGGAAGCAGTTGGTTTTTCCAGAATATAGCCATAGGACATAAAAGTGCCAATCCCTCCAAATATTTGCAGAAAGGTAGTATATTAGGCTGTGGTTACACCTGCAATGACTAATGCTAGAGAATATACTTTCTCTGCAGGTATGGATGTGCATTCTTTATAAGTATAGACACAACTACTTGCTGGCCATAAGAAGAAAGGTGAACAGGCATTAGAATGGCAGATAGGAGCAACAGAGAATATTTAGGGTGCATTTCTAAAGGTTTGCAGCGGGACACTAGCTCTGTAAGATGTCCTAAGAAAAGTAGCTTTTAGTAAAGTATGTATGGGTATTCTATCTCACCCTAGAGATTCTCAAAGCCTGAGAGTATTTTATAGCCTCTGAAATGCTGGTTCTGTAAAGAAACCTACTTAATTTTGTGCAGCCCAGAATTTCATAAACTTATTGATCAGTGGATACTCTTTTAAAGGATATTCTTTGAACATCTCAAGTAGCTTGTGGTTCACAGAGCATGTCTTAGGAAATGCTACTTTGAAGTTTCCTTATTTAGTTTTCTTTTGATCTATTTCGATTGTACAAATTAAAGGCTAATATCCATACAAGAGAAATTCTCCATAGTTTTTAGAAATCCAAAGGTTTCCTATACACCATAAGAAAATCTGCATCTTACCCTGAATACCGTAAAGGTAAAAATGGCTTTCATTAAAAAATTCTTGGTGTATGCAAAAGTTAAAAGAAAATTTAAAGTTAGATGTTACATTTTCTAACTAGAAAATTTACTTACTGGATAATTTGGAAAGATAAGTGGTTCTCCTGGAGGTTGATATTCTCTTGTCCCTTAAAGACTAGGAGATCAGTGATCAAGGCAACTCATTTTGTAATGTAGGGGGCCTGTACTGCTAGTTTCCACTAGGATGTATACGATCTGGCCTCCTCAATGCACATTTATCGAGCAATACTAACTTTAAAGTAAGTTCGACTCAAACTTTATTTTAGAAAGAGGCAACAGTCCTGGAGGGTTGAGGTACCAGGGTTAGCACTGAAGGTTGGGAAGAAGCAGACTATTTCTTCCAAGGACTTGGGAGTTGTTTTGCTGCGGCTCCAGTATTAGGAGGAAAGAAGGGACTCATCTGGATAAACTTAAACTGGACAGTTGCACAGCATAATTTGATGCCACAAAGTCCCTAAGGGCAAAAAGAATCTGGCCCCAAAGCAGAAGATAGCCATAAGTAACGGCATGGAATCTCCAACTTAGCAATTAGTTTGAGAAGATAATGATGCTATAATTTTTAGCCATAACATTGGCATAAATTACCTCAACCGCACTAAAGGTAGAACCCTCCAAGTGGGCCTCTGTTTGCTCTTTCCCTGTGTTTTGCTGTGGCAGCAATCTCTCAAATTAAGGATGCATGTTAGGATTCCTCTCATGCCACCAAAAAGAGACTGGCGATGTGAACACATTCACCATGCAGAGTAAGACTTAGCTTCTCATGGCCAGCTTGGCCTCCAGCTGTCTCCCAAAGGGTGCAACCAAGCTCAGGAGTGAGGTGCAAGAAAAACCTCGAAGAGAGAGTGAGAGAGAAGGTATGGCCAGTGTTCCATGCAAGCTGGGATATCTTTCTCTCACCACTTCTAACCCTTTGAAATAATTCTTGGACATGCCACATGCTTCCAGGAAACATAGATATTTTCAAAAATGTAATACTCTGAATGTTCACCACATGCACCAAGATTTGGACAAGACGACAGATGAAAGAAGGTGGACATTTTGTGACAGGTATCAGAAGATGACAAAGCATGCTTGGTGGGGTAAATGTCAAAAGAGAACAGTCTATTTGTAGGGAATGCAAGCAAATAAAAGTCTTAAGAACAAGATGAGACCACTGGGTCCTCTGGCTCTGGAAGTGTGTGTTAGGGTCTTTTCCTCGCATGCTTCTGGCACTGTGTTTTAGAATCTTGGAAGAGAGAAAAAGGATGAATATCACTCTGACCAGGGAACCGAAACTGGCATGCACACACCTCTTTGGCAATGTCATAGGCAAACTCTGATTAGACCACAGGCAGATGATAATGGGTAGAACTGGAAATGATTATTCAAGATCAGATGAGAAGGATGATGTAGAAATTCAACCAAAGCAAGTCAGGTTAACTCTATATAAACAAACAGAGCAACTCCAGATGTGAGTGCACATTTAGGAAAAAGAGGTTGACTTCTGGGTGATTGTTTTTCTTTTTAAGTTTTAAAGCTCTGATTTGGGTGGCCCTGTCAAATTTGGGAAAGATCTAGAGGAACCAGGAGGATGAAAAATGTGTAGCGAGGGCTTTTGGGGGGACTGCTCCCCAGAGGAATTTCAATGGAGAGTGAAGAAGCCATCGTGGGAAATACCTGTGGTTGCTTGGGCCATTAGAGTGTGAGCGCGGTGCCCGCCCATCAGCCCATGAAGGTGTGCAGTGTAATTAGAAGAAGCCGTGAGGTTGGTGATGACTGAGCTGCGAGACGCCGCAGGTACAGAACGCACTACCGTCTCCTGGCCGTGGTCAGAATTCCTAACTTCGATAAGAAAGCTATCAAAGGCAGCCTCTTGGGCTTTCCACGAGAGGGCCATACTGGCCCAGGTCACATTTGAGATAGTGAGGTGGCTAAGGAGAGCTTCGGCCACTAAAGCAAGCAGAAAAAAATATGAAAGCGTGTCAATTTAAAACACTATTACAATAGAGTCAAAAACTAAAACACATAAGACTAAATCCATAAAGTTTTAGACTTCACCCTTTGGTAAAAGACTTGTCCTTGTTGAAACCCAGTTTGAGCCATGAGAAACAAATATAAGGGGCTGAATAATTTTCTCCTCCAGGTTTTTGTGTACTTTAATATGGCGAAGATGACAGACCACCCTGCTAACAATCTGTAGTCTCACGCAGAATGAGGACAGACCTTCCCTCAGCCATGGGTGACTTAAGTGTTAGACGATTTTGATGCTACAATGTCAACCTTTTTCTTGGATTCATTATCCAAAATGTGCTAAGAATGCTATTTTGAATGGCTAAGCTTCTCCTTTCAAATTCAGATAGAGAATTCTCTTTTGCTGCGTGCCAGAGAGGGCCTCACATAGGATGTGTACCACAGACACTACAAATTTAAGTGAGAGCAGCTTATACTCTGGCTGGCCAAGTTCCTTGTATAAACATGACGACTTCTATTTTTGCAATCAACCATTTACTCTTCTGGGAGCAAGACAGCCTGTTCATGTATTTTCTCCTAGAGATTGCATTGGATTTGGGATGGTCTGGATGGCACGACTTTCTTGTGCACCCATCTGATTAGTAATCTGCTTTTTTTTTTTTTTTATCATTTTCCAAGTTGAAAAAAAATAACAGTACCAACACAATTTCATTAGACCATTGGGATATTTGGGTATTAGGAGGCCAAAGATATTAGGATAACACAAAATATAATTTTTAAGACTTTTTTGATGCAGACATCTTTCCAAATCAAGGACAACTCTTGCTTCTTAGGTATAGAAGGGTAGAATTCTTTTCTCCAGATTCCATATGGCAATCTGGGCCAGACTACATTTTATGCTGCAAATGTCCTGGTCAGTAATAGATCAGGCAAAGGGCTTAACAGAAATCCACCATTTGGGCTGCTGTTGGAGAGAGTTATGTTAAGTAGTGCTCTAGCCTAGCATTGTGGAGCAGTTAATGCACTGTGGCTTCACCCTGCAAAGAAGGAGTGAATGAGCAGCTTCACCCTGCAAAGAAGACTCTAGAGAGAGGCGGTCAGAATGGAGAAGGCAGATGTACCTGTGGTGGCCGTGGCACTGATGGTTTGGGTCCGGATGCTGGGAGCAAGTCCCGAGAGGTAGACAATAAAATGATTATTAGGGTGTAGCCCTGAGATGTGGGCAGTTCGTTCAGCACCAGAGATATTATATTCCATCGTCTCCAAAACCCTATTGGAATCAACAATTTCAATGGTAAAGGTCTCGAAGGCCCCATCGGTGGCTGTCCAGGAGAGATTGAAGCTCTCAGGAGTTATGTCAGAAACAGTTAAGTTTCCGATTTCAGGTTCTGCAGCTGAAAAAGGAAGGGTAGGGAAGAAGAAAAAATAAATGAATTTGGGTTGATTATTTGGCCTGTGTTTTAAGACTGAGGTTGTTAAGAGAAACATGGCTGGGTAGAAAGACCTGCTAGTTCAGGGTTAGGGGGAAACCAAGCAGTGTTACCAGTCAGTGCCAGCGGGAGAGAAAAAGGGGATTTGTTAAAAGAAGAAAAGAGGAAGGTCTGGCAAATTGGATTCCCCTGCTCTGGAGCAGCCATACATGATCAAGCTGGCTGAGATCCCGTGTGTGAGAAGACATCTGAATGATGTCAGCTGGAACCGTGGTGCCTAAGCTCAGATGCTTCTGGGAGCCCCGCCGCAGGGATGCTGGCCATCGGTCAAGAGATATGAGTGCTGGCAGTCTTTAGTTGCCAGAATTGCACTCAGGAGACCACAGTTACTTGGCTCCCTCCTGCAGGCATCCTTTGCTTTGAGGGAGCTCCCATCTATTTAAATAAAGGCTAAATAATTCTGATGCCATCACCCTCCCAAAGGTGGTACCCTGAGGCTTCTGATTTTGTGACTTAAAGGGAACTGGCAACTTGTCAGTGTGATTCTTGGTATTTTCATCATACTTCTGACAAGGGCCAGCTGCTTTCATATTCTGTTAGAATAGCTCGTCCTCTCTTAACTGCCTCTACGGGAGCCAAGAAAGCTACTACTTACATTGCCAACCAAGAGAGCTGAGCCGAGGCAAGGCAGTCAGGCAACCCCTGTCCGGCCAAGAAATAACATTTTGTCTTGGAGATGGTCCTACCAGTGCTTTTCTGTGCAATTGGAATAAAATATGCAGAAGGCAAGCAGAAGCAAGGTGTGAGGAGCAAGTAGTGCCTCTCTAGCAGGGAAGGGGAAGGCCTTCCCATCCCATCACATTTAGTGAGACACAGATCAGATGGGGTCATGGACCTTCCTCCTCTCATACCATTTCATCAGAAACAGGAATGTCGCTATCATTAAGAAGGAAAAAAAAAAACAGACAAAAATATGAAGGGCACCCAACCACAAGGTCTGCAGGAAAGATCAGAAGCGGCAGGTGATTTCTCTTGCCTTCTGGGAAGGGATGATTTATGAATGTCCGATATCGTTGCCAGTTGCAATTTCTAGGCATTTCAAGGTCACCACTCATACAGTGGCTGTCTGTATTCTGTTGATCTCAGTGAGGGTTATTGAAATGATGGAGGCTAAAATGCAGGTCTATGCTTTTGCTGGAATCAGTGAGGTTGTATAGGTTTGCATGAAGGTTTGGTTGCCATAATGACCTGAAAATGGGGCAGGCATATGCAAACCCAAGCAAGACAACCTCTACTGAGCTTCCAACCAATGGAGGCATATAGGAAGATACGCAATGGAGAACAGTGCTGGGGAAGGCTGCTTGCTGAGGCAGGCCCCTGGGGAAACACTGACTGCCTTGTCACTGGAGCGGAGTGACTAGTAACACCCTCCTGGGTCAGCGCTGGGAGTGCGCCATATGCAAAGGCCAACACTCCAGGGAGCAACTCTTATTTAAAAGAGCAAAAAGGGCATCAGATCTTTGACATTCATAGCCTGAGACATTCCTTGCTTCAAATGCTGCTGTGTGTACTTCTCTGAATGAATGGCTTTTTCTTTGGTACTGTCTCCAGTCATAATTGTGTGATTTTTTTTTTTTTCTTTTTGGTCTAGCTATTTGCTAATTTGGTGTTCTAACAATGACTCAGTATCTGAGAGAACTGCCCGGAGGAGGGCAATTCAGTTCTCTTATTATACTCTGTGTATTTTAAAGAAACATTTAAATTAAAACATTTCTTTTAAATGCAAGAACCACAGTGCCCATACCCTTGAGGGATTTGGGATAGAAAAGCGCCTTTTCCAACTAGCAAAAAGACCCTCTAAAGTAAATAACCTATGCTCTACCAGAACTCACACATGGTAAGGGACGGCTTTTAGTTATATCCTAGCACTGGAAAAGAGAATTAAAACCATCAGGCTGTCTCTTGAAACCGAAAGCCATCATTCAAAAGAGAGTTAGTGGTAGGAAGTCTGGGAGAGGCTGGAGGCTGGAGGTCAGAAAAGGCAACATCTTTATCATTCATCCTCAAAATGGCAGAGGCATCCAGACCAAGGCTTATGGTGTGGTCTCTGGACATGCATGACCAGCCACTAAGGGGCATAAGGGAAGGACTCAGACATGGAGAGAAGCTGACTTTCTGCAACGTTTCATGGAGAGAAAGCAGGGTGGCTTGGGCAGGGGCGTCAACAGTGGGGAGGAAGGTACCTGTGGAGGTCTCAGCAGAGAGCACTGGTGTTCTATAGCCCCGGATCACCCCATAGATGTTGACTCTATAAGGGGTGTTGGCCTTGAGGCCCGGGACGTCCACAGCCCGCAGGCTGCCGGGCACCGTGAGGTTCTGAGCTGTCTCCACCCAGTTGGCCTCCTGCACCTGAATGACAAAGTGCTCATAGGCCTGATCAGTTGTGGTCCAGTTGAGTCTGAGGCCATCCCAGCCAGCCTCGGTCACGGCTATGTCCGCCAGCTGGGGGAGCTCCTCTGAAGAAGGACAAGAGACGTTATTTGTCAGTTCTGCAAACCAAAAAAAGGAGGAAACCAAACATCCCACAGCCCAGCTCTAGGGAAGAGAGAACGAGGCGAGAGAATTTTTGTGTGCAAGTGTGGTCATTCTTGGTCTCTGGGCATTTACTTCTGACTTGAATTGTGGTAATCTGGCCACAGCCCTTCTTCAGGAGTTGAAAAGAGTCAGAAAGGGGAAGATCTGCGCTGTTCATCCTTGAGATGGCAATACTGTCTGGACCACTGCACAACCCACAGGGGGTCTCTGCACATGCATGGCCAGAAATGAAAGGGCAGTTGGAAAAGTGGGATTGTGGGTCAGGGTAAGGGGGGTAGGGATGTTAAAAGTGGAGGCTTTGGAGGCCGCTGGGCTTTAGTTGGAATTCCCACAATGATCTTTATTAGCCAGGTCATCTTGGGCCCGTCACCCAGCTCATCTCTGAGTCTTACTCTGCTCACCTATAAAGGGGGCTGACATATCACTGGACTGTGTGATGGCTAAATACCATTTATAAACCCCTGAGTATCATGCCTAAGCCATCGTGAGTGCCCAGTAAGTGGCTACCCAACAAATACATCACCGTTTAGATGTTTCCCCTTGGAACTTCTCAACCATACTGGAGAGAATTATCAGCCTCACTTCAGGACTTCGTGTTGAAGAGGTTGTCTTATTGCTTATTGTCTTATAGCCACCTGCTATCAGGCAGGCTTTATAAAGTGTATGTTGTCTCAGTGTGGACATGTGTGATGTTTTTTCTCTGGACTCTACTTGGCTTTTAGGGATCAAATGTTCTGCACTAGATTCTTGGCTTGGTTCTTTCCCTCCCACTTTCTGCTAGTACTTTGTGCCAGAACAAAGAGTGGCTGCATCATGAAGCGAAGCCATTTGTGTGAAATGAGTGCCCACTTTTAATTAAAAGTGGTAAATTTTGCTCAGCCAATGGTGCAGAGCAGGGCCCACTATTGATCTTCCTACCATATAGCAAGGAGATTTAACGTGTTTCTTATTGCCGATTTTAGAAAGTCTGGATTCTGAATACGGGAAAACCCACTGCTTGGTGGGATACCTCTCAGGATTATATGCAACCGCTCAGACTTTTTAAAGGCTGCCGTGGCCATGCACTTGAAGTTACAAAAGAAAATATCTGTAAGGATTCCAGCAGCCAAGAAAGGTGCACCGAGGCACTTGTTCTCAGTGCCTGTGAGTCTGAGCAAACTCAGCCTTTTTGAGGGGCTGTATTCAAATGACCATGAAGCCTTGGTGCTCTTGTGGGGGTATCAGTGAAGGCAGTCCCCCCTGCCCTCCTAGCTCATCAAGAAGAGCTGGTCATTTATCTGGCACGTAGTGAGGTTCCTGGTAAGGTTTCACGTGCAAAAGGAATTCTGTTGTTACAGATAGAGACTGTTAGCATCCGGCATCCAGATCACAGGTGCCTCAATAGCCCCTCTGGCTCACTGGGTCTGAAGACATTCCAGGCAGCACAGGGTAACACTGACTCAGCCAGCACAGCTGGATCGTAACATCACCTTTCTCATTTTTGGAATTGTGTGTCACTTCTCACAAGCACCAACTTTACTTGGTATATGTGAGCAAGGAGAACAATTTATTTGAACTAGGTTATTTTGGAGGATAGATCAAAACACAGGATAGATAGATAGAGAAGGGCATGGACTTAGGGCCCAGCATAAGAACCCGATTACCAAAAATTTGGCCCATTTGCCCCCTTTAAAGCGGTTTCTAAAAACTCACGAACAGCACAGAGTTTCCAATGACAGATGGAACAGCATATTTCCAGGGGACAAATTGAGATAAATTGTTTTTCCTCCCTAAACTGAATGAAAAACATTGAAGTCAAATGTGGCTGTTTTTTCTTGGAAATATGCCTTCCCTGAGTGTCTCTTAAGGAGAGACAGACTTGAACAATTTCGGCAGAAGATCATTTCAAAGGTTATTCCATAGAGATGTGACTACAAGTTGGACAACGTTAGGGCCTCTGAGGCCTCTAATGGTAAGATTTCTCTAGAAAGTCCTGACCCTATTCTTGTGCCACCATGGCCCTACTGTTTATGCTATTTTTATTAGTTACATGGTTATCTTATATATTTAGCTATGTGCCGTTCAATATTTACTACAGGAATGGAGCTTTGCTAAGCATTTTCGGTCATTATTTCATCTACTGCTCAGGACCATGTTCTGAGGTAGAGTATTATCTTTGATTTGAAGGTGAGAAAAGAAAGCTCAGAAATGTAAAATGCTAGACCCAAGAAAATCCAGCAAGGTGCAATTCCAACCCAGCCCTTCCTGAGTTAGAGCCTCCCTTCACGCTGCCTGTCGGAACACTGAGACCACACTCGGACACGTGGGGAATGTTCTCTCTCTTCCAAAGAGAGGTTGGCTCAATCATGTCCCGGGTATGGGAGGAGGGTCCTATACCTGTGATGGCCTCCACAACAACAGGTCGAGTGCTGCGGCCCCTGACCTTGCCACGCAGGGTGACCGTGTAAGGGGTACTGGCCCGGAGGCCTGGGACTTCCACGGAGCGTAGGCTGCCAGGAACCGTGAGACTGTGAGCTTCCTCGGCCTGGTCAGCCTCCCGGACTGCAATGACAAACTGCTCATAGAGCCCTTCGGGGGCCGTCCAGTCCAGGCTGAGGCCATCCCAGCGAACCTCGGTCACTGTGAGGTTTCCCAGATCTGGAACCTCCTCTGCGTAAGGACAAAGAGTTGCTGAGTTACTAAAAAAGGTAATTGCGTGCTAGGATTCAGGTGAGATGACATTTTGGCTGAGGTTGGGATGAGTTGTCTGGTTAGTGTTGATTACAGATGCATGATTTACAGCAGGTGTAGAGCACACTCTGTTGGCACTAAAGCCAGGGGTTTTCTGTTCAGTCTCCGGGAATGAAAGATAGTTCTAGGAATTGTTCATAACTTCCATTCTTAACATATAAATGGGGCTTTGGGGGAATCTTTTAGTGTGTTCTTAAAATGAGCTCAGACCAATTTTTTTTTCCCACTTGCAAACTGTGTTTTCCAACTTCTTAGCTGTTATGACTGAAAACTTGCTTTGAAAGAAAAGTCACCTCTCACTTTTGTAAGGGAAGAGTAGGTGGAATTTTCCATGGAATTGGCTAACATGCTACACTCGGACTTGGCCAAATAAGGGATATGACATTCGGATGGGAGCGGGGATGATTCACCGGTGTTCCCCAATGTGGCAGGGGCTGAGCCCAGCTTACAGCAGGAAGAGCTTTGATCCCTCCTGAGCAGAGACAAAGGGAGGAAGTAAATTAATGAACCAGTCTAGAATACCTGTCAAGACTTCAACAGAGAGAGGAGTCGTGCTGAATTCCTGCGTGACCCCACGGATGGTGATGTTATAATGAGTGGCTGCTTTGAGCCCAGGCAGGTCCACGGACCTCAGTCCTCCGGGGACTGTGAAGTTCCGGGCTGCGTCTACTGTATCAGTCTCCCGCACCTGAATGAAAAACTGTTCATAGGCTCCTTCCGGAGCAGTCCAGCTGAGTTTGAGGGCATCCCAGCCCACCTCGGACACCATGATCTCTCCCAAATGGGGAGTTTCCCCTGGAGAAGGACAAAGAACTAGTTTAATGATTAAATCACACAGCAAGATCCAGGGAGTCTTGAACACAAGAATAGGCTTTATATTACTTAAAAATATATGACTGTCTTAATAAACATGCAGCATGAAGCTATTCCTCCTAAATTTGGGGAATAGAACAAAGAGCATGAGGTATAGAAAAATATTTGTCATCTTACTTTACTAAAGAACTGTCCTAACCTTCAGTGGACAAGGAGATTAATTTTGTGATTTTTTTTTTCCTTTTAAGTATAACGTCTTAACATCCCTTGCCAAGAGGGAGCCTGTTTGTGAAGATAAAGATCCTTGCCTTTGGGGCTGCGTGTATGGTCCCCAGGCAGGGCTGTGCACAACTCCAAAGGGTGTTGTTCACATGGGTTGTGGTGTCAAAGGTACCCCTGGAGTCATGTAGCCTGATGGCTTCCCTCCATTAGACACCATGGTGCCATAACTTGGGGCAGAATGAGTCCATTCAAAAGCAAGTTGTGTCTGGGGCGCCTGGGTGGTTCAGTCGGTTAAGTGTCCAACTCGATTTTGGCTCAGGTCATGACCGTACAGTTTGTGAGTTCTAGCCCCACATCAGGCTCTGTGCTGACACTGCACAGCCTGCCTGGGATTCTCTCTCTCTCTCTCTCTCTCTCTCTCTCTCTCTGCTCCTCCCCCACTTGCACTCTTTTTCAAAATAAATAAACTTAAAAAAAAATTTTTTTTTTCAAGTGAACTGTGTCTGGTTATGTGTTGTGTCTGATTATCTGTGGGTAGTTTCCTGTTAGGAAAAGCAACAGCTAGAGACAGAAGGATAAGAGGTACCTGTGGAGGCCTCAGCAGAGAGCACTGGTGTTCTATAGCCCCAGATCACCCCATAGATGGTGACTCTATAAGGGGTGTTGGCCTTGAGGCCCGGGACGTCCACAGCCCGCAGGCTGCCGGGCACCGTGAGGTTCTGAGCTGCCTCCATCCTGTTGGCCTCCTGCACCTGAATGACAAAGTGCTCATAGGCCCGGTCAGCTGCGGTCCAGTTGAGTCTGAGGCCATCCCAGCCAACCTTGGTCACCGTGAGGTTTTCCAGTTCAGGGGCATGGTCTGAATAATGACAGAGATGGGTCAGTTAAGCCATTCCTCAAATCCCTCTCCTTCTGGGAACCCAGAAATGGCAAACCCATTGCCAATGCTGAAAGTCCTGCGGTGGGAGCTGGGGCAGGGCCCAGTGCCGCGTTTCTGCATCCCCGAGTGCTGCTGTTGCCATCAAAACATCACCAGAAAAATCAATATAATAATTTATTTTGCCTTGTGGCATATTTGGGTGTGTCTTGTGGAAATGGTATATTCCTACTGACCAGTGTCCTGCGAATATAGAAAACTCTACATATCCACATTAGGAGTGCTCTAGGCTTCAGTTTCCATTTTGGAAAGTGTCTCTCATTCTAAGGATGAGATCATAAGGAACAGCCTTCTGCTATTCTCAGGATTCTTGGTCTGAGCTGCTCAGCCTTCTGTATTTTGAGAAAATGGGCTCCTTTTAGATTCCCTTCCTTCTCATGCTTCCTCAATCTCCTCTGGAAGGTCTGTTTTACAGTCTCTATGTTGGAATTTTTGTCCGTTTCTGAGGCTCAAATCAGTTCACATAAACTACTTCAGAAAGATCAGAGATAAATTAACCACAATTCAAGGAAGGCATACTGAGGAAGGCGAGGAGTCTTTGCAAAATCGTCCCTTACTGGATGGAAAGACTAAGGCCTGGGAGGAACAGAGCTTATTAAAGCTCAATTAAAATCAAAGGTGCCATCTTCATTCATCTCCTGAACACAAAAAGTACAATAACAATGCACCTGTCTGAATATGCCTTCAAGGTGATAATTTGCCCAGGGCTGAGCTTAAATGGGCTTTGCATGACCTAGGAAGAAAGGATTTCCTCTGGAAATGGATCTTGTAAACAACAGAGCAAGAACTGCCTTGAGCTCATTTAAAAGAACAAATTGTTTCTGTGTTTATGCCTCACATTGGCTGCTAGTTTCAAATGGACCCTATTTCCATTAAAGCACACTTCTAACCTGAAAATCCTAGCTCGAAATCTGATTGAAGGGGCGCCTAGGTGGCTCGGTTAAGCGTCCGACTTCGGCTCAGGTCATGATCTCATTGTCTGTGGGTTTGAGCCCTGCGTCAGGCTCTGTGCTGACAGCTCGCAGCCTGGAGCCTGCTTTGGATTCTGTGTCTCCCTCTCTCTCTGCCCTTCCCCTGCCTGTGCTCTGTCTCTCTCTCTCAAAAATAATATAAACAGTAAAATTAAAGAAAAAAGAAATTGAAGATATCCTTTATGAGGGATTTCTTTTCAAGAATCTATTTAATTCAGACTTTTCCAAGTTCTGGGGAAAGGTTCTTCCTAATGTTTTATATTGACAAAGCTTATCCTCCTTCAAATCTTGTTTGATCCAGAACAGGGGTCTGTAAACTATGATCTGAGGGTCAGATCTTGCCTGCTGTCTATTTTAAAAATGGACTGCTAACAATGGTTTTTATATTTTTTTAATGATTGGGGGAAAAACCCAAAAAGAATATTTCATGACATATGGAAATACAAATGAAATTCAAATTTTGGTGTCATAAATAAAGTTTTGTTGGAACACAGCCATGCTTGTTCATTCATGTATTGTTGATGGCTGCTTTGTGCTACAAAGGCACTCTTGAATAGTTGTGACAGAAACCTTACGGCCTAAAAAGTCTAAAATATTTACTATCTGGGCCTTACAGGAAATGTTCACCATACCTGATATTGAACTACATCATACAGGCTCCTCATTTAACCGAAATTCATGCCCTGAAGCTCACCCAGAACCTCGTAGCAGTTCTTAACCACAAAAACGTGATCTTGATGAGAAAGAGAGGACCTATAACTCAAAGTGATCTGTCTGGTTTTGGAGGAAGAAAGGGAGAGTCACTCATCCTTAAACCCACTGGCCCTTGGGAGGCCAGGAGCAGTGCTACACAGATAAAACAGTTGTCTCCATGGCCTTGGGATTTAAGCACAGCTAAAATCAGAAGTGCATCCTTTCCAAATATTCTAGCAGTCTTCATGCATAAAAAACAATCTAAGCAACACATTAAGGTTAAAGAAATTAATCCTATAGCCCATAAATGTCCCCTCTTACCCTACTTCCTTCTTTTTTCTCCTCCTTCTGTCAAGACTGCTTGTCAGGAACTTCGCTGACATTGTCGATTTTCCCCTTTATGTGAATTAAATCACTGTCTTTCCTTCTTAGGTAACTGCTTTTTAAGTTGTCTCTCTAATTCTGACATAAAACTTTTTTTTTTTCCCATGAAGACAATGTTAGGAATCAGGTTGTGGGGGGTGGGGGGCAGGTGAGGGGAGTTCCCTGAGGCAGGCAGGAGGTGATTATGGTTTGTCTGTGAAAGCTTTTGCAGTAAAGACGGATGGAGAGAGCACAGGAGGGGATCCACAGTGGGGAATGTCTTTTCCTGAGGAGAACCATCTTCTTTGGATTGGCTTTTTTATATGCCACTGATACTATTATACAACGCCCCTTGCATCCTGCTTCATCTTTTCATACAGTTGACAGAGTAATTTTCGCATAATGTCATGTTGCTCAGTAAATAGTAATAATCATGCGGATAATACTTCCACCAAAATGTTTGACTATTCTTCCACTTTTTTTTTTTTTTTTTTTTTGGCTAAGCAAATCAAGAAAGAGTATCGGTTTATCTTTAGTGAGCAGTCTGTGAGTGTTTCCATAATGGGTGATATCCGTGCGCCCGCAATCTCTCATTAAATCAATGCTAGTCAGATAAGTAAAAGCTGTAACTTTCGCTGAATAAACTTGATTGAGAAATTAAAGGGAGAGAGATAATAATTATGAAATTGGAGGGAAGAATATGAATAAAAATACATCAGACAATAGTTGAGGTGGGGACCAAAAGGCTTCACATAAATGCAGACTCTACATTTCAGCAACAAACGACACACTGGTGGGCTCACTGCCCCAGAAGCCCGGTGTTTCCGCTGTGGAGTTGCACGCTGGATTTCTTGGCATTTCTTTATGAAAAGGCTGTTGTCTTCTTCTTACAGCTGTGCACTGGCATCTACCCTCTGAACAATGTCAGTGGGCCTGGGAAATCAGAATTTCGAAATCCCAGTTCTATGCTCATGGTGGGTTGACCAGCTGGCCTGAAGGAATTTCTGGCTGTGCTAACTTTAAACCTTTAGATGTGCCAACTTTAAATCTTCCACCATCTTGAAGACGGTAATTACCAAGTGCTGGCTGATTAGGAATTCACTTTTAGTGTTCATTAATGGGAGACCATGATTCTCCCACAGCGGGGGGATGGCCAAATTCAAGCCCAAGGACCTCAAAGGGTAGATTTAATTGCTTTGATCTCATCTTGAAAAGTCAAGATAATTAAAATTAAAAGCTTTGCCTGCCTGAAAACTTTTCAGTGACTCTTTATCACTGTCAAGAATGAAGCCAGAGCCCCTCAACACAATATTCACTGCCCCTTGTAGACAGTCTCTGATGATGTCTCCAACCCCATACCTAGCTGTTCTCCCCTCCATCATACAGCAGGACTGGATAGCTTATGTTTCACTAATGTGAAGTTGCTCATGCCTTTGAGTTTCTCACATGCTGTTTCTCCTGCTGGAAATGTCGTTACCCCCTTCTGCACTTCCTTCTCCTTTTCCTTTTTGAGGACTCGGCCACGTATCACATCTTCCAAAGAGCCTTCTCTGATACCCTTCCTCCCCTTTGCTTGGGTCTGGAATGGGTAGTTGTTTTTGTTCCCATAGCTTCCCACACTTCCCTCTCAAACAGACTAGCTATATTCTTATAATTTGGGTTTGTGTTCTCTCTTTCTCATTGCAACATGCATCGTTTCTTGAGGAGAGGGGTTGTGTCTTCCTGTTCTATATACCAGCATTGCCTGACCCATAGCAGTCAAGTAATAAATATTTGTTGGATGGTTAAATATTTGAATAAATTTGGTTTGCTCCATGAAAAAATAAAAATGGCATCGCAGCAGAATGTTCTCTGTTACTTGCAGCTGTGACTATAAGCAAAATTCCACCTTTCTGCTTCCCAAACCCTGGAGAATTACTGGAGTATCATTGTTGAGTCTTACGCTGGTATGGAAAGATGCTTTATTGGCCTTGTGTTTTACATATTCTGTCTGCTTTGTCCTTTACTGCTTATGGCAAATTCATGGCCTCCACTTTAAGCAGGACTCTTATTCTGAGATTAAGCAGAGTATATTCTGAGTTTATCAGAACATAAATGTGGGGTTAAGCATGGGGGAGAGGCCTTGAACACACTAATTTTCTTCAACACTAACAGGGATAGTATCTTTCTCCTCCTCCCTCCCTTCCTTCCTCTCTCCCTCTCTCTCCCTCTCTCTCTCTCTTCCTTCCTTCCATCCTTCCTTCCTCCCTCTCTCTTTTTTTCTTTCTTTCTCTTTCTCCCCCTCCCTCCCTTCCCTTTCTCCCTCCTTTCTTTCCTTCCTTTTGTATCCAGAGTAAGCTTAATTGAAGACAACAGAATAGCTTCCCTTCCCTTAATCCTAAAGGTATAGCATTTGGGCTGTTAATGCAGACGTGGAAGGAAAAGACCAAGAAGTTCAATGGAAACACTACCCCTCTGGAGTAGCTGGGGTCCCCGAATGCTCATGAAGCACACACAGTGTGCTTGGCTGTGTCTAAGGCAATGGGAATGCAGCACTGGATAAAAGGAAACAGAGTCTTTACATTCTGGTTGGTAGTAGGAGGCAGGTCATAGGCAAATAAATGAATTATTGAATAGTATCAGGCCAGGTCAGTGTCATGAGGAACTCTGGAGCAGCATGAAGGGCTAAATCAGGATGGGAACATGATTTCACACTGGTGGCCAGAGAAGTCTACTGAGATGACACTTGAGTTGAATAAAATGAGGGAGATGCCGATGAATAACTGGGAGAGGAGTGGCATTCAGGCAGCCGGTATAGCATGTACAAATGCCCTAAGGTAGGAGCAGGCTTGGTATACTCAAGGAACAGCGAGAAGGCCAGGGTGACCACGGTGAAATGCATAAGGGGACAAATGGTGGGAGGGTCAGAGAGATTGGAAGGGCCAAATTCCGTAGGGCCATGTGGGCTGTGGTAGGGTCCTTGGATTGTATTTCAGGTGTGATGGGCAGTTAGCTTATGCATACTTTTAATTTGGTGCTGCATCAATTCCACGGCTAGAGCTCCAGAATTCTCTGGGGGAAAAATGCTTTAGGGGCAGCCAATTCCACATCTCCATAAAACCCACAGATAATGAATAGCACTTCAGATTGCTGCTCTTCAGAAGTCTGCGATGCAGAACTGGGAGTTCCTTTCTTCTGAGGTTTGAACCTGAAGTCCTTTGACATTTTGGTACTCACAGCCACAGGGAACACTTGCCCAAGAGCGCCCACTGTATCTGTTTCTTTTTTCTTTCCATATGTATGTTCTTCCCATATGGACAAGGCCAAGCGCCTATACTTGTACTTACACATACTCCACAACCAAGACCTGTTGGTCTTTATGGGTCTGTGCAAGAGCTTCCCCCCATTTTAAGCCTTTCATGATGCCCAGGAGTCACTGTGTGCTTCTGCTGCACCCTCTATACCCCCAACTCTAGAAAGTCGAGTGTTGTGTTGTTGTCTCTAAATCTGTTTATCAGCAAGTTCCTTGGAAGCACACATATGTCCTAACTGATCCAGTAGCCACAGAACTTAACTCATGGAGCTCAGTAGCAGTACATTATTGAGTGAGGAAATGTAGGAGACTTGAAAACATAGAATTCAGGAGAGGAAAGAAACGCCCACCTAACTTTTAAGAAAATTAAATTGTTCTATGGAGAAAGCCATAGGGAAAAATATTATGGAGATTGTGGAGGAAGAGCCAATAAAAGGATCTTTGCCCATTTTACTGAAATGAAGGACATCTTTAAATAGACAACATGATTTTTTGGAAACTGTATTAAGAATGCATGGCTGCGGAAATGAAACCACTGAGCCTTTGGGATGCCAAAACTGGGCTCTTAGTCAGAGACAAAGTAATTCAAGCCTGTGGTTCACTTAAAAGCTTTCATCTTCTTGAGCGGCTGAGGCCTGGGGCTTCCCCACTGGAGACAGGAGATAACCTAGCTCCAGCCAGGGGGTAAAATGATTGAGGGGAGATAGGAAACTCTTTGATATAGCATTTGTCAAACCCAAGGAAAGGCAAAAAGAGAGACGGGAGAGAGAAAGAGAGACAGAGAGAGAGAGAAGGAGGAGGAGGAGGAGGAGGAGGAGGAGGAGGAGGAGGAGAAAAAGAAGAAAAGAGGAGAAAGAGAGGAAGAAGAAAAAAGAGAAAGAAATGCTTTCTTGTTTTTCTGATTCTCTCTTGTTTTGCTGTCTCTTGACACCTCATGACAAGTTCATGTTTACAAATCTGAAACATTCAAATCTCTACCATAGAATTATTTCTTTTGGATTCTATTTTGCTCTTCCCTTCTCTAGGATTAAATTGTCCCTCCAGAGCATCCTTAAGGATCATCACATAGCTGGGTGGGAAGCAGTACATGCACAGAGTCCATAGAATTGACCACCTGAGCTCACTTTAGACTCTCTGAGGAGGCTGATCTTTTTCTACCAAATAGCCTTTCGCTTTCCAACAGTTTTATGTGGGCAGTGACATGCTGAGACAGAAGACTTCCTTTCCTAGACTTGCTTATAGCTAGGAGCAGCCTATGAACTATGAGAACTATGAGAACAACGGTGAGGTTTCCAGAGAGACTCATCTAGGAGGTACTACTCCCTTTTGGTTTTCCTTCTTCCTCCTCCATGCTGCCCAGAACACGGATGTGAAGGCTGTACTGCTAGAGCCAAGGACTAAGAATGGTGGAACAGAAACAGAGAAAAACCCAAGTCCCTGCTAACTTGGACCTGCTATGCCATACCTGAACCACCTAGGCTCAGATTTATCTTCTAAGAGAAGATATCAACTTCTCTTTTGCTTAAGTGACTGCTATTTGAGTTCTCTGTTACATGTAGGTGAAGGTATTCATTCACAAATGACAAAGACTCTTCAAGGCATATCCAAATTTGCCCATCATTACAACCCCTTTTCTGATTTTCGAGATTGAGTTGGAGTAATATCTCTTCCCTGAAACTTTCTCTGGCTGCCCCTGGTTCTCCCATTCACCCCCTTTCCTTGACTGCCTTCCATCCATCTAACATTCTAGTTGGTCTCCCTCACAGACAGGGAGCAGGAGCCCATAAGTGAAAATAACAATGCTAAGTATGTGACCCACTAGTCCCTCAAATATCAGCACAATACTGTGTATTCAGTGGGTTCTAGATAAATACTAATTAAATCAAGACTAAAGAATATTACTTTCAAGCCTTATAGAATTAACATTTCTGCCTATACCTCTTTGAAAAGTTTGGGGCCAAAATTATATGCACATATTTTTCATGTAGGAAGAATGGATGGCTTTTCTGATCGTTTTTTCAACTTAGCCACTGAGGAAGGGTGGCAGCAGGTACAAAGAACAGGATAACTGGGGTGGAAGGGACACTGGAGATCAGGATTTAGCAAACCAAGTTGGCCTCTTGACGACTAGGGGAAAAGAGAAAATGGGAAGGGCGCTGTGAAAGGCTGCTCAAAGGACCATATGCAAATTTTCAGGTAACCTTAGAGGGAAGCAAAAGACCTGGAATAAAACCATTAGTGGGAGGGGTGCCAGGCTGGCTCAGTCAGTGGAGCCTGCAACTCTTGATCTCAGGGTCATGAGTTCAAGCCCCACATCGGGTGTAGAGATTACTAAAAACAATAGTAATAATAAATACGTTTAAAAAACATTTAGTGAGACATAACTGAAGAATTATTACCAACATCATGGCCATCTTGAAAAAATAATGAAGTGCAAAGTAAGTTATCGTTAGGCTAAAGAGAGGGGGGACAAAAAAAAAAAAAAAACCCAGAAACAATTTGGAAGAGTCTGTAAGATGCACCAAATTAATTTTAAAAAAAGAACCAAAGACAAACACCAACCCTGATGCTTTAAGTTCTCCCAGGAAGAAATATTTAGCAAGCACTAGTGATTTCCCAGCAGGAAGACTTTGCCGAATCAGCTGACAGGGGAAAGGTGGGGAAGGGGCTCCTTAACAGTGTTATTCATGTCGAGGAGGCACGAGGAGAGACAGTTGTGCGTTTTCTCACTTGGGTTTCCCTTATGGAGACGGGCCGACTTAGGGACCTGCAAACCTCAGAATCAACAGAGGGTGTGGAGGGAGCTCAGAGGCCGACCTCACCTGTGGACGCCTTCACTCGCGCCGGCTTGCTCTTGTGCCTGCCCTTCTCGGCTGTGAGGAGGATGGTATATTCCTGCCCGGGTTCCAGGCCTCTCAGCACGTGGGAGGTGGCATCTCTCGGAAGCTGCACCTCCACCGGCTGCCCTGAGGGAAGGCTGTAGTTGAGGCGGTAGTGGTCAAACTTGGCCGAAGGCTTCCTCCAGAGCAGGGTCAGGTTGGTCTCCGTGGTTTCAGAAACCCGGAGGTCCCTGGGTGCATCCATGTCTGGGAGCAAAGCAGAGAGAGATGAACATTCCTCAGGCTGGGAGGCTGGGCTGCTTCTGGGGCTGGAGGGCAGCTCTGGGCTCCAATCCCTGCTCTGCATACAGGGGCTGGCTGGCTGCGGGTGACTTTCCCCTCTGAGCCTGGGTTTTCACTTTTGTCAACTGCCGCTGAACGTTGCCTTGGCATTTTGGAAGATTAAGAAGAATACAGTGGTACATCCATACCATGAAGTACTACTCCATTAAAAGCATCTAAAAAGAACTAACTTTTAAATAACTTGAATGGACCTTGAGAGAATGACGCTGAGGGAAAAAGCCAATCTCTGGAGGCTGCATACTGGGTGAATCTTTATATGTAGCATTCTTGAAATAACATTACAGGGATGAAGGAAAGAACAGGGATTTGCCAAGGGTTAGGGAGAGGGAGAGAGAGGGAGGTGCCTGTGGCTACAAAAGAGGGGACAAAAGCGATCCTACTGATGGACTATTCTGTGTCTTAAAGACACCGGTGGATTAAAAAAGCTGCTGATGATAAAATTACTTACAAATAACTACACACACATACAAAAGTGAGTGCATGTAAAACTAGTGAAGTGTGCATAAAGTTGATAGCTTGCATTGATGTCAGTTTCCTGGTTGTGATACTATTCTAGGATTACGCAGCTTTAACCATCGGGGATCTCTCTGTGATATTTCTCGCAATAGCATGTGAATTGACAATTAGCTCGAAATAAAAAGATAAAAAAGAGTATGTGTGCAAGTGCTTAGCATTGGCTCCTGCATAAAGAGGAAGCTCCATGAGGCACGATCTATGTTCTCTCTGTACACCAGACCCTTTTTCTTCATGGTGCCTGGGGGAAGTAAGGAGGAGGCTGGTGGAGAAGTGGAGGGAAGAGTTTCCTTTCCTTTCTTTCTTTCTTTTTTTTTTTTTTTTTTAGTAAATTTTCCAGGAAAAAAAAAGAAAGAAACTTGAGGAAAGAACCAATGGCTTCACATCACACCACTCCTTACCACCCTCATCCAGAGCCTGGAGCTTCAGGATGGAATGGATAAGAACAAAGTCTGTCTGAAACCGTGTTCCTGCCACTTCTCATCTGTGGGACGAGGGTACATAATAAAAGTCAGGTGTTTCCTAAGAGAAAACCCCCCAGATATGTTTGGATTGGTTCATGGTTTACCAAAAAAAAAATGGAAATGATTACCAACTTAAAAAAGTTTACAGGTTTCTTATAAACTCTGGTTCCAATTTCTCCTAAAAAATTCTTATTCCCCTCAGTATCATTGAGATGTGGCGTGCTTATGTTACTTTGGAATTAGACATCTGGGCTGGATGGTCCTAGGGGCCTCTTTCTCCTCTGTGCGTCTACTGTTTCTTTCAAAGTAGGTTTTCTGTCGCCTGGGCCCTAGCGTGTCTGTATGCAGGAGCCCAGTGGTGGTGGGGACCAAGGGGCATCTCACCTGTGGCCGCATTGATGGTGGCCGGATCGCTCTCCTTGTCGGCCTTCACGGCAGACACTCCGATCCCATATTCAGTTCCCGGCCTCAGACCTAAGTGAGAAAGAATGTGCAGGTCGATATTATTCAGCCCCAAACTGGAAAGACTTTCAGAGGATCGGAAGAATGGCCCTGAGCTGCCTGTCGCTGGAGGCCGTGATTTCTCAGTGTCTGCTATGTTCTACAGACTGAGTCACTGAATTCCGAGTGAGAGAGGTAGCTGGGAACTGCAGCGTTTTCTCCTTGTGGAAGGCTGCAAAATGGGGACACGTGCCCCACGGGCCCGCTGGGTCTGGGGTGCGCAGCTCACCTGTGAGCGTGGTTTTGGTTGTGGTTTGCTGGCTCCTTGGCACTTCCACCTCAGCATGGTCACCTCCGGAGATGGGCGCATACTTAATTCTGTAACTGTCAATGGCTGCCTTGCCATTCCTCCACTCCAGGGTGATGCTGTTGTCCGTCTGGGAGACGCGACGGAGATTCCTGGGAGCATCCAGGCCTGTGTGGAAGAGGAAGGGACATTTATATCACAAACACTAGGCACCAGGAGAGTGGGAGTCTGACAGTTCAAGCTGAAACATGAAAGGCACCTACCCTTGGAGAAAAACGACAGTATCTCCCCCACACCCACCTGTACTGCTGATGCACAGATGGAAACAAATACTGCATGTAGGGCACCTCTCCCCTTTACTGATGTGTGTGATACTCTAGTCATGCATGCGCTCCCCAGATTTTGTGCTTAAAAAAAATATATAAACAGAAACTTACAAATAAGGTCTGTGAGTGTAAGTAAGAACTGGTCTGTTGTGCCCATCGCTGCACTTCTAATAAATCACACGGAGCTCACTGAACTCCGAAGAAAATATTTATTGAATCAGTGATTGATTGACATCTTGGAACTTTTAAAAGGCTGCCACAGGCTAAGAGGTTACAGGCCTCTTTGTCATTCATGCTTTCCATAAACTGTACTTTATTATGAAAATATTTATTTGAATTTTATTTTAATCAGCTTTTGTCTGAGACTGTCAGACCAGCAGCATCTTCTATGTATGCTTTTCTTTTTATTTTATTTTTTTATTTATTTTTATTTTTATTTTTTAAATTTTATTTTTAATGTTTATTTATTTTTGAGACAGAAAGAGACAGAGCATGAATGGGGGAGGGTCAGAGAGAGAGGGAGACACAGAATCTGAAGCAGGGTCCAGGCTCTGAGCTGTCAGCACAGAGTCCGACGCGGGGCTCGAACTCACAGACCGTGAGATCATGACCTGAGCCGAAGTCGGACGCTTAACCGACTGAGCCACCCAGGCGCCCCTATGTATGCTTTTTATTTTTTATTTTTGGAAGGTTATTTGGGTATAGTTTTTTTTTTCTTTGAAATGTTACTCTCTAGGGGCACCTGGGTGGCTCAGTCGGTTAAGCGTCCGACTTCAGCTCAGGTCATGATCTCACAGTCTGTGAGTTCAAGCCCCATGTTGGGCTCTGTGCTGACAGCTCAGAGCCTGGAGCTTGCTTCTGATTCTGTGTCTCCCTCTCTCTCTGTCCTTCCCCCACTTGTGCTCTGTCTCTCTCGCTCTCTCAAAAAAAAAAAAAAACATTAAAAATATATATTACTCTCTACAATATTTTAGAATAAACACTTAAAGGAATGAAGTTTCCCTTTCCATTGTCCTACGGTAAAAGGAGCCTGGAAGGCACCCTAGCATGGAGTGAGAGAGGAGTCACAATCCCCTCCTGGCTGTTCACAGGCGAGGGCCCGTTACCTGTCGTGAAGGTCTCTTTGGCAGGGTTGCTGGACATGTCGCCCCTGCGGGAGATGAGGGACACCTCATACTCGGTGTCCGGCTTCAGGTTCCCGATGGAATACTGGTTCTCATCATGTGTGAGATCGATGGTGGTGCGGTCACCGGGCACGTCTTTGATTCCGTAGGAGAGCTCGATGCCGTCAATTTCGGCCAGGGGCTTGACCCAGGTGATCAGAGCAGTGGTGTCTGTGACATCTTTCACCTCTATCTGGCCGGGGGCATCCAAGCCTGTTACAGGCAGACAACGGAGTGGTTTCAGAGACTGGGGCCAGGGCCAGGGGCTGAGCAGAGAGGGGCTTGCAGCCATCCAGATCCACTCCTGAACAGGTAGGTGTATACTGACCATCTGACCTTTTTTTGTCTTTCTGAGTCTCAATTTCTTATTTGACATGCTATAAATAGGGATGATGCCAGCTACCTTGAAGGATTTATTGGGGTTTTTTTCGCACATTAAAGGAGATAATGCTCACAAAGCATCTAGCACAGAGCCTGGAGCATGGCAGTTACATGATAAATGGTCGTAGCCCTGTTGTTATTATCAGTACGGTTCTCTTAAGTTGAAGAAACATGCTTAGGGCCTATTTCATTAGAAAACAAACAAACAAACAAACAAACATTGATTTAGCTTCTCTGGCTTTTTAATTAGGCAAAACTGCCTGGATGGTTGATGACTTCTCCATTAGAATTATGGAGCCAAAAAGTGAGGCCACCCCTAGCTTGGCCAGGTATGGAGAGGCATTTGTGATGAAACACTCCACCCAGAAAGTCACAGCCATCCCAAGCCTCGCCATCTTTGTGCCTTTGTCTCAGCTCTCCTCCCACCCCACCCACTCTGGTGTTATCGTGTTGTGCTGTGTGTGTTGTGTTGTTGTGTGGTGACAGCAGGCGTGACATGCTATTTCTTACCTCCTGGCCTCTGCCCTTGCTTTTCCTTTGTATCTTCTTCCTGAGATTGCCCTTCCCCCTCCAAAAAAATCTCCCATTCAGCCTTCAAAACCTCACTGATATGTCCCTTCCTAACGAGGGCCCTGTTTGACCCTGTTGTAATCAGGTAAACACATTTACCCTTCCCAACGCGTATAAAGTTTTAGTTACATAAGATGGATAAGTCCTAGAGATGTGCTGGACAACACAGTGCCTACAGGTGACAACACAGCATTGGACACTTCACAACTCATGGAGAAGGTAGACAGCATTCTAAGTGCTCTTGCCACGATTAAAAATACGAGTGCCTTAATGCACTTTTTTCACTGTTGTGTACCACATTTCTCTACAGTTTATTCAAACTGTGTTATTCAATTTAGATAGGGCCTAAATTCATTCATTTAGAGAGTGGGTCCTTGAACCCTTTTAATACCCAGCATAGCAGCAGACTTTGTCGTTTATGTCTTCATTCTTTTTTTTTTTTTTCTCACGATATAAACAATTTTAATGCACACGTTAAGACAGACCAAGCATTCAGTAAATGCCTAAAATTAAGATATTAGGGCATTTAGTTAGTGTTTATTTCTTCAGTTTAAAAATAGCTAAGTTTGTGTTTTCAGCATTGGTTGAGGAAACAATATCAAATGAAAGGAACTTTAGTTTTATATAGGAATGAGAAGGAGGAATAAGTCATAGCTGATTGTGAGAAACCTACACGGTCCACTGTTTGAATTCAAAGTGTTGATCCATCAGTCTCAGCTTACAGATGATGAACCCGTAGAATGCACAATGAAAATGAAGCTATAATTCCACCGTGAAGCTGCCTGTCCCATGTGCTTACAGGTGCCAGCAAGCACCCACACCACACCTGCTATGGTCCTTAGCAGCCCTTTCATAAGAAGGCTGGATCAAGTGAAGCTCACTGATCACCCCCCAAATCTGGGACCCTTGAACAGAGGACACTGGCTCTTACTACAATGCCAAGCAGAGTGCCTATCATGTATGTCTTCACTCTCATGACAACCCTGTAAGGACACTGTAAACCCATATTCCCGATGGTAGGGTCATTAAAGAAGCAGACTTGCACAAGGTGACAGTGAGCCGTGGAGCTGGAATTCACACTCGGGTGTGTGTGGGTCCAAAGCCCGTGCTCTTTCTCCTTTAAATGTGAACGCCTCTCAAAAGCATCCAGATGCCAGAAATGGTTGTCATACAGCCTTATACAGATACCAGAGGGAAGGAGCCAAAAATGCTTTGTCACCCAAACTTTAAGGTCCTTTAAGCCTGGATAAAGTTCGGGTATTAGCAAAATGAACACATAAACGTCTGCCTCTCAGTGTTGACATTTATGTGATTAAGGAACTTCAGGCATTGGGATGTTTGCCCTGCTTAGAAGAATAAAGCAGCCAATCCCCAGAATTAAATTAAAAAGAAAGGGACAGACAAAAGAAAAATTTTTTTGTAGTTTCCCTACAAAAGCAAGTAAGCATTTGCTTGATTTCTTCTATGCCTTGGTGGTGATCTAATGATTTTTTTTCCTGTTGATACCTGCTTTCTACCTACCACAGAGGGATGGTGTCAGCATGATGGAAAACACTTGCTTACAGAGGAGACAGTCTAGGAGTTGGCTCAGAGCTAGGCAGAATGTGCAAATATTTAAATGCAAGATGTTCTTTCTTGCCATTAGTCAACAGATTTAACTTTTCCAACAATCTCTTGCCAAAAAGAATCAATTCCTGAAACAGTTGGCACATATGGTATCTTGAAGATAAAAAGGTTTTCTCAAATGGCAATGCAACATCATTTTATTTGTTTATTTATTGATGTTTAACAAATTTGCTTCTCGGTAAAACAGCTCCAAATTCAGATTGATTTTCCCCTCACCAAAGGATCTACTAGTGCCAAATTCTATTCTATCCCCAAGAAGCTCTGACATGTTTACTACTGAGTGACATTTAATTTCTGTTCCTATTGGAGACATGGGGTCAGCATTCTACATAAACCAGAGGCTAGTCAGTGCTAGTGGTAAGGGGATTGAAGTTACAAAACTAGACCCTGCTTACAGCTCTGCCCCTGATATTGTTAACCATGTGGTGTTTGTTAAATTGATTTAGATTCTCTAAGCCTCAGTTTCTACTAATAACAATAATATTTGCCCTACCTCTCTCACAAGACTGGTATATAGATTAGGTGATGTGGTATGGTCTTACCTATCTTGTACCTGTGCCCCCTTTGAAATGTCACCGTGAGCCTCCTCTCATCAAGAGATGCATCTATTTCCTCACCCCTGAAATCTGGACTGGCCTTGAGATTTGCTGTGACAGAGTGATATGGTGCCACTTTTCAGCCAGTCCAGCTGCCGGGGGAGCAGGCCCAGGCTGGCAGACTGAGGCTGAGACACCAGGTGAAGCAGAAAGGCACCATCCTGGTTAAGACCACCGAAGGCCCACCAGCCCCCAGCCCGCACAGATGTGTACGCGAGCCCGCTCAAGAACAGAATTGCTCAGCTGAGACCAACCCCAAATCATCCCCGTGCAGAATCATTGTTTTAAACCACTAAGTTTGGGGTTTGTTTTTTATAGAGCAAAATCTAGCTCATGCAGATGTTGTGTAAGGGGAAATGTTATCAACCAGAGGTGCTATGGGGTACAATCAGCTTTGTCATGGTGTCAGTGCTATTAAAGGTGATACTCACGGGTAGTGGTCACCCTCTTCAGGCCTGGGCCCCGGGTATTGTTTTTCACGATGTGCAGAGAGATCTCATACTCTTGCCCAGGAGCTAGGCCAGTTTGCCTGTATGTGGTCTCTGGTCTCCTCAGGCTTTTGGTGATCTCTCCCTCATCTTCTTTATTCTGAAAGATAGGAACACCTTGATAAGAACTAAAGGAAGGGGATGCCTGGGTGGCTCAGTCGGTTGAGCAGCTGACTTCAGCTCAGGCCATGATCTCACAGTTCATGTGTTCAAGCCCCGTGTTGGGCTCTGGGCTGACATCTCGGCTCAGAGCCTGGAGCCTGCTTTGGATTCTGTGACTCCCTCTATCTCTGCCTCTCCCCTGCTTGCACTCTGTCTCTCTCTTTCAAAAATAAATACACATTAAAAAAAAAAAAAAAAGAACTAAAGAAGGTGCCAGCCCCTTCTTTCATGTGATTTACTCCTCTGAATCCCCTCCTTCACTGAGCATCACTCACTAGGCATCAGATCAGCTTGGCGGGTGCTGAGGACACAGACATGGTAAGGACATTTCTCAAGTTTGCTTTTCCCTCTTGTAAACCAATCTGCTCACTCCTCTGACACTCAAGTCAAGTGACAGAATGTGAGAGCCAAAGCAGTTCTAGAGCCACAAACTCAATCCTTCCTTTGATAGACCGGGAAGCCAGCATCACAGAAGTTGGGTGGCTGTCCCATAGTCACGCAGTTAGTTAGTAGCAGAGCCTGGGCTTGGACTCAGGAACCCACTTTCCTGCCTCATATGTGCTTTTAGGCCCAGAGAGAAGGGATACTCAATCTCAGATATGCCTGGGGACATTTGGAGACAGAGGTCATTTCTTCTCTTCTTTGCCTCTGAGTAGAGATTTGCCAGACCATGAGGCACAAAGTGAACCTAAAGATGGCTTAGCATCTATCTGAGCTCACAGCCCTAAGAGCTATGTTTACTGACTTCTTAAAATAACTGAAAATATATATGCAAACATGCAGGGGCTAAGCACAGCCCTGACCCCCACCAGCAGCTAAGGAAATAAAGTTGATATAAAAGTATGTAGAGCCCTCGGACCATCTTTCAGATCCCTGAGGTCAGATATGACCACTCCTCTGGGTGCCTTACCATATTCCGGAAGATGATCTCCCACGTCTCAAAAGCGATGTCCAGAGGATCCCACTCCACCTCCACAGATGTCTCCTTGATGGACTTGAACTTGAGGCCCTCAGGTGCAGGCAAGTCTGTCAGGAAGACCAGAGAGAAGGATTCTGCATGTGTGTGTGGAGAGTGACACAGCGGTGATTCCCCTAAACCCCACTGGTGGATGCCTCACTCCGTTAGGGCTGGAGTGTATTTCTGACTGCTTCAGGGATACTGTCTACTGATGAGGCAGTGTGAAAATTAACATTGGGACCCACCATATGATTAAACACTGGCAATTTTGTATGGCTAAACCTGTTATGTAGAAGGGTTTGGAATCAGACAGAATGGACTCAAATCTAAGCTCCACCATTACCAGCTTTGTGTGCGTGAGCGAGTTGTACCAAGAGCCGCAAGCCTTAGCTTCTCCACTCAGGAGGGGGAGGTAAGTATGCCTGTTTCTTTTGGGGAACTAAGTGAGGACTGAGTGATATACTGCATCATGTAGACTGCTGGGCATGCCTCCTGGCACATGGCCCACATTTAATACGTGGCAGCCAATGTTATTATTGCTAAGCAAAGAAAAAGATCAATTTCTAGACACAACTTGCTTTTAAGGTATGAAGGTAATTATACTGATATTGGATTCTTAAAGGAATAACTTGAACTCTGTAAAGTTTCCACTTTATAAAAACATATAGGGACAGTGAGCTCCATAGGAAGGCTGTAGTAGAACAGAATGGTTAAGAGTATCAACCTGCAACCAGACTTCCAGGGTTTAAATCCTCACCATTTATGATTTGGGATGAGATGCTTAACCATTCGGTCTCAGTTTCCTCATCTGTAAAATGGGTTAATACTTGCCCCTATCTTATAGAGTTATTATGAGTCAAGTGAATTAGTATATGAGGGGTTTCTTTAAAAAAAATATTCAATGGGTTTAGCTGGATCCCAAGGTCTTAATTGGTGTAATTCTGACAGGACAGCTATACAGCTATGGGGGCAAAGGCGGAGCAGGGACTCATGGGGGTGGTGGTTATGCACTGGGCAAACAGAGGGCGGTAGAGGCTGTCAGGGGGTTGGGGGTGGGTTCTGCTCACTCACAAGTGGCCACCCTGGCACTGACGGGAATGCTCTTCTTGTTTTCCAGGATGGCGAACACGCGGATAAAGTACTCCACACCAGGCTCCAACTCCCGGATGGTGGCGGATGTCTGGTCCCCGGGCACGCGGAACTGCATTTCCAGACCATCCTCGTGGGTGGGTGTGTACACGACGAGGTACTCGGTGACCCGCATCTCATTGTCCCAAGCCAGGTTCACGGTCTCTTCTGTCACTTCTGTCACAACGAGGTCTTTGGGAGGGGACACTGGCAGGAATAAGAAAGGACAGCTTGGGTCGGGTTTTGTCAGTAAGGTACTCTGTGAATTCTCTCTAGGTTTGTTTCCCTTGACTTGTCCCTTCCACCGCCAGTCACAGAGGCCTAAAATCCAGCTTCCGTTTTCTAAAATGAAAAAGGTCATCAAGGACCCCCTGCTGTGATCCAACCTTAAAACCTTTGGTGGCCTTCAGGCTAAAGTTCTGGGCCTGCAACATGGCCTTCTGGTTTCTTTGGGACCCGGCCCCTCTGAATTCTCTGTTCTCTGGATATTAGTTCAGATTCAGGCCATCTGCATGGGAACGTGCAGCCTGAGCTTGGCTCCGGCTCTGAACTTGAGGTCACACGCTGTTAGTGCTGGAAGGCTATCTGGGACTCATTTGGTCCAATTCTTTCATTTTTTAGATGTGAGTGAGGCAGAAGAACTGGCCCAACTTTGTGTATCTCATCACATTTGAGGCTTACACCTCCTCCTTGCCAGCCTGCTGTTCTTTTCAACCAGGCTTCCCTGCCTTGGGCACATTAAACACATTTATTTATACCTATCAATAATACCTTTAATCAAAGCAGAAATTCTCTATTACAACAGGTATGGTATCGGTGTGTGAGAGGGGTGCAAAGACCCCCCCCCCCTCACTGAACATGAGCATTATCATGCTTGGTTGTATTTTCACTCACTGTTTATTGAGCACTTACTGTATACTGTGCCTTATGCTGTCAGGATAGTGTTCCTTTAAGGAGCTCATAATCCTTGGGATTAAAGACTGTTACGAAAAAAAAAATGATTTAAGAGATGGGCCTGCCTCATAAGTGATTAGCACTCACTCTCTAGCTGAGTGTGCAGTTAAAACAGTTTGTTTAATGTAATCTCACTGTCCATTCAATTGAGCTGAGTCTTTGCTTCCATCCAAATAGAGGGCTTTAGTTTATTTCTGGTTCGGTGTCAGTGGGGAGTAAGAGAGAAGGCTCATATTTAGCAAAGAGGCTGTTAAAATCATTTTGTCTACCTCACCATGGGCACTGGGCGTTAAACTTGGGGTAGACGAGTCAGGTAAACCAAACAGCTCTACCGTGTATGAGCTAGGTGTCCTTGGGACAATTCTATGACCTCCCTGAGCTTCTGAGCCTTCAAGTACATAGCCCCGTGACAGGTGACTAACCAGGGCCTCTGTAAAGGTGCGCGTGTGTGCGCGTGTGCAAGCACGCGTGTGTAATACACAGGTGGCTCTCCAAAGCGCACCGGCCACAGGCTCCCTCACAGCCAAGGCCGCGCTGGCTCAGTACGGACTCACCCTCCGAGCAGTCCTCCCCGGCATGGCCCTCGCTGCAGATGCAGTGGCCCTCCACGCATTGCCCCCAGCCACTGCAGTCGTTGGGGCAGGAGCGACGCCCACAGTCCGGGCCCTCGAAGCCCTCCTGGCAGACGCACTGACCGTCCTCGCAGCGGCCCCGGCCGTGACAGTCTCCGGGACACCTCCGCTCTTTGCAGGCTGTGCCCATGAAGCCTTCACGGCACACGCACTGCCCGTTCACGCAGCGGCCTTGGCCGTGGCAGTCGCCCGGGCATGCGAGCTCTGCGCAGTCTGGGCCCGTGAAGCCGTGCTCGCACTCGCACCGCCCGTCCACACAGCGGCCCCGGTTGCTGCAGTCCCCGGGGCACCGCAGGTCGCGGCAGTCTTCGCCCGTGTAGCCGTCATCACAGACGCACATGCCGTTCACGCAGCGGCCGTGCCGGTGGCAGTCGTTGGGGCAGCTCATCTCACTGCAGTCATAGCCCTGGAAGCCCTGCTCGCACACGCACTTGCCCTGCACGCAGCGGCCCCGGCTGTGACAGTCGTTGGGGCACCGCAGCTGGCCGCAGTCCTCCCCTGTGTGGCCCTCGTCGCACACGCACTGCCCGTTGACGCAGCGGCCGTGGCCGCTGCAGCCGTTGGGACACCTGAGCTCGCCGCAGTCCGCGCCCGTGAAACCGTCGTCACACTCACACCTCCCGTCGACGCAGCGGCCGCGGTTGTGACAGTCGGCGGGACACCTCTTCTCGCTGCAGTCGGCCCCGGCAAAGCCCGGCTCGCACACGCACTGGCCCTGCTCGCACCTGCCCCGGCCCGAGCAGGCGTTCGGGCAGCTGAGCTGGCCGCAGTCCTCGCCCGCGAAGCCCTGCTCGCAGTAGCAGGTCCCGTTGACACAGCGGCCCCGGTCGAAGCAGTCGTTGGGGCAGATGAGCTCGCTGCAGTCCTCACCCGTGAAGCCCTCGTCGCAGACGCACTCGTTCTCCACGCACCTGCCGCGGTCGTAGCAGTTGTTGAGGCACAGGGGCTCGTTGCAGTCGTGGCCCGCAAAGCCGTCCCGGCACACGCACCGGCCGTCCACGCACCTGCCGTGCTCCTCGCTGCACGGCACCGGGCACACCTCCTGGCTGCAGTCGGCCCCCGTGTAGCCTTCGAAACACACGCAGACCCCACTCACGCACTTGCCCTGGTCGTTGCAGTCACTGGGACAGGCCAGCTGGCTGCAGTCCTCCCCTGTGAAGCCCTCGTCGCAGACGCACTGCCCGTCAAGGCACTGGCCCCGCAGGTGACAGTTGCCTGGGCATTCAGGCTCAGAGCAGTTGGGGCCTTTCCAGCCGGGTTCACAAACACAGCCGCATCCTTCCGTGCTGAAGTTCCCGTGGCCACTGCAGAAGGGCCTGGTGTCCAGGCGGCCTACAAGAAGAGAAGAGGCAGGCCGCTGATTGTAAGCAGCTGGTTTCCAGGTCACCACCTGTCAAGCCCAGCTTCAAATTCAGCCAGAAGAGGGTGGCACCCTCAGGCTCCAACTGGCTTGAAAACTAGTTGCTTAGTGTGTGAAATCAGAGGGGACTGGCATCCAATTAGAGTAGGCACGAATTCGTAATCTGTACTCTCTGAAATTGTACACTCACGTGCAAGATTGTGTGTTAATGTGCGTATCTCTGTGTGTGTGTGTGTGTGTGTGTGTGTGTGTGTGTGTTCCCCCCACCTCCCTGGGGGAGGATCTATAGTTTTTATCGAATTTTTACGTATTCCCAGGACCCCAGTGATTACAAACCACTGCCTCATGGAACAGGTTATGCTGGGCCATGTTATTTTTCCCGCACCTAGCCAAGGTCAAGCACATAAGAGAACAATTGTTTCACGCAAGAAATATTTGTTGAACTGAACTCTGAATTCTGATTCTGGCTCAATAGCTGTGCCGCATTTGGAAAGACACTTAGATGCTCTGAAGATCAGTTTCTTCATCGGTCAAGTGGTACCAAGAGCCCACTTCCCTCGGGTTTATCAGGGTTAAGTGAGGACCTTATGAACCTACTCTTGTTCTCATTGTGATTTTCTCCTGCAGAGGTTTTGGTGTTGACTCAAGTTGGTATGTGGGTTTATGCTCTACAGCAGGGAGCAAGGCAATTAATAAAATGGTTGGAAAGGTAAGAATTAAATATATGTTTTCATGTATGGTAGCCACTAGACACATGTGGGTATTAATTGCATTGTGGCTAGTCTGAATTGAGAGTTGCTAAGGAAGTTAAATACGTATAGGATTGCAAAGACTAAGCTTAATGAAGGGAATATAAAATATCCTTTTTTTGTATTAATAATTTTGTATTGATTCCAGGCTGAAAAGTGGATAATTTGGCTACACTGAGTTAAATAAAACAGTTGATTGAAATTATTTTTACCTGTTCCTTTTTCATATCATTAGTGTGACTACTGAAGAGTTAAGAATACATATCTGGCTCATGTTATATTTCTACTGGACAGCACCACACTGAATAATTATTTCAACCCAGTCTTTGGCATTAACCCTGTTGTGTAACTCCCATTTGCATTTTCCAGGGAATCAATAGATATTGAATATAAAGTAATTTGTGTATAAAGAAAACTTTTTTTTTTTTTTTTTTGCCTTGGAAACCTAGAGCCTGCCCTATAGTACTCTCCACTTACAGTGATTAGGCCTACTCTTTTTAAAAAAATGTTTTATTCATTAAAAAATATAACTGTTAAACATACATATTGAAATATGTCTAAGGTTGCTAATTGTCAAATAAATAGAAATTAAAATAACTAAGTACCATTTAATCCTTATATTACTTTCCTTCCAAATTTTAATAAATACATATGCATTGTAAAATAAATAAATAAATAAGTTTTATTTACTTAATTTGAGAGAGAGAGAGAGAGAGAGAGAGAGAGAGAGAGAATGAGTGGTAGAGGGGCAGAGAGAAAGAAAGTCCCAAGCAGGATTCACGTTGTCAGCACAGAGCCCAACACGGGACTCAAACCCATGAACTGTGAGATCATGACCCGAGCCAAAATCAAGAGTCAGACACTTAACTGATTGAGCCACCCAGGCACCTCAATTGGGACTACTCTTGAAATACCTTATCAAAGTGCTTTCTGGTAATTTTTTCTGAGTGGCAGCAATAAAGAGGTTCAGCTCTGATTTGAAGCTACTTAAAGTCCCGGTGTTCTGTGCTCTGTCAGCTCTAGGGAGTAGAGATGAACACAATTTGGAAGTGGCAAAATTCCTGACAAAGGGGATGCCCTGGAGACAGAGTATCATGCGGGGAGTGTGAGTTCTGGAGACCACAGGCACACTCAGAGCTCCTCTCTCTTATTACTCTTGGTGCCCTTTTTGTGCCAGTTGGTTAACTTCTTTGAATCTCAGTTGTCAGATCTGTAGAATGGGAGTATTAAACCATACTCCAGAGGGTTGTTGGGAGGGTTCAATGAGATAATGAGTTACAGTGCCTGATACATAAAGGGGCTCAATGCATATTGTGATCGCCATTGGAGTTGCCATTATACTGGAAGATTATTTTCCAATTCCCAGATTTAGTACCACCATAAACAGAACTGTGTCTTTGTAAAAACACCAGGGTGTGGGATATCGTGGCTCAAGTCCTACCTCAGCCACTGGTGGCAGGACCTTGAGGAATCCCATCCTCCTTCTGGACCTTAGTTTCCATGCCTGTACAAGGAGGTGATGGGGCCATATCAGCACCTTTCAGGGAGTGATCTTGGGACAGAAACTTCATAAATATGCTCATAGGTTTTGAGGTAGAGAGTGTGTAGATCCTGTGGTCAAATAAGTGTTAGAAACTAGCCATTAAAATGGAACAAGATTTTTCCAAGCAAGACTTCTCAGAAGCTTAGAAACTCCTCTGAGAAACATTGTCATCAAGACTCTCCAAGAGCAGAACAGAGATGGTTACATTCTCCACATTTATTTGACCACAAAATCTCTTTTCAATGAACACTTTGTGAGGCTAGTTCCCACAGGGAACCCCTTTGGAAACAACTGATGGATCTGGCCACGCCCATCATTTCTCCCATCGGGACAGTGAGGCGCTGGGCGTACCTTCAGCAGGCTGGAGACAGCAGCCTGCTCCCGTGGTGCACTGCTCCCGCAGGGAAGACACCATATTCTCCAGCTCCTCCAGTCTGCTCAGAAGCTCCTTGACATCAGGAGCCGCGGCACAGCCACAGGCCCGCCGGGGGATATTGATGCGGTGTGTGAAGACGATCTGATTTTCCCCGTCTACTGTGTGCTCCTGGAAGCTTTCACTGGGCTCTGATGGTGGTGGGGCCAGGTCTTTCTCCCCACTAGCGGATTCCAGATCCACTGAGCACTGGGAACCTACTGGCAGCTTGATGTTGTAGACATGGTTAAACACCACTGGCTGGTGTTCCTCGGGCAGAGTGACATTCACCCCACTCTGTCGCTTGTGCCGGATGACCTTCTTGAGGACCCCACCTTCAGTAGTGAGGGTAAGCAAAGCTAAGAAGATGCCCGCCAACATCACCATGGCCCCCATGGTGGAGGTGGGTTTGGCTGGGTGTTTCTGTGTTCTTGGATCTTAGGGTGTCTCACTCTCAGGCAGAAGTGGGGATGTGGAAGCACAGAGTAGAATCCAGATCAGTTTGTTCCTGGTCTTCTTGGAGGAATTCTCTTCTACAATAAGGGAAAACAACAAGTGTGTTAGTTCTATTACTGATTGAATCTATTGAATATCATCATTCCAAGTGAATTTTGATTTTCTATCTCCTGTGTTTGAGTTCTCCCGATATTCCTTCAGTATTCACCGTAGTGCTGATACAAACTGGTCTCTAACAGAATATTGCAGGGGTGCCTGGATGGCTCAGTCACTTAAACATCCAACTTTGGCTCAGGTCATGATCTCATGGTTTGTGAGTTCAAGCCCCGTATGGGGCTCTGTGCTGACAGCTCTGGGCCCGAGAGGGATTCTGTGTCTCCCTCTCTCTCTCTGCCCCTCCCTGCTTGCACTCTCTCTCTCTCTCTCTCTCAAAAACAAACGTTAAATTTTTTTTAATAAAAAATAAAAGAATATTGCAATCTTGAAGGCATGATTCACTGACTTTTCAGCTTCTGGAAATATAGGGAGACAGCAGAGAATAGACATTAGGACAAAACTTTGGAATATTATAGACCAGACCCGGGTTTTGATCTCAGCTCTAGCTCTGTGCCTCTGGGTAAGTCATGTAACTTTTCTTTGTCCTATGTTACTTTCTATACAGTAAATGGCTAAAGTGAGGGTTAAAGTAATGATACCAGTAAAAATATGAAGTGGAAATATGTCATGGATTTACGGATCCCTTCAATATTTACTAGAGGAGCCCACTGAGTCCTTGTATTGATATGAAGGTCATCATCCCGGTAGATGTTCAGTAATTTCTGTCTCTTATTATTGATCCTCCAATCTGCATTGAGCAGCATTCACTGGTTCTCTCTGCTCTGGGAGGCAGAGGTTCAAACGATGAATGCCAGAAGGCAAGGTGAGTTTCAATCACAGCCTAGCTTCTTACTAGTTATGCGGCTGTAGGAATAGTATACTCTACCTCTTTTGAGCCTCGGTTTCCCTTTTCCTTGATTTATTTCTAAAGACTTAAAAAGGCAGGTTTTTTGTGTGAAGAATCTGACACGATGTTTCTAAACCAGTTGTTCAAACCATGATCAAGGGCAAGAGATGGCTCAGAAAGAATGCCCACCAGCCTCTAATGTTTTATCCAGTCTACAAGTACTTGTACTAGTCTTACTGAGTGTTATAGACTAAATCTTGTCCTCGTCTCCCCTCAAATTCATATACTGAAGCCCTAACCACCCATAAGACTATATTTGGTGATGGGGCTTTAGCGAGGTAATTAAGTTTAAATGAGGTCATCAGGGTGGGTCCCTACTCTGCTGGTGCTCTTGTCCTTATAAGAAAAGGAAGAGACACCAGATGACAGATCTCTCCCTCTTGTCTCCCTCTCTCTCTTTCTCTCTGCTTGTGCACAGAGGAAAGGTCATGTGAGGACACAGTGAGAAGGCAGCCATCTGCAAGCCAAGAAGAGAGGCTTCCCCAGAACTGAATCTTCCAGCACCTTGAACTGGGACATCTATTCTCTAGAACATGTAAGAAAATAAATGTTGGGGGGCGCCTGGGTGGCTCCGTTGGTTAAGCATCCGACTTAGCCCAGGTCATGATCTCACAGTCTGTGAGTTCAAGCCCCGCATCGGGCTCTGTGCTGGCAGCTTACAGCCTGGATCCTGCTTCAAATTCTATGTTTCCCTCTCTCTCTGCTCCTCCCCTGCTCATGCTCTGTCCCTCTCTCCTTCAAAAAATAAATAAACATTGATTAAAAAAAGAAAAAAAGAAAATAAATTTTTGTTGTTAAGCCAAAATAACAATCTATAGTATGTTGTTATAATAGCCCAAGCAGATTAATACACTGAGTTTTCTACAATAATCAGAGTTCTGTAGAGGTAGAAATACACATAAGACCAACTGCCTACCTTCAGAGGCCTTAACAATAGATTATAAATAAAATGGAATCACACATTTAGTACTTAAGGAACAAAGCAAGAAGGAAAGCAAATTACTGATATTGTGATATAGAGTACAGCTGCTTATGAAATTTGAAAAAAATAAAAATAATTGTCAAAAGAGTGGTAGTTGGAAAGGATAGAATTTAAACTGAGCCTTAGAGAGTGAAAAGCATTAGGTACCAACAGAGTATGGAGGAGAGTATGCTATTGTGAGGCAGTTCTTACCTTGCTAAATTGTCTTATTCATCTGTCTTATGACTATTTATCAGTGCAGCTAATCAACATAGTGGAGGAAAGGGTTGTTGTCAAAGGTCTTTGAGAAATTATTTTTTAAATAATTTTTTAAGTTTATTTATTTTGAGATAGAGAGAGAGAGGGAGAGAGAGAATCACAAGCAGGCTCCGTGCTGTCAGTGCAGAGCCTGATGTGAGGCTCGAACTCACAAACTGTGAGATCATGACCAGAGCCGAGATCCAAGAGTTGGATGCTTAACCAGTTGAGCCATCCAGGCACCCTGAGAAATTATTGAATGGATAGGGAGACATGGCTAAACCTTAGGTGGTTATAATATCGGCCTAAACATGTTATGGATTCATGTGGGAACGATATATACAGGGCATGAAGTCTTTCATACTCCTCTTTAATTAGGAAATATACCTAAATGTAGTTCAAGAAAATAGTTGAGGGCTATTTGGCTTTTAATCAGTCATTTCACAAATTGGCATTTTTCAATTACCCATGCTACTCTTTCACTTGCTCATTCAGAGTTAGCTATTTATGTCAATTAGATGCAGTATTTAGAATGCTTATCCTATGGAGGTTTTCTAACCTTTTTTTCCAGAAAGGTCTTATCCCCGTGATAGGATGCATCAACATGATACCACGTGATTGCCTCCTGCATGACAACAGAAAGTCTTTGCAAAAATCTGGAGAGGGATTATGGCAGGGAAAATGGAACTAAGAAGCATTCTGTAGGACTGAGCAGGGGTCTGGGGAGCTAGAAAACACTGGCTATGCACTTTATTTATTTATGTATTTATTTTTAAAGTTTATTTATTTATTTTGGGAGAGAGTGTGAGCAGGGGAGGGGCAGAGAGAGAGGGAAAGAGAATCCCAAGTGGGCTTTGCCCTGTCAGGAAGGATGACCTCACCAAAGGTGAGATCGTAACCTGAGCTGAAATCAAGCCTCGGATGCCCAACTGACTAAGCCACCCAGGCACCTCATTGGCTATGCATTTGATCAAGAACTTCCTATCCACACATCCCCACCACAGCCTAATTATATTCATGCTTGATATTTTACCAACTATCCATGTAACATCTACTTAGGGCATCTACCCCCTGGTTAGGCAAAACCAAACAAAAAACAAAAACAACAGCAACAAAAAAAGGAAGCAAACACTTCTTTTGAGTATGCTTTCTTATTCAAATTAGTTTCCTAAATAAGAATTTGTGGATCTGTGGTGTAGGCCAGCTCACTGAATAAAAATTATTATGAAGAAGAGAAACTTGGCAAGTTCTTTTCTTTTAAACCAGCATAGCCCATTTTATTTGTTTACTGGACAAATATTCATTAATTGCACACTCTATTGCAATCGCTTTAACTCTCTTTGCCTTCCACAAAGTCCTTCCTTCCACCCCCTTCCCATCAATTCTTAGCCTCTTCTTTTTTTTTTTTTTTTTTTTTTTTTTTATGAGGAAGGGCCATGGGCCAAGCTTGAAATGCTTTTGGACTTTTATCCAATGCTTTTTTTGTGTGTTGCTAAATGACTTAAATTTCCATCTAAAAGGCCATTAGAATTGCTGGTTGAGACTCTGAGGCAATGAGTCTAGGGTAATAATGACCAGAGTATGGGTTGAGTGAGGATTTTTCACCGTGTGTGTAAGAGCCGTGTACTGGCACAGCAAACACCACATTGTTTGGAGGAAGGAAATGTGATTCTTGAGGGTTGTGTATTTCCCACTGGCTCATGGTGGTCTGAGAGCAGGTGGATTTTTTTTGTACTTTAGAAAAGACCCATTACATCTTCAGTGTGGAGGAAAACACCCAGGCTTTGGGATTAGACACACCTGGGTTCAGTGTCGCTCACTAGCTCTGTAACTTTGCCAAGCTACTTATCCTCCCTAAACCATGATCTTATTGGTAAAATGGGAGTCGGAGTCTTTCCAGAGGGAAGTATGGATTAGAAATCTGTACAGAAAGTACCCGGCATGGCGTCAGGCCCATAGTAGGCACACTTTAAAAAGTAGCCCCTATTTCTTGCATTCCTAGGAACAAAACCTAGCATGAGTTCAGGGCACTAGATTCCCTTTGATTTAACTTAAGCTTGACCTCCACATTGAATCCTGTCTTAAACTCTGCAGCCACCTGGATCTAGATGAAAGAGGAACTGCAGAAATTGCTGAGGGGGGAGGAGATAAACCTTATGAAGATAAATTTTCTAGAACTGGAAATATTTACACCAGAGAGGAAAATAGGGAGCAAAGAATAACCTTTAAAAATGTAAAATATTCTCCTGCAGACAACTGGCTGGTTAATGTCTCCTTTGAGGATAGACCTAGGGATAATTACTTTAGATTCCAGTTGGTGACATTTAGGTTAGGTATGAAGGATCACGCTCTGAGACTAGGGCTTTTAAATTTTCAGAATGAACGACTCACTCTATAGAGACTCTTTAAAAAGCACAAGCAGATTATTATCTTTATAGGAAGTGATCAGGCAACGGAAAGTCTGGAAAGGATCTTGTAGGAGGAATGAGTGTGGACCTGTGTGTGTTTATCTTGTAGTTGAAAAAGCCAGGGTTGAGAAAGACAGGATGACCATGTATAAATCCTAGGGAAGCAGGAACTGGCTAGTCCCTTGTGCCGTCAGTGACAGAACAAGAGTCAATGTGTGTTTATTTTGGGGGTGGGGAGGAGGGCTGGTTACAAGAAGGCAAATTTCAGCACAACAGGAGAAATATTTTTCTACTTGGAACTCTCCAACAGAAAGGGCTTCTTTGAGAATATAGCACGCTCCAAGGCATTGGAATGTAGACTTGTGTTGAAGAACACAGGTTTTGTAGACAAACTGTCTTGGGTTTGAGTCACCGTTCACCTTTCTCTTTCTTGGGCAAAGTGTCATCTACTATCCTAAGCCAGAGTCACTTCGTCATTAAAATGTGATACAGGTTCCTCAAAGGATTGTTGTGAAAAGTGCATGAGATAATGCAGGTAGTGGGGATGGCACAATCTTTTCAGCAGCAGGAGCTCATCATAGGGAAGCTTCTGTAGTGAAAAGTATGGACTTCAATGAATAATTTGCCTAGAATTTGCTTTCTGTCAACTCTTGAAATCCCTACCCTGGCATATACCAATCTGTTTTTTTAAACAGGGATAAAAATTCTGCAGGGAAGTGGAGATTTCTCAGAGATCCCAGACAAATATGCTTTGGGACATATGGGTATAAATATACGTATGGGTCTATCAATCTTTTAAGATTAAAGGATCTGATTAGCATCGATATTTTCAAATGAGAGCAACAGGAAGAGACACAGCTTTTGCACTGGCTCAATCATAGATTGTTATGGTCACACATTTAGGACAAATGGGCTATTTCCAAGCGTTGCATGTTGCCCAGGTCTTTATTCTGTCTCAGCATATATTCTGGGTGCAGAAAAGTACACACAGATCAAACTTCACTGTGTGTCTTTATCAAAGGCAATTTTTGGAGCCAAATGAACTCCTGCACACTATTTTTATGAGACCCCTTAGGTCCCTCCATTCCTGTTAATTTCTCAAAACATAATTAATCTGGAGGGGAAAAAAAAAAACTACCATAAACATTTCCCCATAAGATAGAAGATTCAAGAAGAAGTAGAAAATTTTGAATTCATTGGTCTAGAGCTGTGGTGTCCAATATGGTAGCCACTAGTCACCAGTGGATGTTAAAAATAAAATGAATTAAAATGAAATACAATTAAAATTTCCATCCTCAGTTATAATGCTCACATTTCAAGTGTTTTACAATGGCATGTGGCCAGTGACCATAACATCGGTGCAGATAAAGAACACTTCCATTGTTTCAGGGAAGTTCCACTGAGCAGTATTGGTTTAGAGGGGTGCTTAGTGGTAGTAAGTCCATGGTACAAATGGGAAAACTGAAGCTCAGAGAGGTCAAAGAGGCACTATATGATGTTGATAGTGTCCTGTTTAATGAAGATAGGTGAGTATGTCAGGTAGTACCTGAGGAAGGAGACTAGTGAGAGAAGATGGCATCTTCTAAACACAAGCAAATATGTATGTGATTATAATTTCCATTACATTTTTGGACCTTACATGTTCAAACATATCCAGGTACATGTGGTCTTAATGGCTACTGTCCTCCTCAAATCTGAAGAGACATCCATCTTGCCTCAGGTTAGCATCCTTCCCTCCCATCCTCCATTCTACCTTGGGATAGGAAGTTTTTTCTTTTTTCTCTTTCTGCATCCCTTACAGCCCCAAGTTCTCTATGAGTTTCTTCTCTTCAAGTGAAACCAAAGACTAGCTACTCTAGGGACCATTTTGGCCATGCCTAACATCTTGTCCTGCTCTGCCTCACCCTTTTCTTGGAAGATGCTAGAACTTGTCAAACAAAGATAATTTATGGCTCTTCTTCTATTGACCCTACACTACTCTGTCCCAAAGTTTTTGAGGGGACTCAGTCCATTTACTTCAGTAATATAAACTATTCTGTTGATGAAGCAGCTGGGTGTGAGAGAAAGAGCCTGGTCTTTGGAAATAGACCTACATTAGAATCCAGCTCTTCCACTTAGTAGCTGCTACTGTGCACATTCACTTTCTCCTGAGCCTCACTTGCCTCATCCCCTACATTCTTATACATATATCTATTTCATCATGTTTTGGGATGAAGTTAGATGTATGTTAAGCCACTAGCATAGTGTCTGGCACACAGTAGGTACTTTACATATAGTGGCTAATAATAATAGAAGCAGCAATAACACTGGTCAAATAGAGAATGGATCAGAAAGAAAATTTTGCATCTAGAAAGGATGAGAGAATCAGAGAGATACATCATGATTATAGTAATATAATAGGTAACAACAGAGATTGGCCGGCTTAACTCTATTCATGTTTAAAGTGGAGGGAGGCTGCACTTTTGTGAGGGGCTTAAGTAAAACACTTTGAAAGAAATGCCATCTGAGATGGATCTGAAGGATGGGTGGCATTTTGAAAAGTGGATGGATATCACTGTAGTAGGTGGGTAGAGTCTGAAGCCTGTGGAAGTTTAGAAAGGGAACAGAGAAAAGGCAAAAAAGTTGGGATGCATGGCTGATAAGGAGAATAAAGAAGTTGACAGTAGAGGTGCCTGGGTGGCTGGGTTGGTTAAGCATCTGACTCTTGATTTTGGCTCAGGGTATGATCTCAAGGTTTCTGGGATTGAGCCCCACATCAGGCTCTGCACTGACAGCCTGGAGCCTGCTTGGGATACTTCCTCTGTCTCTGCCCCTCTCTCAGTCTCTCTCTCTTTTTAAAAATAAATAAATAGGAGCGCCTGGGTGGCTCAGTCAGTTAAGCGTCTGACTCTTGATTTTGGCCCAGGTCATGATTTCATGTTTGTGGGATTGAGCTCCACGTTGGGCTCTGTGCTGGCGTCCCAAAGCCTGCTTGGGATTCTCTCTCTTCCTCTCTCTCTGTTCTTCCCCTACTTGCTCGCTCACTCTCTCCCAAAAGAAATAAACACTAAAAATGTTTTAAGTAAATAAATAAAGAAAGAAGCATTTAACTAAAAAAAGATAACAGTAATAACAGATGCTTCCCTTTGTGGCTCCCTGATAGAGGCAAAGGTAGGGTAAAGGGTATGGAATACTGAAGGTTAGTTCTCCTGGGCATGTCAACAACATTAGGGGGAGCAGAAAGGAGCAAGCACATGGAGTTGGTAGAATGATAGTAAGGAGTACATGAAAGGTCAATGTGAAGAGTTGGCACTAAGCCCAGGAAGCAGTGTTGCATCTCTCTAAGAATAGATGTCTAATAGCTCAGTGTCCTCTGCTAAGGGGACTAGGTAGAACACAGGCTTCTGTCTTCAGTCCCTTGGTCTCCAAATACCTGGCATATTTATGGTACCTGCCTCCTCCCTCTCAAAATTTAAAAAGATAAAAATAATGGTCCTGAAGCCTTTTTTTTCTTTTAAGTGGGGGAGGGCGTTAAACCATTAGGACTTCATTACTGTTAAAATATAAAAATTAGTTCTTATTTCAACTTATTTGGTATTAGATGTTGCCAGTGTAGGATCATTTTCCAGAGTTTGGCATTACAGATTTTTATTCAGAACTTTACTCTGATGTAACACTTCATTTAATAGATGGGGAAACCACGGTCGGTATCATGGGAGCCATATCCCAAGGACTTTTTGGACAATAATTTTATACTTTAAAGTGCCTCTTGTCTGTTTATCAGATCTGTCCCTACCCCATCCCCAAGTAGAGCTGTTTGGTAGCTAACCTTTTGGAAGCAGCATGACATAAACTATCAGTTATTTTTAGGCACCTCACCACAGGACAAAGACCGTTGTTAGATGAAGGAATCAACAATCTTTGAATTCTTTCCTGGTCACAGCTGGAGAATAAACAATTTCATTTTTAGATAAAGATTAAACTTCCAACTGGCTAGAATCACATTTCAGAATTCGTTACTTATGACTTAATTTTTAGTGGCTCACAGAATATATCTATCTTGTTGACTTAGGCACGTACATGAAATACCTAGGCTGGGGGCAACGAGGAGGATTCTTACTGTTTAGAAATGCAGATGAATCTCTTTCCACACATTTTGGCAACATATGAGGCAGCTTGCACCAAATTTTTCTTCTTGCTTACAGGCAAGAGAATTTTATTGTGCACAGTCAGTTAAGCATGGAGCTGCTTACATGGGCGTTCTTAAAGGTTCTAGAAATTCTTCACCCCTTGTCCTTCCCAACATCCATAAATTCCTTCTTGGAATGTGTCAGGAAGAGAGAGGAGCCAGGAAACAGCCTTAAGTGTGGATTTTTTCCGAGGACATCTGATCCTTACAGTTGAGTGAGGCCAGCACAACCTGTCTTCAAAGAATTAAGAGAGCTCTGACTGCCAAGCCAAAGCACCTCCAAGCCCTAGGTGTTTGAATTCCAGCACTGAAAAGCATTTATCCACTCAGATAGCACGGTGGCTTAACTAGTGCCCAATTCGGATGCTACTGGAGCCAGCAATCATCCCAGAGGCCTGAGAACTAATTCATTTAAAAACTTACTCATTCCTGCATTCAACAGAGATGAACTGAGTGAGTGCTAAGATATTCCAAAGGAGAGTGAGGTGTTTCAGAGACCCATGACAGTAATTCTTGCTCTCATTGAGTTCATGGTCCAGTAAAGGAAACAGACATGTAAACAGATAGTTACAGGGGAAAATGATAAACACTAAAATTGACAACTATCCAAGGAGGGTCTGTGCTATGTTTGAGAAAATCTGTTCTAGAATCAGTCAGATACTATTGAACCCTGGTTCTGCCACTTGCTATCAATTTGGCCTGTAAGGCATTGCCACATTTTTGTAGGTCACACATGGTTGGACAGAGGCAACTTCACATGGCTCCATCTAGTAACTATGACCTTGGATATGTAACACTGCCTCTTTGAGCCCCAACTTTTTTGTTTGTAAAATGGTAACAAGAATACCAACCCTACAATAAAGTTCTTTCAACTCAATCTGGGAGACAATGGGATTGAATGAGATAATCTATGAAAATATTTAGGATAATGCCTAACAGGAGAGAGAGTTCAGTAACTAATGTATGTTGTTATTGTGTGGTGATTTGTGTCCTTTGTTTAGAGAAGGCAGTTAGTGAAAGTTAGTCTCTGAAGGATGAAAGATTCGTAAAGGAATGTGGAGGAGCCCCCTTTTGCCCATGATTGCTTTTTCCTTGAAATTGTATCACTGTTAGTACTTCAGTTTGTCAAGTGACAGGGATATTCTGAAATCCTGAGGGGAGTGAGGAGGCCTAGGAGATAGCTCGGGTTTTCCTCCTGATCTATTCCCATTCAGTAGCAAGAAAAACAATTCTGTGAGCCTAGGGTGGAGCTCTTTTTCTGGGAGGTCAGTACTCTGGCCAAGAGGCAGTGCTGCTACTGGGATGGTTGTCCGTGATGCTCCGCCAGGGATTTCTCCAGAATAGGCTGCTTGTGGTTTAGTCTTTTAAGACATCACTCCTGACGGGAAATGGTTGGCTCAGGTTCTCAGCATTTTCCATAGACACAGACAGACATCAGATTATAGAGTCAAAATCAGAGTGGAGCAAGGCTTAGAAGCAACTTGGGAGGATCACTGAGTCCTGGGGTGGCAAATCTGTGGCACCGACACATCCTTCTAGTATACGTGGCAGGCATTGCTGATCAACACCTATACATTTCTGCAGAGCCCTACTTCAGAAATGTTATGAATACATCACTCCAGGCAGCCACATCTGAATAATTAGAGGTAGTTCATGCTGTGAAAGGGAATAACTAAACAGAAACACCAGAGAAGGACAGCAGCTAATTAGTGATAAAGTTTATATTAAAACCCAGAGATCCTCCCTCTTGGTCAATGAATTTGATTGAGGTTTATTGGTTCTCCCAGGCTACTGAGAGCCCTTCAAAAATAGATGCATATGGGGGCGCCTGGGTGGCTCAGTTGGTTGGGCAACCGACTTCAGCTCAGGTCATGATCTCACAGTTCGTGGGTTCGAGCCCCACGTCGGGCTCTGTGCTGACAGCTCAGAGTCTGGAGCCTACTTCAGATTCTGTGTCTTCCCCTCTCTCTGCCCCTTCCCTGCTCACACTCTGTGTCTCTCTGTCTCTCAATAATAAATAAATGTTAAAAAATTAAAAAAAAATAGATGCATATGTAAGGCTTCTAGTAATTTTTAGTCTGAGGTCATTGTAAAGGTTCCCAGAGCAAAATATCACCAATAGGATCTTGGAGAGACCCTGTGTTAAGAGATTTCCAGGTTTCTTGGCCCTGTAAGGTTTCTTCAATTTTCTATCCATCCATCCATCTATCCATCCATCCATCCATCAATCCATCCTTCCTTCCATCCATCCACCCATTCATCCATCCAACTATACATCTTTTCAGTACATATTTGTTAAATACCTACCATCTGCCAAGCCTTGAGTTAACCATTAAGGATACTACAATGACGAAGATCAGCATGTTCTAATTATAAAGCTTATAATTTCCTCCTAAAAGCTCACAAATGCAGTTGATTTTAAAATCCATGTACTCTGGATTTAATATTTGTGCTATTCTTTTTTTATTTTTTTAAAATTTTTTTTTCAACGTTTTTTATTTATTTTTGGGACAGAGAGAGACAAAGCATGAACGGGGGAGGGGCAGAGAGAGAGGGAGACACAGAATCGGAAACAGGCTCCAGGCTCCGAGCCATCAGCCCAGAGCCTGACGCGGGGCTCGAACTCACGGACCGCGAGATCGTGACCTGGCTGAAGTCGGACGCTTAACCGACTGCGCCACCCAGGCGCCCCAATATTTGTGCTATTCTTAAGTGGCACTGCAGATTGGAAACATGGCGCATACTCTCAAGCTGATAGAGTGTAAGTGTTAAGATTCTGTTAAGAGCCACTTTCTGTTTACTTACTATGGGCTGCACAGTGTGCTGATTGTTAGGGAGATGAGGCAGACTAAGGATTTACTCTCTGTTTCCAGAAATCTCAGAAACTAGAAAATACAATGCAGGGTTCAGTGGCAGTGCTGGTCTGAATGAAGGAATTGAAGAAAGAAGTATCACTCTGAGCTTGGAAGTTCCCAGAGGACTTCCTGGGGGAGGAAATGATTAAAACCACCAAATATTGATTGAGAAGATAAGGAAGAGGCTGAAATCATAACAGTGATAACAAAAGTAATAAAAATGTCATCAACTACCATTCACTGCATGCTTATTTTGCCAGTAAGCATTTTATATTTCCAACTTTAAATTCTCACAAAAATAATATGAAGCACTATCTTTATTCTCAGTTTGAAGGTGAGGAAAATGAGGCAGAGAATAGTTAAGTGGCTTATGCACATTCAGATATTCATTAAGTAGAGTCAGGATTTGAACACAAGTCCATCTGAGTCCAAAGTAAGTGCTCTGAACCACGATTTTATTTTTTTTTTAATTTTTTTTTTCAACATTTATTTATTTTTGGGACAGAGAGAGACAGAGCATGAACGGGGGAGGGGCAGAGAGAGAGGGAGACACAGAATCAGAAACAGGCTCCAGGCTCTGAGCCATCAGCCCAGAGCCCGACGCGGGGCTCGAACTCTCGGACCGCGAGATCGTGACCTGGCTGAAGTCGGACGCTTAACCGACTGCGCCACCCAGGCGTCCCTGAACCACGATTTTATACAGCATTTTGTGCTGAGGGCCAAGGGAAAAAGTTATGGCTCAAGACCAGTCCCAAGCATTGCTTCCATTACTTTCAAACACTCAGCTCAAAAGAGAAAATCTTTGGAGACACGATCATATCTCAGTTATCAATGGGAGAGGGTACCAGATCCGTTGAAGGCTGCTCAAGAGCCCCTTTGCCATCTCTGAGTGGACAAATCTATTTGTCCTTCAAGATAGAGCTCAAAAATCATCTGTTATTAGAAGTTTTCTTGTTTTTTTTCTTTCTGAATTCTCTGAGTACTTAATTTGATATTATTTCCATCATGTGTCATTCTAAAAATTGACTTTGGGTGACTTTATTATGTATGTGTATCTTCCTCTTTTAGAACATAAGCCAATTCTATCTTGTATTTATGTCAGACCATAAGGATTTAGATTGTATGTAATCTTTAAGCTCCATGAAGGCAGGAACTATATCTGAGTCATTCATCTTCTAATACCCAACACCAAGCTCAGTGTCTACAGCATAGTGAAAGCACAATATGTTTATATTTACATAAAATAACACTCAATATATTTCTTGATTTGAACTTACACATAGCAGACATATTCATGGAATTAATGAAAGAACAAATACTCTTGTTTTCCTGATAGCCCTAACGGAATTAGTTCTCCTATGATCTCTTCTAAGACAAGATGTATCAAGGAATTCATCATAGTTGCACTCCCAGAATTAGTTCATTTTTATTTGCTCAGTTATTCAGTGAGTATGTACTGTGTGCCAGATACCACACTAAGCACAGGGGTTACAAAATTGACCAAGATGCTGTGGGCTCCTTCCCATGAGATTCCAGTCAATACCTCAAGGGTTCTTGAGAGCCAGTACTATCTGCTTTGAGATAAACCTTCTCTACGATCAAGGTCAACTCAACTAGACATTTGGCAGGAGATGAACTCGACCAGGCCTGTGATATACTCAGTGTAAAATTCTGGTTTCAATGTGAATGAAGCATCCTGGGTTATTATCCATTCTCCCAATTTTCTTGCAGTATTCATTGTTGGTTAAATTTAGATCACTCTCTCCTTTTGAATTCTGACTTTTATTTTTCAGCTCCCAGAGATTTGAGGCTCTCCTGGGACTGTGTGGTGGGGAGTGCAGTGGATTAAAGGGCTAGGAGATGAGCTCCGCAGCACAGTCCTGCCAGCCTCTTGCTGTGAGACCTTGGGCAGGTCACATCCACTCTCTCGTCAAATAAGCCAGATTGTGTGCCCCTAGTCCCTGACTCTTTGGTTCTAGGGACCTGTGGTCTACCGTTAATTTGGCAATATTTCTGCTCAACTTAAATTTGGATTTCATTTCAGACCCATGTCAAGTAGCCAATATTAAGTACAGCACTCCCTCCCCTCCCCCCCCCACACCAATACTGTGTCTTTCTTTAGTTGTTTGGCTAAAACACTGGTGGTGATTTGTGGCTTCTGTCTTCCCATCCCCCAAACAGAAGTTTCACTACCAACCAAATTAAGCTCACAAATCTTAATCCATAAAATATTTCCATCCAGACACAATAATGAGATTCATATTTGTGGTTTAGTATACCTAAGAAAAGCTCAGATGAAATATGACTAGATCCATTGATACATTCAGACCACAGACTGCCCTGGTGTGGTCTGGTTTCAATTTTTGAAATAAAAATTCTGCAGAGCACTTGCTTTCTCTCTCCTATTCCTTACCTAGACAGAAAGGAAAATAAAAAGTGGGTCTGACCAAGTGGCAACAATATAGGTTCCTGTAAAATTCTGGAAAAATTGTTTCAAGCATAAATTTCAGTTCATTTCCTAATGGAACAATGACCTCCTCTGGCCTTTGTCCAGAATTTTAGGAAATCTAGTTGACTCTTTCAAAAGTACTAGAAGTTGGTTCTTGAGCTCTTGAGCCAAGGTGAAGAGATCAGAGATTTATCTAGGAAGGTTTACAGACTGGCTCATACCTCAACGTTAAATAAGAGACCTTCTGACAAGGGCTCTGTGACATGGTGACTTCTGTGAAGCTGTTGTTAGCTACCCAATGCCAGAGATGTAGCCTTGAAAGACTTTGAAAATTCTTAAGGAGGCATTGTGATAGGCAGAAATACAGGAGATCAAATTCTGCTTACCTGCTGGGAAGCGTTAGACAAAGTCCTATAACTTTTCTGAATTGTGGCTTCTTGAGCTGTAAAATAAGGATCCTTCCAAGGTTGTTGGAGACAGTGAATGGGATAATAGGATTGTAAATACTATCCAACTGTTAGTATCTATTCTCTTTTTCTCTCTTCCTCTGTGGCTTCTCTTAATAGGGGAGCTTCACAACATCGGACAGATGAAAAAATAGACAGTAATACTGTAGAGGTGGTTCAAGCATTGATTGAGAGGTTGAATTGGTTTGGGAAAGCAGTTAAGTTTCAGTTTACGTGTCAACCTCAGTGAGCTGACATGGCTATCCAGCACTGTGTTGAGAAAGACTCCATGGCCTCCTTTGGACTGAAGGGGAAAAAGTGCTGTGATGGCTTAGCAATGAATGCCATGGGTACCAAAGTGAAGGAGTGTTGATATGTGTGTCAAATATTTGGCATAGCAAGACTAGGTAGTTTTGGCAATCTTTTCCAAGCCAATGTGCTGATACTCAAATGCATGGAATGCTGTTTGAGGCCTGAGTCAGAGGGAGCCAGATGGATTCTCTGACAATTGTAAAAGCCTGTATGAGTCAAGTGCAATAAAGTTTGATACTGTGCTTCTAAGATTGGAAGCAAGAAACTGGACTCTCAGGAAAAACTAACACTGCTCCAGCAATTAATTTGTGTGATATCATGCAAGGAAACATACTTTCATTGTCTACTTTCTCTTTCTCAAACGAGGCTGTTTAAATGCTTCAATAACAGCTAACATTGATTGAAGATATCTGTGCCAAGAATTGCTTCATGTGTATCTTGTGTGGGTATTTCGTTGAATTCTCTCCAAGACCTATGAGGTAGCTACCTTTATTTTTTCAGCTTAGGGATGAGGAAACGGAAACAGCTCAAGCTCACACAGGTAGACAGAGGGGAGTAGGGGTTTAATTCAGATGGACTGGCTCACATGTCAGAGACCCCATTCCTAACCCTCACCTTTGCAGTCATCCTTGATTGATGTAAAAGTGTGGTTTGCACAACCAAAGTAAAAAGGCAAACTTCCAAAAAACCCAGTTGTCAGGGTCCACAGTAACAATGAAGGAACTTTATGACTTCTGGATAATGTCCGAGAAGCTGTACACGAGCCTGAGAAATAGAGATATTTCTAACCCCTGACTTGGATTTAATTAGCTCTATAACTATAGGCAGCATTTTCTAAAGTGGAATCTACAACATGTTGGCAAATATTAATGCAAGGGAAAAACATGTTTGGAAAATGCTATTTTAAACCAAATGCTATTTTAAACCAAACAAATTATACAGCTTTGTTTACTTCAGGGTTTCCAGAGTCTTTAATGTGTTTGTGTTCATTGGAAATCTCCAAGAGGAGGAGAGTTTATAGTGTTTTCCAAAGCTATTTGATTATTTTGTGTTTGAAATACATCACAGGATTTGGTTTGATGACACACAATAGGGAAAGTGCAGATTTGGAACAAATCTAGACCCTCTCCTTCCATTTCTTTACACATTAGATGGAAGTGATGATTAACTATGGCCAGTCTCTGAGTGTAAAGCTCCTGGATGGAGACTTTCTACCAATGTAAACCATGAGTGACACAGATAGTTTCACATGTATCCTGTGCCTGGAACTTAACAGATGCCAGTTAATTATGATGGCAACCTTGTGAGTTAGGAAGCACTGTTCGTATTTTACTGTTATTAAAGCTGAGGGCTTCAGAACATGAAATAACTTGCCCAGGCAGTAATTATTTGATTCAGAATTAATAACTCAGTCATAGAATTCCAAATCCTATACTCTTTCTGCTACACCAACTTATCTTTTTAAGCAAGACTCATTTTTTTTTCAGTTTAAAGAATTAATATTTATGCAATAAATATCACAGATGACATCCAATATCACTGATGCAAGTAGAGTTGTTGGATCCCTAAAATGGGGCCCTTTGGGAGGGTGGGTCTGGGGTTCTGGAGTGCACATAGCCATTTAATGTACAGTTTTGAACTTGAGCGGGGCATAGAGCCAAATGCTCTATAATAATTGTGTCTCAGGCAAATCTTTAAAGCCCCTGGAAACAGCCTACTCTCTTTGAGTCTGGCCTGGAGAGAAAGTGAGTAAGTGAGAGGAAGATAAAGTGAGAAGTAGCAGACAGAGGAGCTTAACAAATCTCTCCTTTTTGGAAAACTGGCCCTCATGCTATGTACAACTAAAAACAGAGTTATTGTTTCTAAGAAATCAGTCAAGGCATGAGGGTCTTCCAGAGGGTTTAGGAATTACAACTTTCATTTTGAAAGAAATAAACAAATAAGGAAAAGAGGAGGGGGATCCCTTCTGGACAGCAACATTTAATTCAACATTTAATTCAGCAGGAAAATCAAGAAATTTAGCCTGAGAGAGATAAAAGACAGAGGTTGTCGGGGGGGAATCGAGGATAATTCACACAAATGAATCACTCTTCTGTCATTCTTTGAAGCTTCCTTCAGCATTATGGTTTTGGATTGGGACTTACTAGATGAGCTTTTGTTTCTGCTTCAATCCCTTTATACGTATAAGTATAATAATATAAACCTTGGTAGGCTCTGGTGATTGGAAATTATATATCTAAATTAGCACACTGGCAGGAGTCAGTAAATTTATTTCTAAGTGACCAGATAGCAAATATCTTAGGCTTTGCAGCTAGATGTTCTATGTCACAAAGACTCTACTATTGCAGAGAAAGTAGCCAGAGCATAGCTGTGTTCCAATAAAACTTTATTTACAAAAATAAGCCACCACCTGGTGGTTTCCTGACCCTTGCTGGAATATAGTAGTTTGTTAGAAAATGATAGCTATTATAAAACCAAATACAAATTGAACTGGACAGGAAGGAAACTAACATTTTGTGGAGAGCCTGCTATATACCTGTTTTGTGCCATGCCTTATGCTAGATGATTTTTATACATGTTATCATATATCTTTTCATTCATCATGACAACCTGGTGAGACAGGTATTATTATGCATATCTGAAAGTTAAATGAATCAAGACTTAACTAGATTCAATGACTGGTTTAGAGGGACAGTCAGCACTTGGACCCTAATTTGTGACTCTAAAATGCTTGTTCTCAACTACTACGCTGGGCTGATTCACCAAGCAACTTCTTGCCATTCATATCAGGTGGAAATTTACATTAGCACTGCTCAATAGAGAGATCAGAGCCCAAGCAGACACCTTCACCTTCCATTTCCTAGATCTTTAGTAGCAATCTGATGGCTGTCTCTTTGTAAGCACTGAAATATCTGACTTCTTTCTCCCAGAGCCTCTGGCTGGGAGACCTCATGTTTTGTACACGTCCCCTTTGGAGAATGCTTAAGCCAAGGTGTACTGTTTGCAAACACTTATTAGCTTTTAGGCAGATGTTGGCAAGTTTCCTTTGGCCTGAGATGGGATTCCAGAGTCTACTGAAGCCTGGATGTGCTCATCAATCATCTTGGCCAAAAAGAGTTGCTAATTAGGGTGACACCCTGCAAGTATTTACCTCTAGAACTAGGTTTTCTTGCTCTGGACATGCCCGTTTCAGCACAAGTGGTTTGTTGGACTTTTTACTGTAGGTCCAGATGAGTGAGAGCAAATTTATAGTCCTTTAAAAAAAATCTATGAAGCCTTGTGCTCTAGTACAGAATTTACCAGATTATATTCCAAGATGTTTTTAGGTACATGTCCTGTGGAAAATGGCATTTGTGGTCAAGTAACTTGGGGGGTATTGGGTTCAACAAAGCTGAATTGGTTAACTGCTATAGGTTTCTCAGAGCATGTACTCTTCTAATCGCACTCAGAATAAAATCTAAACTCCTAGCCACTATCTACAGAGCTCACTTCCCTAGTTCATTCAGATCTCTGCTTAAATGTCATCTCCATGTCTCACCCTACTTAAGAGTATCCCACTCACCACCAGTCATTGCCTATTCCTTTACTGTGTTTTCTGATTATTCTTAGCAAATACCTGCCTGAAATTGTACTTATAAGTTTGATTCCTTGTTATCATCTACCTCCTTCCACTATAATGGAAACTCTATGAAGAGCTTATAAGGATCTTGAATGTTCCTTTATCTACTATATCTCCACCCTTAGAACCATATATTGAGTAAGAATTCCCAAGAACATGACACAGTGCCAAGTGTCCTCTAAACCCCTTTGTCCACAGAACACTTTTACAGGTGCATCTCATGAGTACAGTGTGCCACAGGCCACAGTCTGGGGAACTGCTTGTCTAATGGAGCCTCATAACCAGCAACAATTGTGACAACAGGTAACAATGACAATAAAACTTTTACGCCCAAGTGCCAGTGCTGTGTTAAGCAATTTATGCTCACTTATGTATTTTAATCATCACAATAACCTTTTGAAGTAGGTGCTACTATTTTGCCTTTAATATGGTTGAAAATGAGGGTTAGAGAAGTTAAGACTTGGTCAAGATTACATTAACAAGAAAATATCAAGCTCTTGAACCCAGAACTAATGCCAATGCCATACTCTTAACCATTAGCCAATCCTCCCCTGGCCACCGGGCTATGAATTTATTCATGTCCTAAGATACAGAGCTCTTTGTCTCCATCCCTCCCTGGTGTCCTTTCATTACTCCCACCGGTTGTAGTCTGATCCTTGTTATAACCTCCAGATACTTGGATCTCTTGTGACTCAGCTTCAAATCCCCAGACAGGTCTCCTCTGTCCTTGGTACTGGTTTTTCCAAATCCAAGGCAGGGCATGCTTTGATCCCAGAGGCCTCCTCTGAAAGCAAGGGCATTCCTTGAAGTCTGCGTCCTGAGACGGTTTCCTGTCCCAGAACTAGGCTGGCTTCCTCCTGTCACATGTTATGACATCACTCTGCACAGTTGAGAGCCTAGAGGGCAAGGCATGAAAACAACTTCAAGGTCTGGGCTTTCTGAATAAACTCAGATGAGGCAGCGGAGGTCCAAATCTGGGACACAGCAAGGACTCCTGTCTGTGGTTGAAGATTAATTTTATTTCAGTTGTGCTCAATTTCATATGAACCAGATACAAATTCTCCTTTCAAGAGTTGACAGGAAGAGTTGATCTATGAGCAGACAGGCAATTCCAGCATGATAACGGTGATGACAGAAAAAAATATGGGGTGGAAGGGGATGACAATAAAGGGACATCTCATTGACCCAGAGGAGGGAGGTGGTTCCTGAATTGAATTTTAAAAGAAGATTATGAGTAGGTGAAAAACATAGGGAAAGATATTCTAGGAAAGAGGAAGTGATATTTGCCAGGGCATAAAAAGCATGAAATAGTTGGTGTTGAAAGCATGGATTATAGCTGAAGTAAAAGGTCTGTTTGGAGCCCGGAAACCAGACCATGAAAGAAACTGAATGCCAGGTTGGAGATCTGAATTTTTCCTGTGGCCAGAAGAGAACCATTTGGAAACCTTTAAGCTTGGGAATGTTGACCTACAACCCAGGTTGAGGGACACATTGAAAGGAAAGTCTGGAGGGATGGGGTCTAATGGGGAAACCATTGCTATGGTCTATCTGTGAGATGCACGACCTGAAGTAGGAGGATGAGGGAGTGGGTGGGGAGGCAATGATCTGATTTACTTGTTAAGGCAATAGAGTCCACAAGAGTTGGAGTATGGTGGCATAGTAAGGAAAAAGTGGAAAGGGAGAAAGAATTAGTCCCAAATTTTAGTCTTCCTTACATCTGCTAACAGAAGAATAGATTGGGAAGGGGAGACAATGGATGAGTTTCAGTTTCAGTTTCAATGTCTTGTCACTGAATGAAATGTATTTGAAGTCATTGCCTTGAAAGATCCTGTCCTGGGATATTCAAGATGAATTATGGCTCCACAGTGAACTAGGACATCTAATGAAAAACATCTGGCTCTCCCTTATAAATGGATAGAAAGCTTAATTAAGACCCAGTCCCCTCTAGTGGCTGCCATAATTCCTGATTGCTCATTAACAGAAGTGCAGGTGGATTGGGTGAACTTGTTGTTGGTAAGAAGTTGTCAGAAATAGGTAACATTGGACTGTTGGAGGGGCAGAGAAGCTCTAAGATGGGCTCCAATGATACTGTCTCTGCTATTCACATCTTTGTGCAATTTCCTTCCCTTCAGTGTGGGACAGCCTCGTGGCTTATTTCTAACCAAAACAAAATATGGCCAAGGTGTTGCATATCAGTTCCACTATTAAGCTGCACATGATTGTGATGTCTGTTTGCTTGCAGGCTCTCTCTCTCTTGTTGGCTTTGATGAAACAAATGGCCATGCTGGAGAGGTCCATGTGGCAGGGAACTGAGAGTGGCCTTGGGCCAACAGACCTCAAGAAACTGAATGCAGCCGACAACCACGTAAGTGGGCTTGGAAGCTAATAATTCCTCAGTTGAACCTTAAGATGAGACCCCAATCCTGGCCAACACTGTGACTGAGTCTTGTGAGAAGCCATGAAAGTAGAACGTCCTGCTAAGGTATGCTCAAATTCCTGACCTATAGACATTATAAGACAACAAATGGGTGTTGTTTTAAACCACCAAGTTTCACAGCAATTTGTTATGCAGTGAGAGATAACAAATACAGTGGACTCTTGCCTCAACCCGTGTGCACTAAAGCTGTTCAGAGAGTAAGACTCTGCTAATTTTTCCTTTTTAAATAATATATTAACTCTGACATTTTTTATATTGTCCCTGGCTTCCAAGAGCAAGAGTCAGAAGACCTCGGACTGAGTCCTGAGCCTGTTGCCAACTGGCGTGAGATCTTAGGAGGACTTTTCTCTCCTCTGAATCTGTTTCCCCATCTTCCAAACGAGGGGAGTTTAACTAGGCCAGCAATTTACAAAAACATTATTATTATTATTATTGTTATTGTTATTTTGCCACAAAACTCCTTCACCAAACAACATTTCATGAGGAAGCTCCATGTACAAAACAGGTAAAAGTGGAGGGGCTTAAGTTAAAATAAGATTGAATGGAGCCCCTGCTTGGCCTCTCCATCTCTCTCTGGGAGCCTCCAAATCACCTTGGAGGAGTCTTTTAAATCCAGTCTCCAAGCCCCTGGTTTAGAGGCTGCCAATGAGCCCTTTTAATTTCAAAATTCTGTGGGTTCTAAGGAAAACATTTTTTAACAACCTACCTATGAGCTGAAACACTCTACTGTGACATCTCTGCGACAAGCTACCTCTGTGAGACCATCCCAGGACCCAGAGCATAAGTTTCCCAAGGAGCAGACGACTTCCCTTGGGGGTAGAACTAAAGGTGCCTATGCCCAGCATGAGCTGAGTTTCTCTTCCCTGAGCTCCCCAACAGGTCGGTTCCCTCCTTTGCATCGAGGCTCCCTAGGTAGTTGCCTCTCCCAGACTGTTTCTTCCCTAAGTGGAAAGTCGTGGCTTTCTTGTCTGGATGCACTCACATGCTTTACTATTATTGCTACTGTTGTTATTTCGTATCTTGGTGCCTACTGGATGCGGTGTTCCTGCTAGTCTCTGGGTGGCACAGCGTCCAGTGTCGCTCCAGGTTCCCTCCTTCTGGCTGTGGTGTGTCACTTCTGCAGTGGGGTTACATGGGTTCACGTTGCACTGCATGCCTAGCAGAGATCCCCAGTGCACTGCTACAACCCAGGACTTCCCTATGCTGCATCTGTAGGCTTCGAGTTCTGAACAAAAATATGCTGACTTGCACTCAATATTGAGTCTCTGCCACCTTTCTTCTATCTACTAAGTATGGTTTTACCCCTGAACACATCCCTGGGCCCTGGGTGATAAAAGTTGGGTTCTCCTAATCCTTCAAAGCATCCCCTTGCCTGAAGTCCACCACTAGTAATTCTCTTATTTGTTAAGCATTGCCCTCTCTACTGAACTACCCTTTAAAAGTGTAAATATCCCTCTAGAAAGTAGCCTGCTGTCTCTAACCTCTTTCTTATCTGAAAAATGGGAATAACACCCGAGTGCTAAGTGGCGTGGTGGAAGAAGCATAGTCACGGGAGTTGGCGTGGGAAGGAACGACAGTGCCACCACTTCCTACTCTGTGTTGATGACGACCTTTCTAGGCCTCAGTTTACCTATCTGTCAGGTTATTTATAGTTTCTGGGACCATCCAAAAGTGAGGCATGGAAAAGTTATTTTGTACGCTTATAAATTCATGTGTATCCTACTTTCTTGAAAATTTATCCAGCATAAACCATAGAACTCAGTTCAGAAGCAAGGCAGTGTTGCGCTATTGTTCCATTTGCTTTGGGACAGCAGACTTTCTTCAACAACAACTTACTAAGGGCCTGGTACCTGTCAGCTAGCTAGGCTTTGGGGAACACAAGCACCAGCAAGACACAGTTCCTGCTTCACCGATGATCTTGACCTTGGGGGTGTGCAGGCAGGTGGGGTGGGGAGAAGTGATTATCAAAGTATACATGATACACAGATGTCAGTGGGGGAAGCAGAGAGCTCTGTGGGAACCTGGAAGAGGGGTATTTCAGGCAGCCTTCAGGGCAAGCCTGGTTGCATCAGGCAGCACTTGCTTATGAGTGTTCATGCTTCAGGTCTCAGACTTGCAGAGGGTGCAGGGAGTGAGTCAGGCTTCACCCTCAGGCAGCTTAGAGCCCAGTAGAGGAAACACATTACATTAGGAATTATAGGCTAATTATTTGATTACAGTTTCCACAGGAAGTGAAACCAGAAGGAGCAAGTTGAAGATAATAACAGTGGCCGCCCAGCTGAACAGAACATGGTGGTCTGAAAGATGAGCTTTTGATTCTTTCTCAGCTTTGTGGTGTCCAGCCCTCTTTGTTGTCAAGAGATGGATAGAATTAAGGTGCTGAGTATGGCTTGCATATCCTAATGGTTATAGCCACATGTGCAGGACTGGGAGCTGGGTCTGAGTTCTGGCTCAGACATTTACTATCTGTGTGGTGTTGGGGAGGCTACTTAAACTTTTTCAGCCTCAGGTTCCCTGTGTTTGAATGGGGGACAGTTACACTTGCTGGACGGTTGATGATGAAATGGCATAATGACTGTCAGGAAATGTTAGCTATTACAATCACCTCCTCCACCCCTGCTAAAAGAACTTTCTGGACCCATTCATGCAGAAGTTATAGCAGCCAACTCATCTCCTCCAGGGTAAGAGTTAACCAGTTAGTTCTGAAGCAAAGCTGTCTACTTTCAGAGCTCACAAAAATCTCTCTGGTTCTTGACACAGGGTGTTGAGGGGTGGGTAGGTGTTAGAGGGCCAACCAAAACTATTTGAGTTACCATGCCTGTATAATTAAGAACTTGTGGATTTCTGGAAATTTCAAAAATCTGAGATGACTTGACATGATTTTTTTCACTTCCATGTGCAAATAGACTAGAAATGCATATGGGAGGGATTTTACTCTCACAATCTGCTTTCAGGGTGGGCATTTTGCTTTTATTCCATGATGGAGGGTCAAAGGATGCAATGATAGTATTGAATTAGATTGCTGCTTAATGGAGGCCAGAAATATGAGACAAGGCAAAAGGAAACAGAAAAAAAAAATTCTAGGCATAAGGGAATTACTGAAATAAAAGTCTGGTCTCCCAGGTTAGAATCAGGTAGGTACATAGACTTTTCTCCTCTACCAAGAACTTATAAGGTATGTACAGCCCTTTTATGGTAGGCAAGGCCACTGCTATCTTTTGCACGGATGGAATTATTGCCTGGAGATTGCAGGATTCTGAGGGAGTTGTCCCCCTTGGAAGGAAGCCTTCATCTCATATTTCCCAACATGTTGAAGGTATTCGAACTGGCGGGGTTTAGATTCATGGGAATTCCCATTGATCTTCTCAAAGTGAGAAGCGATTGAACCATAACCCTCATCTCTGAAACTTCAGGGAAATTTGTGGCTTGGAGCCTACAACCATTTCCTGATCATCCTGAGATTCACTGCCCCAAGACTGGGCACACTGATTGCACTCTGGCCCCCAGTCGGCCCTTTTAAACCAGGTGCTCTGTTCACCTGACTCTCAAAGAGGGTGCAGGGACAGGTACAGCCTTGCCCTCCCCATGAGCTCCAGCTTGCAGAGCACAGCAAAGTATATGCCTACTTTCCTGGGATGAAAACTAACAGGAATAACCAGATTGCTACTTTTAGTGTCATTCTCATTCTCTCTCTCTCTCTCTCTCTCTCTCTCTCTCTCTCTCTCTCTCGGCTGAAATTTGAACTTTTCTGTTTCCAGGCAGAGAAGTGCACCACCATGAGCTGACCTTTTCTGAGCACCATGAAAAATGATACAGGCAGGGCTGTTCTGTAAAGTCAATAGACACCAATGCCAGTTGGGGGTTTCTCTACCATCTGGCCAATCACTGAAAGACATCATTCAAGGTTCTGTGAGGTCAGCCCTGCCTGACTACCAGAAGCAGTGCAGCATAGTGGAAAGAATAGTAGAGTTTTAGTCAGAGGGTTTGGCTTCAAAGCCAACAGTGCTCCTCACTTATTGAAAACCCTCATGTCAGCCACTTAACTTCTTTGGGCTTTGGTCCTCTATCCATAAAACTGGAGCAAGTGATTTATAACTTGCAGTGTTAGGGTGAGAATTAGATGAAAAACCATAGACAAACCCTCCTCTCACATAAGTGATACACAGTTAGCCCTCAGTATTAATTACTGTGTGTGTTTTATCATCACAAAGGGGTTGGGTATTTGGAGTGAACTAAAGGTTTGTTATCTCCTTCCTACTTTTCAAACTAAAATGACTTCAGTCTGGAAGGACTTGTGTTTTACACCAGCTAGGTATTATTTTCCTGTAAGAAAACATGGCTATCTGTCCATAGAAATCCAGGGGGAGGAGGGAGTAGGTGTACTTGGTTCATTGTGAGCACTAGAAAGGGCAGGATTAAAGGGGACATGTTTTTCATTCTGTCAGCTTGAATTCCCTTTCCAAATTCCATTCTGGTTATATGATCAGGCTACTGCTGTATTTAAGGGTGGCCACAGTCTGGCTGGAGGGGTGGATTTAGTCAGAAAGGAAGGGTTTTTTTTTTTTTTCCTTCTAAAGGTAGTGCAAGAAGCAGCAGCATTCAGAAGGGACACGGTGGAATGTGCTTCTGATTTGGGGACCATGGGTCTGAAAACTGGCTCCATCACTCTGTGTTCTAGGACTCTGGAAAAATTATTTGCTCACTCCCCCCTTCAAGCTATGTCTTCTTCCAGTAGGCATAGTCCATTCCTCAGAGACATACTGTGGATATTTAGTGAGATGATGTACACAAGGGATCTTAAGGATAGAGTAGGCTCTCCATACATTTTGGCTATTGTTATCCTCAAGATTAATTAAAAAAATCCTCCTTTGTTAAGCATTTTAAACTTCTTATATTCTTATCTACTGTACTACTTGGGGAATTGCATTGGTTTCTGTTACAGGTGAGGACCCGAAGGGGCAAACAACCCTGTTGAAGTGCAGAATCGCAGCTTGAATGCACACTGCCTGGGTCCATTATTTTATACCGTGTTTTGTGTCATTCAAGGTTCTGTGGAAACGTACCAGAGGCTGAGAACAAAGGGGCGAGTTTTGGAACCTCTACCCTCACTTCAACCAAAGCAGCCCCACATTTACCTCTCATATTGGAGTTCCGCCATCAGTTTCCTTTAATGAATATTTCCACGGCTAAATAAAAGCTTGAAAACCACCATCTTAGGACATTAATTTCAGATAAGTCCTTGTAAGTTGATAAGCAAGAAAACCAAAAAACACCAACAAAAGCCCTCTATTTATTGAGCCCTTACTATGTGTCAGATACTGAGTCTGCCATCTATTATTTCATTTGGATGTCACAAGAGCCCTGAGAGATACAGATCGTCACCCTCTTTATATGACAACATCACTGAAGGCTGGAAGATCAGTAACTTCTTTGGGAGGAGGATACAGGCAGTACAGTGGAAGATGAGAGAGGGAAACCGGGTTTTTTCAAACAAAGCATAGAAAAAAAATACTTTAAAGATTGTAAAGCTGATAATACCCCCTTTTCAATCCTTATCTGATTCACACTGTTCTGAGCAAACCAGAGAACATTCATATTGCCACCTTTTCTTCCCCCAGACGCCGTCACCTGCCTGAAACACATGGTCAACGCGCAATTACATCAACTGAAATGGGCTGAGATGCATACAATGCCAGCAAACTTTCCACAGGGCTTCTTTAGCACTGAACAAACCTCCTCCAGTCCTCAATTGGGCTTACCATATCGAAGGGCAAGGCGGGAAGCTGGCTGGGGTGGGCAGCAGGTTTTATTTCTAAAGCACATATGGGAAACCTTCATAAAAAAGGGGGAAAGGTCCACAAAACATGAAAAAGAGGCATTCATTCTTCAAGTGGAGCTCCCCTGTCCCGCTCTCACTCTGGATGGAAAGCATTTCCAAAGAGTCCCCGGGCAGCATCGTACTTTATAGCTGACAGCTTTAGAATCTGCAAACGCCCAAACTCAAAACCTTGTGCATCTGGAGTCAGAACTCGACATTTACCTCCAGCCCTCGGGCTGCTCCCTTTCCCCAACCTGCGCCAGAACAATGTCCTGTTTATAAAATACAGCCAAGTCTCCGACCTGCCAGCCTAGTGAGACACCCTCAGACTTGTGAGATTAAAAAAATGGGGGTTGGGGGTAAGGGAGTGAGGAACACGTGAAAAACAATCCAAGATTGCCTAAATGCCTCTTTTAACTTCTGAGGTGATGGCTGTTTCTGATAATGACAATGATTATCCAAACCTCCAGTTACTGAACACTCACTTTCCCAAATGCTTTATGCCTCATTCCTCCTCATAATGACAACAGAAGTTATTGTTCCCATTTTTGATAAGTGGACACTAAGGCTCATAGAGATTACATATTGTCATTGGTGTAACATCTTTGATGGTGGGTGGTGGGGATACCAAAGTGACCGACCCCTGGCTTCAAAACCTGAGCTCTTAATCCCCTTATTACACTGGTGAAAGAGAGGAACCCCTGTGCTTTTCTCACAACCCTCCAGGTAGAGCTTCCCAACCCTGGGGCAAGGTGTTTCTCAGGGCTTTCTGTGATGACAGGTGAGGAGGGAGAGGTGAGGAGGGAGAGGTGATCCTAGAAATATTCAGGATACTCCTGGCCCTAAGCACCCCGGAAATGCACATATACCCAGCCCAAGGATCAGTGACTCAGGAAGGAATCGACGGGGAGGCCCCCTGCCTGTCAGGATAAAAGCTGGTGTCTTCTGCTCCCACCTTGAAGTCCATAGTTGTTCATGTGGCCCTAGGAGTCGCCTCCTCCCTCTGCCCTCTGGCCTCATCCCTTTCCATGACTAGCCACAGGGAGGATGCTGTGGAATGATGGATGGACACGAAACTTTTGTAAACTGTAAGGTGAACGCCGATTAGAAATACAATCTTAATGTTCTCTCTACAACCCTCTATCGACCTTCCCTTAACCCATCCCACAGGGAGGCCATGAACGATGTCCACCTTCAACTTCCACCTCTCTAACTCTCAAACAAAAACATTCACAGGTGAAATCAGCCAGGCAGGGAGCTAACAGAAAATTCTTACTTTTCCTCTGAAGAACGCAGAGATAAAAACTTTGCCAAAAGTTCCTTCCACGTGTGGCTGTTCCTAGAAGCAAAACCCACCGACACACAACAAAAATCTACAAGACTGGAAGTCACAAGTAGAAGACAATCGAGGCGCATCGGATCACAACACCCCATTTTACCGGCAGCGAAGATACAGCAAAAGTGTTATAATTATGAATCCACAACATCTTTGGTCCCGGGAATGCAGTGTACCATAACGATCTTTGCTGATGGGGGTGAAGCACACTTACCTTTCCGGAGTTGGGAAAGACCTAGATCCTTAAATGAACCAGCTCCATGGAATAAGGACCTGGCTGTGAGCAGCAGGGCTCCCACGTACGCTGCCCCCACTGTCACCCCCAGCCGCACAGTCTTTGTGCAGAGGAGAGGCCGGTGTGTGTCTGCGCGCGCGGGAGAGCGTGTGACAGTAGGCAGGCTGTGGCCAGCGCAGCCAGCTTTGGCTGGCTTATATAGCAGCTCCTTCCTCTGTAATGGGACGCCTCGCCTCCAGACATCCTTTCCTACTTTTTCAGTTGGTGAATTAAAGGAACAGCCCTCCCAGCGGAACGGGGTTAGCTCATGAAAGACGCACTCACTCCCTGCTCCCTGCCAGGAAAAGAACCCATTTGCATACAATTTATGGCGAAAGTAGGAATTCCAGCTTCCCTCGCCTCCTCCCCTTCCCCACCCCCGACCCGGAGCAGCTGTTAGCTAGGTGTGATTTTTGCTCTGCTCCCCAAACGGATTTTCTAATTGTGAGACAGAAGCCCAGGGACTGAGAGGGAGTAGGATCCGAGGCTCCAGCTCTGCTACTCGGGTAGGCTGAAAACGCCACCCAGAGCTCGCCTGGGCTCAGGGCGGCAGCTGCTCCGCGGGCGGCACCTCGGAAAGGGGCCGAGCTCAGTTCCTGGAAAGAGGAGATAAAGCCCTTCAGAAGCATGGGGCTTTTGGGTTTCTCTGGGCCAGCTGAGAGAGAGAACTCGGGATTAGTGCTTAGCAGGTGGGGCAGTGCTGGGAGCGCAGATCTGCCCGGCTTCCCTTGTGTGGGAGGGAGCCATGCCCAGCTGTTCAGAGGCTTCACCGTCCGGCCCCACTGCCCGTGAGTGGGCCTGTCTTCTACGTTGCACTTCCTGGGGAAAGGTCTCTGAAGTTTCTTCTCAATGTGGAAAGGTGTCCGGCACACGGGGGAGGGGAAGGTAACAACTTAATCTTTGAGACATAAACTGTGCCTTTGCTCTCCAGCCTGCTGTGGATTCTTTCCAAGCTCTGAGTCATCCATTCGTTTGGTGTTAGCATGCACGGAGTATCCGCAGGGCACACACAGGCATTTGAGGCAGTGGGGAGGCAGCTAGGGCACGGCACCCACACTTGAGCTTGTCACAACACTCAGTGGTTTTGTGATAGTGGAGGGAGACGAGGCCTTGCGTAACCTGTGGCCATCGCTGGGCCCGCCTGTATGAAGTCTGTATTAGATGCTCTGCAAAGTACTTTGTGGATATTATTTCGTTACATGATCACAGACACCATATTCCAAGAGGTGCTGGTGTCGTCCCCTTTGACAGACGGAGAAACAGAGGTTTGGAGAAGTAACTTAACTCTACTTAGGCAACACACCCGGGAAGCGTTTTGATGACAACACTGGGCTCCGTAGTTCTTTCTATTACACATCACTGCCCAGGAACATTGTAGATGATATTTAAATGTTTTATACCCTATTGACTTATATAAAACTGCTTGTACAACAGTCACCATCTAAGTATGGAAAATAGATTTCTTTGTTCCGTACAGCTAAATAGGAGACCCTTGTTGTTTTTTTAATTGAACACTAATAATGAAGGCTTTATTTATCTGCCTACTTTTAATAATGAATGATACAATTCCTTGTTGTTATTATTGCTGAGGGACTCAGTTTCTCCATCTGGAAAAAGTGCAACAAGGTTAGGTCATCCCTATGATCCTTATGGCTCTGGCATTCTAAGATTCTCTGCTTAAGTGACTTTTCCCGACAGCAAGAAAGCCCATAAATAGTCATGTCATAAAACAGCCCATGTGAACTTTTGAACATTTTGGCTGATTCAAATGTTGGTTGTTTTGGAAGCTTTTAATTCTGTGTTTTAGCCAAAGTATGTTGCAGTAGCACAAGGCTGTGTCTTTTAACGAGTAGTGAATGCTTCCGTGCCTCTTTGTGTTCCAGATTCTACCAGGTTTATGTTTCAGGTTAGGGGCTAAAACATTAGAATAGTAGAGAGTACATGTCATATGGCATATAGGTTATATTCACATATAATATGTAATCAACATATATTTGCAATTATGTGTATATTTAATTGAGATAAGAGAGCATGCCAGAAAACTAGGTAATAAATATGACTTTTGGGCAAGTCCCCAACCTGACCCCCCTACTCTCGTACTATTCCACAGCCATTGACCAGGGTCTACTATGGGTGGCTTAGCCAATCAGAGGGAAAACAAAGCCAAATATCACCAGGCTGGCCCTCAAGGCAAGAATAGGCCAGTGGAGCAAACAAACAAGAATATTACTAGCATTAAACTACTATAATAGAAGTATATTCTGATAACATAGACAAGACATGACTAGCTTTATTTATGCATATTTAGAAGAGAAACGAATTTTAGGAATTTTCTCCAAAACCTATGTGGCATCTTGAGCCATGCCTTGGCTTTTGAGTAAGAGGAGCCCAGACAAGGAATTGTTTCCATCCATCCCTGACCTTTCACAGCCTCCATTACAGGCAAATGGGTCTGCATATGCTCTCCAATACTTGAACCTTGGCCAATGCTGTACTCTACCTAGAATCCTTACCTCCACCTCCTCACATAGGCTTATCATCTAGTTTTGATCCAACTTCATGATGGAACTTCCTGGATTTCTTCCATAAGAAGTGCTTCCATCCACCATAGCATTTGGGAACTCTGTTAGGATATTCATTATTTGTACTTGGTATTTGTTTTTTTTTTTTTTTTTTAAATTTTTTTTTTTCAACGTTTATTTATTTTTGGGACAGAGAGAGACAGAGCATGAACGGGGGAGGGGCAGAGAGAGAGAGGGAGACACAGAATGGGAAACAGGCTCCAGGCTCTGAGCCATCAGCCCAGAGCCCGACGCGGGGCTCGAACCCACGGACCGCGAGATCGTGACCTGGCTGAAGTCGGACGCTTAACCGACTGCGCCACCCAGGCGCCCCTGTACTTGGTATTTGTATGTCTAGGTTTTCCTCTTACACTCTAGGCTTCCAGAGGACAGGGATCACACCTGATTTTTCTACGCCTAGCACAGAGCCTTGGGTATTGCAGAAACTCAGTAAATGTTTATTGAATAAATTACATAATGGAGGGACAATTGAATGTTTGACATGCTGTGCTTTACCATTAAGTTCTTCCTTTTTCACTCACAGAACATGAGAGGAAAGCTAGATTGTTGTGTCCAATACATCCATTGCATAGATGAAGAAAGGGGGTCCACAGAGGAGAAATGACTTGCCCAAGGCTACCATGGATGCTTTTCACCCTAGACATTACAACAGAGGATGTTTATAGAATTAATAACCATTCATCCTCCTGTTTGGCAGAGGCCACACCTCTTGGCATCAAATCTCTTATAGTCTTCCCTTCTTGGTACTGTAAGTGCTTTTTTCCATGTGAGAGAGTGGAGTGAATACTTGTAAACACCTCTGCATGGAGTTCTTGGCCAAAGACTGACATTGTTGTTGCTTGTGTGTAATCTTCCCTCACGGGCTGCTGGTGGAGGCTGTGGTTTGGAGGGAACATAAGGGTTTGCCTCAGGTGAGATCATTCTCATTTCCTTGAAGGTCTGTTAAATGTAAAGCTTTTTTTTTTGTTGTTTTTCCAGACAGATCAGCCAGTGAATTGAATGTTGGCCAGGACTAGAGCTGAGACAGTCAAGCATCCATGTCCTTGAGAAGTCTGGCACCCACTTCCTATAGGATCACTTGCTTCCCACCTGCTTAGCCACTCCATTGCTCCCAACCTCCTCCTCTTCTTGGGATTCATCTAGTGTGCTAACTCCCATCCAAAAATCCCATGTGACTCTACAATTGCCAGAAATCTCTCCCAAAGCAAAGAATGAGCTCTGATCCAACACAATGGGCTGGTCATTCAGTCACATGCATTTGTTTAGCATCAAGGTTCCCCAACTTGCTGTCTGCAAGTCTTTGTTCAGTATTCTATTTATCTCTTCTGATTTTTCCTTAGATGACAAAGGACAAAAAGCTGAAAGTCATCATTGAATGAGTTGTAACCTAGAGGAGAGCTTTCCTGCTCAACTGAATAGGGCAAATCAGCTGCGTAATCAATCACTAGGTAAATTCTCTGGTCAGCATAGCAGAGCGGATGGAGCTTTGGCTTTAAGTGGGTTCAAGTCCTGATGCACATCAACTTACTGTGTGACTTTGGGGAAATCCCTTCCTTTCCTTGGCTCTCAGTGCCCTGGTTACCAAATGAGCAACCCCTAAGGATCTTAGCAACTTAAAATTTTTAAGTAAAAAAATCAAAGAAATAACTTAGAGGGCTCTGAGACTTTGTACATTCAGTTCTCTGTCCCTAGAACAACCCTCCTCGCACTTCGTCCATGGCAAATTCTTATATTATTTTTCAAGATTTACTTCATTGTACATCCAAGAACATTTACATGATCTTTTCTATTCTCATCCAGGCTTTCGTTTTTAATTTTTGAACACTTTTACCCCATTAGACCATAAACACTTTGAGGGTAGGCACCATCCTTTTCCTCTGCTTATTATAGCCAGCATCTGTTCATGGTTGGTTCCTATGCCATGCCACTTGTCAATTATTTTGAATATCATTCCTGAAAACTATGGGGTTTAGAATGACATAGATCAATGCTGAATTTTGAAGGTAAATAAACAAACAAAAAAACATACCAACTTTCTTGGAATGATTTACTGGATGATTGGAGCCTTTATTGGAGTGATTTACTTATCCATCTCCCCAGTGGAACTGTGAGAGCTCCTTCAGGACAAGAATGGTGCTTTCCCTCCCAAAGCACTGGGAGGTCAGTTAATGTTCCCATGAAATGACTTACTAACTGATTGGCTAGATGATGGAAGAGGCATAAGACTGGTAGTTTGGGGTTTAATCAACATGACCATTTACAAGGTGAATTACCTCAAGGAAATCATGTCCATTCTTCGAAACTCTGATTCCTCATTAGTGAGATGGATAAAAATTCCTACCCTGAGTACCTCCTAGTATTGGTTTAAAGATTAAGGAAGTGGAAGAGAAACTGTGATGACTTAGGCAGATTTGGGGGATGATGAATGATTTTTCCACCTAAAATCCCATCAAAAGCTTACACTTTGCATGGCTGTATTGTACTTATGGAAGCATGAGTCCCAGGTTCTATCTAAATTATTTTTTCAGGGTTAGCAGGAGAGAAAGGAGTTGAAGCCACCTGGCCCAGTCTTGTCTTCTAACACTTTCTAAAAACAGCTTCTCAGCTGGAGGCACAAGGGGAAGAGGGAGGATTCAAAAGATTAGCATTGCCCCTTTGGAAAGTCTGGAGTTGTGGATTCCCTACAGATGGCTGGAGAAGTGGTTTGGGGTATGTTTTCTGGTCTGAGCTCAGGCTGCAGTGACAGATACAAGTGAGTCAAACCGTCTTGGGGTTTAATGCAGGTCATAGGGGGAATACACAGCTTTGAAGTTAATGCAGATCAAATATCTTGATTGATTTGCCACAGCTGAGTGAGACACTTGTGAGGAAGTTTAACTTGTCCCTTTTCCTTTTATCTCCTTGGTTTTTCTTAGATTTTGTTTGTGGACAATGATAGATAACGGTAGCTCACATTTATTGAGTAGTCCCCATTAGGGGAGCCTGGATGGCTCAGTCAGTTAAGTGTACAACTGTTGATTTCAGCTCAGGGCATGATCTTGAGGTTGTGAGATCAGGCCCCACATCAGGCTCTGCTCTCAGTGTAGAGCTTGCTTGGGATTCTCTCTCTCTCTGTCTCCCATTCTCCCAGCTTGCCATAAATAAATAAATAAATAAATAAATAAATAAATAAATAAATAAATAGTCACTGTTATGTAGGCACTTTGTAAGTAGTTAAGCATGTATTTAGTTCTGTGATGTTTACAATTAACCTATTGGGTAGATACTGCCATTATTCCCCTTTTGCAGATAAGGATTAGGAGGTACAGAGATGTTAGGTATATTGTGCCAGACACAGGAATAATAAATGGCAGCAAGAAAAAGATCCAAACTCAGCCTATAAACTCCATCCCTAACTTCCTATTATTGGGGGTGCTTCCTTATGTATTTAAGTTAACAATTACCCAAAGGCAAAGCTGGCATACTTGGACTCAGGTGGACCACTGTGACTATGGAGTCTGTGAATAAAAATCTAATGAGGCAAGTGGTTAAGTGTCTCTGGGTGATCTAGCAGCAGGGTGGAGGGGAAAATTCATACTCGTCTGTGCTAATGCTGGAATTGTGAAAGTATCTGGCATGCGTTTGGTTCCCATCCTAATTCAACCACTAACTAGCTATGAAAAGAAGTAGGACCTTGGGCATATTACTTGACTTGTGTGTTATAGGTCTTTCATTTGTAAAATAGGTACAATAGTAACTGATACTTCTCAGAATTGTTCTCAGGATTTAAGGAAATACACTTAGTCAAATGTTTATCTTGCTACACTCTAAATAATCTCCAAATGGTGGTGGTCATTGGCTATTATAGGCAAGTCACTTATTCTACTCTGGGCCTTTATTTTCTCTCTTTATCATCACCTCAGAGCCATGTTCTAGAAAGGTATTGAAATAAACAGTATTTAACAGAAATAAACAGAAATAAACAGTTCTTTAACAGAAAGAACATACAGAGATTGAGATACACCTTGAGATTTCCAGGTTGACCAAAGTGAGTGCTCTGGTTACTCTATTTACTCAAACAGCCTACACAGATTTCCCCTCCATCCTGTTATGCTCATGCAACACACACACGCGCACACACACACACACACACACACACACAAGCTCACTGGGTATTTTCCTGAAGGGATATTTGATATTGGTTTTAGAGATTATTTATCTGAGAGAAATAGTGTTAGCTTCTTTTGAAAAGTGGAACTACATTTACCTATCCCTTCTGTAGTGGGCATTAAGGCCCCTGTTCTGTCATTGCTTTCTGAGTCTTTGCATATTATTCTGTTTCCTCAGTGATGCTGTAGAATTCTCCCCTATTTGGAGTCAGGTGGGTGGTATCACTTGCCTCAAAGCTGGAAGTTCCCTTAGCAGGACCCAGAGGTTGGTGGACTAGTATCACAGAGGTGTGGAATCACTCTTCTCCTTGGGGAGCACCCACGAGCTGGCCTTTGTCCTGACTGGGCAGTCTTACCTCTATTCCTTCCCTATGCCTCAGCTTCCTGACAGCAGGGGTGGTGGGAAATATACCCATTTATATTTGCTAATAACATTACAAAGCATTAATGTTACTTCTGTTCTCACATCTAGGTTACCCCCATATTACAGATTGGGGAACTGAGGTTAGGAGAGGTCAAGAGGCTTGTTTAAAGTCATATAACCAATACACGGTTTGACAGAAGGTCTCCCCAAGTGAAATACTGGGATCCTTGGTTTCCACTTTGGAAACCATATATATGGGGTATTGTTTTATCAGTTTTAGGAGATACAGGGGTATAACAGAAGAAACCCATCATTTGAAACTGGACAGATGTGGGTTTAATCCCAGTTCTGTCATTTATTCGTGTGTGAAGCATTTCAAATTCCTTCTCTGCTGTGAACCCCATCTGTGTCACTGTCTGTAAAATGGGGGTGAGAATACACACTTCATAGAGTTGACAGGAGGACTATGGTAGGCTGATTAATGGCCCCCCAAGATAGCCATGACCTAATTCCCCAGAACCTATAAATGTTACCTTATATGGCAAAAGGGACTTCACAGATGTGGTTAAATTAAGGTTTGTGCCATAAGGAGATTATCTTGGATACAATCACAAGTGACCTTATAAGAGGGATGCAGAAGGAGATTTGACAGCAGGAGAGGAGAGGGCAGTGTGATTAGGGAGCAGAGATTGAAGTGATGTGGTCACATGCCAAGGAATACTGGCTGCTACTAGAAGTTGGAAGAAGCAAGGAACAAGATTCTCCCTTGGAGCCTCCACAAAGAACCAGCCCTGTGGACAACTTGATTTTAGCCCAATAAAACTCATTTTAGACTCTGCTCTCCAAAACTGTAGGAGAATAAATTTTTGTTCTTTTAAGCCACTATATTGGTGCTGATTTGTTACAGCAGCCACAGGTAACTAATACAAGGACTCAATGGGGTAATGTCTCTGCCTGTGCACAGCAGAACCTTAAAAATGATAATTCTATCCCACTGGATTTTTTAAATATCTTCTTACTGCACCTCTTTTAATATGACTTTTTAGGCACTGTCTGGAAGACAGGGAAAGAAATGGAAATTGGAGGGAGCTCAACCTCCCCCATGAGGCTGACAGTTTTGAAGTGGCCTCTTGATGTGGGAGTTTTGCAGTGTTGAGTGATTTAGCCCAGAGACAGGGGTAAAACTGGAATTAAACATTACATCCTTATCATTCCAGAGTCAGCCTGACCTTAATAAGTGTCAGGCTTATCTGGGTAGCTGCTCATCTATAACTCTGAAAACCCATCCGCAGCATACTTTGTCAAGTCCAAAGAGCTAAGAGATCATTGTGCTGAAGGGAGAGATAAGAAAAGGAGGCTCAGAGCAGTGGCCTGCTTTGCCCACACATTGTGAATTGTGGTCAGCTGAGGCTAAAATCCAACTCTGCTTATTCTTGGAGCAATGTTTCACATGGAGGGAGCGACTTGTCTAGATTTATGTAAGACTCACAGAAACTGGAAGAGTTTATATCTTAGAAAATCCTTCACGCAGAGTTTCTAAGTAGACTTAGAAAGAAAAGATAGAAGGTGACTGAGAAGGGTAAGGGGACACTCGCCAGGCACCGCTCTTCCCCCTTGCTCCCATGAACAATCTGCAAGTCCTCTCTCTTTTGCTTCCCTCAGGTGTCCATTTCATTCAGTGACCTCATCAGATGGAGCTATCGTATCTGGGGACTGAAGGAGTCCCACAATGAGATGCCAAGCCAATCTTTCAGGCACTGTCTCAGAGAATGGCCTCTGTAGGGGAAGTTCAAAGGCTTTGTAAATTCTTTGGAACACCTGCCCAGGCCAGGATTGGACCTGACTTGCAGAAGGATGGTACACAGGGAGTGCTCTACAGTAAGTATAGATACATGACTCACTGTTTGAGACAGATGATAGAAGACTTCCTCCTTGAACATACTTTATAAGGAAGTTATAGTGAAGCCTTGATAATCCCCATGGGCAGGAGAGGGTGGGAGCCAGAATGAATCAGTGGGACAGCTGCACTGTAGAAGACCAGTGGAGGGATGATTACTTTGAAGTATATTTGCCAGTAGCCCGTCTAAGCTAGTATGGTGTTGCCAATGAGAGATCTTCTGGGAGCCTGGTTTAATGAGCACAAATCAGTAGTGAATGGATGCTTTTAAGGGAATCGGAAGTACTTTGGCTCTTCAGCAAGTTGCAATCTTGTTTGCATAATCTGACAGATGATTTATGGGAAACTGCTGGTATTCGACTACATTTGACCTACAAAGATGGCACTTACATATTAGTTCAACTAGTGAACTTAGGTCTTGCTGAGATCCCAGCACCACAGTTGCATATGCAACAAGCAGAGCCACTCACTTCTAGGAATGCAGGCTTGAACAAAATCTGCCATGGCCAGAGTCGAATGAGGCACGCAGTGGTTCCCAGATGTTCTGGGACTTGTAAGACCCTTGGACTGCTGAAGAAACCAGGAACAACTCCCCACCAGAGTTGAGATTAAACTGTACCAGATACTTTGTGACTTTTATTTTATTATTATTATTATTTTTAATTTTACCAGTTACTTGAGTGAGGACATAGAGCAGAAAGGTAGAGTTGAGAGAAATGAAGAGAAATAAGGAAATGAGATGTTTCCTATGGTCGAATATTGCAGAGTATTGTATCTACTACAGGACTATAGACATAAAACTACCAGCTTATGCCCAGCCATAGAAAATGCCAACTTCTGAGGCACCTGGGTGGCTCAGTCGGTTAAGCATCCGACTTCGGCTCAGGTCATGATCTTGTGGTTTGTGAGTTCAAGCCCGCGTCGGGCTCTGTGCTGATAGCTCAGAGTCTGAATCCTGCTTTGGATTCTGTCTCCTCTCTCTGCCCCTCCCATGCTCATGCTCTGTCTCTCTCTGTCTCTCAATAATAAATAAATGTTTAAAAAAAAAAGAAAGAAAATACCAACTTCCTTCTTCCTTCTCATTGAGAACAATCAAAGAGAAGTGACAAAGGAAGTTGCTTTTCAGGGGAGTTGTATCATGGTCGGAGGGATGAGACCTGTAAGTCTGCCAGACTTCCCAATGACCAGGCACCTGCTTTGGAGGCTAAACCCTCTGGCTATGAGGTATCTGGCTATGAAGCCACAGGCTTAATTAACTGTTTCCTTTGTGTATCAAGTGTTCCCTTCTCCAAAGGTGTGGAGGTTAGAGAATGGAGAGTTTGTCTCCAAGACTTCTAAGTCCTTTTGCTCTCTCTAACCCTAGCAATGCAGTAGGAACATCTGGTTTCCTTTGGGTAGCTGAGAAAAATGCCCAATGGCAAAATCATTCTCTAGGTCTCGAATGACCCAGCAAGATTTAACCAGCACCTTGAACAGTGGCTGGCACATAGTAAGCACTCTATAGATATTTGTTTTATGAATGGTTGAATCTAATTATCTTTGAAGTACAAGCTTGGATGTGAAAAATCTGGCTCACATTTTTTCCTGATAAAAGCAGCCAATTGAATACAGAATTATTGATTGCCTACGATTTTCTGTAGCAATAAAAATAAGGGCTGCTATCTTTTGTTCCTGACTGTTGGATGTTGCTTTTTACAAATTTTATCTATTGGACTCAGACATGTATCACACCTTGGGTACGGGTAATGGGACCTTGTCACAAGGATTAAAAGGTGACCCATCCAGTACTGCAGGTGTTTATAGCCCTGTGGGAAAAGACAGACACAGAAACAGGTAATTGCAGAACAATATAATATGTGGTGCTGTGTGGGGCACCTGGGTGCCTCAGTCGGTTAAGCGTCCGACTTCAGCTCAGGTCACGATCTTGCGGTCTGTGAGTTCGAGCCCCGCGTCGGGCTCTGGGCTGATGGCTCAGAGCCTGGAGCCTGTTTCCGATTCTGTGTCTCCCTCTCTCTCTGTCCCTCCCCCGTTCATGCTCTGTCTCTTTCTGTCTCAAAAATAAATAAACGTTAAAAAAAAATTAAAAAAAAGTGTTGCTGTGAAAGTCACCGTGAGAGGCTATGATAGGGATGCAGAGGTATAGAGAACCTAAGTTTTTCCATTGCTTGAATGCTTCCAGTATCAGGAGATTCATTACCTTACAAGAAAATGCAGGGAGAAAGAGTGCATTAACGTTCTCTATGTAGTTTGCATATTTTAAATGAGTATCTGTTATGTGCCACACACTAAGTCAGGTGCTAGGCAGGCAGAGAATAAAAGGCGCAGTTCCCACTCTCATTGAACTTTCTGATTCGTGGGGAAGATGGCCATTCAACACATAAATACACAAAAAATATATAATTACAAACAAAACAGTGATGGAGTGTGACACAACAAGAACCCAGTGCTGTGAGGTGCTCTACATGAGTTCTCATTTCCTGGACTTAGTTCAGTCTGGAGGGGTATTTTTTAAAACTTCTATTTTTAAATAATAATCTAATTATTCTGTACACAAGACTAATTTCTCCAGAAAATACTAAGATATTTAAAAATGCCTTGCTATTTATAGAAAAAAATAACATAAACTACTTTTCTTCATTAATGACACGGGCTTTCTTTGCAATTTACACAAAGGGGATGTGAGTTTTCACTTTACTCATTTAAAACGTATTTATAGGGGCACCTGGGTGGCTCAGTCAGTTGGGCGTCTGACTTTGGCTCAGGTCACGATCTCCTGGTCCCTGAGTTCGAGTCCTGCATCGGGCTCTGTTCTGACAGCTGGGAGCCTGGAGCCTGCTTCGGATTCTGTATCTCCCTCTCTATCTGCCTCTCTCCTGCTCACACTCTCTCAAAAACAAACATTAAAAATATTTTAAAAAATAAAACATATTTCTATAATATGTATTTTGTACTATGGACTTGAGTGCATTACAGATGGTAACTCACTTAATCCTCATAACCTATCAGAGAGGTGTTACTATCATTATTTCCACTGTACAGTTAAGGAAACCGCTTAGGAACTCAGAGAGGTGAGATAACTTGTCTAAGACTGTGCTGACAAATGGCAGGACCAGGACTCCATCCAGTTCATGTGGCCCCCAGAGTCCCTGCTTATCACCACTATCCTGCCCTTGAAGAATTACCAAGGCAAACGAACTCTGAAATGTGCCCATCTAACTGGCACGAGAGCTGAGTATTTTAATCTCTACTTTGCTGAGGAGTTAGCTCAGGCTCCCCATTGTAAAGTGCTTTGCCCAAATCCACACAGCTGGTAACTGTCAGAGCCGGAATTAGATCCCAGCACTGTCCAAGGCCAAGTACAAACTTTCAGCTCCACATCACCACTGAGGAGCCTCGTGGTACACGGGCCACCGCATCCAGGGACAGAATATTAGAAAGACAGTCATTGAAATGTACTCTTTCTCTTTAGCATACTATTTGCTTTATGTGCCTTTAACAGGTACCACTGACTTAGGGGTGAATTATGTGCTATCTCGTGCTGATACATAAATGTGGGTTGTTTAGTCTTGTTTAAGTAAGAGCATAGGAAGTCTGATTCTTCCACTCAAATCCACCCACTTCTGTCTAGGCTGATGCTGAATGTTGAAGTTCTCATAAAATACTCACTGGTTTAAATCACAGAGTTTGAAATTTTTATGATGTTGCATACAGACTTCAAAATAATGCACTAAGATTACCCAATGGCTCTGAGTTGGGACTTTAAATCATGCAGACCTGGGTTCAAATCCCAGCTCTATGACTTTTGAGCTTCATTCTTCTGGGCAAGACTGGTCACCTCCCTGGGCCTCAGTGTTTTCATTCATGAAATGGGGATAAGAACAGTGACATTCGGGGCTGTCGTTAAAAGCCAGTGAGATAAAGCACTTAGTACCATGCTTAGGACATAGAAAGTGCTAATTAGTCGGTAGTTATTATTGCTTCTAGATTTTTCTCTTTATTGAATAAATGTCATCTGAACTATCGAATAAAGCTTCCTTAGCAGCTTTTGTTTCATTTCTAAAACTAGATAAGGAGCTGGGGACTTACTGTAGTTTACTTACCTCCTGAATTCTTTCCCCTGCCTTTAATAAAAAGGGGTCTGATTTGTTTCACTCTTTGGTTTGTGTCAGTCGTTCTGAACTGGGTAGGAAGGGATTTTCCTCCCCAGGGGGCATTTGGAAATGACTGCAGATATTTTTTTTATACATTTATTTATTTTTGAGAGACAGAGACAGAGCGTGAACAGGGGAGGGGCAGAGGGAGAGGGAGACACAGAATCAGAAGCAGGCTCCAGGGTCCGAGCTGTCAGCACAGAGCCTGACGCAGGGCTCGAACCCACAAACCATGAGATCATGACCTGAGGCGAAGTCAGACGCCAAACCGACTGAGCCACCCAGGCGCCCCTGACTGCAGATATTTTTGACTGTCACAGCTTGGGTGGGAGCGCTACTGGAAGCTAGTGGATAGAGGCCAGGGGTGCTGTTGACCATCCTGCTATGCATGAGATGTCCCCCCAACTTCCAAAGATGTAGGCAGTACAAATATATCAGGAATGCTGAGACTGAGGAACCCTGGTTTATACCCTCTAGCTCGCAAGCGCGTGTGCACACACACACACACACACACACACACACAAACTCACACTCATCCCAAATCCATGCCTCCATGAAGGGAACAGTGTGCAAGAGACCGGAGTCCTGAGTGAGCTCCAGGATGATGTCATGCTGGGGGGAGACCCACACAGGCCTGCGGTGAGACACAGTACACGTGGGGGATCTCACCATTTCCGCACAGACCCCTCACTTCGCAGTCACCACCGCCTCATATCCTGCTCTGGTCCCTCCTGGGAACGTGGGAAGCCTCACAGCAGATGGGGTTTCGCTTAGTCACATTCTCTGTGGTCAGATCGGATTACATCCACAGCAGCTTTGGCTCTGAGAGACCCACAGTTGCCTGGTGCTCTCTGGGCTGGCCTTTGACCTTCCAAAGCCAAAGGCATCCCAAGATGAGCAAGGAGAGGGGTCTGTCTGCAGGTCTATCTATCAAAAGGGAGAAAGGTGAGAAATAGAAAAGAGGCAAAGGATGCTGGAATCCTTTTTTGAAGGCAGGGACTGGGTGTTTCTCTGTGTGTATTTCTTGTGCTTATCACACCAGGTGCTAAGTTGTCTGTAATTTTTAAAAAACGAACACATAAATTATAGAAATCTTGAAGGAGTTTGTATTTCACAGGAAAGAGTAAAATGGGTGCTAATATTAAGTGATTAAAATATTCCGTATACTAGGTTATGTGTTTAACAACTATTATTTCATGTTAACTCTGAAACAGTGATGTGTAGATTACCATCTCCACTTGAGAGCTGTTATAGGGCAAGTGAAGCTGGGTGACCCAAGGGCACAGAGCTACTAAGTGACAAAAGCCTCTAAGTGACAAAGTGAGGGAAACAAATTTTATGAAGAGCTAGACAGTCCCTGCCACAGTGGGGATCAATGAACTTGTTCTTGAATTTGGAAGAGATGGTCCAGGATATAGAAGAAATTTTGGTAGGTAACAGATCTGGCCACACCCCTCAGATCTCACCCTTCGGTTGATTACTAATTCTTTCTATGTATGGACCTCCCTCCTGGGTGGCAATAGAGACAAGGTAGTGAGCAATCCTCCCCTGGGGTTTGGACCAATTTATAGGATGAAAATAGAATTCTTTCAGAAGAAGGATTAGTGGGGCCCTCTTATCTTTGTTCCATAGGAATGTACACTTTGTAATTAACTCATTGACTCATTCCACAAACATTCGTTTGAGCATACTATGTACAATGCTAGGCAGTGGGGACCTAAATATCCAGTCCCTGCTCTCGAGGAGCTGATACTCAAGTGTGGAAAAGATGAGGAATGGGGTTGTTACAATCCAGCAGAATGAGTCCTGTGGCAGAGGTAGGAACAACCTAGATGAGGATCATCTAACCTAGGCTGGACAGAGGATTAGCTGATTTATCTCTACGCCGAGTCTTAAAACATCTTCAGAGCAAAGCAGTTTGGAAATAATGTTCTGGTAGAAGACATAACATGTGCAAAGGCAAGGAGGCATGGAAGAACATTCAGGAACAGCAAGTAGTTCAGGAGGGATGAATACAGGGCCCATAAGGGAGAGATATGGCTGCACTAGATCATGATGAGTACTGTGGGCACCTGAGGAGGAAGCTTTTCTGACCTTCTGGAAGTGAAAATGTCCACTTGGGAATAGGGAGTTTCATGGAACACAATGGAACTGCCCATGGCTTGTCCTGGTGAGAACTTGCTGCTTGTCCGTAGTGACTTAGGCACCACCAACACACCCAAATGCATGTCACTAGGCTAGGGACTTCCTCTAGTCACGTGTCCTTGCAGCTGTAGTCCACATACAACCTCTGCTACACATTCTAGCCTCTTACAGGAATTACGTGTGCCAGAGAGGGCACTGATTCTCTGCCCCCTTGGGTACCACTCTTGGTTTTCCTAAGGACTCTCTAATAAAATGATGTCTTCCCTTCCTTCATCCCCAGGGGACTGATAACTGTTTCTGGTCTCCAGAGAAGAAGACTGAGTCACTATATCATCACTCTACAGTGCCTTAACACCCTGTGGCCATCGGTATTCATGAAAGAGACAAATTATGAGGATGCGCTGGGAACTAGAGTTTCAGTTTCTCGTTTGTAATCTATTGCGGGATAGGAAGCAGAAACACATGGAAAAGATTTGATAATGTTAACAAATGACAAAATAGTAACTAGCTGAGCCAGGAAATGTCTTCTTTCCTCACTCAAATGAGGTGCTTCAGTTACACAGACTTCTGGGAAGACAGCTTTCTCATCTTATCTAAAATGCCATTTCATCTTCCAACACTCAGCTCAAATGCCACCTGCTCTGTAAGTCATTCCTCGATATTCTGCTCAGAACGCGTCTCTATATTTTACTTGTATCTTGTTCCTTGATTACTCACTTTGCCAGGATCTTAAATAATTGTTTCCATATGTGTCTGTCTCATGAGATTACAGAATAAGGTAACATTTATTATGAGCCTGCGTGTGCCAGGCACTGGGATAATTGTTTTACACATTTTTTTTTATGGAATCTTCTCAAATTGACTGTGGGCAGATGCTACTAGTTCCATATTAAGAGTGAGTGCATGGGGTTCCTAGATGTTAAGCCCTGGAGTGTTTAAAAATAGGAGCGCCTGGGTGACTCAGTCAGTTGAGCGTCTGACTCTTGATTTCAGCTCAGGTCATGATCTCACTGTTGTGGGATCAAGCCCTGCATCAGGCTCCATGCTCAGCATGGAGTCTGCTTAAGATTCATTCATTCATTCTCTTCCTCCCTCTCTCTTTCTCCCTCTCTCTCTCTCCTTTTGCCCCTCTCCCCGCTCACATTCTTTCTCTCTCTCTCTCAAAAAAAATAAATAAATAAAAATAAAAACAAAAACAAATGTAGGTCTCATCTCACTCTGCATGCTCCACCACTATGGCATGATAGTTCCCGAAAGTGGTAGGAACAAATATCCTTGGGATTCTTCTTTTCCCTTCCCAAGTAATGCAATATCCATCCAAGGTTTGTTTTATATTAGAAAACAAATACTAGCAAAGCTCAATAGTAGCGTAACCAGGGAGTCCGAGCACTAAATCCTGGGCTTCTGCCACAGGCACTTACCATAGGATGTGTATTGTTCTGTGCTTCATCATGATACAAAGAATTCTCACTGATGTTGTGATATATTTTAGGATCGGATTTTCAAAACTCCTCCCAAATAGTTATGTGTCACCGCATGGAAAGAGCTAGGGCATGTGGGCCACCCTGTGTCCTACCCTTTTTCAGAACTTCTTTCTTGACCTTTGGCAAGCCCCAATGTGCCTTTCCCTTGAAAGAGCTTATGAAACACAACCTTTCCTTGGGTCAATCCCTGATTAAAGGAAGTCTTTAAAAACTTGCATCTCTGTGTGTGTGTGTGTGTGTGTGTGTGTGTGTGTGTGTTGGGAAGGAGGCAAAAGTGAGGAGGTGGTTTCCACTCAGTAGTCTAGGGCCCACAGAATTGGAAAATTTCCCCCCAAAAAAGGAAATGTTACAAGAGCTCTTCTTTTGCAGAGCTTTTCTGTTTTTGGAAAAGCAGGTGTGAAAAATCCATTATGTTCTCATCCACAGTCAGAAGGTCTGCTCAGACTTTTAAAATTGTAGAGAAAGCATTTGTTAGCCTCTGTTTTCAATTAACTGGATGAGTTGGTTCTCCTGCTAAGGGAACATGGTCTCACGGAGATGATGAAGCCATCTTTACTATCCCCGGGAGAGGAAGGCTGGGGGTGGCCCTAATGAGTTAATGACAAAGTTCAAGCTCATTTAACTTCTTTGATCACTTGGTTTGCAAACACAGTATCTATTATGAGAACATATAGTGTCCATTACAAGGTGAAGATGATATAAGGATATTTATTTAATACATATATATTTATCACTTGCTCTATATTTAGCATTGCTCTGGGCAGTGAGGAATTTAGATGAACCACAGGGCTTGCCCTGAAAAGGCTTAGAGCCCAGGGAGGAGACAAGTAAAGTGACAATTGTAATCCAATGTGATGAGTGCCGTGATAGAGTGAGCAGAAGATCTACATGGGTGGAGATGGGGGAAGCTTGCAAGAGAGGTTTACACCTGAACAGAGTCTCAGACATGATTTAGAGTTACAGAGGAGAGGGAAGAAGGAAGGGAGTTGGAGAGAGACAGAGGGATCTGCCCATTCAGAATGTGGAGCTGAGAAACGGCATCCTGCATTCTAGAAATGCTGGTGGGGTGGCAGAGGGAGCACAGGGGGTGGGCTTGTGAGAAGAGCAAGGTTGGTAGGTTCTCACGCAGGCCTTGGAAGCCATGTGAAGGATTTCGATCCCTCCACCAGCTAGGTGATGGAAGGCCATTCTGGGACATCAATAAGGCAGTGACAAGGATAGATTCATGCCTTAGAAATATCATCCTGGTTGAAGTTTGAAGTGAAGTTAGGAAGAAGGAAAATGGGAGTCAGGGAGACCACTGAGGGGCTGTCATAGTCATTTAAGCAAGAGATGATGGTGGTTTGGGCCAGGGTTGGAGCTGTGGGGATGGAGTAAAGTGGCAGGTTTTAGTGACATTAAAGACAAGCTTGCCAGAGTTTGGTGACTGAGCAGATGTGGGTAATTAAATAGAAGCAGCATCCTGAAGGGGGGTGCCCAGTGGATGCTGATGCTGTTTACCGAAGTGAGACTAGGAGAAGAAGAGGATGACGACCATTTGAACCTGGAAGTTTCAGCTCAGGAATAGAGGCAATAGCAATGATAAGACTCCTTTGTCACCTTGGCCTCAGCAGGACATACTGCCTATGTTCCATTCATCTCTAGACATGGCCTGTGAGCACATATTTGTAGAAACCTCTCACTTGCAAAGGAGCCAAAGGTAGGCCAAAATCATCTCTAGAGGGGCTCTCCTCACTGGTTTGATATGCTTTCTTCTCACAGTCCAGAAGAGTAACATAGTGCATGTAAGCCAGGCTGCCTGGGTTTGCAAACAGTCAAATTCTTACTGTGGTGTCACCTTGGGCAAGTTACTTAGCCCACCTGTGACTCAGTGTATACATTATAAGGTGAGAATCATAGTTCCCACTTGACAAATTTACTGTAAAACAAAAAAAGTGTGTAGAACCATCTGTAAGGGTGGAAGTACCTGATGAACACTGATAAAACAAATGAGTAGCTATCTTCTTGGTACATTCCCTCCTCCTATTAGGGTAAAGCATTTACTGGATGCATTAAAGGCCATGGATTCAGAGCCCTTCTCTTTTTTTTTTTTTTTTTTTTGGAGGGAGAAAATGGAATTGAGAGATCCAGTGCTGGGCTAAGCTTTATTTTCATGTGAAAGTATGTGCTGTACCTCCTGCTGGAACTGCCCTTAACTTTTCACCTACTTAAAACTTGCTCACATATCATCACCTTTTGTAGGATCACTCTATCCACCCTTCTCTGATCCCTAGAGTCTTCATGGTTCTTCTAATATAATGCTTACTACAGAGTATCTTAATTATTTCCCATGAGTTTATCTTTCCTTTAGTAAACTCTGAGTTCTTCAGAGTTTCTGAATCTTCTTAGCCTTGGAAGTTCTAGATCCTAACCCAGAAGTTGGTGCAGAGTGAGTGTCTAGGTAAGGCTTACTGAATGATTCAATGGATAAATAAACCTGCTTAGAACTGAAGCAACAGTAGACAGACAACATGCATTTTTTTCCCTCCTGTCATCTCCTTAACTTGCCTTCATCCCAGTTCAACAATCTTCCCAGAAAGGAGAACATCTGGAAATGACCAAAGAAGGAAAGGGCATCCTACAAAATGATTTTAAAATATTTATTGTTTTGCATGTGTTCTCCAGATAAGGCATTGATTCCAAGGCACCAGCGTTATATTCTGTAATTAAAGAGATTTTTTTTTTTAACCTCTCAGCAAAAAACCAGGGTTTAAAAATCTTTCCATTTCCTAAGGCAAGATAGGGCACCCAGTTACAAAGGGTAGCATAGGTTCACGGGCAGGAACACTAGACTGGGGTTGACAAAGAGGCCCAGATTTACTCCAATCTCAGCCTAACATGACAGGAAACATCTATACTTAGAAAATGTGTCATCTTTACCTCTTTTATACAGATCGGTTTATCAGTAAATAGTGTCCTTTTGAACACCTACCATTTGATCTGCCCTAATATAATTATTGAAGAGAATTTACTGTGGCAAAATACAGTAGTTTTCAATAATTTGCTTTTTACCCTCTAAAATAATCTTGGAAAACCATGTACCTTTCAAGTTGACAAATGCTTTTATGGTACGTTTAAATAGTTGCAAAGGACAGAACTTCAAGTATGTTAAATACATATCATTTAAAAATAAAACTCTTTTAAATAGATTTGATAAAACCAAACTTCTGTTGTGATTTGATATCATTTATCCATTAAGAAATATATGAATAAGATCTTTCTTAATAGCTGAAAACTTACATAGTTCCTTTTTCTCCTTAAATGTGTATTTCCATTCAATTTCCTCCACAGTTTATCATAATGCGGTATATTCTTATATTTAAAAGTCTTCCCTCGATCATGTTATCTTATTCCTCTAAAACAAAACATGTACATAAATTGATATTAAAATTTCTTTAATGTTCGGTAAGTGTAAGTTTCTAGCACAAGACAATTTCTTCTGGAGTGAATTATTGTAACAATTATTAGAAGTACTAAGTTGACAACTCCACTATACACTTAATGAAATTTTGATAGGAGCTCCTGAATGGCTCAGTTGATTAAGCATCTGACTCCTGATTTTGACTCAGGTCATGTCTCATGGTTTGTGAGTTCGAGCGCCACATCAGGCTGTGTCTGGCAGTGGGGTGGCTGCCTGCTTAAGATTATCTCTCTCCCTCTCTCAGCCCCTCCTCTGCTCATCTCTCTCTCTCACTCTTTCTCTCAATAATAATTAATTAAAAAATTTAAAAAAATAAGATTTTGATAAATACTTATGACAGGAAACAAAGTTTTATTGGAGATGTTTTCTGAATAAGATGAATTTTCTTCAATTAGATCATATATCTGTTAAGGAATATTCACTATTGCTAACCTGAGATGGTATTATATGAATTCCATTCCAAGTTTTCTTGTCTTTTTTTTTTTTTTTTTTTGGTTGTAAGCACTGAGAAACCCATTCACAGAAATGAATAGATGAGAAAAGAAGAACTTTTGTTATAGCAGTGTTATAACCTTCTACCAGGTTGTATGCCAAAAATCCCATAGGAATAATCATCAAAAAGAATTTTTAATAATTTTTCAACTGACATTTTAATTAGGTCCCCCTTTAGTTTTGTGAACAAAGCATTGGAAGTCACATGACTTGAAAAATAATTTGCTACTAGATCATCAGTCATTCAACAGAACTTTGAATTGTACTTTTGTTTGGTCTCCTAGAGATTTTTATACCCCAAGGCAACTCAAGATGAGTGAGAGGTATGGCTTCCTTTTGTAAAGTGAGTGAATGGCATTTATGAAAAGAGACTCCTTATCTTCAGATTCTTGAGAAAGAATACAAATCAAAGTTGAGAACCTAAAAATTCCCTTAAATCTATTTGCCAACTGGAGCCCTTAGAAAATCCTTGAGTACCTCTGTGGGTATAGTGTATTGGAGTTTGAACATTGTGAAATGAATTATATCATTTCTGTAATTAAATTAAGACTTCCCAGAGAGGCAGCATGATTGTACAGGTAGTAATAAGATAACAGTGCAAAGCAGCCAGAAGTCAAGTTCATATTGACTTATATGGACCCGATTCTATAATTCAGAAGTGGGAAAAACTAACTTGTGTTTCTGCAATCTGGGTTGGCTTCATGAATGAGCTTGGATTCAAATGAATCCTTGAATTATGGAAACAGAATGTTAAATCTGGAATAAAGTTTAGAGATCATCTAGTCTGGAGAAGGCAATGAAGCATTATCTTCTTTTTAATGTCTATTTATTTATTTTTATTTTTGAAAGAGAGAGAGGGCAGGGGAGGGGTAGAGAGAGAGGGAGAGAGAATCCCAAGCAGGCTCCACACTGTCAGTGCAGAGCCTGATGAGCTGTGAGATCATGACCTGAGCTGATATCAAGAGTCAGACTTTTACCTACTGAGCCACCCAGGCACCCTATGAAGTGTTATCTTCTATACTGGCTTGGATTAATCCTTAGTGACTGCTTGGAGTTCTACATCAAGAAGGATTCAGAGGAATCATCTATAGGAGAGAATGCTATGACTGATTGGTCACGCCTGTCAGTGGAAGCAGGAGAGAAGTTGCACAGGTGCTCTGTATAAGCCGCGCCTGGCATAGCACAGGGACCACAGGGAGAGCTGAAGCCCAGTGAGGGCAGGAAACTCGATCAAAATTCCACAGCTAATTAGTGGCAGGATGGGAAGAATTATTTTTTCTTCATCGTTTGGTGTTTGTTGTGAATTTAATCATATTTGCAACTGGAAAGTGGACATTTTCAAGCTGGAAAGGGAGAAAATCTTATTGTGCAAATATGAACTGTTCTTTCTTTTAGGGAGCTTTTAGGTTCCTTTCACATTCATTCTCTATGGCTATTTGCTTAGAGAAGGAAATAGGTCAGCCATTATGAGGATGCTGAAAATGCTGGGTGGTCTTAGGTGCCCATCCAGAAGGAGCTCAGGAAAAACCAAAACCGTAAAAGCAACACTCTTCTCACCTGGCTACTGGTCCTACGTCACCCTGGCCCAGAGGTGCAGAGTGGAGTTAACAGAGGCTTGCGAGGCCTATTACTGTTACATCTACCGAAGGTTTCCACTCATCTCGCACACTCACAGTGCCCTGATGAGTCCTTTCACCACATGAATATTATCAAATTGTAGGACTGGGGTGGGAGTAGACAGAAGTATAAGCAGAGGTACAACAGGATTATACACTGATGGAGGGATTAACTTCATATATAACAAATGGATTTTACCATACATACTGAATTGCGTATTGCCTTACAACTCCTTTTGGACCTCTTTCCACATAAATCTCCATGTGCCTCATTCTTTTTTAGCTGTAACATCACATTCAGTTGAGTCCAGACTTTTGACAGTGTAAACAATGCTGCAGTAAACATCCCTGTGATTTCATCTTGGTGCATTTCTGAGAATTTATTTGAAGGATAAATTCCTAGAAGTGGACTGGCTGCAACAAAGCTTTCAATTCTCACAGATCTTGTCACATGGGTTTCTCCTATTACTCTTCTCAAGAGGTGATATCAATTTACACTCCAAACTATGGTATATGGGAGTGCTGGCTCCCTCACATCCAACCAACACTAGGTATTTTCAAAGGTAAGAACAGGATTTGAATAGTTACAGTTTTGAATTAGACTTGAAGCCTCCCTCTTGGCTGCCCCCACCCGTGTCTCCCCAAAGCAATACAGATGGGTGACGGCGAATGCCACAGACTCTGCTCAAAAGGCTGAATGCTCCTGCTTCAGTGGGAACAGGGGGTGTTTCTTAAGTCTGTGCCCTACTTGGCATCTGTCCCTGACAGACCCAGCCAATGTGGGGAGCCAGCCGCTCTGACGGTAAGAAAGAGTGGATTGGAAACAAATTGATCTTTTCACAGCTGGCCGTTCCCTTCTTTCCCTTCAGCTTGGACCCGGCTCAGAATAAGGTCACTGATGTTCTGCTGCAACAAAAATGGCATTATTGAGGACTGACTCCTTTGGGGGAAGTGTCATTCCCCAAGAATTGCCTCTGTAGTGTCAACCATGACAAGCCCGGAGACAGCATAGCTACAAGTCTCCACGGGTCTCCAAAGCAACACCCAAACTGTCCATCCTGTTGACCACGGACTCTTCTGTTGATGTCTACAACTTTATTTAAAGGATGTCAGATGACTCCATTCAACAGACTATAACCTCTTGTTTATCTTTCCTGGAGGCCTGTGGTCAGAGGATGGGAGACTTTGGGATTCAAAAGGAAAAGAACTATGTGAGCAACAGGGGAAAGGATCTAGTGTTTATTTCTAGCATCACCATCTTATCACTGTTCATCCTATTACTCTTCTGCTTTCTTTCCACAGTGCTCACTCCAGCTGAGAGAAATCATTTGTTTATCTTTTTATTGATTGCCTCCCTTACTAGAGTAAGCCTCAGGAGGGCAAGGCATCATTTAGTTCACAATTGTATCATCAGTCCCCAGAGTACCATGTGACCCATTGAAAATGCTTGATACATCTTTGTTGAATGAATGAGTGAGTGAATGAATGAATAAAGCAAATGAGTACCTCCTGTGTTGCATAATTTTGGGCATGCAATGCCATTTAATATTTAAATGTCATGAGGTATAAATATTTTCATTTATGGCTAAGGAATTTGACTCTGAGATTAAATAACACTTCCAGAACCACACAACTGGTAATTGGTAGAACGGACGTTTTCATTTAGTCCTGGCTGACCCAAATCCTATCTTCTAGGCCACTGGGATTCTGACTTTTGAAAGTTTAAACTGAAAAATATTACAGGCTTTTGCAAGCAATAAGGGATACGGTCATTGGAGACATTGCCAGGTGAACATGATGTGCTCAAGAAGAACAGATAGCCCTCATTACCCTCACCACAGTGAGCAATCCCCAACACCTTAAGTGCTTATTAAATTTATATTCATTTGGGGACAACAGTAGGGCCAATTTATATGAATTTGCACAAATTTGGGACCTCTGCACTGAGTAACAGGGGCACTCTAAAAGATCCTTATGTTAACAGTGAGAGACTGTAATGAAGGGCACTAATATTCTACAAAGTTATGTTGTGTGCAAGGAGTCATGCTTTAAATATGTGATTTCATTTAGTTCTTACAACAGCATTTCTCTCTTCTTTTCTTTTCCTTTCTTTTTCTTTCTCTTTCCCTTTCCTTCCCCTTCCTTTCCTTTCTCCTTCCTTCCTTCCTCCCTCCCTCCATCTTTCCTTTTCTTTCTTTTCTTTTCTTTTCTTTTCTTTTCTTTTCTTTTCTTTTCTTTTCTTTTCTTTCTTTCAACAAGAATTTGGAGATTTAGGTTGGGTAAGCAATATTTAACAGTAGGACCAACACTTGAACCTACAGCTTTATATCTATAGAGCCTCTCCTCTTTCTACTCACCGTGCCACTGAGTATTGGGCAGGACTATGGTCTCAGTTGACCAAGTACAGTCATAGGCACAGAGGGTGCTGCATAAATGTCCAATTGGCAGACCCCTAACAGTCTGGTCCTCAGCCAGTGATCCCCAGGGCTACTTGGGGATTGGCATCATGCCTGGTATGACTTTATGCTTTAACTGTTTCTTTTGTTGGCCAGCCCCCTGGGGGAGCCCTGTCTCCTCCTTGAAACCCTGTGCTGGAATGAGAGGTCTCCACAAGGGTTCCAGAAGCCCACACTCAGTGCTGTGGGTTTTTTTTTCCTGAGAACTCTCTGTAAGGTAATGCTCTGAGATCAGTCCTTCCAGCTCCCAACTCAAAGATCCACAAACTCCAGGCTCCCAGGGGTTTTGAGCTGGCAGTTATAATGAAATATTAGCACAGAAGAAAATGATTTTTTTTTCTATTTTGGGTTTCTAATCAGGACAGCATTGCTATGGGATGATTTATGCACTCATGAGTATTTTCAAAAAGTTTCTTTTAATGTTCCTTCTCTAGCCATTTCTCTTATCACTTGGGCTCAGCTTGGTGCTACTCCGGAATTTGCCTTTTCCCCCTTCCATCTATAAAATGCCAAACATATGTCCCCAGTCTGGCTCCATGAAACTGAGAATCTTTGGAAAACTCCTTAGAAAAAAGCCCTACAGATTTTGTTTTGGACAAAGCCAGCCCCAAAGAGGCACTTGAAGTATCTGGAGATGAAATGGTCGTCTGAAATAATAAAAACCCTAAAAAAATAAAAATAAAAGGGACTTTCTCCAAAACATTGTGTTCTTTATTAATTGTCCATTCAAGCAATCATTTGACAAATTCTCATTAAGTATTTACTCCATGTTAGACATGGTGCTGAGTATGAAGAACATAATAGTAAATCAGATAGAGTCCCTTTCTTGGGAGCTGATGGTCTAAAATAGCAGCCAATCGAGTACTGCAGAGCATTCCCTACTGGCCACCCCTACCTTGTGAGTCCATCTTTGACAGCTCTTCCCTCCTGGCACCACTGTTCTCATCTCATTTCCCATTTAGTGCACAGCCCACATTATATGTGTGAGAACACTAAGGTCAAGAAAAGTGAGGTGACCTACACGTGATCACATGAAGTGTAACTGTCAGAGTTTGGGCTTGAATTCTAGTCCTCTTACTTCCTGTCCAGTATTCTTTCCTCTGGACTTTAGGGATATTTGAAATTCATCTATGAATCTCCTCTTGCCTTCTACCCATCCAAACCCATTCAAACTCACGCAGACCCACTTTCCTCCAACCATATGAGAAAGCTAATGCCCCCGATACATCACGTTCTCTGCTGCCTTTGTGTTTTTACAACTACTATTCTTAGGCTACCACTGCTACTCTCAGAAGTAATAGCTAATACCTGTTGAGATCCTATTCAATGTCAAGCACTACTTTACATCATTGATTCAATATTCTGGACAAGGATATAGGTTCTCTTATTATCTCCACTTTGTAATTTACAAAACTGAGGCTCAGAGACATTAAGTAACTTACTCAAGAGGCTGGGGTTGAAATTCAGGTAATACAGCATCAGAGCCTATGTTTCTCTTGGGGCTCTGCAAAAGTCTGTTGAATGACTGACTGGAAGACTGACTGAATGAAACTGAGTTCTTCTGTTGCTGTTTGTGAAACATCATTTTGATCAGAAGTCATAGGGAAATTATTATCTGCTAGAGATAGAAACAGAAGTTTCCTAAATTAGGTTGGCCAAGAATCTTCATTTCAATCTATTCAACCCTTACCTCTGCACCCATTATACATAAGCATTAACTATATGAGATGAAAGATAAAGTGATTTATTAAATTTATTCATAACTCAGCACCAAGAGCACATGAGGATGAGCATATGCCTGTGCACACATTCTGATGTTCCCTGAGACGCTCATGCTCCTCTTGAAGAGAGCAGTGGGAGATGTTTACACAAAGGCCCTTGGCCTGCCCTCCTACATGCCTGGGAGAGGGAGCTGCTAGAAGTGTGCCAAGTGAGGAGTTCCATGCACAGTGTGCTTAGCTCAATTCTTCAAAGGGTCTCCAACATTTATGAAGCATAATAAGAAGTAACATCATTCCTGACATTATGGGGCCATTGATGAATGAAGTACGTCTATGGAAAGACAAATACCTTCACATGTTACCCATTTCCAAATCCTCTAGCAGCATATCTAAGAAATTCTCATTAACTCTACTTCACAGTTACCGGATCTACTCACTTGGCATTTCCCCCAGTGGATCCAGAGCCTGTGCTTCATCTCCTCAGTTCCTCCAGGCTCCTGTCATACAGTACCAGAACATTTTGCTCCCACAGCTGTTGAAAGAGACCCATCGATGTAGCCAAAGGAGTTGCTCAGCATCCTAAAAGCAAGACCAAAAAGAGCGGAAAAAAAAAAAAAAGGAAGTTATCATTAGTAAGTGATTGACCTCATTCTGTAGGAATTCCTTTTGGAAAGGGAGCTGCAGAGTGTTGTGACAGACGGTAAATCATCTGTAAGAATGTTTACCATGGAATTCTAGCAAAAGAAATGGCTCAAGAAACTTCCTGGGTACACAAATGGAGTCTGCTCAGAGGCCCCAAAGGGGACTTGGAAAACTTGAGTTGTGTGACGGAGGCTGTCTACTCTAATGCTGAAGCTGCAGCAGCATTTGAGTTACCCAACATGCTAGGAAGGTGTTTTTTAAAAACAAAAAACCAAAACAACCCTTCTGGTTCTTCAGTCAGCTCCACTTAAAAGACTAGTTGTGGGATATATGAAGAAGTGCAAAGCAAGCCTACAGTCTACCGAGTGTAGGCTAGGAATTACTGTTTTAATTTTACGGAGGTTTAGACTGATTTTAATATTGCCTAAATTCACAAGGTTTGTAAGTTTCAGAGTCAGAGTTCAAACCCAAGTGTATTTGACTCCAAATTTTCCAAGTTTGCCTTTCTTGAGGGCAGGGTTATGCATTCTACATATTTTTCTTACTCAATTGCAATATTCACTGACCAAGGTATGTAGAATTCTGGAACATCAAGGTTAAAAAGCACCTTTAGACATCCCATGGTCTAATCTTTTCACTATAAAGATGGGAATGGGCCTGAAAGGAAGGTTATCATCCTTGTTCATTCTCACATAAAGTCCACAGCCAGAATAGAGGTTGGCTGTCCCTCAGCTAAAAAATGTTCCCTTTTGACCAGGAATATCAATCTGAATGGATACTTAATGTATTTTGCTGGTTGATTTTTTTTTTAATTTAATTCATGACAGCACAATCTCCCCTTCTTCTAGAGAAGTCATTGCTAAATCTGAAGAATCCATCTTCTGTCCCACTTTTCTTTTCTGGCTGGTAGTTATCAGCATGTAGTGTATAAAACCTTTCTCCTTTAGTCCAGTGAACAAAACGCTGTGTAACATTGGGGAGGGAAAGAAAAAATCAGCTGTCAGCTTTAGGAACTTACTAACAAGTGGGAGAGCCAGACATGAGAACATTTTATTTTAATTCATTATATAATCACATGGAATATACATCCAGGGGTTATAGAAGCAGAGATGAGGGGCACCTTCCCCTGCCTGGGAAAACAGAGGAGTCTTCTTGGAGGATAAATGAATTAAATCAATTTAACGATTTCACCCATCCACCAAATATTTTTTGGTACCCCCTCTGTGTCAGGTACTCTTTAAGATACTAGGGGATACAGCACTAAGAAACTCAAAATATTTTTCTATGTAATGGGAGAGATGGGACATATAAATAAAGAAAATATTCAAAGTAGCAGTCATGAAAAAAAATACCAAGGCAAAGATCTAGACAATGATATGGGGTTGGGATTTATTTAAAAAAAAAAAGGAGCCAGGGAAGGCTCCTTCAAGAGACGTCTTTTGGTCAGAGAACTAATGAAGATGTACCTCAGTTATCCTTGATTACTTCTTCCCAGGCAGAGGGAAAAAACAGGACAGATGTCTTGTGTCAGAACCAGTTTGGTGCATTTGAGTCATGGCAAAAGCCAGTGTGCGGACAGAGGACCTAGTGAAGGTTACTGTTAGAGGAGATGGGGACAGAGATGCAAAAAGGGACCAGACCACAGGATGTGTAGATCACAGGTAAGTGGATAGGCAGTCAAATGGAGAAGGGCTTTTCAACCTTTTCCTTCTTGGTAGGCATCACTGGCAATGCCATGACATCAACACAGAGAAAGGTAAAGCCAAAAGCAAATGAATCATTCTGATTACCCATCCTATGACGATAACTAATATGTTCCTGCCATAGGTCAGATTCCATCAAAACATCTCTCTGGAAAATGTAGAACTCAGAACCCCTGGCCCCCACACCCACACCCACCCCATCCACTATGCATCCTACATTTAACATTTCTCTCTCTCTCCCCCCCCCCCCCCCCCCTTCTCTCCCTCTCTCCCTCTCTGGCTCTTTGTCATGTTGCTAACATCCCTTAAAGGAGATGGTACAAGTCCAAGTAAAGCTGTGTCCATAAATATTTAGACTGAATAGAAAATGTGCCAAAGATGCAAAGAATCTGTCCAGAGGGATAAGAGACCTTCTCTTTGTTCTCTTCAGGCTTGTAATTTAACTCATGGATACGTCTTTGAATAATACATAACTATCAATTTACCTAAAAGAGTTACATAGAAACCTTAGCCTCCTTGTCCTTCTGCTGTGCCCCGCATGGCATTTTCTTCCCATCCTGGGATATATAGTCCTCTTTATTTTTCCTGTTTTTCCTATATCCTCTTTCTTCTCTGTTCCCATGTTTCTGATCACATACTCTGTGCCAGGCTCTGTTAAACTTATTCCTGTGGAGTCTGTACCCACTATCACTTCTCATCCCATAATCACTTGTCAATTCATTTTAACCAGCCTTCTCCCTCCACCCTCGCTTCCCTGAGTCTGCTGCCACTGAGGTCAATCCTGTCTTCATATTACTAAGCCTGGTGCCCATCTTTCTGATTCTCATCTTCCTAGACCTCTTCATTGAATGGATCATGTTAATTGGTCCTTCCTGAAGCTTATATCTCCTTTTGGCATCTGTTTGCACCATTCTTCCACTTGAACCACACTGTCCATTTCTCCTCTTTCTCTTAAATTTTCATCTTCCCATGGATTTTATCTTTGGCAACTCTTCTTTCTTTAGTTCTATCCCTGTTTGCCACCACGCAGTCATACATGCCTGGGCTTTGACTCCAACAACTTCAATACCTCTATGTTCTGCCCAGACTTAATAGCCAGCTCCTATCTGTGGACATGGAATGCTAAGCCTCAGCCAAACCACTCTCATCTGATTAAGAGATTTAAAACTGACCATCATGCACCTCCTTTTTTTTTTTTTTTTAAATTCCAGGACAGGAGGCTCCTCCCTTCAGCTAATTTGCTAACTGACCTGTGAGTCAATGCCTTCCCCTCCTCGGCTTCAGATACCCCACCTGTAAAGTGAGTGAATTAAACTACTCCAAATTTCCTTCCAGCTTTAGATGGGCATGGTACATGGCCATAAAACAAATAAATGACTACTGTGGTTTTACAAGGCCCAATAAACAACACTCCATCCCTCTCCCCAAATTCAGAACCAAGGGCAGTATTGAAATTAGAGTCATAGTTAAACAAGAGAAACCCAATGTCAGCCTCATTAGATAAAAGTAGACTCATCTACTGGTTCCTCTTTACCTGTTTCCAAATCTTCATAGTAGACATTCTTTAAGAAGGCAGAGAAACCATGCTCTCCAAGTAATTGCATGATGAAAATTATTCCTCTTGAATGTTTGATGATGACACATTTTGATTTAATTTAGTTTTTTCAACTTTGAGAGTAATTCCAAAGCTGGGGGAATGTTTAAACTCCTTCCAGCTGCCTATTTAGCATGAAGAGCTCTTCCCTAGACCTAGGGGTGAGAGGAAATCTTATCTTCTTTAATCAAATCAATTTAGGCTGAAAAGAAGGCCAACTTGACAGCTAGAATTTTATTAGCATGCTACGTCTCTAAGCATCTATAATTTTTTTCCTGCTTTACTGAATGAGATGAGTTGCTTGATTTTAAGTACTCTTAATCAACAAGCACCAAATGGAGTTACACATCTGAAGTCACATAAAAATAGAAAGTACTCAAGGCTGAACAGAGTTTAGAGTGTGCAGACCTTTCAGTTGTCTACAGATCTTATCATCTGTGATTTTTACAGACTAGGAAGAGGGTCAGAAAGGGGATGTGACATACCCAAGGTCACCCAATTAAGAAAACAGCTAACGTGGTATTCTAAATCTTGATTTTGTAATTTTAAGTACAATGACTTTTGCCTGCACACACCATACCAGAAAGTAACAACCCCTTGATATTTCTTTAATAAAGATTGCAATCTTAAATCAATAACACAAGTGTAAGGTCCAGGGCAATATCTAATTCAACACTGCTGTAATTTCAAAAATAAGAATTGTAAAAATTCTCCTCCTGGTCCATCTGCTTATTATTATATTCCATTGGAAGCTAACACACTGAAAATTATTTAACTTTATTTTTATTTTATATTATCTAACTTTATTTTTAAGTTATTATAATTATTCTTAGGAATTATACCAGTATTCTAATGAATTGTCAATTCTTATAGTTACTATTATAAAGCACAATTATAATAGCATAGTTTTTTAAATTTTTTTTCAGTAGATCAATAAGTACTACATGAATAAATCTCACTAAAAACTCAATAGTTAGTATTGGGGAGCACTCATCTCTCACTGCATGTGTAGAAATAGCTACTAGAGCTCCTGGAGACTCTCCTACCCTCTGACTCCCAATGAGGGAGAATCATATTGATGAGTTTGGGAGAAGTTACTGGGCATACTTAGCTCAGTGTTCTCAATGTGGTCCCAGGACAAGCAGCATCAATATCATTAGGAAACATGTTAGAAATACAAATTCTCAGCACCCCCCCCACTACTCCTAAATGAGAAACTCCGGGGGTGGGCCCAGCCATCTGTTAACAAGCTCACTGCCCATCAGATGATTGTGATGCCCACTTAAATGTGAGGACCTCAGGTTAGCTGATTTCTCCTTTCTCTCTTTGGCTCTGCCTGTCTGCAGAAGAGCTATGTTCTGGTGTGCTTTCTGCCATGTGGTTTTAAAGAAAACAGTCTTGGGGAAGGATATGTGGTTAAGCAGAGTTGCCTATGACTGGATGTTCCCGTATGCTAATTACAGGTGCAGTGTGAGAAAGCCCATGATTTCACACCATGTTCTCCAACCAAACTTTTACCTAATAAAGCTGACATTTGGATTCTGATTTTTAAATAGGACTCTATTTTCAATTATACAGTTGGTGCCGAATTTGGACAGAGGCATAGGGTGTTGTGTATTAGGGTCCTTAGAACTGCAACAATAGTCAGTTATTTATTGCTTTTTTTTTTATGGCCACATATCACATCCATGTAAAGTTGGAAGATGATTTGGATGATCCAACTCACCCATTTTACAGTTGGGGTAACTGAAAGCCCAGAAAGGGGAAGGCATTTACTCAAGGCTACTTAGGTTAGCTGGAGGTAGAAGGCTCCCAGACCGGGGCTGAGACCCATGCATCTAGCCAACAGAACTATGATGCGCCTTAACCATTTCCAAGTTGGAACAGAGGAAATGAATATTTGGAGGAGTTCATCTTACCACATTGAAGGTTTCCTAATTTACAATTCTGTCTGGAAATCATGGATGCCTCTGTATCTACCTCATTTTCATGGCCCCCTGGTGAATATGGCCTCTATCAGTGTCATATCCTTGTATTCCTGCCCCAGCTTCCTGAATCCAACTTCCTTAACAAGAATTGAAAATGCATTGCAGCTGTTCAGCATCTCTGAGGAGGGAACGGAATTCTTAATCCCAAACTGAGCTCATCCCAGGGAAAGCACGTTGTGCAATGAGGAAGTGCTTTCAACTACGACACTGAGCTCACCCCCTTTTCCTTTTAGTCATTTTTGTTTCCAGCCTAATTATTTATCCAAATCGAGTTACTTGATCCACTGCCAGAATCATCTCCTATGAGTTAACAACCTGGCTTTCAAAATTGTCTTTTGATTGATCTAATTTTTATTGACATTATGCTTTCTTCTTCCCTGATTCCTTTTATTGGTTGTCTATTTGCATACATTTTTCATCTTCAGAAAGTTGACACTGACAGCACCTGTCAGAGCCTTGATGCTGGAGGCCAACCAATTTACCTCTATTTTTATAGTTTAATAATGTCAACTAGAATTTACTGAGCAATTACTATGCATCAGATAATGTTCTAAGCATTTTGAATGTGCTGATTTAACTGATCCTTTTACTGCAACCTATGAGGTAGGTACTGTTAAATTCCCACTTTTTATAATTCTATTTTTTAATGTTTATTTATTTTGGTGGGGGGAAGAGAGAGGAAGAGAGAGAGAGAGAGAGAGAGAGAGAGAGCCAGAGAGAGAGGGAGACATAGAACCTGAAGCAGGCTCTAGGCTCTGAGCTGTCAGCACAGAGCCCAACAAGGGGCTCAAACTCATGAACCATGAGATCATGACCTAAGCCGAAGTCAGATACTTAACCAATTAAGCCACCCAGGCTCCCCCTGTAATTCCCGCTTTTTAAATAAGAAACTGAGGCACAGTGAGGTTAATTCCTCCAAAGTCACAGTTATTAAGTGGTGGAGTCAACATTTAAGCCTTGGTTATCTCAGTCCATAGATTGTCCATTAGCCCCGGGTTATACCATCATCTCTGTGCACAAGGATCTGGAAGATGTCTTTACACTCCTACCCTCTCCTCGATGTGCCATTCCTTTCTTTGTTCTATATCTACTGTGGTAAGGTTTGAGCCTAGGTCCCGTCCCAGACCATTTGACACAATGAGATGTGTGTTGGTTTACTGGGATGATGCAGCGGGGGGAGGGTCTGCTGGGTAGAGGGCAGTATAATTGACAGCCTTTGCAGAAGCCAAACAAGGGGGCACATTTAGTTCCAGTCCCATGCCAAGAAAAAGAACTGAGGAGAGAGGATTCTTGGGGAAATATCAGGAATTCGGTAAGATCCATCCTCACAGACACCTCTGGGGTCTGAACATAACCAGCAACCTGAAGTATGTGATAGAGGCAGAAGATCTTGCTGCTGGCCTTTTGCATTTCCCAGGTTGGCCCCAGGTTACAGCCAAACCCCTTGCAGTTTACAGAAAAGACACTAAAGTTCTGTTGGGGGAAAGCTTAAAATGTGCAATCCAGAGAGAATGGTTTCATTGGGGAAACCTAGCAGATATCAAAGATCTGAGCAGAACCTGGGGCACCTGGGTGGCTCAGTTGGTTGAGCATCCGTCTATTGGTTTCAGCTTAGGTCATGATCTCACAGTTTGTGGGATCGAGCCTGGCACCGGAATATGTGCTGACAGTGTGGAGTCTGCTTGGGATTCTTTCTCTCTCCCTCTCTCTCTAACCTGCCTGCACTCTCTGTCTCTCTGTGTGTGTCTCTCTTAAAATAAATAAATAAATAAACTAAAAAAAAAGATCTGAGCACAATTTGTCACTAAGAAGTGGTAAGGATAATACAAGTAGCTCTTCATAATGTGGCAAAAGGATTCACTTAGAAATGGGCTTGTTTTGGGGTGCCTGGGTGGCTCAGTTGGTTAAGTGTCCAACTCTTGATTTTGGCTCAGGTCATGATCTCATGATTGTGGAATTGAGCCCCATGTGGGGCTCCACACTGAGTGTGGGACATGCTTAAGATCCTCTCCCTCTGCCCCTCTCTCCTGCTCTCTCTCTCTCTCTCTTTCTCTCAAATTAAAGAAAAGAGAAAAAAAGAAATGGGCTTGTTTTACTGATCCAAGCAGAATGAATCTAGGGTTTATGCTTTGATTTTCAACCTAGTCTTCAGGAGGGATATAGTGACTGAGCTGAGTCTTGAAGGATCAGTAAGCATTAGACAAGGAAGGCAAGTGGCAAAGGTTTATGTTTCAAAAATAAACGACATATGCCCTTTACCAGTTAGGATGTGGTTGGTTGACAGTGACAAAAACACTAACAATGGGAAGAACAACTCTGTTTACTTTTTTCACCTATCAGGACATCTCACCCTAACAATGTCAGAGCCAGTGTCTTCTTCCCCCCCTGCGTAACAATCTCATGTTGGTGGTAACAGTTCCAAGCATCTCAGGCAGCTTCAAATCAAGAAGAAAGGAGATGGGTGACATTATTTACACAAACCTTTTACCAGAAAGCAAGAGTTCTCCTACAATACCTAGCAAATACCCACTTATGTTTAATTGTCTAGAACCAAATTCCATGACCACTCTTGGTTGCTTTTCCAGCTTCCTTAGAGGAGATGAGAAAGGGAGAATGCCACCAGGAATGTGTGGTAAGTTCGTCAACCAACAATTAGTCAATTAGTCAACCAATGATTAGTCAGGCAATATTATCCCTACTTTCCTCGGAGCTTTATAAAGGTACCATTCATACAAGTATAGAGCATAGTGTTATACTCAAAGAAGGGATAACACAAAACATGAATTTCAGGAATAAATAAATTCAGTTCATTTCAATATGCATTTAGTAAGTGAGGCCCATATGCTAGGAACTGTGTAGATATATATCAAACAACATAGAACCTGGGGGCTGGTGGATAGCTACTCAACATAACAACCCAATTGCTATGGTACATGTTAGGATATAGATACACATGGCATGAGTTGTTTCAGAGAACCTGGAGGGGAAGTACATGCCTCACTTTAGTGGGTTGGAGGAGAGCGGAAAGGAAGTCAGAGAAACTCAGGATAGTTTAGATTATGCTTAGGGAACAAATGACCCCTAAGTTTCACTCTGCAACCACAGAGTTTATTTCTCTATCATGCTATGTGGCCTTTGGCTTAGCTGCGGCTTTGCTCATTTTAACCTCAGCCTGGGACCCAAGCTGAGAGAGCAGTCTCTATCTAGAGTGTTAACTGAGTAAACAGAGAACACAGTAACCATACGTGGACTCTTACATGCTTCCTCCTGGAAGTGACACAGGTCACCTCTGTTCATGCTTCCTTGGCCAGAAGCAAGTCACACGACTCTCACAAAATTAACAGGGTGAGAGTGAATAATCTTCCATGCAAGAGGCACAGGGTGGATGAACAATAATACTGTCTACCATAGGGGTCTAGGGCAGTATCTAACTGTGCTTTCTGTTCCTTCTGGTCTACCTCCCCAAACTTCTTTTCCTAATGGTTAGTCATCAGCCTCACTTTGTGTGGCAGAGCTGTGGTCTGAGTTGAATGGCCAGAGACGAGCTGGAGGGGAGGAGCCAAAAGGCTGACTTCATCTCCACCTGGCCCAGAAAGGGAGACTGAGGGAAGAGCCCTATATCCAGAGTCAAGAAGATCCTGGCAGGATGTGGCTTTTTTGGAGGCAGAAAAGTGAATTTTACCATCTGTGTCTTTCCTAATGCTCTTGGGACAGGAGCTCTCCCAGGACAGGAAAGCCCAGGGCCCAGACCCCTGAGAAATTCTTGTTGGCAGCCAGCACTAGCTCAGCAGGTGCCAGCGGTAAGGATGGACTCATGACATGTGTGGGGCTGCAGAAGCCAGGGAGAGTGAGCCAAGGACAGGGACAATGACCAGACCCTTACTTGTTGTAAGTAGGAATAAATGTGCACAAATATGGATTTAGCACTCAAAAAGCCAGGTTAAGACTCAGTTTGACCTGAATATTTGGAGCCTTGGGGGAGAGATCATCTTCACTTTTTGCCTCCTTAGATGTTTCAAGCTCTCTTGCTTTCCTCCTGCTTCCCAGCTGTATTTGAGTACCTTGAACACAAATCCTCCTTTAAAACTGTGTCTTAAAAATAAGTTTTAAGATTAACTGTCATTAGGATGCTCACAAAGTCAGATTCCTTTCTATTTGTCCCAAGAATTATGCCCTTGGGCTCCAGAGTGGAGGTAGCTAGAGTAACTGACTAAGACCATGTGGAATTTTAGTTTTGCTCCTGGGTCTGGAATTTCCTTGAACCCTCAGGCACTCATGGACTTCTCTGGATTTCACTTTTCCTATCTGCAAAATGTATATGCTTATCATAGCTCTGTGGCTTGCCTCAAAGAACCATTTGGGGGATCCAGTGAAAAACTTTATTTGTTGAATACCTACTGAATAGCTGACTTATCTGGGTGTAAGGTTAAGTGGGAACACATTGTCATTTATAATATTTATGCAAGTATGCGGAATTTTTGTTATTGTAGTTATTATATTTGATAAAATTAGAGGTTTGTCCACAAAGGTATATAATTATGGAAGATTCACCACTAATTCTGGCATTAGAGTTTCTGCCTATGTTTTCAGAATATTCTGAAACATCTCCAATTATCCATTTTGGACCATGAACCTTCTGAAACAGAAATTGCCTTAACTTAGGTTGCCAACAGTCCTAACTTGGATTATGGCAGGCGTTTTTTATCTTGTCTTTCTGACCCCAGTCTCAACGATTCCAATCCACTCTATGTGCAACAGACAAGTGTAAAGGCATTTCACTTCTGCTGAAAATCTTCACGGCTTTCTGCTTTTCCAAAAAGCCCATGTTTTCATATTCTCTTTCCACATTCATTAAAAGCTGGACTCTGTCAGTCTCTTCAGCTCATCTCTTGACCCATTTCTTCTAGCCCCAGCAATGCTGCCCTGGGCTTCCCCACACACAAACCCACAATCTCTATTGCCATCTCTCTGAGATGCATGAACCCTTGACGAGGTCCCAGCATCTTGGGCCTTGGCATACTTCTGTCTAGAACAGCTTTGTTCCTACAACTTCTGACTTAGGTTCTACTCAAATGTGTCTTCTAGATCTCTGCTTGAAAGTCATATCACTTCTCTGGGGAGCCTTGCATGCCATTCGTCTTTTCGTTCTTCCTTCATAGCCTTCATCACAACTGGCATCTAATAATTGTATTGGTTACTACGCATTGCCTGTTTCCTTTCCAGACTGACACTAAACTTTGGGCTCCTGAGGACAAGGACAGAGTCTCACATCTTTTCCTTCTTTTCTCACTCCTTTCTCTCCTCAGGTGGTGCATGAGTTCCTACTTGGGGCCAGGCACTGCATTCTGGAGATTCTCGCATCTTTAGGCAAGCGTGCAATAACTATGAATGATAGAATGAAGCAATCAATGAATCAAAGGTTCAGTTCAAACAAGCCCAGCCTTCCCTCCCATCTAAGACAATTTAGAGACTCAGGAATATCTACACCTTTTAAACCATTTCTTTGTGTCCTATTGTTATTCTTTTTCTGATACGGAGAGATCTCCGTGGAAACAGAATGCCACATTTTTCTAGGATATATCATCTAACTGGTGAATCATCCAGGCCCTTCATCTAGCATATTATTTGACTTTTCTTGTCTTCTTGTTAGGTTGCTCTCCTGGGTAGTGTAAAAAGCATGAACTAGAGTCAGAGGGGCTATGGTGCTCATACTTACACAATATGTCCTTTGGGCAAATCATCTACCCTCATTGAGTGTCACTGTCCTTAACCATAAAGGAAATGATAACATGTTGTTTTGTGAAGAATAATTTGGAAGATGTGTAATAAGTGCCTGACACAGTCTATGGTAAAGAATGAAACATGTGGCTGCCTGTGTCTTTCACCCAACACCTACCCTGCCAGGGTAAGACTATAAAAATAACGAAGGGTGATTTTAAAACACAATAAATGGATATTATCTGCTGAGAAGATACAGCATTGGAACCACTGGCTAAAGAAAAATTTCATATTACTGTTAGGATTATTGGGCAAATTATTAAGGCTTATTGTTTTCATATATGAAATTGATCATTCATTTTCTGAGACTGTTGTGTCTACTAACTGAGAGAATGAATGCCAAGTCCTTTACCACGGCACTGTCACATGGGGAAGCCTCAGTAAATTTTAGTGATGATACTGTTGTATTATCAATCTTCATCCCATCAATCTAGACAGCTAAGCTGAACTTTAATCTTGAGATTCTTTAACTCTGACAGCTGGTCTAGACAGGCATAGATCCTGGGGGCAGTTGACAGAGTCCAGATACCCTCATGGGCATGGCCTGTAAATTAGGTCCTTTGACAGAATGTGGTGAAACAAGAACCAGACCACTCATCACTTTATTCTCAAGCCAATTGCAGAGCCCAAATGTGTTTTCTGTCACCTCTGAACCTTCCTGGGATGGGCTTTATGTGCTGGGTGCTGGCATTTCATTGCTCTCCCTCCTTTGTGGGTCTTAATGAAAAAGCTAAGCCACTGGCAACAAAAATTAGTGGTGCTGGGCATTGTTGAGCCTTTCCATGGGTTCCACAATTACACATCATTTCCAGCTATAAAAAGGAGTGGAGATGTTGGATCCTACTGCCTAACCATGGTGAGAAGGTCCTTTTACCAGAATGCATTTCTCAACATGGCACAGCAGCCAGTGATCTGTGGTGTGACCTTGCATAAGTCATATAACTTTGTGTGATCTTGATGTTCCCCACTGAGGGAAGAGATGGACACCATATGTGAGGCAGCTGAAGGTCATGGTTAGTGCTCAGGCTCTGACATGGAAAAGAATCAGGCTTAGAGTGTGGTGGGTGCCACACAGACCAGTGTGTGACACTGAGCACATTATTTGACGTTCCTGAGACTCAGTTTTCCCTCCTATTAAATAGGTGTGAGAACAGGTCCAGTCTTCTAGAGCCAATGTGAAAATTAAATGAGATCATGTATGTAAATTTCTTTAGCCAACTACCTGGTACATACTAAGGATCAACCCACTTTTGCTGTTATTAGAAATACTTACATTGAGAACCTACCATGCTCAGTATTGTCTGAGTACATTATCACATTCAATCCTCAATCCAACAGCACTGCAAAGGAGATATTATCCTAATGTTAAATATGAGAAAAATACGACTTAGGTCAAGTAACTCACTCAAAATCACATGAGGGTAAGCATCAGAGCTGGAATTTAAACTGGCGCCTCTTTGGTGTCAATGTTTATCGATTATCTTCCTACTACAAGATACTGGGCAGATGACACTTTACTTTCCTTGGCAAACGCTGAGGATAACAATTAACCAAAATGGAAGGAATTCATTTCAGATCAACAAATATTTATAGAGTATGTATGTACCAAGTGTTGTTAGGGAAAGAAAAGGAGATGGCTTGATTCTTGGCCATAATTTGTTCTTTATTTGAGGATGTGAGACAGGAAGATTGATGCAAGTGTTGAGCACTGCATAAGCCTCTCGACCCTAGGTGTTCCCAGGATCATAGACAGTTAGTTAGTTCAGGCAGCTGTGACCAAAAGACCATAGACTACGTGACTTAAACAATAAACTTTTATTTCGTGTAGTTATGGAGCCTGGGAAGTCCAATATCAGAGAGCCACAGATTCTGTATCTGTGAGGGCTGATTTCCTGGTTCATAGATGGCTGTCTTCTCTCTGTGTCTTGATATGGTGGAAGGGGCAAGAGAACCATCTGGGGTCTCTTTTTATAAGGGCACTAATCTCATTCACGAGAGCTCCACACTCAAGACAAAATCACCCTCAAAATCCCCACCTCCTGATAACATCACATTGGAGGTTAGTTTTTCAACCTATGAATCCTTCAAAGTTCCCCTTTGAGGGGAACACATTCTGCCCATAACAGTGATTTCTTGATCATGTGGTCAAAATATCTTCCAAGAGCAGTTGAGGAGCTTGTTGGAGATTCTGGGAGAGTCAGAAGAGCTGCTGTTTGTGGTCACCCAATCCTTGGGGATGTAGAGCCACTGCAAACCTCCAGGAGTCAGATCAGGGGCCCCTTCTCCAGGAGGTCTTCCCCAATGCCCAAGTCCATGCTTCCTGCATCCTTCTTCCACACACAGTGCTTTGTTACTGGCACTTCACTTGACTGTTGCTTCACTAGCTGTGAGCTCTTTGAGAGCAGTTGCTGGGGAAACAGTTTCTTCTTTGCTAGAGTCTCTCCATAGCACACTGCTTGGCACATAGCAAATGCTAGAATCTTATTACCACAGACTTGTAGGGAGAAATGAAGGTCTGCTTTGCTGGACAGATTGCCCTGATCCAGCTGGTGATCTTTAGGGGTGCCATTTCCCAGTCAGTCTTCTGGTAGAGGGATGACAAATGCTGGATCCCCCAGGAAAGCATCACTGAACAAGTCCTGAGCTTTCCCTAGAGCTCCATGTCATAGTGAGTTCCTCCTGCCCCCTATAGCCACGGGTCTTGGGACCATTGCCCCCACCTTGTCATGCTTCCTAGATGAGGTTCCCTGCATAGCCAGAGAGCTCCTTGCCTCAGGAATTTCCCTGCTTATCCTCATCCTGCAATATCTCAGGTTATCAGAGATACAGACTTCAGTGTGGTTCAGAACTAGCAGGTAGAAATATAAGCCAAAGTTAACACCCATCTTCATTTTTCAGACTATGCTGTTTCCTCTTGCTCACAGACCCTTTCTCCTTCTCCTCCTCTACTTCGATAACTCGACTGCCCTTTTGCACTCAGCATAAATTTTCCTTTGGGAAGCCTCTTTTGGCCTCCCACATCATGGCCCTACTCATGTTATAGATTAATTGTTCAATTATCTTTCTTTCTACAACGTCAGCCATCTTTAGCTTTAATTAGTTTACCAGATGAGTTTATCACCTAGAGGACTCAGGAGACATGAGAAAAACCTTTCACAGGACTGACAGTTCTTGATGGAGAACAATAGGAAGAAGAAGGAAAATGTGCCCCAGTGGGGGTCTCTAAGCCAGAGAGCACTGAGAAGCTTTATGAGTAAGACCCAAAAGGAGAAGAGACGCTGGAGAGAAGGAACGCAACAGTGGAAAACTTTACTCACTTAAAAACTTGTCCATGAGCCAGTCCTGAAATCAAATGTGATCTCATCAAAGCTTTCCCTCCTTGATCACAGCCATATATTCTGGCGTGTGCGCGCACGCGTGTGTTTGCTTTTCAGACTACACAGTGCTGTCATACAGTGTTTCAATAGTGTTGTGCATTATACACAAGAGTTCCTTTCATTTATAAGTGGGGAGTCTATGGTTTGGGGAGTGAATTGCTGAGGCTAATAGCATGAACATGAACTCCAAGCCTTCTGACTCCCATGGCAGCTGCTCCAGTCCCTTTCCATGCCTCCAATCTGAAATTTCTTCAGACACCAAAGAGATAAGTATACACCTTTGCTTCTTTCCTCAAAGAATTCAACGTGCCTTCATGCCTTGAATTTTACCATGGAGGTTTGCAATGGTATCCCATAGTAGGACCACATAGTATTCTTTACCGCAGAAGAAGACAAAGTGTAATTGAAAGTAGCAAATTAAGACTGAGGGAAGAGAAAATACAAATATGCAAACCTCACGTACTCACAGAATTGATATATTTGAGCCTCACTGGGGCTTTGGCTTTCCTGGCATCCAAAGAAAAAAGGGAGACAGGTTTAGTCATTTGTTCTTAGGAAGATAATAGTTTCTTAGCCAAATAAATCATTTGCAAACATTTAGATGTCACAGAAGTCTTTTCAAGGGGTTTTAGTACTTATTCCACAAATATTTATTTACTAGTTACAATGTACTGGGCACCATGCTAAGATATGGGTACAGAGGGGGAACAAATATTGTCCTTGTCTCTGTGAAATTATAATTTTTTTTAAATGTTTATTCAGTTTTGAGAGACAGAGAGAGACTGAGTGTGAGCAGGGGAGGGGCAGAGACAGAGGGAGACACAGAATCCAAAGCAGGCTCCAGGCTCTGAGCTGCCAGCACAGAGCCCGACACGGGGCCTGAACCCATGAATGGTGAGACCATGACCTGAGTTAAAGTTGGATGCTTAACCGACTGAACCACCCAGGCGCCCCTTGTCCCTGTGAAGTTAGTCTAGTGGGAGAAAGACATTCAAAATCGCATTCTTTTTTTTAAGGTTTATTTATCCATTTTTGAGAGAGAGAGAGAGAGAGTGGGGGAGGGGCAGAAAGAGAGGGAGACAGAGACAGACACCACCAGCACAGAACCTGACACAGGGCTCAAACCCACGAACCCAAGATCATGACCTGAGCTGAAATCAAGAGTCAGACGCTCAACCAACTGAGCCACCCAGGCACCCAAAAATCATATTCTTTATATATCATGATAAAAGCAGTAGCAGAATAGGATAACATCATGAGAGAGAACATGAGGTGACTTGGTTTATTTTGAGGGTTCTGGCAGGTCTCTTGAAAAAGCGTTTCAGCTGAGAAGGGAAGGGTGACTAGTTTTTGATAACATGGAGCATGTAAAAGTATGGTTTCACTATATTCAGCAAGGACACCAGGCTCTGAGGCAAGCTCTTGCCTGACGTATCCCAGAAGGTCACTCAATCCTGGTGATGCGGAGCCACTGCAAACCCCCAGGAGTCAGATCAGGGGCCCCTTCTCCAGGAGGTCTTCCCCAATGCCCAAGTCCATGCTTCCTGCATCCTTCTTCCACACACAGTGCTTTGTTACTGGCACTTCACTGACTGTTGCTTCACTAGCTGTGAGCTCTTTTGAGAGCAGTTGCTGGGGAAACAATTTTTTCTTTGCTAGATTTCTCTCCATAGCACACTGCCTGGCACATAACAAGTGCTAGAATCTTATTACCACAGACAGGTAGCGAGGAATGAACATCTGTAAGCCTCAGAGGATAAAGGATCTTCTCTATCCTGAGATGAGCCCTGAGAGTGGGAGGGGCCAGACCCCCAGAGTCCTGTTGACCTTGGCAGGGCTTAGCTTTTATCCTAATGAAGCCATTGAAACTAATGAGAGATCTTAAGGGAGAAAGTGACTGATTGGATTTGCATTTAAGATTTGTGGCACCTCTCTGCCACAAGAGAAGTGTGCAGGGCAAGAGTGAAATTCTGGAGACTACAGAGGTTAGACTATGTCCAGCCAGAAATGAGGGTGGTCTGGAAACACAATGAGAGAAGATGGGACTCAAAACATATTCTAGAGGTAGGAACTTGACAAGCTGGATGCAGCCATCTTACATCCGGGGAAGATGATTACTGCCCAGAGAGAAATCATGGACAATGTCCCTCAACCTCTAACTCCCTGAAGTCAAGCCCTATGAAAGAAGGGTGGGACAGAAATCCAGCCTTTGTTTAAATGATTAATAGTGTCCTTCCTGCCTCAAATTGCTGGCCACCGGGAGGAATTTAGAGAGAATACCACACTCAAAACTCAAATGCGTGTACCACGCAGCCATTACCGCTCACATCTGGGAGTTTTCAGCAAGTAATTGAAAATAAGCTATTTTTAGTTCTTCTGTAGCTCTCTTTGTCTTAAGTGGGGGTTTGGTCCCACAGTTGCAGTGGTGAGAAGCAGGCTTGACAGCTTCTGGCATAGCAAAGCACCAATGCTGCCCGCAGAGTTTTTCCCTGAGTAAGTGTGTCTCCCTCCGTGGGCAGATGCTGGCACTCATCGGTGACTCACTTCTGAGGGGCTCAGCCCCATCATGGGTTAGAAGAAAGGAAGGGGCCTGGCATCAGGCCCAAAGCTGGTGACATAATGGCTTCTTGCCTGCTTTTTACTTGTTGCCCTAGTGGGCACATCTGTGCCCGGATTTGTCGGCTTGTGTCAAAAGACAATGAAGTTTTGTTTCCTGTATCGGAAACGATGACTTCATGGTTCTTTTAAGGCGGAATAAGTTAGGATGGAGGAGGTGGGGGGATTAATGGAGTTAAAGGGGCACATTACAAAGTTCAAGTTTCTCCTTGGATAGAATCTAGAATGCTTCCTATCTGGGAAACTGTAAAGTCCAAAGCATTAACTATGCTGGCAATTAGGACTCAAGTTTCCCCCCATCTAGCTAATTTTAAAAGGAATTATGAGTCTCCAAATCATTGAAGTGATGTGTGTAGACTTATTCTCCTTTCCTGTGCTGAAAGCATGATGTAGAACAGTGGCTTTTAAAACTTTTTGACATGATCCATAGCAAGAAGTCAATTTTATATTATGACTCTGAACATACATGTGTTCTGGAAAAAAGTTTCATGAGAAATACCACTACAATGTGTAATACACAAAGAAAGTTTCTATTATATTTCATTTGCTAAGTCACTTCATTTGTAAAAATCTGTTTGTGGCCCAATACATCGGTTTCATGATACCCTAACTACGTTGTGACTTGCAGTTGGAAAATACACATGTAAAGCAAAGACCCCAAGATGGGGTATTGAAGATTGAAGCTCAAGACCTAGCTCTCCACATAAGTGCTGTGAGGGTTTTCTGAACGTTGGTGTATTGGTCAGTATGGTCCACATTATGCTTCAGTAACAAACAGCCCCAAGATTTCAGTGGCTCAAAGCAACAAGATGATTTACTCTTATTAACACTTGGGGATCTACACATCATAGTGACTAGAGACCCAGGTTTCTAGAGCTTCCACGTCAACCCACTTCCCCATTTGCTGTGAAAGAAATGTGACTTCCAACCATGCCAATCTCTTATTGCATGAGCTTGGGACAGTCATAGCAGCTAAGTTGAAGTTGCCTTCATGGATATGTCACCTGTACAATCACACAGGGCCCAATGCAAAGATTGCTTAGCTCACTGCTCTGCTATCACTGTCTTTAAATTATTTTTAATGCTTATTTATTTATTTTGAAAGAGAGAGAGAGAGAGAGAGAGAGAGAGAGAGAGAGAGAGAGAGAGAATGTGTGTGAGTGAGCAGCGGAAGGACAGAGAGAGAGGGAGAAAGAGAGAATCCCTAGAAGGCTCTGCACTATCAGTGTAGAGCCCCATTCGGGGCTCCATCCCACAAACCCATGAGATCATGACCTAAGCTCAAATCAAGAGCCAGACTCTCAACCAACTGAGCTGCCCAAGTGCCCTTGTCTTTAAATTCTTAGTAATTTTGGAATAAGTCCTACATTTTCATTTTTCAGTAGGCCCCACAAATTATTAGCCAGTCTGAGTCTCCATTTCCTCATCTGTAAAATGGGCTAATAGTGCAAAATTTACAGGGCTCTTCGGAGGATGAAAAGAAGGAAGGCAAAGGAATCATGTATGTTAAGTAGAACTGTTGTGTTTAACTTGCTGACCTCATCTTTAGTCGTACCATTACAGAAAACTTCTACCTAGCCAAGCTAGTCATGTCACCTTGAAATTCTGTACTTCCTTACACTGCTCTGATCCCTTTAGTTAATCTGAGTTTTGTTCATTATTCAGGACTCAACTCTATCTAATGGCTCCTTGGGGCCACTGCCCATGACTGCCCAAACTCTTCTTAGCACTTCTACACCATTAATTATGGATCCTTCTGACCACCCCCCTTCCCAGCACAGGACTCCTTACTTCCTGCCCAGAACATTTAGCAGCCTCCTAATTTGTTGTGTCATCTCCAGTTGGCCCTTCCATATCATCCTCCACAATGCCAGAGTCATTTGCCCATTATTCTAAAATGCCTCTTCTACCATGCCATTTCCGTGTTCAGAAAACTTCAGTGGCTTGTCTCACGTTAGGATGACAGGCCTTCATCTTGCATTCTTCTACTGGAGAGACCCAATCCTCTCACTGGGAAGAATTCAACCCACTTTTCACTGCTTAGCTGAAACCCAGCCTCCTCTCCAAAGACCTCCTTGCAGAATCAAGATAAAAATATTCTGTCCTTCCTCTGAATTCTTACCATGTTTCTTGGAATTTGACATATATCCTGCTGTGTTGGGCAATTCACTCAATTTCTTGGTCACCATTTCATCTAGGTATGTGTTCCAGAGAACAGGGGCAATAACAAGATATACCTAAAGTGTGTCATCCACACTTTCTGGGAGGGCCCTGGAGTGAAGGGCTCCTGCAGAGTTTGCTGGGGCTTTTCCTGAGCCCCTCCACTGGTCTGAATCATTGCTTCTTCTCTGGCCCCCCTTTGCACTTTACACATTCCTCTAACATTGCACTTCCCACTTCCCATTCAAGTTAGTTTTTGACATGATTAGCTCCCCCTCTCGACATGTCTTATTCATTGTGGCTCTGATGCCTCTCACCAGGCTTGGTGCCCAGTCAACACTCAGTGAATGGATGGATGGATGGATGGATGGGTAGACAGAATGTAAAATAGAGACCCAGGTAGAAAGGAAAGTTGCTGGCTACTATGGCTGTGTGTGGCAGGGAGAAGCCTGCATGCATCCCTAAGTGTGAGGTCAGTTAGGCTAAAATAGCATTTGATTCCAAAAACTTATTGGCTTCAAACAACAAATATTTATGTATAATTCAAACTCATGTCTACTGTGGGATGACGACAATACTATTCTATTCTTTCTTCAAGGCTGATATACAAGCTTAGTCTGGGACATGACATTCCATGCAGAAGAAAAGGAAAGGTGGCAGAGGCATGCAATGGCTCTCAAAGCATCTGGGGAGAAATGCCATTTCAACTCACTTCTTGCCAACCAGAACAAGTGTCATGGACACAGGAAAGATAATACTCTCATAGGGATGGGCCCAGTAGAGAGGGGCAGTGGGTATTTTGACCCATATGATCTGCTGCAGTGGGAGTAATACTCTATGTGGAAGGAATGCCATTGGCGTGATGCTTATGGACTCTGAACCCACACTCATTCTGATCGGGGGGATGGAGGGGCTCATACACTTGGTGATTTTGGATCCAGAAGCTAGGTGTGAAGAGCTTTCAATCTGCTTCATTCTTTCTTATTGGGCATGAGCTGTGGTGCACTTGTGGTGCAAATATGCCCTCAGTGTTGGGGTGAATGTTTTGCTGGTAATATACTCTAATGTATTAGTTTTCTATTGCTGATATAACTAATTACCACAAATTTGGCTTCAAAATTATCATTTCATAGTTTGGGGGGTCAGAAGTCCAAAATCAGTCTCATGGGGCTACAGTCAAAGTGTCAGCAGGCTACGCTTCTTCTGAAGGTGCTGGAGAAAAGTTCGTTTCCCTGAATTTTCTAGATCCTGGCAGTCACCTTTGTTCCTTGGAGCATGGCCTTCCATTCATCATCAAAACCAGTGATATAGCTCCTTTCATTCTCTTTTCCCTGACTCTGTCACTCTTGCCCCAGTTCATAAGGACCCATGTGAAAATACCTCCATCTCAAGACCCTTAGCTTAACCACACATACAAGTTCCCTTCTGCCATATGTTCAGCCTACTCTAGCCTCCAAATAGTTTTCATTGGATTTAGTTCAGCCTTACTAAGAGGAGACAAATTCAACCTTTATTAAGCACCTGTTGTACAGTTTTTCTCTGTTAGAAACATTCATACTTTATTTCTACGAACCCCCCCCTGTGATGCTACAAGAAAGACATTTATGATATCCATTCTATAAACGAGGGAGCTGAGGGCTGCACAAATGAAAGTACTCATTCCTTTTGTGAGAAATGGAAATAGGATTTGAGTGCAAATAAACCTGCCTTAAAAACTCACTCTTTTCCTATCACTTCAATACTCCAACTCCAGAACTATTATTTTCTCATGCTTGAGATGAATGAATGAGAGATGCCATGAAATTTCATGTCCATACTCCCCTGGTAACAACAGGGGAACACTTGAGGGACCTTTCAGTACTTCTGGATGGATAGCCACTTTCCTGTCCCTGGAGTAGGGGAGACCTCTGATTCCTTCTGTCTTTTTTCTGGGACTTTGCCCAGGATACCCTGACTTTGTGGAAGAAACACACCCAAATGCCCCGGATGAGTCATAGACTCTGCCCAGAGCTAAAATGTGATGAGGAAGGAAGACTTGTGTTACCCAAGCCTGTAAAATGGTTTCCATTACAGTATTTCTGCCTAGAGCAGCAATTCTGCCCTTTGATCCTCCTCCCCATAACTATACAGCCTTCAGGCCAGGGGACTGGGAGGCTTGCTTCAGCATTACCGCTGACTGGTCCTTTAACTTTGAGTAAGCCACTCCCATCTCTGAGTCTTGGGTCCTATTTGAACTAAAAGTTTTGGGCCTTTTCCGCTCCTACAATTTAGAGCATCACTGATTAGCCAAAGGATACCATTCTCAACAGGACAGACAATATCAGAAAGACTCTGTACATTTGGAGACAATTTTGTCATGTGCTGCACTCTTTCCCAACAGGCGATACAGCAGAATGGACCCTGCATTAGAATTCCAGCTCTGCCCATACTGGCTGGATATTTTTGGGCAAACCTCAGTTTCCTAATTTATAAAATGGGGATAATGATCATAATAATGCCCTCTTCCTAGTGTTGTGAGGATTGCACAGCAGTTTAGAACAATGCTGGCAACCGTTCAGTCCTATGCACATGTTCATCTCATACTTCCCTATCCATTCTTCTTGAAGCTCTAGTAGAGAAAAGAGCTTTGGCTCTAGAATCAGAACCACTTGGCTTTTCTGCTGGGCTCTACTGGGTCAGCTGTATGACCTTAGGCAACTTAAATCCTCTGAATCTGAGGATTTTTCATCTGTAAAATGAAGGTAACAATAATAGCAACTTCTGGGGTGCCTGGGTGGCTCAGTCTGTTAAGCCTCTGATTTCGGCTCAGGTCACGATCTCACAGTTTGGGAGTTCAAGCCCTGCGTTGGACTCTCTGCTGACAACTCAGAGCCTGGAGCCTGCTTTGGATTCTGTGTCTACTTCTCTCTCTGCCCCTCCCCTGCTCACACTCTGTCTGTCTGTCTTTCTCTCACTCTCTCAAAAATAAATAAACATTAAAAAAAAAAGGTGACTCTCGGGTTTAAAAAAGAAAACAGTAATAGCAACTTCTTAGTGGGGGGCGGGGATGAGGATTAATAGTACAATACATATAAAGTTCCTAGCAGAGTGCCTGGCATATGGAAAGTGTTTACTTCCTTTGGATGCTATCCTCTTCTTGTGTGATGGACTTCTTTAGTATTTCTAGGCTGCTTTGAATTTAATTCCATTTTTTAAGGTGTCAGGAAACATATTTTAATATTTTGGACAAAGTTAAACTTTTATATTGAGCTCACACACTTGTAAATATGTGTACCAAACTATGTCCTGATGCAGAACAAGTGGCACAGATTTTTCTAGCACCCTCCACCCTAACTCATAGCAACAATGTCTGCAAATAATTAATGCAGAGAGGAGGTTTACAGTTGGCCACCCAGATGCATCTTAAACATTTAATTTAAAAAACTAAAAGGATGAACCCAGCAAGCTGTTATAATCTTCAAAGGATCTACTAGGACTGAGACATATGGTGTTACAAGATATATTCAAGATTTCTGGCATTTAGCCTACTTAAAAATTACGGAGTGGCTGCTTCTGTGTGCATATCAGGAAAGGGCTGCAGAGGTGCTCCATGAGTCCTGGTTTCTGACCTGTACTAACCTTGAAAGTAGAATCAGATAGTGGTAGACTTAGCTCAATTCTTGGCTCTTCCAGATGCAACCAAAAATTCAGCAGGCTTAGGGCAGTGAGACTATATTGCACAAAGAACTGCCAAGGACTGAAGAAGATAGATTGGATTTGCTTTGGATTTAGGTTCTTTCTATCTGGAACATAGGCAATGATAACTTATGGCAAACTAACATTTATTGAACAATTGTAATTTACTGGATGGCTTTATGCTGTATTTAATTGACATCTTATAATAAACCTTAAAGGAGGTACTATTATTATTCCCATTTTTAGATGAGGAAACTGATGCTTGGAAAGTTTATATAACTTGCTCAGAGTCATAGAGCTCATAAATACAAATCTAGAAAGGTCTACTCAATGCTGAACTACTGCAAAACTTTTAAAGGGAACGTAACATCTAATGTTGCATGCTTCACCATTGATCTTCCTTAAAGGCTGAGCAATGGATCAATGCCTTCTTGGGCATCTATCTACATGGGTCCTTCCATTCTGCTGCTCTACATTCCTGGTCTATGGATTCCTTGTGACTAATGCCTCCCCTTGAAAACAGGACATTGATCACATCCACTCAGAAGTTACTTGTCTGCTTACTGAAGTCAATTTCCTGTTAGACCACAACTCTAAGTACATGCAACCCAATACATGTTTTTAAGTTATTAACAATATTGGGGCAGCTGGGTGGCTCAGTTGGTTCAGCGTCCGACTTTGGCTCAGGTCATGCAAACCCAGTTTGCAAACCCAGCTCGTGGGTTTGAGCCCCACGTCGGGCTCTGTGCTGACAGCTCAGAACCTGGAGCCTACTTTGGATTCTGTGCCTCCCCCTCTTTCTCTGCCTCTCCCCCACTTATGCTCTCTCTCTCTCTAGCTCTCTCTGTCAAAAATAAACATTAAAATTTTTAAAATTGATAACAATATTTATTGAGCTTTTATTTCCCTGGTTTTGATGGAGGGAGGAAAAGGAATGCTCCCAACTGATCTTATACATTAAGTATTGCTACCAGAGTGATCTCAGACCTAAAGTTTGGCGAAAACATTTTCTGCCCTCGGTCTTGGTTTGTGATATTCCTTAAGATGTGGCACCCTCCCCTACACCGTCACCACCCACCACCCACCCATCATGGTCCAAATTACCATTGTGCTTTGCCTAAAATGTTAAATGACCTAATTGTTCTCCCTGCCTAGAGGCTTGCCCTCTCAAATTCATTTTGTTTATAAAAAGATTTTATGTTATAAAATAATATAAGCATATGGAAAAGTATCACATAGTATAATGAATAGCTGTATCATTTAATGTTAGCAATTTTAAAAATTACATATATGCATCTATAAAAGGAATATATGGTATTGTTTTACATGCATTGAAACTACATACATTCTATCACACTATATATAACCTTTTGTAAATTTCCTTTTTTCAATGCAATATTGTGTTTTGAGAATTGGCCATGTTGTTACATATAGATAAAGTGTATTCATTTGAACTGCTCTATGGAGTACTCTTGTGTGAATATCCCACCATTTAATATATCCATGTTCCTACTGGCATGCATTTAGGTTGGTTTCAAATGTTCCCAATCACCAACAACACTGCACTAGGCATCCTTGTACACATCTCTTTGTATACATATTTGCTTAAGTCCCTGTAGAATGAATACCCAGATATGGAATTTCCAGGTCACATAATAGGCCCATATTTCTATTTACTAGATAATATCAAACACATTTCTCTCCAACATTGTCATGCCAATTTCCTTTCTCAACAGCACTTTATGGAGAATTTCCATTTTCCTACATCCTTACCCATAAATGATATTGTCGGATATGTAACAAGCTGATAGGTTTGACAAAGTGTTTCATTTTCTACATTTGCATTTGTTAGAAAAAAATTCAAATGTATTTATTACATTTTAACTTACATTTATTAGTGAGAATAATTTTCTTTTCATGTACTTATTGGCTGCTGGAATTTTCTCTCTCCTGACTTGCCTGTTCATGCCTTGACTCTTTTCTGTCTTTAATGTTTAGTACTTATTTTATTGACTTGTAGAAATTTTTGCTCTGTGAAGTCTGCATATTAATATTTGGTCAGTTAAAAACTAACAAAACTTGCAGATAACTTCTCCAAGTCTACAGCATGCTGCTTACATTTTTTTGTGGCATCTTTATCATGCAAAAGAGGTTTAGTTTTACTGCAGTCAAATTTATCAAACTTTTTATTTTTATGGTTTGAGGTTTTGTGTCTGGTTTAGTAAATCCTTGATTCTGAGTATTTTTTAATCATTATCTTATAAAGGTTTTGCTTCTTACATTATGATCTTCAATCTACCTGAAATTTATTTTGCTCTAGTGCAAATTTATGTTGTACTAATTTTGTTTTGTTTCCAGGTGAAAAGCCAATTGTCCTTGTACCATTTATTGAATAGTCTATAATTTCTCTATTTATTTAGAATGCCAAGTTTCCATGAGGCTGTTTCAAGGAGTTTGAGTCTATTACATTGATTTGTCCTTCTTATATTAATAACACATTGTCTTGAATATTATATTGTTAGAATAAGGATTGATGTCTGGTTTTAATACTTTTATTTTTTAAAGTTTATTTATTTATTTTTGAGAGACAGAGGGCACGAACAAGGGGATGGGCAAAGAGAGAGGGAGAGAGAAAATCCCAAGCAGACTCCACACTTAGTGCTTAGCATGGAGTGTGATCATGACCCGAGCCGAAATCAAGAGTTGGATGCTTAACCAACTGAGCCAACCAGGCACTCTTGGTTTTGGTACTCTTAAATATTTTTCTTTAAAATTTTTTATTTCTCTATTCTTCCATATGCAGAGTATAAGCCCTAACTTGATATTTTTGCTGAAGTTGGAATGACTATCTAGATTATTTTGATGGGAAAACAGAGACTTTTTTTCATACTGTATCTTCTCTTCTATAAATATTTATTTAGGCTTTCTTTTAGATCCTTTAAAAATTCCTTACAATTTTCTCCTAAAAGTTTATTTACATTTTTGTTAGAAATATTTATTTTTTAAGATCCCTAAACTATTTCTTGCTATTATGAAAGTATCCTTAATTTCCACTACATTTGTTCATTGGTAGAACTATTTTCTGATTTGTGAATGGTCTTGCAATTTGCAGAATTCTCTTTCTTTTCTAAAGTTTTATCTGTAATTATCTTGAATTTTCTAATCATCTTGTCTGCAAGTTAAGGCCATTTTATCTCTTGTTATCTATGTTTTAAAATGATGTGTTTATTTTTCTTATTCCATTGGCCAGGGCTCTTGGACAACGTTGAATAGTGGGGGTGACACCAGGCCTCCTTGGCTTCCTCTAGATTTTCAATGGAATGTTTCTAGTGTTCCATCATAGAAAGCCTATGGAGCATAGTGGTTAAAAAGGCAACTCTGGGGCCAGGTGGATTTCAAATTAGGCTCTGTTACTTAAAAGTTGTGTGACTAGGGATATACATGACTTGGGATATATATATATATATATATATATATATATATATATATATATATATGTATATATATTTCTCCTTTCTCTGTGTGTGTGTATACATACATAATATTTAGAACAATGCCTATCACAAATTAGATACTTAATAAGTATTTGATAATGATGAAAATGACAATGTTTACTGCATATTTTTGATGAAGCCTTTATATACTAGAGAAAATTTATTTATATTTCTACTTTTCCTTAAGTTCTCTTTGTAGTTGAAGGCCAAATTGTATCGATGGATTTTTCTTCACTAATAAGAGATACGTTTTTTGTAATTAATATTCTAAACTGGTGGATTAAATTGATAGATTTTTATGCCAACTGAAACATCTTTGTATTCCTGGGCCAACAGTAAACATAATCTGAATGTGATATTTCATTGTTATTGTTATTGTTGATGATACACCATATATTAAAATATTCTAATTATTATTTTGCATCCCATTCTATAAGTGAAGTTGAGTTGTATGTTTTTATATATTTTATTATTGCATTTCCTTTTTATATTTTAAACAAGAGTTACTTGGTCCTTGAAGATTAGTAAAAATTGACCATGAATTCATTTGGGCTTTTTGGGGGGGGGGTATGAAAACATTGAGTACCAATTAAACTTATCCAATATCTAAATTTTGTTCAGGATTTTGATTTGTATGTGAGTCAACTTTAATAATTTATAACAGTCCCAGAAAGTCTTTTATTTCTACTACATTTTGTGAGAAATATACAAAATGGAAAAATCTACAAAAATAGCATAAATTTTCTATTAATTTCTTATGGTTTAAAGATATCCTCTCCTTTACTTTTATTTATGCCTGCACTTTGTTACTGCATTTTTTAATTTGTGATCTCTCTCTTTTTGTTTCCTTGCTCATTATTGCTGCAGTTTTATTTATGTTATTTTATGAACCAAACGAGTTTTGTTTGGTCCTCTCTTTTGAGTCTCTGTTTTCTTCATCAATAGCAGATGTTTACCTCTTTCCATTCTTCTAATTTTTACTGTTTTTTTCCTCCTGTACTTTCTTGGTTTGGATGCTTAACATTTCTTTCTTTTTTTAAACATTTATTCATTTTTGAGAGAGAGAGATAGAGCATGAGTGGGAGAGGAGCAGAGAGAGAGGGAAACACAGAATGTGAAGCAGGCTCCAGGCTCTGGGCTGTCAGCACAGAGCCCAGCACGAGGCTCGAACTCACGAACTGTGAGATCATGACCTGAGCTGAAGTCAGACGCTTAACCAACTGAGCCAGCAGGTGCCCTGAATGCTTAACATTTCTTTTCAGTCTTACTTTAAATGTGCTTTAGAGAACAAATTGTCCTCTAATTATTGCTTTTTTTGGCACCCCAGGAGTTTTGATATTTAGAAGTATTTTTAAATTTTCTAAACATATTTTAAAAACTGTATTCTTAATTATTGATTTTGTATTTGATTATTTGTAGTTTAGAGGTACTATTTATAATCAGTGACAATAATCCCCAATTATAATCCCTAGTTATAATCAGTGACAATAAAAGCTATAAAAAGCAGTTATATTCTCTAAATATATCATAAATATACAATACACATTATATTTAAAAATGCATAATATAAATCCAAAATCTTTGGTCTTCTCATGTTATAGTAGACACATTTACAAAGGCAAAGTCCTGATGTACCAGTGAGAAGAGAGGACATAAGCTCACCTGTTGGTTTTCTCAATCAGCAAAACCTCCCTAGTCCCAAACACACAATAGGTTACTTCTTCATTCCATAGCAGCAGTAATTTGAACTTCATAACACAATGTGTGAACCAGTAGCTTTTTTTGTTTTTTTTTATTTTTTTTTTTTAGAGAGAGAGCTCAAGCAGAGAAGAGGGGCAGAGGGGCAGAGAGAGAGAGAGAGAGAGAGAGAGAGAGAGATTCCCAAGCAGGCTCCATGCTCAGCCATAATCCATGAGATTATGACCTGAGCAGAAATCAAGAGTCAGATGTTCAACCAACTGAGCCACCCAGCACCCTGAACCAGTAGCATTTTTAAAGAATCATTTTTATTGAAGACTAATATACACACAGAAAAGTACACACATCACAAGTGTACAGATCAATAAATTTTCTCAAAGTAATCACCCTATTAGCCTGCATCTTTCTTCCCAAACAAAGCAACTGAACACTAACAGCAAACCTGAGCCCTCCAGTATCCTGGATCACTGCCATCCTGACTTGAAACCCTGTTGACCAACTGTGCTTGTTTGTGCACCGTGGGTTCTTTTGTATCTGTCTTCTTTGGCTCATCGTTATGATGTGAAATTCATCAATGTTGTTGTGCACAGTTCACTCTGATTGTCAATATAGTATCCATATATATGCAGACGGATGGATGATTACAGACTACATATCTCCATGCCCAGATAGATTAATGACAGATATAATAGAAAGATTGATTTATTGTAAGGAATTGTCTTACACAATTGTGGGGGTTGGATAAGCAAGTCTGAAGTCCACAGACACAGAATATCACAAGTAAGCTGGAACCTCAAGCTGTTTAGAGTCTCTGAGCTCAAGGAACTCCTAAGATCTCTTTTAAAGTGCTCATGTGATTAGGTGAGGCCCACCCAAGAGAAATTAATTCATAGTCCACTGATTAGAGACTTTAATCACCTCTGCAAAATCCCTTCACAACAGCATCTAGGCCAGTGTTTTAATTACCTAGAGATTCTATTTCAGTCTAGCCAAGTCGATACATCAAAAGTTCATCACCACAGAATTTTTTCTACTTTTAGTAGCATATGAAATAAAGATGCATCTTAAAATTGATGGTGTCTTGAATCTTATGAAAGACATTATTTTTTAAATGACTTTTTATTCTCTCTTTTTTCTTACTTTAGTGGCCTGATATAGATTTATCTTACATTAAATTTTTAAAAATCATTTTAATTATTATTTTTTATTTGCAAATTTTCTATTAGATTCTTTTGTCTGTTCACTATTCCTGCTATCATTTACCTACTTTGGGTTTAGAATTTTTTGTTTTTTATTATCTCTTTGCATATTACAACCTGACTTAATGAAAATCTTTTATTAGATTAGAAAATTTCCCTTTTTGTGTGGTTTATTTACCTCCTGATTGTTGTTCTGATTCTTGATTTTTATATGGTTTGATGTTATTCTGAATTTATATTTGGTTTTGGTTTTAAAGTTTGAATGAGGGGCTTTCTTTTTTAATTTTCATTATTATTTTTTTAATGTTTTTATTTATTTATTGAGAGAGAGAGAATGAGAATGAGTCCCAAGCAGGGATCAGCACGGAGCCTGAAGCAAAACTTGATCTCACAAACCGTGAGACCATGACCTGAGCAGAAATCGAGAGTTGGACACTTAACCGACTGAGCCACCCAGGTGCCCCTGGGCTTTCTTTTTTTAAGATTAGCTCCTTGCCTGCCCTGGACTGAGGGCCCAGAAGCCTGTAGCTTCAGCCCATTCCTTACCTTGCTTTTATTCTATTTCTCATCCACAGAAATGTTTATGGTGGGCTTGAGGCCAGCTATGTGTCTCATTTCCTACCTGGCAGGACTAATGGTATCCCCTAAACTCCAGCTCTGCATATCACCCCTCGGGGGATAACATTTTGCTGCATCCCCATTGAACTTAGACCGAGTGAAAATGCATTACTAGAAATTTTAAGACCTTTTATTCAGCTGGCCTCTGCCCCCTATTTATTTGGGGTTGCTTCCACTCCCTAAACGCACCTTAATTCCTGTCACCACCAGGCTATTTCTACTTCTGATATACCTTCACTCCTCCATCCAGTTGGTACTCAATCCTCCTGATTTTTCTCCTCTCACCCTAATGTCCCTTCCTCCCTGTTCCTCATTCTATGCATACTTCCTCCCCCCACCCCACTTCCCAGATGATGACACCCATCTCATTTCCTTGTTACCACGTTTTCATTCAGTCTCTCTCCTCTACTGAAGCTTCTTGTGAGGAGGGCTCATGTCTCATTCAGTCCCTAATCACTGCACTGAGCACGTTGTAGACACCTAACAAATATTAGAAGGAATAAATGAAAGGCGATGCAATTCTCCATTTCATTCCTTCCTTGCTGTCCAGGGGTAGCCCCTGACTTGCATGTGACACGGAGGAAAGAATTATTCTATGGGCACCACCAGTAGATGAGGGATTCCCAGTGCTCAGCCTTCAATTCCATGGAGGAAATCCAGAACTTCTTGAAGTGACGGCAGGGCAGATGGTGGGATCCCGGGGTGGGAGTGGGGTGGGGATCCAGAGAGGTGAGTCAAAATGTCCAGTGTTTTATGATAAAGACATCCCTTCGTCATTGCCTCATGTCACTGGGGAGCAGCACAGAGACTCCCCAGGTCTGCCGTGACTCCTGGCTCTGTGGTGGCGGTCAGAGTGCACCCCCACCTCTCGAACTCACTAATCCTTTAGGATTCACAAGTGAAAGCTGATCTGAGCTTGGGCGCCAAGGGAAGCAAAATCACCCCTCCCAGTTCATTGCATTTGGACACAAGCCCGTGACCTTGGCAGAAGCCAGTTGGGACTGGGGAATCTGAGTTCTCTGTATTGATCACCAGAGCAGCTGTCGAGCCTGGCTTTCAAGATCATCTCTCACAGGGAGCTTTCAGTGTGCCAAAATCTCCCTCACTCCCTCTCCTCCATCGTTTTTATATGCAATTTAGTTAAAACACTTGCCTTTCATGTGTAGGCCAAGATGGTGACTTCATAAAGGTCAGGAAATGGGGAAGCAAGAAACTTCCTTGAAAGATTTAAAGTAACCTATTTTTAGTAATAATAAGTGGTAAATTGAAAGATTTAAGATAAGGGGCCTGGTAGTTGGATAGGTCGAAATCTATGATGTTTAGGGATTGTTGCCAATCCTCTTCTAGGACTTGAGTGATTTTGTCCTTGAATTTTCTCTATCTACTACTCTTTGTTATCCTTCTTTCAGAATGGAGATATGTGTCAACTTTCACATTTTCTTTTTCATACTGTGGTAATGGGTTGGAATCGAGCTGTAGGATTCCTTTCTCCTGAAATATCCCCTATTCTGCTGTGCAACATGAGACTCTCTTCAGGCTATAAGTGCAGTGAGAGGAAGAGAGTCATGTTAGATGAGCAATCTAGAATATCCTGTGGGTATCTTGAAGCCTATTTGTGAGGGACACAGAGGTTTGTTTCGGGAAGAGTGTCAGCATACATAGGAAAGTAACCTGTAGTGATCTTTGCCCTACCACTCACCAGCCATGTGGCCTTGGGAAAGTCATTTAATAGATGTAAGCCCACCAACTGATAAGGCCTCAGTTTACCTACCTGTGAATGGGAGAGTTGGGTTACGTCAAGACTAGTCAACTCAATGGCTTGTGGAGAATAAGAAGGTAATTTAAGAAAGTAGAAGAGTGGCAGGGACCGCGGTGAATAAGGGATCATGCGTACGCAAAATATAATCCCAGCACAGGGTTACTGTGGGGAAACATAGACCAGGCATCGTCAGCCCTTCTGATTATTTCAAAGGAAACCTCATATCTAGATTTTTATGTGAAATATCCTGATTTCACATCTAATTAACAACTCATGAAAAAAAAATAAACCAAAAACTAGCAATGCCCTATTTACTCCAAGCAGACATATCTGTGGCTGAACCCAGCCTGTGGATAGTTAGTTGGCAACCTTGGGTGGGAGTGGGGGGTAGAGGATCTTTGACCCCAGATTCACTATGTGTCTTCAGAATTGACCAACATGCCTGGACCCAGCTCCAGATGGGGAGTCTGAGAGCCTGGTAATTGGCTGCAATATCAGCTTCCTATGGGAGGCTGGGGAGGCAAAGCCTTGCCCTGAGAGAGGGTTGGATTGCTCCAAAAGTTTGGAAGCCAAAGGTGGCATCTGCATGTGCAATATGGTGGGAATTATACTGTGCTGGGGACCAGACCCTCTTGATCCTAACCTTTACTCTGCCAAAAATGCTTGGCTGGGCTTGGCCACATTGTCTCCCTTCTCTGGCACTCATTTGTTGCCCTGTCTGTAACACTGTAACTGCAGTTGGATCAGCGTTTCTCAAACTTCAGTCATGGGTGTATCACAGTGTGGCAGCCAGTGGCTTAGGTGATCTTTTTCTCCTCTTATCCACCCCTGTGTGGCCCCTCCCATATTGAATAGGGCTGATTTATGTGACTAATGAGATATTGTGGAAGTGACAGCATGTGACTTCTGAGGCCAGCTTCATAGAAGACACTGATGGTTCCACCTTGATCTTTCAGGTCACTTGCTATGGGGTGCAAAAGCGGACATGCCATGAGGACACTCAAGCAGCACTGTGGAGCTGTCCACCTGCTGAGGAACAGCCAGCACCAACCTGTCGGCCATGGGAGTGAACCACCTGAGAAGCAGATCCTCCAGCCCTACCTGAGCCTTCGGATGACTGTAGCTCTGCCTGACATCCTGATGCAACCTCACGAGAGACCTGCAGCCAGAAGCACTCCAAATTTCTAACCTACCAAAACTGTGAGAGGTAAAAACATTTATCATTGCTTAAGCCACAGAGTTCTGCATTATTATTTTTTTTTTTACATGGCAGTAGATTAACTAACACACAGTCATGATTATTGCTATACCTTCCTACCACCAATTTTATGACATCTTTTTTCAGGTTCATTGAGGTATAACTGACTAATAAAATTGTAAGCACTTAAAGTGTACATTGTGGTGATTTGATATACATCCACATTGTGAAAATATTCACATCACCTAGTTTACTGACATTATCATCTGACATATTTATATCTTTGTGTGTATGTGTGTGTGAACATTTAAGTTCCACTCCCTTATCAAACTTCAATTATGTAATATAAGGTTGTCAATCAGGGTAACTGTGTCCTATATTAGATCCTCAGACTTTATTCATCTTACAGCTGCAGGTTTGTATCCTACCAACTTCTCCCTATTTCCCCCACCCCTCAGCCTCTAACAACCACCTTTCTACTCTCTGTTACTTTGAGTTTAACTTTTGTTAGTTTGTTTTTTTATACTCCGCATATAAGGGATACCATGCAGTATTTGTCTTTCCCTATCTGGCTTATTACATTTAGGGTAATGCCCTCAAGGTCTATGTATGTTGTGACAAATGCTTATTACATATTAACGCATTTCTTGAAATGGTTTATTCTCTTAATTTGCATAAATTTATTTTAAAGGGAAAAGCTTTTTTATTCTAAATGGACACTAAATATCTCTAGTTAAAAAACAAAACTCAAAATTTAATTTTCTTTCAATCTAACTTCTATCTAGGTAATGTTGCCTGAAGAAAGCTCTAAGCCTCAGGCACCTTGTTTCTTTGTTAATAAGGGAGATGAACTAGAGTTTAAGGGATGTTAAAGGCAAGCTGACTGAGTCTGTGTCTTTGAAATAAACCAAAGGACTGAAAGGAAACTGAGCAGGGAATAACTTTCTCATAATGAGATTTGATATTAAAATGCCCCCTCTCTCTATGCCCTTGAACATCTTTCAGGTCTGCAAAAGAATATTGGTGGTGATGGTTTTTCCTTTCTTCTAGGAAAATTGGATAAGAAGATCTATGCTTTTATCCAGTTCCCAAACATCTTAAGATAGCACATAATTTCTGTTTGTATAAAGTGAGATCACTTATGATAAAGTGGTGTAAAACAGCCTGCCCCAGTTTTTAAGTGTTAGAACCACTATAATACTTTTTGGTTATTAAAAGATATACCATTTTAAAAGCTATGCCCCATTCATTGAGCTCCTGTAGTAACCAAAAGAGTAGACCTGTCCAAAGATCATCATCCCTATATTGTCAGTTCAGGAAGCTAAAGCTCTGAGAAGGGACGAAACGCATCCATCACTTCCCAGCTAGTAGTCAGCAGGGCTGGGGTTAGAACCTGTATTTCCTGACTCCTCATGCCTTATGCTGCCTACACAGAATCAGTTTCCTGGCCTCTTCACATGTAGGGTTTGCACCCCAGCTGGTTCTTTAAGCAACTATGGCCCATCAGGGCCCGAAGAAAGGGTGGCATGGTCGAGTCAGGGATGGTCTGGAGGCCTGGTGAATGGTTGTAAGGTAAGGAGCTTTAAGGGATCTGAGGTGTTGAGAAGATACCAGTGCAGGCAGGAATAAACAAGAATAGAGAAGCAGCCGCCTCAGCCTCCTGGAGGCTACAGCCACTCAGAGATCACATTTGCCACTTCACAAAAGAAAGAGTATATATAAATGGGTATGTGCACACACAACATACACATATACTGTAATACCCCCATGGTATCAAATGCACCCCAGACAATGCTCCAGTCCCCCACAGAGATGCTAAACTGTGGCATTCAAGTGAACATACATCTCTCAGCCTCTTTAACTCCTTGGGCAACTCCCCAGCCCCTATGTCTCAACTTGACTGTATCATGCTTTTCAATTTCTATTAAAAAAATACTTCTGAGTCTTCATACATCTTGTATTTGTCCAGGACTAAAGTATATCTTAATATACAGGAATGCATAGAGGCCTGTGGTTCTCTATCGAGTCAAGTAGAATTTTTATGAGTACTGGGTGACAAAACAGTCAGACCAGATGGAAAGCAAACATGTTACAGTGTTTTGATGAAATAGCGTGGTGGCTATTTCTAGACCTAAAAACACGCCTGGCTTTTTTAGTTGTGTTCTTTGTCCTATTTAACACTGACCGCTCGAGCAAGTAATTAATTGCTTTTCCCTAAGACATTCTGCAGGTCTTGGAGCACAAGATTGAAGCGCTGAAAGGTTCTGATCTTCTCTTTCTACTAAAGGAGAGACCAAGCCACAGAGGCACCAAGGCATAGTGGACAAGATGTTAATGAGCGAGTCATCAGCAGACAGAGGACTAGTTGGCTGTATGAATGATGCCACAGTTTGCACATTTTGATTACTTTTTCTTCTCTTCTTAGTTTTAAACTGTTAAATGGATCAGCCCCCACCACTCTACCTCCCTTCAAGTCTAGAAACCAATTACATTCCAGGGAGGCAGAATTCTCTTGATAAAGGACTTGCTTCAGGTTTCAGACTTGAATCCATTTTACAATTTGCCTATAAAACTCTAAGTTGGCCAGTGGTGAAAGGTTAATGCTGTCAAACGCTAAATGGTACAGCCTGAGGGCTATTCAGACCTCTCTGAGCCCTTCTTCTCCCCCCACTGTCCAAAGGCACGGGTCTTTCCTGGAAGCAGAACAGTCTCCTCACTACTTTCTGGGTCAGCACATGGATCTGCTCAGCCAGGTGTCAGACCCAGTGAGTCAGTAAATCAAAATGGCTGAGCCAAGACTGTGTCAGCCACCAAGAGGAGAGCAGAAGCAGGGTTCTTGTACCAGCAGCCAGGGAGCAGGAGTCATGCAGAACCAAGGAGATCCTAAAATGCAGTGTTCAAAAGAACACATATCTCCCAGAACCTAAATCAGAGACAAAGCCTCAGGGACATCATTTCATTGGCTGTTTCCGTTTGTGCTATTCTTCTTTCTTATTGGATCTAGTGCTTAGTTAGTTGAGGGTTGAGAGGGAGGGTATGAGGGTGGATCTATTACTTGTATTATTTTTCACCAAACTGGGATGGAAGAGGTCGCTCGGATCATAACACTGTGCCTGATACACAGTTATTTCAACATAAATCAGAGTAAAGAGCTAAGTCATTAAATTCTAGCCAAACCCTAATGTATGGGTCTTATTCAACTACTCAACTATACAGCGTCTATCAAGAAAAATGGCTTTTGTCAGTAGCAGCCAAACTCTAAAATAGCAAAACTTTTGAGAGTACATTTTTAATATAATATTTCAAATTTCAAATATGAGTAATTATCTGAGCTGAAGAGCTAAATGTAACCGAAGACATTTATGAAGAGATGATAATGATAGTAAGAATAATGTATTCATAACAGCTAGAACTTTTAAGCACATACTATGTTATGTTCCAGCCACGTTGCTGAGAAATTTCCTTGCCATGGATGCTACCTCCATGGCTCCCTCAATTCTAAATGATTTTGTTTAAATTTTCAAAGACTTTTATAAGGTAGTGATGGCCATCTTCAGGTACGTTTATTAATTCAGCAGGTATTTATGGAGTGTCTATTACATTTTAGGCATGGCTCTAAGCCTTTGGGATCCAAAAAAGTTGGACAAGACATATATGCCTTCTGCGCTGGTGCCTATAGTCCTGTGGGTAGAAAATATTAACTACAAAATGATTCTGTTTGAAAGGATACAAAGTGATGAGAAAGAGAATAATGAGAGAATGGAGGTCTTCAGAGATGAGATGGAGGGAAGGACTCTCTGTAAGGTGATTTTGCCAGGTGAAAAAAGGTGTTATGACTGCCCCAGGCCAACCTCTATGGTGGACAAGATGTTGGTATGTTCCAGAAGCTGAAAGAAGGCCCATGTGACTAGGTGATGGTGGAGAGAGTAAGAGGTGAAGCTGATGAGGTCAGAAGGAACCAGGTTGACCAAGGACATTCAGATCTCCTCTCCGAGTCCTTCCTTTCCTTCTGGCACCCATCATGGAGTCCTATAGGTTCTGGGAGGAACTGAGATGAGGAAGCTGAGGCATGGAGGCATTAAGTCTTTTTCCAAGACACACAGCTTATAAAAACTAAATCACAAAAGAGCCAGATGGGGATTCTTCCCCTCTCCTTCCTGCTTCTCTCTCTTCTTTTCTTTTTTTTTCTTTTCTTCTTTCTTTCTTTCTTTCTTTCTTTCTTTCTTTCTTTCTCTTTCTATTTCCATTTATCTACTTACCTATCTACTATCAATATACATATATTAATATGTTTATATATCTATATATCTCTATCTTTCTATCTATCCATCAGCTACTATGTTAGAAATTCTAGGCTTAAGATATATGACAATAAACACAACTGTCAAAAGTTTCCACTTTCATGGATCCTCTTTCACTTAAGTGCAATAATGCAAACTAAAGCAGGGATAAGGGATGTGGAGTGAAGAGGGGCTCTTTTATATAAGATGCCTTATACAGAGAATACCTCTTTGAGCAGAGGCATGAACTAATGAGGAAGCAGCCATCAAGTCTGTGCTCTGCTTTGAGAGAGCTTTGTAATTAACATTTTCAAACTAAGGAAAACATGATTATTTTCATGAGGTAACTTGAAACACACTATGACTATTGTGCATGTGTGCATGTCTTTGTGTATGTATCTTTGTTGGTCAAATCCTTTCCCAGTCCAGAGATGACAAGAAAAGTTTAGCCTAGGCTGTTTAAGCAAGAATGATTTGGAGACTTCAGATTAAAAATATTTTTGCTAGGTTTGGAGGGTCATGGGGCAGTGTTCATGAAGGGAAAAAGATGTAGCTGGATGGAAGCTCATGTGTGTTTGAGACATGAAGAAATTTAGCTTTAGTGCCTACACACCAGGCATCAGTTACACCTGGACAGACTATTATGGCATTTCAGTAGAAGATTATTTTTTCTCATTCAAGAGAAGACTTCTACAAAAGAATGACAGAGATTGATGAGCCTAGCAATAGTCAACAGAGGTTTGTGGGGAAGACCAACTGTTGGAGTTGGTTTCCATGGGTCTGGATAACTGTACCATATTGCCATAAAAGATTGAAAATAAAGCCATACTTCTCTCCCTCTCCACTTCATTCTCTCTCTATATATATTTTTCTCTTTTTCAAAAAGACTTTCTGTTGCTTAAAAAGATTTAATACAGAGTAGAATGCTGAACATGGCTAGGATTAACAGTTATAATATAAGGTGAGTAACAAAGGACTATTCGTCATGCTAAATCTTTGGAATGTCTAGCCATAAATGAAACATTAAAAGGCATAATTGTTCTTTTTTATATGTCAAGTGGAATAAACTACTCAGGATTAAATCTGGCAATCTACAGGTCAATTACAACCATTCTGAGCTTCTTTATGGCTACGGCCAAGATATTTCAGAGGGTTTGGATGATTTATTGGGTCTTATGCAATTATTATTCAAAGAAGAAAGATGATGTGCTTTTGACCTATTATTCTAGAAACTGCTCAAGCATCTATCCATGCTTCTGTCCTCCCATCCCAAAGCCATTTATGGAATATTGTAAATGACACAGATGAATAAGGCATGATCTCTGTTCCCCAAAAGACTGGGTGAAAGAATCTCAAATAGGATTGAGGTGCTTGAAGACAGTTTCTTATAAATATTGATGATTACTATCATCCTTGAAGAAGAATGTGTGGAAGTTCTGCAGGCAGAGGAAGTGAGAAGAAGTTTTCCAAGAAAAGGAAATTGTGTAAGCCTGTGCCTAGGCACAGAAGGAAAGAAAAGCAAAACTTATTCAGGGAACCATAAGAAGTTGGCATAGCTGGAATCCAGACTGCATATTTGGTCAATGGTAAGAGTGGATATAGAGGGGGAAAGCGTGGTCAGCAGTGAACCTCGGGAGTATTCAAGGCAAGGTTGAGAAACCAGGGCGCAAATAGAGTGAACTTGGATTTTATGCTGGTATCATGAGACATCACGACCATTTTTTACATCGCAAGTATCTAGCCGACATCTTTGAAGCTATACTGAGTTCTTAGGGAATAGTTGTTATTGAGTGGCATTTTTTTTTTGCAATGATTGTCACTGTAGAGTGGGGCCTAGAGTAAATTATCACATTTATGGAGTTGAAGATGTCACTTAATTCTTTTCATGTTGGTCTTCAAGGTGTGAGTAGTCCTTTTATGGGCCCTCCCTAGATCAAGTAATTTCAACATGAAATCCTGCAGACGATTGGAAAAGGAAAGGGGGAGAGATGTCAAAAACTAAAAGGTCTCCATTACACTTCTAAGCCATGTGTAAATTTCTGTTATATATCAGTTACTCTGGAAATATGGCATGGTCTGATATTGTTTCTCATTCATGAAGGGAATGATTTTGTTCTGAATCTTCAGAAGAAACTGGTCTAGTGCCTGGGACAGAGAAGATGCTCAGTTAATGCTCAACAATTGATTTGTTAATGAACCAAACCAGCCTGTGAAAAGGCCCATTTGAACATTTAGTGAGTCACATGTGTTAAATATGAGGAAAACCAGTCATAAGAGCAAAAGTAGGTCAATAACAGCAATATAACAACAGCTTAATAGTTATCATTTCCTGGATATCTACTCTATGCTAAGCATGGTGTCAGGCTCTCCATACATCACCTGACTTAATCCTCACCATTCCCTCACTGCTCAGTATTGCCAACCCCCTTTGCAGAAGGGGACATTGAGGTTTACTGTGGTGACCCAACACTCTCAAGGTCTCACAGGCGAAGAATAGAAAAGTAGGATGTGAACCCAGAGCTATTTGGCAGTAAAGTATATGCCTTTTCTTGCCTATTGCTGTTTCCACATATTTCCAGGTGTTTCTTGTGAAAGCAGAAACACATTTGTTCCCCAGAGGATAGAAAGGCTCCAGAGGATAGAAAGAAGACGCAGTTTTCTTCCATGATATGGGAAGGAGAAGGGCTTTGGCAGGACTTTTGGCAGGACCGCCATGATTCTTGGAGAATAGAAGTGATTTTTCCACAAATCTGTCTTTTCTCCCCTATCCCGGGAGATGAAATCTTGATGTGAAAAGTGGAGAATTATCTCTTAGGAGACCTGTAGAATAATTTCTATTCTGGCTTGTAGAATAATATATGGATATATATCTTATTTTAGATAGATAGATAGATAGATAGATAGATAGATGTATACACACACACACACACACACACACACACACACCCCTATACACTTCCATCACTAAAATGTTGAGATATTCTTTGGATAGTCACAGTAACAACAGTTCTGGATCTGGATAATATTTCACATCAGATAAATCACTTGCACAGAGCATCTTATTTATCCTAAGTGACCTCCTTTGGGGGATGAAGTAGCTGCTGCTCAGAGAAGGAGCATGATTTGCCCAAGGATACACAGAGTTAATAGAAGGCTTGGAAAACAGACCTGGCGCAAATAATTCCAAGACCAGTGCTCCTTCCCCTATGAATGTTGTCTATTTCATTGGAGCAAAAATCCAGGTCTGTGGTAAGTATCATACAAAGTGTACACTCCCTTCCCATGATGAGAATGGGTCACACACTGAGGCTATTTCTGAGACATTTGTCCCTTTCTATGTGGGTCAATATCCCTGAGGCCTGGACTTCCCTCTGGGAAAAAAACATGTTTCAAGGTCTCTCTTAACTATCCCCATCAGTGTAATATGTCATTTCCTGTCCAATTGCCCCATTTCCATCAGCAATTTATGCTCCCAGAGATGCCTGAGTGTTGATTCTGACCCCAATTATTCCATGTCTGGTTATTCTTCCTGATGTGTGTGTACAGGACACAAGTCTAAGTCCCCCACTTAGGCAGTCCAGAGGGGCCAAGCCCTGCTCAGGCAAGGGCACACTGACTCCTGACTATGGAAAGTTTGTCTGTGTGCTAAGTATAAGCAGATGTCCCCAGCTGCCAGATTGTGTGGTCGTTAAGAAACCAGTCACCCACTCTGTACAAACATGTATCATCAGGTCAGTCTGAAGGTGCAACCAACTCATCTCGCTTCCCATAAAACAGTGGGTGAGTAAGGGATGGGGGGTTTACAGAAACTGGCCAGAGAAGTCCATCTAAGGGCAAAACTTGTGTGGTTGGATGGTATATGGACTGTGAGATTGGGCCAAAGGAAGTGCTGCTCAAAGTTATGGTGGACACTCAGAATGGTCCTGTGACATCATCTGAACACTTTCAATGCTATACATATGAGGGTACCAAGGTTTGGGGATAGAAGTGACTTCCTCAACATCTGATAGCAATCTAGTGGCTCAGTCAGGGCTTTTCCATAGGTCAAAATGCCAGCCTAGCATTCATTCCATTATGTTTGGCTGCCTATGCCATTAGTTTTCTGGTGGGCTTCTTTTTTTTTTTTTTTTTTTAATTTTTTAAATGTTTTAGTTTTGAGAGAGAGAGACAGAGCATGAGTTGGGGAGGGGCAGAGAGAGAGGGAGACACAGAATCCAAAGCAGGCTCCAGGCCTTGAGCTGTCCATACAGAGCTGGACACGGGGCTCAAACTCACGAACCGTGAGATCATGACCTGAGGCGAAATCAGACACATAACGGACTAAGCCACTCAGGTGCCCCTCTGGTGGGCTTCTGTACATGCAATCTTCATGTCTCTCTTGTTTTGAATCCTGGTGGCTTATGGGGTGACTTCTGTACACCATATAAACTTTCTTAGAGAACAATGATAAGTAATTGCATTTAATGGGGGTTAATATTGGGTCAGGCTAAATATTCCATGTACTATATTGTACATAATAATCCCCAAATACCATACAAGGCCTTTTACTCTCCTATTTTAAAGGATACTCAGAAATGGAAAGAAAGCTGCCCATGCAATTTGCAGGTGGCACAACCTAGGTTCACATCAAGATGGACTCCAAATGCTTAGTAAAGGAATGAACAAAGTCATATTGGGGGGCTCAATTGATTAGCAGTGGAAGATGGCTGGGTGATCAACATTCTTTCACTTGAAAGGAACTTTTTCCAGCATCTCTTATGTGCCTGGCAGCATATGTGGTTTTGAAGATGCCCATGACACTATTCCACCTCTCTGAGAAGACAGTCTAGTGTTGGAATCAGAAACACAAACAAACTCTTCCTTTGTGTTGAAGTGGTGTTAGGTGGATGACGGATGAGGTACAATATGAATAGAATAGAAGCTGCACACAAATTTTCCCAAAAGGCAGGAGATGGTTTTTTCAAAGGAAGTGCCACTTTTCTGTCAAATTGAAGTTAACATTCAAAGCAGAAGTTGACAATATGTGTAGAGAGATGGGCAGGACAAACTGCGGATATTTAAGGAACTACATATCATTAAGTATTGGTGGCTTGTAGAAACATGAGTGGGAAGCTTAAAATATGGTATCAAATATACAGGTTACAAGAGCTTTGAACATTTTGCCAAAGGGGTGTTTACTTCTTCCCCTGAAGCTTTGGGAACCATGGATAGGTTTTAAGCAAAAGAAGGACACACTTTCCACATCATTTAGGATTAGGCTTGACAGGTAATAACGGAAGACTCCAAATTAATACTGGTTTTAAAAGCAACAGAAGTTTACTTTTCATGTAAAAGTCTGGAGTTAATGTGGTCCAGAACTGCAATAGTGGCTCTTCTCAGGAATCCCAGCCCTATATGTGGCTTTCAAATTCATATTCCAAACTCATAGTCTAGGCAACAAGATGGGAGCAGTGATAAATGAGGAAGAGAAGTGTCTTAATCTTTTTGAACTGCTGAAACAACATACTGGATACTGGTGACCCATAAACAGCACACACTTATTTCTCACAATTCTGAGGGCTAGAAGTCCAAAATCAGGGTGCCGGGATAGTTGAGCTGTGATAAAGGCCCACCTCTAGGTTGTAGGTAATTGACTTCTTGCTGGGTCCTCACATGGTGGGAATGCTGCGGAGCTCTTTGGGGTCTCTTTTATAGGAGCACTGATTCCAATCACGAAGCTCCACTCTCATGACCTAATCACCTCCCAAGGCCCCACTTCCCAATATTATCACATTGGGCATTAAAATTTCAACAAATGAATTTTGGGTGGACACAAACATTCAGATTACAGCTGAAAGTCCTCATCAATGTCTTAAAGAAGAGTCTCAGAAGCTTACACAAGACACTTGTGATTTTATTCCATTCATCAGAAATTAGCCACATGTCCATATCCAGCTACAAAGAAGACTGGAAAATGTCTTTATGTGGACAGCCATAAAAATAAGGTTGCGTATTTGAGAATGGATATTTAGGAAAGTTGGCAATCTATGCCACAAGTAGATCTGAAATTTAAAGATCACTCCATTATCCTTGTAGTAGATGGACAAGGATATAAGGATATGGCTGAAGATACAAGACTAAGGCTGCTGGTATCTATGGGATTGGAAAGATGCTCTCCCTTCCCCCTTCCAGTTACTTAGGATTTGCCCAATTAAGTAAATTGCTGTCTTACATTTATTTCCCCACTATTGAGTCAGAGGTGGATATATGTCTCTTTCAGCAAATGAGTCATACTCAAGTTTGGGCAAACCTGCCTGGATATGCAGAATGGACCATAATATGAATGTGGCTTGGATTGCATCCTTCATTGACTTAAAATGCTGCTCATTGTACTTTTGACCTCAAATAGATATATCAGATTTCTTATTCTGATGCTTTACAGAGCCAGGATAGGAAAGAGGAAGTTTCTTCATTCATGTTATTCAGGTTAGCACTGTCAACATGTTTTGTTTTATGGATATTCACAGAGGTAATTGGTTAAGAGCATGTGTTTCAGGACCAAAAACATTTGAATTAAAAACTCAGCTATGGGGGCACCGGTGGCTCAGTTGGTTGCGCATCTGACTTAGACTCAGGTCATGATCTCCCAGTTCATGAGTTCGAGCCCTGCATCGGGCTTTGTGCTGAGAGCTCAGAGCCTGGAGCCTGCTTCGGATTCTGTGTCTCCCTCTCTCTCTGCCCCTCCCCCACTCATGCTCTGTCTCTCTCTCTCTCAAAAATAAATAAACATTAAAAAAATTAAAAAAAAACTCAGCTATGGTACTCATCTCAGGCTGATTTCAGAGTCAGACTTCTTAATCACCATGACATATTGCCTTCTTTCTGAGTCTTTTGCTAATTTTTGTCTCTTCCCTAAGCTGTCTGCCTTCAAGTAAGGTGAGAGAAGTGGTCAGAGCAGCTTTGATGAGTGTCCCTAAGAGGTGGTGGCAGCACAGTGGACTTGAAGATACCAGAATGTAGCTTGGAGCCCTGAGTGCACTCACTTGGCTATCTACATTCATGTAGCCCCTTTAGGAATTGACTCCTATCCCGGGAAGTATGTCTAGTGCTCCACATGAAGAAAAGCACAGCACAGATTAATGTTAGCTCACCTAGTCCTCACCATCCTCCACCCACCTGCACTTTGTTTACCTTGTATTCTCCTAAAGTCCTTCTGCTCCTTCTCTTCCAGAATCCTGGAGATACAGCATCTTATTTAATGGCAGAGATGATGTGATCAGACTGGCCCACATTTGCTTATTTCCTCCATAACTTCTAATTCTGGACCTTGGATAAATTCTGTAACTATCCCTGTCTCTTATCGTAGGGTGGAGGATAATGACAATCCCTATTGTGTGTGCTCTTGTCAGGATCAAATAAAATAATATATACATTTTTGGTGTAGTGTTTGGGATACAATACATGTAAAAGCAGTATTTGCCACTCATGTTAATTTTGGGATTGGGGCATAAAGAGTTAAGATTGAGGAGCTGGAGGGTCTATATCATGAAGAGTTATTTTATGATGAAGAAGCTAGATTTTGGCCAAAGGGAAGAGGGGCTTCAGATAGGATAGTGTATTTATTTCCTATTGCTATTGTAATGAGTTCCCACATATTTTGTGCCTTAAAACAACGTGGATTTACTATCTTCAAGTTCTGGAGGTCAGAAGTCTAAAATGTATACCCAGGGCCATATTCCTCCTGGAGATTCTGTGGGAGAATCTGTTCTCTCACTTTTTCTGGTTTCAGAGTCTGCCCATGTTCTCTGGCTCATGGCTCCACATCAGAATAACCTCTGCTTTCCTTGTCTCACCTCCTTATCTGACTCTGGCCATCCTGCCTCTCTCTTATAAGGACCTTTGTGGTTACAGTGGGATCACCCAGATAATCCAGGATAATCTTCCCATATCAAGATCATTTTTAAAAAATTTTAAAATTTTTTAATTTATTTTTGAGAGAGAGAGAGATGGAGCATGAGCAGGGGAGGGGCAGAGAGAGGGAGACACAAAATCCGAAGCAGGCTCCAGGCTCTGAGCTTGAACTCAGAACTGTGAGATCATGACCTGAGCTGAAGTCGGACGCTTACCTGACTGGGCCACCCAGGCCCCCCCCCACTCCCCTCCCCCCACATCTCAATATCCTTAATTTAATTATATCTGCAAAATTCCTTTTGCTATGTAATGTAACACATTTGTAGGTTCTGGTGATTATGGTGTAGACATCTTTGGGGGAAGCATTATTCAGCCTGCCAGAAAGTAACATGGTTATTTTGGGATTTTCTAACATCACTCTGGTGAGAACAGAGTTAGGAGACCAGTTAAAATGCCACTGTAAGACAGAGAGAAGGGATATGAACATAAGCATTAGAGGGAGTATGGATGCTAAGGAAAAATGGATGATGAGGAGCCAGTGTCCCCAGGACTTGACTAGTATTATGGATGGAATGTTTGCATCTTCCTTCCAAGTTCTTATGTGGGATTCCTAACCCCCAATGTGATGGTATTAGGAGGTGGACCCTTTGAGAGGTCATTAGGTCATGAGGGTGAAGCCTTGTGAATGGAATTAGTGTCCTTATAAAAGGGACTACCATGTGAGGATACATGGAGAAGTGTGCAGTCTGCATGTCTGAAGAGGGTCCCCATCAGAACCTGACCGTGCTGGCACCTTGACCTCAGACTCCCAGCCCCCAGAACTGTGAGAAACAAATGTCTTCTATTTATAGGCCACCCAGTCTGTGATATTTGTTACAGCAGCCCAAACTGACTGTGAGGATTGGAAAAGGGACGATTTCTGTACTTCTAGCTCCAGGTTCAGAGAGGATGGTAGAGTCATTAGAGGCTGGCACAAGTGGGGCAGGTGACTGACAAACTGATCAGGGCTTTCTCAGAAACCCTGCTTACTCTAGCCTGAGGCCTCATTCTTTATAAAAGACAGAGGGCAGACTGGCCTAGAATGGCATTTCCCACACTCTGCTCATTCTTTACAACTTTTTCCGAATCTGTTTCAAATTCTGAATATTCTTCTTTAAATAGACTCTGGTAAAAGTCGTCTTGTCCAAAGCAATTAGTTTCATGAAACCACAACTCTGATATGCCTATATATTTTGATACACATACAACTCATACATAATCACTGAAATGGGAATGTATTTTTCCACTCACCACCAAAAATGGTCTCACATGTTATCGGCACTAAGCGTGCCACATGTAGACGAATACTGGTGTAAGGATAAGAACAAAGACTGAGAAATTGAAATCTAAGCTTGAATGAGTCACTGGAGCTCCTTGGACATTCCTTTCCTGATATATGAAAGGAGATAATGCCTAACATATAATGAATTGGTTAGATAGTATGTGGAAAATGTGGGGAACCATGCCTCATAGTATGCACCCAAGCAGTGTGTATTTATATCATGATCTTCTGATGATTTTTCCTTATATGTTTTAAATAATTCCAAGCCTTTTCGTGAGATCTGCCAGTCAAGTCTGATAAATCCACTAGAAAAAGGTATTGTCTTTGCAGTCTGGATGGTAAAGTTATTTAAATTTAATGCTATTTATGGTCTCATGAGGTTCCTTTACCTCCCAAATCCTTAGGGTCAAGGGAGTGTGGGGCTTAGGGAAATAACTCATCCTGGCTGACTGTGCTAGGAGAGCTTTGGGTCTGGAGCTGTAGGACTGCTGGGGAAAGAAAATCTGTTTTTTTTGTTTGTTTGTTTGTTTGTTTGTTTGTTTTGTTTAAGATTCAAAACAGAAGTTTGAGATGGGAAACCCTACTGTTCTCTGGGCTATATTGGAATCATTCCTCTGCTTGTGGTTCTGGGACTTTTTGCTTACAAGTTCTGGTCTCATGACCCATTTGGGAATATCACTGAGGGGCCGCAAGACAGAACCAAATGAGTTTTACAAAACACCTCAGGATCTCTCTCCACTGCACCCTCAGCCAGTATAACAGAATTAGACTCAAAGCAGCATTTGCTGAAGATAGCACTGTTTGCATGAACTTTCCATTGATACATCTGGTTTTCCTTTTGAAAAAGGCCCTCAAACCTCATAAAACTGAAGTCTTTTGAATTAAACCACAAATTCCTTATAGCTAACCTCAGCAAAACTCCCTACACACTCTGTGTACCCAGTCCCTACTAACCCCATTCCTCTTTTCTCCTCCATCTTCATTAACTTAGCCAGAGCCAAGCTCACAAGGATAAATCAGAGTTGTTTTTTTTAATTCACTTCATATTAATCAAAATTATGGGTCATTTTTCTGCCTTAGACCTTTGATTTAGAATAGGTGCCATTTATTGAGCTCTAACAATGTGCCAAGTTCTTTATGTAGTATCCCATATAATCCTACAACAGTCTTGCAAGGTAGGTGGTATTTTTCCAGTCTTTTTTTTCCTCTTTCCTCTTTTTTTCCTCTTTCCAATGAGGAAAGAGAAACACAGAGAAGTCAAATAACATGTTCATTGTCTTGCTTCTACTGGGTGGTGGATTTAGCAACTCTAATCCTGTTTGTCAACTCCAGTGTCTTCACTTTCCTGAGCTGTCTCTTTACATAATAGATCCCTAAGACATAATTTACAAATATGATTTGATGTTTAAAATAACTCCTCATTTGCCTCAGGCAATTATTACCCTGATTATTGACTTCATGGTGGCAATGATTATTGCTATTACTAATAATAGCTGCTGCTGCTTTCTGAGTGTCATGGTAACCACTTAATATACCTTACATTCTACAATAATCTCTAGAGGCAAATATTATTATCCCCATTTTATGGGTGTGCAAATTGAGATACAGAAAGGTTTGTTAAACTGTCCATGTCACATAGCAATCAACTCATCAGAATGGCAGATATTAATAAAAAGCAAACCTGTGAATATGTCAGAACCTTTGAACATTCCATGTGGTTAACTCATTCAAACCCCGTCACAATCTTGCTAAGTGGATAACATTATCATCTACGTTGCTCAATTGGGGAAACTGAGGCACAGATAAATGAAGTGACTATTCAAAGCCACACACTAGTCTGTGGGATGAGGGGCTTGAATGGGAACCAATACAGCCCTGGGTCCTGATGCGCTGAGCTTCTCACTACACTCCCATGTTGGCTGATTTCAGAACCTCTTGCTCTGGACAGGTGTCTGTGTGAGTAGATTTAAGCTGTTATTTTTCATCCAGTTCCTTTAGTCTCTGGTGACCTCATTGTGTTGAAAGGACAGGATGCATGCCCTGTCAGTGGTGATCATAGTTATTGAGATGGGTCTGCACTGATGTCTGGGAGTTTGGGCTGCAACTTAGCGACATGAGAAGGTGGCCTGCAAGTAATATACGACTCTGTTGGAAAGCTGGGGCTCTGCTAGGCAGGAAGAATCCTCATGGACTGGCGTTCCCCTTCCATCAGGCCCTTTTACGGACAGTGTTCATGTGGTCAAAGCTTAGATATAAAGGCTGAGCAGATCACACTGTATTCTTCTGGAATGCTGGAAAAGGGGAAAGTAAGTGTTGGGTGTGGGGGGGAGGTTCAGTTGAGAGGTGCAATATTGATAGAACAAAGGGGGAGATGGTATCGATCGGTTTTCTTTTCAAGAATGAGGGCCAGGAATGGTAGACAAAAGAGAGGGATTTTTCTTTAATTGTAGGCATGGAAATAACCCAGCATCAAGAGGAATCCCAATGGCAAGCAGGGCTCTAGATAGGTATTACCCTATGCTTGATTCTCAAACTTTTTCCTCCAGTTCTTCTGCAACTATAAGGACATACATATAGTAGGCCTAAAGTGGAGTGCTATACACTGGAAATTTCTCTGAGGCCACACATTTTATTAATCAAATACCCACTAACTGTGAATTAATTTTTATGTTTGTTTTAATATGAAATACTTGTTCAAATTCCTGTTCAGTTAAATTTCTTAACTTATGGTGTTTATCTTTGTCAGTCTGACTTATTTCGCTTACATAACACCCTCTAGGTCCATCCATGTTGTCGCAAATGTCAAGATCTCATTCTTTTTTTATGGCTGTGTGACAGTCCTGTGTGTGCGTGTGTATATGTGTACCACTTCTTAATAAATAAATAAATAAATAAATAAATAAATAAAGTTTATTTACTTTTGAGGAGGGGAGGGAAAGACAGAGAGGGAGACACAGAATATAAAACAGGCTCCAGGCTCTGAGCTGTCAGAGCTAGAACTTACGAACCACGAGATCATGACCTGAGTTGAAGTTGGATGCTTAACTGACTGAGTCACCCAGGCGCCCCTGTACCACATCTTCCTTTTCCACTCATCTATTAATGGACACTTAGGCAATTATGCCCAAATAAAAATAAATAGATAAATAATAAATTTCTTAGCTTATTCTAATTTCCAATTTAAAATGATGCCTGAGGGGCGACTTTGGCTCAGGTCATGATCTCATGGTTTGTGAGTTCCAGCCCCATGTCGGGCTCTGTGCTGACAGCTCAGAGCCTGGAGCGTGCTTCGGATTCTGTCTCCCTCTCTCTCTCTGTCCTTCTGCCACTCATGCTCTGTCTCTCTCTCTCAAAAAATAAATAAACGTTAAAAGAAAAAATTTTTAAATGATGCCTGATGTTTATCACTGGATGTGAGTAATTCTGAGAACACTGTTTTTATATCAATGCTCACAAAATACCTTCCTACCCTGGATTCATGGGAAGGTACCTTTCAGCGATGCAGAGGGAAAGGGAAGAAAGCCTGAAGGAGACTCATATTTATCTGTCACTTATGTTGGATCAGGCACTATGTTAAATGTTATACCTATACCATCTTACTAAATAATCACAACAGATATGCACAGTTATTATTAATCCCCACTTTACAGATGAAGAAACCAACCCAGAAAGATAACTTAAATTATACCAGCTCATACACACACACAAAAAACCAAAAACCAAATAATCCAACTAAAAATGGGCAGAAGACATGAATAGATATTTCTCCAAAGACGACATACAGACAACACGACACATGAAAAGATGTTCAACGTCACTCATCGTCAGGGAAATGCAAATCAAAACTACAGTGAGCTATCACCTCACAGTTGTATGAATAACTAAAACAAAAACCAAGAAACAAGTTCTGGGGAAGACATGGAGAAAAAGAAACCCTCGTGAACTGTTGGTGGGAGTGCAAACTGGCACAGCCACCATGGAAAACAGTAATGGAGGTTTCTTAAAAAGTTAAAAATAGAATTCTGTAATTGCATTACAGGGTATTTATCTCCAAAATACAAAAACACTACTTCAGAGGGATACACACACCCCTACGTTCATTGCAGCATTATTTACAATAGTCAAATTATGGAAGCAGTCCAAATGTCTAGTGATAGATAAATGGATAAAGAAGATGTGGTGTAATACACACACACACACACACACACACACACACACACACACACTGGATTATTATTCAGTCATAAAAAGGAATGAAATCTTTGCAACCACATGGATGGAGCTAGAGAGTATAATGCTAAGTGAAATAAGTCAATCAGAAAAAGACAAATACCATATGATTTCACTCATCTGTGGAATTTAAGAAACAAAACAAACGAGCAAAGGAAAAAGAGAGAGAGAAACAAACCAAGAAACAGACTCTTAACTATAGAGAACAAACAGATGGTTACCAATGGAGGGATGGGTGAAACAGGTGAAGGGAATTAAAGACAGCATTTGCTGTGATAAGCACTGGAATTGTGGAATGGAATTGTGGAATCACTAGGTTGTACGCCTGAAACTAAAACAACACTGTATGCTGACTACTGCAATTAAAACAAAAAATATTAAAAAAAAAATACATACCAGGTCACATGACTAGAACATGCAGAAGCCAGAATTTGAAGCTCAGTCTGTCTGACTTTAAAGCGTGTGCTGTTTTGAGGAGAGGAAGACAGTGGCAGGAGGACCCTAGGCTTGCTTTGTCTCATGAACACAACTAGATAACTATCAAATCAGCCTAAATACCCCAGAGGTCGACCTGAAGACAGACAGAACAAACTCCACAGCTAAAGAGAGAGAGAAAAGGCCACACTGAAAAAGACATTTTGTAAAGAAGATGTATGGATGACCAATAGGTACATGAAAAAATAATCAACATCACTAATAATCAAAGAAAAGCTTTGTGCAGGGGCAGTCACTGAGTTTATAGGAGGCATGATTAATGCAAATTTAAGAACTAACCCCAGAAATATGCAAGTCAAAACCACAATGAGATATCACCTCACACCCATTAGAATGGCTATTATAAAAAAGACAAGAAATAACAAGTGTTGGAGAGTATGCAGAAAGAAAGGAAACTCTTGTGTGCTGTGAGTGGAAATGCAAATTGGTGCAGCCACTAGGGAAAAAGTGTGGAGGTTCCTCAAAAAATTAAAAATAGAACTACCATATGATCCAGCAATTCCAGTTCTGGGCAATTCATCTGAAGGAAATGATAATACCTACCCACATGTTCACCACAGCATTATTATAATAGCCAATATATGAAAACAATCTAGGGGCAGCACTTGGATGGCTCAGTCAGTTAAGCATCCAACTCTTGATTTTCACTCAGATCATGATCTGACAGTTGAGAGTTCAAGCCCTGGGCATGGGGCCTGATTGGAATCTCTCTCTCCCTCTGTCTCTGTCCCTCTGCCCTCTCAATCACTCATAAATAAACAAACAAATAAATAAAAAACAACCTAGTGTCCACTGATAGATAAATGGATAAAGAAAATATGGTACATACATAAAATATTATTCTTCAAAAAAAAGTCAACCAACCAACAAACAAAAACAAACAAAAAAATATATTCTTTCACCAAATCATCTTATACTGCCTTTCAGGGCAAAGCAGAAAATGAACACTATTAATTTAAATGCATGCAGACAATTAGGTCAGGAGACCCTCCTCCCCTCAGGAAAACCAAAACAAAACAAAACAAAACAAAACAAAAACTATGAACTTCAATATTCTAATTTGCAACATCAACCCTTTTGAGTCCCATGTTCTGGTCTTTCTTTGCTTCTTATAGAACATGGGCCATCTCATGCTCTTGGTTGGTGACTTCTATCTCTTTCTTCCAGGTTAGAAAGTAAGCTATTTATAAAGGAGGCATTAATTTTAGTGAAAAAATAGGTTTTATATCATATTTTGATATGCCATGCATTTTATTCATCACAGATATTTTGTGGAAGGTTGAAAAAATGGCCCTCATTCTCTACTCATCCCCCATCCATTGCAATGTGACAAAGCTGCTCTTTCATGAAGAGAGTATCTATTACTCTGCTTTTTTCTGGGCTGCCCCCACGTCTTAATTCATCCAACATAATGTGACAGAAGATATGACGTGCCAGTTTGGAGTCTAGGCTGTAAGAAGCTTCATATGTTTCAGTTTCTCTTGCTTACTCTTACATCCCTGTCACGCCATGGGAACAAAACTGGGCCAGAGTGTAGCAGGAGAGACACATGTGGACAGCCACACTCAGAAGCAGGTCTGCCTAGCTGAACACAGCTAACCACATTCTCATGAGTAAGCCCAACAGAAATCAGAAGAGCTATCCAGCTATGCCTGCCTTAAACTGCTGACCAGCATAATTGTGAGCTAAATACATGGTTGTTGTTTTAAGCCACAGGGTTTTGGAGTGGTTTTCTTTGTAGCATTGGATAACTCACATATGTTTATTAAAATATGACTGAGTGCCAAAAATATGGCATGCTATGGGGACACAGAGGTGATTAAACCATGGTCCCTGTTCTGAAAGAGCAGCCAACACTCCAAATGGGAAGTCAGATATGTAAACCATCAATCACACATGGCAAGTTATGTGATTAATCAGAGTAACTTGTGAAATCCTTTTAGTGGGAATAGTTTTACTTCCTCTGTAAAGAAACCACCATTCCAAGGAGCACAGGACCAGTTGGTTCCAATACTTCTGTGATAGTGTCATCCAAACCTCAGTCTGCAACAGTGGTCATTCAGCAAGGAGCCTTATGGATTACCCAATGCTATTTGTATCTATTCTAGGATCCCTATTAAGCAACCTCAAATGGGAGCCAGGAGCTTGGGATCAGAACTTTTTGGAAAGACTGCTTTAGAGGGATGCTATCCTCTGTTTAAATTTGGAATAGCTAAATATTTGGGGAAACCAAGCAAAAATGTCAGTCTTGATGAATGAAAAGATTAGCAGAACTGTCAGAGATTTTTTGACTCCCTCTGACTTTTCAGAAAGACAACGAAGGCAGTGGCAAATAGATTAGTATAGAGAAGCTGAACTTGGGTTTGAATCCCAACTGAGGCATTCTGGTTCCAGAATCTCAATAAACTTCACCTGGCTTGTCTTTAAATAGATATAAAGATATCTACCTTGTAAGGTTCTGAGGACTAAATGTACCTGGTACATAATTAATGTTAACTCTTTTTCCCATTTCCTCCATTCTTAACTCAAATTTGCTTTCTGTTACCACTTTCTACTTTTTCCTGTGAATCCAACCAGAGTCCCAATACACTAAGCTTCATGAAATTGGATCCTAATTATCAGCATAGTGGATGTGTTTGAAGGCTTCCCCAGTGCCTGTCTGGAAAAGTACCTCCTGAAAGTGGCTTTCAATAACTGCTTGAGTAATGGTATCTATTCCTGAACATGAAGGCCTGAAACAAAAGGCTGAGACAAGTCTGCTAGGAGCAAACTCTTTGAATTGAATGCATATGCACTTATCAGCAGCTGGCCTGTCATTTTGGTCCACAGAAAGAACAGTGGTTTCATGACATCCTTGGCACCACAATGGACTCTCAATTGGCTGGCACATTAAACATGACCAAGGACATAACTAGATAGATTATCCTAGAATTTTTTTCTTCAAACGTAGCAAATTTTATATTCTGCAAACCAGAAAGGAAGTGGGGGGATTCTTTCCTCTTCCTTTTCTCTGCTTTTAACCTCAATCACATTACTCTAGCTTTAATTTACTTCTATACAAAGAATGCCTAACAGAAAGCACATGTGAGAATTACATAAGAGCGGAGCAGAGTGAAAACTGAATCCATGCACTTGATTACCAAGGAGGTGAATGGACAACCTCTTGGATGTAGTTTTCTCATCTGTATGATGGGAAGAATCACTTCTGGGGATAGCATGGAATTATAGGAATGCTCCAAGATAATGTAAAAAATGGTAGTGTCTCTACTAAAACACTTTATAGTCTCAGGACCTTTGCACTGTTATCCCTGCCTGGAGATCCCTTCCTGTCCTTCAGAGATGTTTGTTAGTGCATCCTAAAGTTCATTCTGGCCTCTGCTCAGATGTCACCTCCTTAGATTTCCCTTGGTTATCTTATGCAAAAAATGGCCATCTCTATCTACTTATCTTGGTTAAGTTTTACTTCAGAGCATTTATCTGACATTGTATCATATGTTTACATGTTGATTTGTTAATTGGCCTCTCTTGCAACAGAATACCAGCTTCATGACGTAGGGATTTGATCCGTTTTGTTCACTTCTGTATCCCCAGCACCCATAATCCTGTGCCATAAGCATTTGTTTAATGAAGGAATAAGTTAATGAGTGTGCAAGATGATTTTCACATAAAAAATCACAGGCACAGAGTGGGCATCCTATACATGTTGGCAGAATTAATGAGCAGGGATACTCATGAGTGACTAAAATCGGGGAAGCAGGATGATCCAGCAAGCCCGTGTCTCCCTTACTTAGCACCCCTGCAGATTGCGTAAGGAATGTCCAGACGCCTTCTCTTTCCAGCATGACGTAATGTGGAATGAGAAAACTTGCAGACCATACTGCTCACAGACGAGACAGATGATCTCATCCCCTTCCTGGGCATTCCCAGGCTTTGCTGTTAAAAAAAATTAAATAAATAAATAAGTAAAACCTACAATGTTCAGTTCACAGGTGGTTGTTTCAGCCCTCGGTCGTTTGTTGGCAAAATAGTGGAAATCATCTCTTAGCTCCCTGGTGACTGGGGGGAGGAAAGGCATGTCGGATATCGTCTGGCCCGTTCCTTCGGCCAAATGGAATGGATTTTGCCTGAGAAACTAGGACGTAAAGGGAGAGAAATACATTTCAGCATCAGCCACAGGGGACAAGCTGTGAGCAACTAACTGGGGGTAATGGGAGTTTAAATAGCAAAGTACCAAAGTGTTTCATTGACACCAGAAGGTTGAGGTTGTTCTTGGGACTGTTTCAAAGGCTTAGGGTTTGAAAAAAGGAATGAACCCAATTTCTCTTACATGGCTCACTTTCATTGAAAAGCTCCTCTGGTTTTGATATCTGGGTATATTAAAATGATCCTAATTCTGATTTATCGACATTTATTGGTCTACAGTTTGCAATCCCTTTAACATGTAGGTCTTCAGAAAAGCCTTGAAAATGAGGCACAAAGAATTATCCCCATGTATGGTTGAGGCTTACATTCAGTAAGGAAGGTGAATAGACCAAGATCACAGAGTTAGACTGCAAGAGAGCTGCTAATAGAACCCAGATCTTGTTGTCTTTACGTCCAAATCTCTACAACGGAAACTTCCAGACTTAAAAGGTGACCTCTTATTTGTCAATCACAGAGTGTGTATTTACCCACTTTTTCTGTATCCTTTTCTTCCCTCATCATCAACTAGATACACTATTTCGGACACAAATCTGGGACAGATCTGTGCATAAATCAAACTGAAGTCCATCTGGATGTCTCATGAACCATTAACATATCCAAACGGAGCTGTTGCCTCTGCCCTCCAAACCTGCCACCCCCCCCCCTTTGCTATCCCCTTCCCACCAATCTATTTCTTTATCTAGAAACTAGCATCACCAGTTGCTTGAGTCAGAAATATAAAAGTTGTCCTTGGCTTTTACCTTCTATAACCACTTTCTCCATCCAACCCATGATAAAAATCACCCAATTATCATTTCCAAAATACGTCTTGGCTCTGTCCATTTTTTTTCCATCTTCATTGCTACCACCTTAGTTGTAGGCCACCACCTTTGCTCCCTGATCTTTTAAACAGTCTTATAGCTGCTGACTCCTCTTCCACTCTTGTTTCTCCCACTCATTTTCTCCAATAGAAAAAACAGAGATTGTCTTATCTGATGTCCATTTCTTGTGCTTATTCCCCACCTCCACACCCAAGGCTTCCCGATGCATTTATAAAATCCAAAACCGTTAACATGACCACCCAGCTCTGCTTAATCTTGCTCTTGGCTTTCTCTAGAAACTTATTTGTGCCCTATTTACACTAGATTATTCCATTCTAAGAGCCTCTGTGTGGAGACAAATGTTTCTTAAGGATAAAATCTACAGAGGAAAAAAGTGGAGCTTGAATAGAATTCTGGTAATATTGTTTGAGCTGCTGAAACCAGCTGAGCCCTTAGCATTGCAGTGGGGTATTGAGCTAACACATTCCCTCTTTATTTATTTATTTATTTATTTATTTATTTATCTACAAATTAAGGTCAAGTTGATTTAAGTTTACTTTCATTTGCAACAAGAAATTCCTGGATTTTTAGAAACACATTTATGTGGAGGAAAAGCTGACATGTGAATAGGCAAATTCTTTGAAAAGAGATGGTTGGTATGATGTGGGGAAACACCACGGACTTTCAGTCAGCCTGGGAGAGGATAAGGGCCATAGGAGTCTTCCCTGTAGGAGACAACATCTGGTCTGAATCTTGAAGCACATGAAGCATTTGACAGGATGTATCCACCAACCAGAGGATGGTAGAATGGCATTCCAGGGATCAGGGAAAGCATGACTCAAGGAATGATGTGAAACAGTGATAGGTTCAAGCAACCACAAGTAGTAGGGCTTAACTTTAATGCAGTACAGGAAACAGTCACAAAAAGAGAAGCTGGAAAGGGAGACAGAGGCCAGACAAGAAGGGGCTAGCAGGTTATCCTAGCAAAATGAATAGTATCCTACAAATTTTGAGGAGAAATTTTCTCTTCTTTTAAAATGGGCATTCTTATCCCTGCCCAGCCTACCCTAAAAGATTATGGTGAAGATCTCTCAATAAAATGGCTGTGAAAGTGTGCTTTGAATCAGGTATTAATTAGCTAATTACACAAAGGAAACAAGAAAACTAGAATTTATTGGGCATTTCTTCTGGACCAGCATAGAGACTCAAGACAAGCAGGAAAAGATAATGATACGTGTCGTGGGTTTGGTGAGTCCCCTAAGCTTTCTGTTCTTGGCAGCAGATGGTGGCAGGACCCCTGTGGGAGGTGGGAGCTAACTCTGAAGGGAGAGAAAAAAATAATTCTTATGAACTTGACCTGTTTCACAACTGCCCAGAGCAGGATTTGCCCCTTTCTCCTCTGTGCCCTGTTCTCACATCTCAATAACACCATGATCCCAGAATGGCTTTTTGGATGCTAAAGTCCAAACAACATCAGCAATCAGAAGCTTTGTTTCCAGAAACTGTGCCCCCAACTTCCCTGCCTGTCTTATTTCCTCTGTAGGTTAACTCCCACCAAGTCCTACATCATTACACAGTGGAGCAAAGCCAAGAAAAGGCCACAGCTGCAGGCTCTTACATAGGCAGTGCCAGCTCCAGTATGGAGAGATGACTGGGTTCTTGGGCACTCTGAGGACTGGAAAGCAGGGCTGTAGTTGACAATGCACCAGAACCAAGGGTTTGTTCTCCCATCCGTGAGACCAAGAACTCTCAAGCCACATCCTTGGCATCAGCCTTCCTGGACCATTTACTATGGCCACTAAGTGTTGGATTGGCTATGGGCTGTTTCTTCTATCTTACTTTTAAAATGGCATGAGCTGGAGCACTCTCAACAATAGCCAAATTATGGAAAGAGCCTAAATGTCCATCAACTGATGAATGGATAAAGAAATTATGGTTTATATACACAATGGAATACTACGTGGCAATGAGAAAGAATGAAATATGGCCTTTTGTAGCAACATGGATGGAACTGGAGAGTGTGATGCTAAGTGAAATAAGCCATACAGAGAAAGACAGATACCATATGGTTTCACTCTTATGTGGATCCTGAGAAACTTAACAGAAACCCATGGGGGAGGGGAAGGAAAAAAAAAAAGAGGTTAGAGTGGGAGAGAGCCAAAGCATAGGAGACTGTTAAAAACTGAGAACAAACTGAGGGTTGATGGGGCGTGGGAGGGAGGGGAGGGTGGGTGATGGGTATTGAGGAGGGCACCTTTTGGGATGAGCACTGGGTGTTGTATGGAAACCAATTTGACAATAAATTTCATATATTGAGAAAAAAATAAAATAAAATAAAATGGCATGAGCTGGGATGGTGAGCCTGAACTCTAAGATGTCACAATTATGGGTCTGTCCAAATAAAACCACAGAGAATTGTCACAAGAAATGAAACAATGTGCCTCTTCAGTTTAGACTGACTCAATAGTTACTAAGATGCAGTTCAATGTCAGGTATTGTGTTGGTACCTGGATAAGATAAATAAGACACTGTCCAGCCCTCCAGAAGTTTGCAGTCCATCAATGGTATTGAGCAGTGGCATTAACCCCCAACCAGAAGCCAAAGGATTGCCATCCCTCCCTGGCTCTGCCACAGAGCTGTGTATGCCCACATATAAGGAAATGGCTTTTTGTCTACAAAAATTCTATCTTGGGAAAAAGAGATCATCTTATAAATAAGGTCTGACAAGTCTGGCAGATTTATGGACAAAGCTCTCAGTTGCTTTATTTTTAATAACAAAAATATTACTCAAGGAAAACACATTGACCTACTAAAACCAATGCGAAGTTTGAATATATGTTTATAGAGATCACCTGACCAAATGGTAAAAAGGAGGCAAAGATATCTATTACATTTTGCAATTTTTCCCGATGGATGGTTTGCAGTACAAGAATATACATGTCTTCAGAATAAATTTCAAAGGAAATAAATAGTGTTCTATTTTAGGCAAGTAAGTCCTCTGGGCTTGTGGATTTAAAAAGGACTAGACCTGAAAAAAAAAAAAAAAAAAAAAAAAAGGACTAGACCTCAGATGAATCAGATAAATGCAAAGGTGACAAGCTCTGGAAAGCATTTAGATGACTTATGACGGATGGCTCCATGTCAGGAATTTGTATAAAATAGGTTCATGAAAACTGAGTTGGAAGAAAAAGAAATGACTGAATATATTTATCATTTTAGGACTTTAAATATACATGGTAACTTAGCTGACAAATTCAATAGTGTAAGCACACATTTTAGTGTTTCATCCATATCTCCAATGTTCAAATATATAAATTGGCCAGATAACTTGTGTCTCCAAATCTTCCTGGAAATAGGAGAGACAAGCCTTTAACAGATGCTGTCCTATGCCTCAGCGCACGTGGGAAGGGGCTGACAAAGCTGCCTGACTTTCACAAAAGCACTTCCTTCCATCTCCAAGCCTCAGTCTCCTGGTCTGTGAAGTGCTGGTGATGAAGTGCCCACTTCCTCTCCTCACTGGAAATCATGGCACCCTTCAAGGCAGAAGCCTATGGAAAGCCATCCATCTGCACACTGGTTTTATTTTGTATTTGATTCTCCAATTGAGCTGGAGGGCCTCATTAAGCAAATACACCTCTAGAACTTAACACTCCCTTCCCCAAGACTTAGAATGGGAAAAGTGAAGAATTTCCTTTCTTCTCTCTGTTGTATAAATTTAGGAATGGTAAGACACCGCAGAAGAAAGGAAATGATTATTGATTTTCTGATACTTGGTGCCTCTTTCTTGCCCCAATCCAGATGGACCAAAGCTGTAAGTGTTGTATGAGGAGCATAATGACATTTAAGGGAGGGAATGTGAGAAGGCATTACAGTTTTGAAGCAAATAAAGTTTTGCAAGTTCACTTTTCTGAGTCCAGTTGATCTGAGACATTAGCTGTCCCCACGGGATGGATCACTCCAGAGATTTTTTTGTGTTAAATGGCCTCTGATTCTTCTGTTACTTACTTATTTTATCCTAGGAGTGTAGAAATATAGTTCAGCTATATTGGTGGGATCTGGCTCACTATACATTCTTTACACAACTTGACTAGACATATCTACAGAAAGGAAAGGAGGAAACTGTTTTTATTTATTCCAACATAAAGTCTTCAGAACAGAACTTTGGGCATTCTGAATTTACGTATAGCTCATAGCTACTGATTCTCTCTGGAGAAGGAAAATCATGTTTAAAGTCTTGGTTTAAAGGGTTTTTTGCTTGTTCCAACCTTATTGTTATAGAGCCTAGTTCAATCTGTGTGTATTTAAGAAAGAGGAAACAGGCTGGGAGCAAAACTGTGTGCTGTTCTCCTCCCCAAACACCCTTTTTTGCAAACCCTGAAAGCCTTTAAAAAGCTGCTTTGATTAGCTTCCACACCACCCCCCCCAAACACAGAGTGAGATGCTAGTTTGTGGCCCAGGATGAGAGAAAGAGAGGAGCCGCAACTCTCACGGGACAGTTTGGCCACTCAAGTCTTCCAAACCCAAGAGACTTTACATAAATTGGAGATGCCCTGGAAGGGGACCAGCAGCCTTTTGAGCTCTTTACCCATCACTAATTCTGGCTCCAGCTGGACTCCGGCTCGGGTGATGAAAGGGACTGAAAGCAGCGGGCTCAGAGAGCATTTTGGACAGGATCTATTCAAGCTGCATTTACTCACCCTGCATTATGGTGTTTCCATGGCAACAGGTGTATGTTTCAGTGTGTTACATGTGGAGGGGTTGTACCTTACAGCCTCCCCTTGTCAGGAAAGTCTGATCATGTGTTACTTCCTTTCCTAGTTGTCAGAATGGGCTCTACCATGAGTCAGTCCCCTCTTTCCATGAGATATGCAGACAGAGAAATGTCCAAGGCCAGAGTCCAAGCTCCTGAAACCATGGATCCCACTGGAGACACAGGAGAATGGAGTCTGCTCTAAAGACACTTGGCATGATTGTGGCAAATCAGAAATTGAGGCCCAGCCCCTTTCCTGTTCTCACTTGGCTCCCAGCTTTGGCTGGATTTGGGGGGGCATGAGATGAAAAGATCATCTGGACATTGTCCATTGTGATTGTTTTTTAAAGAGTGTGGTTCGTGAGACAGCTGGTACCAAGGAGAACTCCACACATGAGGCTGGAATAATTGTCCTCTGGGATGTCTGTCTATTGGTCATATAACAAGCCTGAGACTTGGGAATTTGCAATCAGTTCATGGTATCACAGAACCGTATTTAAAGGGAATCCAATTTAATATCATCATTGTAGGAGAAAACATCCTCTCTCTTATTCTTCTGTTCCCAACCACCTTGAGTCATAAAATAAGAACCTCTCCCATCTGGGAACTTCCAGGGGGAAATAATTGATTCTTCTTTCTAGCCCCTTCACTTACCCATCCCCACAGGAGAGGGTGTCCTTATCTCATGGTGACAAGGGTCTGAGTTCTGTTTGTCCATATTTCTCTGTAGGGTGGGTTTCTGTGTTAGAGATTGTGTGCCATGTGACTTCTTTTGAGTTCTCATGTGTCTTGATATTAGTCTATATTAGTCTATAATTGATATTACTCTATAATTTAAATTTATTTATCCAGCTTAGTGATTCCATTTGTGAATAGTTATAATTCAGGGTTTAAAAATCAGTAGTCCTTAACACAAATCTGATCTTTTGATGCATTATTGTTTTGCTTGTAGAATAATTATGGAGTTTTGATTTAGATACTAAACTTTAAGAACTGAGAAACTGTACAATACAATTCTGAACTTCCTACTGATTTTGGAGTATCTGGCAGTTGGCCTCTACATGGCAATAATCATCAGCAAACAGGAGATAGCCAAGTCTGACCCTCTAGGTGGAGCCAGGCTCTCTCATTTGGCAGAGGGCCCTTGACACCACTTCATGCATTTGCAGTATCTAACACTCCAGTGTGCTTTAGAGTGTGTGCCCTCTACTAACATGAGGCTGGATACTGATAAGTCCTGATTCTCTATAGGGAGGAGATGGTATGTTCAAGTTTGTGTGACATGTGACATGCCCTTGAGGGTGTTACTGGGGGTGTGTGGGAAGCCAGGATGTCCCCCATGGCTGGCTGGGTTAGGGCTTGCTCTCCTCAGGTCAAAGTGCTGAGGTCTAATTATACCACCACCAGTCCAGGCACTGAGGAGATGGCAGAGATGAGGGGGAGGGGAGCTTTACCTGGGAGGAGCAGAGCTGGGTTCTGGAGAATGAACAGGATTTCAGGAGGCAAAGAAGGAGGAGAGAGGCTTTCTGAAACAAAGGGTCGTCGTGTGGGGGGAGAAAAAGGTAATTGTAAAGCATATGAAACCTTAAAAGATTATAAATGTTTTGGTATGCCTAAAATGCAAGATGTGTGACAGGGACCTGGAAAAGATGAGGCAGGAACCAGGTAACAAAGGGTCCTCTACATTTCTACTTGGTAACAATGGAAATCTACTGAAAGTTAATTTTTAATTAATTTTTAATTACATAAGTAATGCACAATTATATTTTGAAAGGTCTAAAACACTAACGATAAATTTCTTTTTGACATCTATCTAATCCTTATGCCCTCTTCGTCTCCCTAGAGAACCAGGGTTTCTCAATGCTGGGACTCCTGATATTTTGGGCTGGATAATTCCTTACTGGAGGTGGCTGTCCTGTGCACTGTAGGGTGTTCAGCAGCATCCCTGACCTCCACTCACTTCATGCCTGTAGCATTCCAGTTTAAATAACTGTAGTTATCTTCCCAACAGTTTAGATAACCACCAATGTTCTCTAGACATTACCAAATCTCCCGAGAGCAAAATCACTCCCAGTTGAGAACCACTGACCTAGCGGTAACCAGTGTCATCCATTTGCTACAGAAGCTCACGGACCTATTTCTATATATTCACCTGTCCATATACTTACACATTCTCTTCTTTTTCTGTTCATGTTCTGCTTTTCTTTTTCACATATGTATTATTATGTTTACATGCATCCATTTTTAATGTGCTCTCACATACCTTTTAGTTTGGGATATCTAAGCATGCTGGTACACAGGAAGCTGACAGGTTTTTTTTTTTTTTTTTAATGGCATAATATTATATGGTAGGGATATATCACAGTTTATTTATTTATATATATGTTATTGAAGCTTTATTTTGTTAGTTTCTTCTTTTCTATTCTATTTTAAACAATTTTGCAATGAATGTTGTAACATGTATTCCCTCAAGCACATGGAGGTCTGTACCCAGGATACAAGGCAGGCTTGCTGTTATTCATCTCCAAAATTACTACGCCATTAACTAGATTCTTTGTGCTTCTTAGGGAAATGCTTCTCTCCTACTGAAAACAACCCTAGAGGGTAAAGAAAAAAGGGGGCAAAGGAGAGGAGGGCAGAGGAGAAAGTGAAGAAAACAAAGAGGGGTTTACCAGCCACTCCACTGATTGGAACCAAAGTGTTGCTGCGTATCAGTTCAGGGGGGAAAAAAATGTTTTGGTGAGGAGATGAATAGCACTACAGGGTACTTCAGATGTCAAAGGAGGCATCCCGGCACAACGGGAGGGAGAGAGAAAGATGAAGTTTCCAGATTTGTTTCCCAAAGTTTCTCAAGACTTTGCCCCCCCACCCTCTGATTTGATCCACAGCCAAAACCAACCAGCCTCCAATATGCCTTATCCCAAAGAAATGTGTCCTTTTAATTCCCACTTAAGCCAATTATCTGAGATACGTCTTATGTTTTGAGAATATATACATCTATACCCTCAATAGACCCCTTCCTTCATGGGCTGATAGGCTGGCACAGGGCTGGACTCCTCCATGGGAAATTAGTTTATAATCTCGTCCTTGTTTATCTCCCTGCCATTAGTGGGTGTTTAGTATCCCACGGCCTTCCCTGTAATATATCCACAGGGAGGAGGGCCAGAGCCTTTGGGATTAATTAGCTTTGTTCTGGGAGAAGCTGTACTTTAAGGTTCCCATTTTGCACAGGCCTGTGGCATGCCTGATGAGCAATTTCCCTCCCATCCTTCAAGATCTGGTTTCCCTTGAGAAACACATTAACCTCCTTGCTCCCCTGACTTACTTCCTTGATGCTTCCTCCTATAACATCTTAAATACTTACCTTAGATCCTCTAATGCTTCATCTCCTATGAGCAATACCTTGAGGGCAAGACTACACCTAAGGCAGTTCCATGCCCCCAATTCTGTACAATACTGCAATCCATTGGTCAGTGAGTCACAGAGCCAGCCCAAGTGAGGAGACAGAGAAAAGGACACCACCTCACGATGGGAGGAGCCCTAAAGTGTTATTGCGAGGCAGCCTGGATACAGGAAGGGAATTATTGCAGCTATTTTTATAAGTAATCTATGCAAGACAGCTTATTAAAATTAAAAATGCATATACTCTGTGACCTGACAATTCCACTTTTCTCCGACCTGAGAGAAAATTTACACATGTGCATAAGGAAATATGTTAGGACATTCACTGCAAATTTCTTTGAAACATAAAGCAAATAAACTCAAAGTCCAGTAACATAGATATAGATATACTATGATATATGCACACTACAGAATACTATGCCATGTTAAAAAACAACAACAACAGGGGCGCCTGGGTGGCGCAGTCGGTTAAGCGTCCGACTTCAGCCAGGTCACGATCTCGCGGTCCGCGAGTTCGAGCCCCGCGTCGGGCTCTGGGCTGATGGCTCAGAGCCTGGAGCCTGTTTCCGATTCTGTGTCTCCCTCTCTCTCTGCCCCCCCCCCCCCCCGTTCATGCTCTGTCTCTCTCTGTCCCAAAAATAAATAAACGTTAAAAAAAAAAAAAAAAAAAAAAAACAACAACAACAACCTGACAGCTTTCTACGTACCAGCATGTTTAAATATTGTAAACGCTTAGTCATGTGACGTAAGCAAGTTAAAAATTGATGCATGTAATATGACAGGACGTACATGAAAAAGCAAAAAAAGAACACACTATATTGGTAAATATATGTACAGGTAAATATATAGAAATAGGCCCATGAACTTCTATAGAAAATAAACAACACTGGTAACTGCTAGGTCAGTGGTTCTCAACTGGGGGTGATCTTGCCCCCATGGAACATTTGGCAATATCAGGAGACATTTGGCAGTATCGGAAGATAGGTGTGGTTGTTACAATTGGAGATGGGGTGATGCTACTGACAGGTAGTAGGTGGAGGCCAGGGATGCTGCTAAATATTGTACAGTGCACGGGGAAGCCACCTCCAGCAAGTAATGATCCAGCCCAAAATGTCAATGGTATCAAGGCTGAGAAGCCCTGTTGTTCTAGGTAGATAAAGAAGAGGTCAGAGTAAAAATTCAAAAAGTTTATCTTTAATGCTTTAAACCTTTACAATTTACTTATGGATTATGTATGCAGCTACAAGGTGACTGAAAATTAACCTTCATTAGATTTCCAGTGACCCTGGAGAACCTTTTGTAACCTGATTTGTCTTGTCTCTCCCTACATATCCTACATTTCAGACATGCCAAAATATTTATACTTCTTCAAAATTTCATGAGCTTCATGACTGTCTTTATTTTACATGATGTTCTGAGCTACAGACAGCTTCAGTGTTTATTCTATATTTCAACTTGGGTATCTACTAAGTAGGCCAACATTAACCTGAGCTGAGCAGACCTCTTGATTTCTACCAGCCCCAAGCTTGCTCTTCCCTCCATTGTTCCCTTATTAGGGATTGGCAACTTTCTCCCCTTGGTTGCCCATTTGCCTTACTTCCCACTCCACCCACAGCACCTGTCGGCCCTACCTGCAAACTGCATCCTGAACTGTTTCTTACTACCTGTCACCTTCAGTAAGGCATCTTTACATCTTTGCTAAGTCACAGAATAGGCCCAGAGGGGACGAAGGGGACTGGTACCACACGGCCAGGAGAGCAGACTGTAGGGAGTGAAAAAACTGCTGAAGAAAGCACAGACTCTAAGGGAGTGTCAGTGAGGACCAGAGTATGGAAATATGCCCTTTTTGGTAATAAAAGAAAATGCTAAATTAGAATAAAAAACTTTACTCATGAATACAGTTGGCTAATTTTTCAGGGAGTCTTTTCAAACTGGGTTTGCATGTGGTAATCAGTCTTTGGGAGTAGGATTTAGTCAGAGGGGACAGCAGCCCTTTGTCAGTGTGGCCATATGGCCCATGGTTTGCCATGGCAACAGAGAGGGATGGCCCAGTGTTCCTGAAGAGGAAGAAAGTGGGAATATGGATCTGCTCAGTGAGTCCACTAAAGAGCCAGTCCAGGTTGGAGCTTAGGGTGGCACTCTCACCAGTTTATGGTTTTGAAGTGGAAGCTGATTAAGTTTGATGAGCCCTGGAATTTAAGTCAGCAACCTGTATAAATCCCCAGCTTCAGCCCCATAGTAACTGAGCTTACTAAACAACTGACAGTCTCACTTTCTTTATCTACAAAATGGGCTTAATAATTTCTGGCCAACTTCTATTCAACATACTATGGGAAGTCCTAGCTAGAGCAATTAGATAAGAAAAAGAAATAAAAGGCATTCAAATCAGAAAGAAGGAAGTAAAAGTATCTTTTTGCAGATGACAAGATTATATATTTAGAAAACCCTAAAAGCTCAACAAAAGACTGTTATAACTAATAAACACATTCAGTAAAGGCACAGGATACAAAATCAACATACAAAAAATCTGATATTTCTATATACAAACCATGAACTATCTGAAAGGGAAATTAAGAAAACACTCCCAATTACAGTAGCAATAAAGAGAATAAAATATTTAGGAACAAACTTAACCAAAGAGGTAAAAGATCCATACACTGAAAACTATATTGCATTAATGAAGGAAATTAAAGAAGATAAATAAAGATAAATACACATGCATCCTACAGTTCATGCATTGGTGGAATTAATATTGTTAAAATGTCCATCCTACTCAAAATGACATACAGATTAATACAATCTTTATCAAAATCCTAATGGCATTCTACCAAAAATAGAAAAAACCCAAGTACTAAATTTCATAAGGAACCAGAATATTCAAAGCAATCTTGGGAAAGAAAAAAAAAGCCAGAGGCATCACACTACTTGATTTCAAAATATACTACAAAGCTATAGTAACCAAAACAGACATATAGACAAATGGAACAGCATAGAGAGCCCAGAAATAAATACATGCATCTACAGTGAACCGATCTTCCACTAGGATGCCAAGAACACACAGTAGGGAAAGGATAGTCTCTTCAATAAATGGTGTTGGAAAAACCAGGTATCCATATGCAGAAGAATGAAATTAGATCCTTATCTAACACCATACACAAAAATCAACTCAAAATGGATTAGAGCCTTAAATGTAAGACATGAAGCCATAAAACTACTAGGAAATAACAGGGAAATTGCTTCTCGACATTGGTCTGAGCAATGATTTTTTTGGTTATGACTCCAAAAACATAGTAACAATAACAAAAATAGACAAGACTAAATCCAACTAAAAGTTTTTGCACTGAAGAACAATCTACAGAGTGAAGAGACAATGTATAGAATGGCAGATAATATTTGCAAACCATGTATCTGTAAGGGCTTAATGCCCAAAATATGTAAGGGACTCCCCTCCATAGCACACTTTTTTTTTAAGCATATTTATGTGTTTTATTGAGATATAATTCACATAGCACAAAATTCTTCCTTTAAAAGTGTATAATTCAGTGGTTTTTATTATACTCACATACTACCTAGTTCTGAAACATTTACGTTACTGTGAAATAAATTCTGCACCCATTCGCAGTTACTCCCCTGTACCTCCCTCCCAGCCCCTGACCACCCAATCATTTGCTTTCTGTACCTATGGATTTTGCCTGTTCTGGATATAGTATATAAATGGAATCATATAATATGTGCCTTTTTTTGTGTCTGACGTCTTTACCTCACCATGATATTTCCAGGGTTCATTCATGTTGTAGAATGTATCAGTACCTCTGTCTTTTTTCATAGCTGAATAATATTCCATCATATGAAAACATATGCCCACAGAAAAACTTGCATACAAAAGTTCATAGCAGAACATTACCCATAATAGTAAAGAGGTGACATAATATAACATTCTGCAATTGATGAATGGATTTCTTACTTTATGGAGCTGGGAGTTCCCTGATATCAGGAATGAAGTCTTAGTCAATTGCCAATAAATAAGAGAATGAATGGCTACTACCACTATTATAATATGTAATAATTATCTATTATATTAATTATGATGTGATGACAATATTGAAAATGAGGGAAATTATTACTAATCAAGTAATGTGCTTGGTTAGACTTCTGACTCTCTCAAGATTTTAGTCCCCTTGTAATAAAATAGGGCTGGCAGTGATGGTTAAAGTAAAATCAGGGATGTGATTATTATTCCTATATGTAAACTTAATTCTCCACTGCACCCTTCTCCCTTTTGCCAGGCCTGCCATATGTATAACAGCAACAGGCAATCACTGGGCATTTAAGATGTGTGCTAGTAACCAAGGACGAAGGACTCACTGCTTAAGAATTTCTTTGTAGCCTATGATTTGACTCACACAGGGAATTTAAGAAACAAAACAAATGAAGTGATGCTCAGCATCACTAATAATCAGGGAAACGCAAATTAAAACCACATTGAGAGATCACTTTATACCTGTCAGAATGGCTAAAATCAAAATACAAGAAAAAACAAATGCTGGTGAGGATGTGGAGAAAAAGAATCCTCATGCACTGTTGTGGTGGGTGGTGGGAATGCAAATTGATGCAGCCAGTGTGGAAAACAGTATGGAGGCTCCTCAAAAAAATTTTAAAAACAGAATTACTGTATGATTCAGTGATTCCACTACTGGGTATTTACCCAAATAAAATGAAAAACACTAATTCAAAAAGATATATGCACCTCTATGTTTACTGCAGCATTATTTACAATAGCCAAGATATGGAAGCATCCAACTGTCCATCAATAGATGAACAGTTAAAGATACAACGGACTATTAGCCATAAAAAAGAATGAAATCTTGTCATTGGCAACAACACGGATGGACGTAGAGGGTGTAATGCTAAATGAAATAAATCAGTCAGAAAAATCCAAATACCACAGGATTTCACTCATGTGGAATTTAAGAAACAAAACAAAAGAACAAAGGAAAAAAAGAGATAAACAAAAAAACAGACTCTTAAAAACAGAAATAAACAAAGGGAATTAAGAGTACACTCACTGTGAGGAGCACCTAGAAATGTATAGAATTGTTGAATCAGATGGTACTAATATAACACTAATGTAACTAATATAACACTATATTAATTACACTTCAATACACAAAGAAAGAATAAAGAAACTTTTCAGACTCAAAATGGAAGAAAAAACACAAAGCATTTCTTTGTCTTAAACAAAATTTCAGTTCTTTCAGAGCTAAAACTATACTTGTTCTCCTGGATAGTATAAAATTAGTTATAAAATATTTACGAATCTCTGAAGAAAGGTTGAGCTTGAGGTTCATGTATTTTAGGATTTTACTGTTTGTTTCATGTTTTCTGAAATCACTAAATCTGACCCTATCTTTATCATCATGTCTTCAGTGACAAGCAGAAGCATTGGCACTTAATAGGTGCTCCACTGATGTTTTGCAGATGACTAAATAGATAATACTTGACATAAAAAGGTGTCAAAACTGGTCTCCGGACTCAGTGTGAACATGTGAACTCAGTGCTCCATAGATTTCACCCCAAAACAAACACCAGCAACAGTGAATTGCAGTAGATCCATCTAAGGAAATCGTGCCTTGCAGACATGACCTGTTGTTTCCCAGCCTAACTTACTGGGAAAGGATATGACCTCGTGCAGGCAGACTGGGGATGGGCTTACTGAAGGAGAAAGTCATGCCATGGGAAATCAAATATATAACCCAGGGCCTTTCACAGACTGAGGGACAAAGCAGATTATTTGTGGTGGGGACAGAGACAGTCATTTTAGCCCATATCTCCAGACTTAAAAAAAAAAAAAAAAAAAAAAAAAAAATTCTAGCCAGTCTTTGTGGCTGAGCCCTGGAGAAACTAACCTCAGAGCCATATGGCTGATGGGAATACGGATAAGGAGACTAATTTCATCTGTAAAATGATAGGCCTGTACGAGATAATGACCACCCATCTCTCCCAGCTCTGATGTGTGGGTTTTTTTGAGAAACACTTCTGAGGGGGATGTGGCTTCCCTGAGCACCCACAGCCAGGCGAGCCGTGGGGGTGCCAAGGGGGTCCTGCTGGGAGCTTTCTGACTTTTCTCTGGAGCTGCATGCATCCAGCTTCCCCTCTTCCCGCATGCAGAACCCCTCCTCTGTTCACATGTGTTCTCCTATGGTACACATATGTTATCTACACAAGAGATGCTCACCCTGAGGGCAGAAGGCTTTTAGTCACACTCTGGTTTCAAGAGCCATCATTGTCACCGGTGTGTTGCTAAAACAGAAACCTGACTTCTCTTTGTAAATTCTACTGTAGCATCCATTGCATTGGATTCAAGTCCAAATCCTTGTCACCAGCACCCAAGACCCTAGCATGTGGTAGGCTCTTAGTTAACCTCTCTGGGATCATTCCCTGGTTACTGTCTCCCTCATCATTCCCGGTTACTGGACTAGGTAGTTTTTTTTCCTTCTCCTCCTCCTTCTCCTCCTCCTCCTCCTCCTCCTCCTCCTCCTCCTCCTCCTCCTCCTTCTTCTTCATTTTTTTTCCTTCACATAGACCATGTCTTCTCTTATCTGGAACTTGTGCATATATTGCTTTTTATGCTCTTCCAAAAACTTGTGATCTTTAAATATGTGAGTCATGGGGCGCCTGGGTGGCTCAGTCAGTTAAGCATCCTACTCTTGGTTTTGGCACAGTCGTGATCTCATAGTTTGTGGGTTCGTGTCCCACATCAAGCTCTGTGCTGACAGTGCAGAGCCTGCTTGGGATTCTCTCTCTCCCTCCCTCTCTGTCCCTCCCCTGCTCATGCTCTCTTTCTCTCTCTCAATATGAGTAAATAAACTTAAAAAAAAAATATGTGGATCAGACCACAACGGTTCCCTGCTTAAAACATCCAATGGCTTCCTATTACATGGAATAGAATTCAAACATCTTACTGTTCTTTACATGGTTTTACAAAAGCTGGTCCTGCCCCCCTTCTTCCATTTCATATCTACTTTGCACTATGACAGTGATTATTGACTTCCTTTTTGTGCCCTGAACATGCCAAGGTCTAAATCTAAGATCTGTGCACTAGCACTTTATTGTGTGCACATTAATTGTCCACTAGTTGCATTGTATGGCTGGCTTCTTCTTTCTGGGGTTTCTTTCAACTGAAATGAAACTTCCTGGGAGTGGTCGTCTATGATCACCAAGTCTAAAATAGCTCTTTTTAAAACAGAGACTTTTTAAAACCAAAGTCTGTTTTATTTTCAACGTGGCATGGATCGCTCTCTCTCTTTTTTTAATCATTTATTATTGATTGACCAGCTGGAAGATTGACTCTATAAGATCAAATATCTTGGCTGTCATGTTCAATACTGTATCTTCAGTTTTTAGAATAGTTTCTACAACATGTTAGATATTCAGGACTTTGTTGAATGAATGATTGAATGAATGCACATCTGTCATTATCCTGTCCCTCCTTTCATATGTCTAACTTCTGTGTATCTCTCAGCTCCTCACTTAGACATCACATCCTCCGGGAAACCTTCCGTAACCCTTAACCCTGGGAGATGAAGTAGGTGACTCTCATCTGTGTTCCCTTAGCAGTTGCTACTTTTAGAAACAAAGTACTTATGATTCAGAATTCTCCTTGCCTCTTGTCATTCTCCCCTTGACTACATTCTAACAGGCAAGATCTTTAACCTGGACACTGCCACATTCCCAATGCTTGCTTAGTTGTGAGAATTTGAATGATTTTAAAATTCAGAATAAACTGTTTACTCTTTTGCTAAAAAATATGAAGTGCTTCCTAGGTAGTCACTCTGCTATTCTCTAGGTTAGTTCACTCAAGAATGAGAATAGATTACTATTTTGGGTTCCTGGACTGAATTGCAACATGTAGGGGAGTTTCTCACAGGACACCAAGCAATTCTTGGATACCACTTGCACATCAAGGAATTCTTGCCCAAGAATTCAACTCAATTTTGAGCCAATCTACCCAGAGATAGCTTCAGGTTCCACAGGTTAAGGGTTCAGTCCCACAAGACTGCCTCTACCTATCCCACCCCAGAATCCCACCCCAGGCTGTGTGCTTCTGACCCACCAGTTCTAAATCAGGTTCCTATGATCTCCCACTCCACTGGTTTGAACAATACCCTACAGCGGTTCACAGAACTTAGAGAAACATTTTGCTCATTATAAAAGAATATAACTCAGGAACAGCCAGATGGAAGACACGCATAGGACAAAGCAAAGGAAAAGGGTGTGGTGCATGCTCTCTCCAGGGCATCTCTTCACCACCATGTGCTCACCAAACCTGGAAGCTCTCTGAACACTTGCCTTTGGGTTTCTATGGAGCCACTGGTGATTGAACTTAATCCCTGGCTTCTCTCTCTCTCCAGAGGCCAGAAGGCAGGGCTGAAAACTCCAACCCTGTAATCACGAGGTTGGTTCTTCTGGCAACCAGCCCCCACCCTTATGTTACCTAAAGGCTTTCCAAGTCATCTCATTAACATAACAAAAGACAGTTCTCTTCTCTAAGGAAATTCCCAGGGCTTTAGGAGCTCTGTGCTAAAAACTGGGAGACCAAATTATATTTCTTATAATAAATCGCAATATCACAGGGAACTATTAGCAAGTGCCTGCTAAGTGTTGATGTTTTACTTAAATTTTCTCCACTGATTCTCACAAAAGCCCTCAAGAGGAGTAAAAGCTGACTCCATTTCATAGAGAATTAAATAAATTAAATTTATGTGGGAATTAAGGCACAGACCAAGCAATTGCTTGGTCAAACTAAAATAAAAAAATAACGTTCTGTCCTAACGCTACATTTTCTCCTCTTTGCAACATTTGTGGCTCAACACAGTGGGGAACATGCAGCAGGCACCCTTAGTAATTTTATTAGCCACCCTCAAATTAACAGCTGCCCTTCTGGCCCCTCAGAAAGGAGGCCACAGTGAGAGGTCTAAACCTGAGGTTCTGGCTGCAGGCAACCTGTGGGGAAGCGGCTGATTCAAGTCAGTATTATCTCCTGGCTCGACTCCAATGTTGATCTGCCCCCTTCCATGAGCTCTCCCACATCCCACCCTAGCAGTATTTTCTGGCAACATTGTTCTGCAAATAGATAGATAAAGAAAGAAAATGGAGGGGCATTCATGGATGGCTGGTGATGATCTGTGTTTCTGAAAGAAAGGGTACTGGATAAAATCCTGAGTGTGCATGCAGGTGTCAGCTTCTTTCCTCCGTGGCATTGAGGTTGATGGCAGGGCTGATGACTGAACACTGTATGCAGTCACTCGGGTCTCAATGGCACCTGCTCAGTCCGTTAGTTCCTTTTGCCCTTTGACACCCTGCCTCGTCCTGCTGAGTCACTTGCAATTCTTTTAGCATCCTCAGAGCTCACTGAAGTGGATTCATGGGGAAACAGCAACCAAAACTAATTGGGCAAATGAAAGCTCCACATTTTGCACAAGTAACAGCTGAACTGCTCTGCACAAACCAGCAGATTTGTCACCGCACAGGCTCCTCTGAAAAGCTCAGTGTGGAAATAAACCTCTGCCTTTGGGCTCACTTTTCCACACATCATGGAGAAGGGCCTTTCTCACGTTCTGGAGTCTGGCCATGGGTGGTTACAGACAGTCACTCTTCCTTTCCCAGCCTTGATGGGGACAGGTGGCAGAGGCTCTGGGAGAAGTCAGGACAACCCAACGGAAGGACCCCGTTTTCCTGTAAAGTCACTGTGTTGTCACCTTGGGAAAGTCATTTTTTCTCTTTGAGGGGTGGCTCTATGAGCCATTACCTGAGTGGTCCAAATATGTAGTGATATGTAGTGTCGTCTTATCTCAAAAGCCTTCTCTGGCTTTTTAATTTTGTGATTTCAAAGCTGTGCTGAGCTGACAGAGAATACTACATGTGATTTTTTTTTTAATTTTTTTTTAACGTTTATTTATTTTTGAGACAGAGAGAGACAGAGCATGAATGGGGGTAGGGTCAGAGAGAGAGGGGTCACAGAATCGGAAGCAGGCTCCAAGCTCCGAGCTGTCTGCACAGAGCCCGACGCGGGCTCGAACTCGTGAACCACGAGATCATGACCTGAGCCAAAGTCCGGCACTTAACCGGCGGAGCCACCCAGGCGCCCCTACATGTGATTTATTAAGCAGAAGAAACAAGTTTCAGACTGCCATCAAAGTATCCCACATTTGTTTAAATATGTATGTCTTTATACCATGTCTTATTTTTGGTGAATTAAAATAACCATCAATATATTAAAGAGCAATCTTTTGTAAATTTATCATTTTATCACTTAATTCATTCCAAAGGCTGCTCTGATGCCTACTTGATATCAGACTTTGGGATACAGAAATGAATAAAACAGAGTTGTCCTAGAGGAATCTCAAGTCTTGGGAGTTTGGGAAGAGTTATGATTTATTTTTAAAAGATTCTTACAAAGTAATTGCTCTGCAATTGAGGCTGGCCTGCCTCCATGTCTGATGAATAGAAAGGACACTGACAGACCCCTTTCTTATGACAAAGAGGGTATTGTTCCCATTCTCTTCAGTGTCACATCCTCTCCTTAGTGCTCCCACTGAACTTATCCTTTCTAAACTCTTACCCAACCTTGAGTTTGTGCCAATACTTTAGTATTTAGTCAAGCACATCTTCTTTCCGTATTTCTACCTCCTCACCACACTTTCCCCCCTTAGCTCACTCCAGTGAGGCTCTGTACCCTCCATCCCACTGAGAATTTTCTTTTTTTTTTTTTGACAGTGTTTGTTTATTTTGAGAGAGAGAGAACACGAGTGGGGGAGGGACAGAGAGAGAGAGGGAGAGCACTCAGTGTGGAACCTGACATGGGGCTTGATCCCATGACCATGAGATCATGATGAAGCCAAAATCAGGAATCAGAGGCTCCACCAACTAAGTCACCCAAGCACCCCTCCACTGAATATTTTATTGTGAAGTTTACAATGCTGAAGATGTTTTGCCACACACACACACACACACACACACACACACACACACAACGACAAAAATGCATTTGCAATAATGTCAAGTGCAGATGGACAGATGGGACTGTTGACATCCACCTGACGCTGCCTTCTGGATCTGGTAGACTATATGTGTGTTCTTTAGTGCCATGCACATGACATTTCATCCTCTGGCCCCTGTTTATGTTGGCAGCCTCACCCCTACTTTGCTGATTCAGGATTCTATGCTTCCAAGTGTCCATCCATCAATGAAAGGATAAAGAAGGTGTGGTACACACACACACACACACACACACAATGGAATATTGCTCAGCCATAAAAAAAAAATAAAATCTTGGCATTTGCAATAATATGGGTCGGTCTGGAGGGTATAATGCTAAGTAAAATAAAAGTCCTAAAGCACTGTAGGAATTTTAAATGAAGAGGCGCCTGGGTGGCTCAGTTGGTTAAGCATCGGACTTCATCTCAGGTCACGATCTCATAGCTCATGAGTTCGAGCCCCACGTCAGGCTCCATGCTATGACAGCTCAGAGCCTGGAGCCTGCTTCGGATTCTGTGTGTGTGTGTGTGTGTGTGTGTGTGTGTGTGTGTGTGTCTGCCCCTCTCCTGCTCGCGCTCTGTCTCTCTCAAAAATAAATAAACATTAAAAATTAAATGGAAAGGCCTTAATAGAAGAAAATGACTACCCCCGTGTTAGCAAGCTGACCCAGCAAACATATAATCCACACACTAGTAATTGCAGGAAGTAGCTGCCATCCCTTAGGCACGTGGAACAAAAAAGAAAAGGTGGTGTTAGGAGAATTTAGGAACTAAGAGAAGGATACCTGTATGGCAGATTCTCATATTCCTGAGATGGGATATGTCTTGTCATTAGTACTCAGATATCCAGTGAGGTGCCCCGAGGCTGATACTCAGACCTCACAGGGGGTTTTCTTTGGCTAGTGCCAGAGCTCTGAGAATGCCAGCTTAATGCCTGAGCTCAAACCTGATGGGCCTGCTGCAGCAGGTGCTTCTAGTGAGGCATCCCACTGCAGGTACTGGTGAAAGAAGCTAGAGGCTGGAACATCTTCTGGAAGATGTCTGAGAGGATCTGAGAATAGGAAGAGAGCCTTCATCCTGCCACCTTCTAGTGGCAAGGGACCCTAACGGGACATGAGTCAACAGGAACTCTGGGAAATGTAGTTTGCAGGTTCCCAGCTCCCACTTGGCAGAGTATAGATGGCACTAGAGAGCCTTACGGCTGACAGACTCTGGGGAAATAACTGACATATACTCAACCCGTAAAGAGAGACTACGTAGAATTGGCGTCCAAGGTAATGTGGCAAAATACAGTCTCCTTATTTTGTAACCCATCTCCAGCATGGTTCCTACTAACCCTCAAGTAAGAAACTGCAGCTTGGGATAGTACCTCTGTGGAAAATTCTGGTGCCAATATAAAAAGTCAAAGCATTCCTGTGAGTCCTGACACATGGAGCCCATGGTTTATTTTAGCTTTTCCTTATTTTTTGCCTCCTTCTGCAGTCCCTGGTTCCAAGAACATCTTCTGGGCCAGATGCCCCCATGGCTTGGATACTTGGAAATGGAGCCATTTACTACAAAGCCTGCTTCTCTTCAGACCACCCTGCCAAACCCCTTGCCATGTGCAGCCACACCCCACTCCTCCAGGCTTGCAGTGCTCCACGTGTCACCACCTCACGTGTTACCACCCCATTCCTGGGGAAGAGAACGCCAGAAGTTGACACGTCCCATCTCCAGATTCAGTTCCTTTTCTTCTTCATTTTCTACCACTTTTGCTCATCCCTTCATTCCGAGGCTGGATCAAAATCCCTGGATTTCTTTCTAACTATTGTGGTCTTCTCCTAGGCTATAGGAAGCTTTAACTGCTTCAAACAGCCACTATATATCTATATCGATATCGATATCTTTTTTTATCGATATCGATATTTTTTTCCATCTACAACCTCACTGATCCACTGTTAAGAGGAGAAACATATTTTCATGTAATCATATTTAAATCCTGACTCCAATTTGAAAAACTACCTAACTTCCTCTGAGCTTTAGTTTTGCCTACTTTAAAAGAAGACTAATACCTAATCATGAAGGTTGCTAGGAATACTGAATGACACAGGCTGTGTGCTGCATCTGGCACAGAGTAGGACAGGGTAATCTTAGTTCTCTTTCTCCAAGTGAGAGTGGTGCTGTTCTCATACATACATATGGGGAAAGGACAAAGCATTATATAAGTCTGGCCTGGGCCATATAGTACATTTCACAATAAGAGAGTATTTAAGAGAAAAATCCGAGCAATGCTATGTGGAGAATTATTTTTCTGTCCTTATAAGAAGACGAGAGTGATATGATGACCAGATGAGTTCCTACTGTAGACTGAATTCCCCCTCTCAATGTTACCCCTGTACACATCTGTTATTTGTGTAAGAAGGGAAATAACGAAGAGAGGGCTGGGAGCAAAAGCATGGGGCCGGGATGATACGGGATATTCCTAGGGAAAGAATGGCAGATTATAGGGCTAGAAAGGTGGCTTTGAACCACACGATGCAGATCCATGAATGCCTGGCAAAGGAGTTTTGCATTTTATTACTTAGGTAATAGAAAGTCAAAACCAGAAAGAGTAAAAAAATAAAGAACCTTGTAAAATGGATTTGACATTTTATATATGAAAGCTTTTACTTAAGGAATGGCAGGCAAAGGGATTCAGAAAAATGCAAAATCCAGGGAGACTTATCTTCGGTAATTCTATTCTCCCACCCCCACCCCAAATGACTTTAGGAAATACATACTTAAGGTAAGTTCTAGAGGCTGAGCTGTTCCTGTCATTTTATTTCCCCTTTGTCCATTCACACAGAACACAACTTGCCACTGTGTGCTTTAAACACAGAAGAGATTTTCCCAGTGGAATGATTGTGATTCTGTGCAAGGGAGGTGACAGGGATCTCACCATGGGTTTGTTCTGTTAGGAGCATTTGGTTGAGAACAAGATCATTGCTGCCTTTAAGGAGCTAATGTTCTGGAACAGATGCATAAAGTGATCACAGTAATCAATATGGTAAATATAATGAGAAGCATGGGCAAGTATTAGACCCTATAGATGGGGCTTTTAAGGCTTCAGGGAAAGCTTTCTGGAAAACACACACAATAGAAAGGAATGACTAAGTGGAGTCTCAAAGGATGAGGAGAGTCAACCACACAGAGGAAGAGTAGGAGCTAGAGAACTCAGGTGGAGGAACTGAGCAAACATGCAGTGATGAGAAGCATCACAGTGCATGGGAGCAGACCACAAGTAACTTGGGGTCCTGGGAGCTGAGGAGGTGAGGCAGGACCAGAAGGATTAGGCCTTGTGTGCTTGGCCCAGAAGTTTGTACTTCATGCTGTAGCTGATGTAGGTATGTTAAGGGGCTCTGAGGTGGATAGTGATGCTGTGGAATTCACATTTTATTGAAGAAAAGAGCAAGATGACAGGAGAGAGACAAGAGGGGAGGTGTTGGCAGTATTCTAGGTAGACACAGGGGACAGGATGACAGGGGGTGCCAAGGAGAGTACAGAAATAGGGTCTGTGGGAGTTTGCAGTTGATTGAAACAGGGAGATGAGATGTCCTGGAGGTCTAGTCGTGGACACTGCTGCCCACCACAAGACAGGGGACACACAAGGAGGTGCCACTCTGGGGCAACACAATATACTCAGCTTTAGAAGCCATGAATGTGAGGGGCCTCGAGGAAATGGAAAAACCCATCTTCAACCTATTACTACCTGTTTGACTCCTGAGCACCAACTTCTGCATCTCATTTAAGAATGGGAAACTCATGTCTGGTTTTCAAGGAAAGATTAATTTGCCCAAGGAACTCAAGGTGTTGCTTTACCAAACTTGTTTCATTAGAACAGTCTTTATATTAACTTCAATGAAACAAACTTCTATCTCAAAGCCAACAAACATTCCTTTATGAATCAGAGGTTCTGCTTCTGTTGGTCATCTTAAGCCTTGGAAAATCCACCCCCCACCCCAGGATTGGCCCTTGGGTTTCATATACATCCATGTGTGATGTTCTTTGTGCCTAGTCTTGGTAGCATAGTGACAGATCATAGTGTGAGGATCCCAGAGATAGAGATGTTCCTGCTGAGAATACACATCAAAAAATTCAAAAGTCTTGAGAACAAAGATGATCTAGAAAGAATTTTGAAATTTATGAAAGCTTTTGAAATAATCTTTGTTTTGTATTTATTTCTCTCCCATTTCCAAAGGTTTTGAAATTCAATTCACTCTTAACTAGTGCCTGTTTCTGTAAAGTAGGATACACAATTTTTTCGTCTCTATAAATGCCATCTGTTTTGAACCCAAAGATTTTTTTTCCAGGGGCAAGATAAAAAGGGGGACAGGACAAAAACCCTCAGCCCACATTTACTACTAGTAAACCATGAAATAAACAAGTCTCACCATCCTCACCACATGTGCTCCTGGAACAAAAGGGATTTTGGTGTGACGGATCCAATTTTTGCTATGAACTGTGAACTAGCATATTTTCAACTTGGCTCCTGAGGTTGATGAAGGGGGCTTTCTTGTCTTTCCCTAATAAAATGCAGATGACTCTCCTTCCCAAGTGCCTAAATCCCCAAAGCTGTGTTTGAATATGAATCTCATCTTCAAGGATAAGAACAGATTTGCAATTCAGTGTAAGTCACATTGTGCGTCAACTCCATTCCTCATTCCAAAAATATTTCTAAAGGGCTTGACATATAGTAAGTGTGCACTAAATGTGTATTAAACGAATGTGTGAGAGGACATTAACATTAGCCTTAGAATATGAAGATGTGGGTTTAAATCGTGGCATTGAAACTATCTAGAATGAGAGGAGTACTGGGTGCCTATTTAGAATAATGACCTTTAGGTGAGTTAGATCAGGATTTGGACTCTGGTTCTACGCCATCCCAACCATGTGTGGGGAGGATTTGGGTCAAATTTCATAACCTCTCTGTAACTCAATAGGATGCAATGGTTGAGCTTGTGGACTCTGGGTTTGAATCCTGGTTTGGTCTCTTATTATCAAGAGGGTGTTGACAATTTCTTCAAATGGCCTAATTTCCTTAGTGTAAATTAGAGAAAATAATTGTGCTTATTTTCATTTAGTTGTTGTGAGCACTTATGAGTTAATATATGCAAACCACTTAGAGTAGAGCTTGGCATATAATAAGCACTCTGTATGTGTTAACTACTATTCTATTATTTTTATTATACTACCTTTTACTGTGCTATTCTGACTCTAAGAATGTACAGGTTTCTTTTCTCTAGGAAGAGTTTCCATAGGATTCAATATCTTGGGGGTGGTGTTAGAATGGTCATTCAACTTCAGCCACTATGGGTTTCAATTTTCACACATGTCACTAAGATAATGCTCTGTTATCCCTTCTCTTTCTCTCTTTACATAGCATAGGTTTTTGTGAGGCTCAAATAAGATCACAAATGTGAACCCAAATGTGAAAACACTTAGCTAACTCTCAAGTGCTCCATAAAAGTGAGTTTATAGTTGGAACTCTTTCCACTACAAGTGACAAAAACCCAACCCAAATCAGTATATGCCAAAAAAGAAGATTTATTGGCTCTTGCAACTGGATTCTAGGGTAGCTCACAGTCCCAAAGGAAGAACTTTAAAAACCAGACTTTGGGAACCCAAACTGATGCTCATTATAACTCAAATACACAGTTTACACCTGTATGTCATCTCTGCTGGCTAAGACTCTTTCCCTCTCCTCATAGGCCTTTTCCATGTAATGAGGAAGATGACGCCAAGATCCGAGCTTCGTATTGCTTCAGTATTCCAAGCCAACAAAGAGAGAAAATCTCCCAATAACCTCTTGTATATCCACTCCAAGGAAGGATTCTGATTGATCCTGATTTAATCTCCTGCCTAACAATGGGACAATCACTGGGTACAAGAGGATAGATTACTAAGATTATTCAGGCTCAGTCATAACCCTTTCCATTTAATATGGGACAGAAGGATATTATATTAGGTTTCTCCAGAGAAATGGAACCATAGAATATGTACATGTATATGTATATGTATATGTATATGTATATGTATATGTGTATGTATATGTGTATCTGCATCTACATCTGTATCTATAGGGAGAGGTTTTTGTTTTTTGTTTTTTAATAAGGAAAAGGCCAGTTACAGAAGCTGCCAAATTCTAAAATCTTCAGGGAAAGTCAACAGTCTGGAGACCTAGAAGAGCCAGTGATGTAATTCCAGTCCAAGTCTGAAGTACTAAAGACCAGGAGAGCCAATGGTGTAGTCCTAGACAAAAGGGCAGCAGGCTGGAGAACAAGCACAAGCCACTGTTTTAGTTCAAGTCTGAAGACAGGAAAAAAGCCAATGTCCCAGTTCAAAGAAGGTCAGGCAGGAAGAAATCTCTCTTACTCAGAGGAAAGTCAGCCTTTTTGTTCTAGTCAGGGCATCAACTTATTGGATGAGCCCACCCACATTACAAGCTGCAATCTGCTTTATTCGTTTGCTGATTTAAATGTTAATCTCATCCAAAATACCCTTACAGAAACACCCAGGATAATGTGTGACCAAATATCTAAGCACCCTGTGGCCCAGACAAGGTAATTCATAATATTAATCCCAAGAGATATATTACCAGAATGGAAAAGAAAAAACAAAGACACTGACCAGATTAAAAAAACGTTATCATAGATTATCATTATTAACAGTAGTTTCTTTAACTTTTGTAGAGATGACTACAATGAGCCTTTGTGTAGAAAGCCTAGATTAATTACACCCAAAACCCTTGAGTGTTTCTCAATTTTTGGCAGAGATAGTTAGCAGAATGTTGATCCCATTAAGAAGCTGTTTTGATAGGAGAGAAATCCTACTCGTACAAGGTTCTCAACACTGGAAATATTGACATTTGGATTGGAAAATTCTTTGTTGGACTGTCCTGTGTATTGTAGAATGTTTACAACATTCCTAGCCTCTACCCACTAGATGTCAATAGTGCTCAATCCCCCTGCATTCCACCTTGTGACAATCAAAAAGGTCTCCAGAGATTGTCAAATGTTTCCTAAGGAACAAAATCTCTCCTCACTCCTGGTTGAGAAGAACTATACTAATGAATCCCAGCTAAGTAGTAATTCATTCCTCTCTATTCTTCACCCTTAGTCCCAAAGAATGGAGGGCATGCTGACTGGCTAGCATTGAACCAGGTTTTACAACCTGGTAACTAACCTCCCCCTACCCCCCACTATACATATCTCATTACATTGAAGATCCCTACTCAGTCAGTCAGTCAGTCAGTCAGTCAGTAATACTGTTGAAAAAGACTGTAGAATATATTACTCAGGATGTTTTGGGGTCTAGTCCCTCCTCTATCACTGACTTATGATGTGTGGCTGGAAACCTCCTTCCTCTCTAGGCCTTGGTTTCCCATATTGGTAAAATGAGAAGATAGACTATAATTTTTCATGCTATTCTAACATTTTATGATACAAACTGATCAGACTGGAACTATGAGATGGGAAATCACCATACAGTATTTGCAGTTGAATAATTTGTGGCTAAGACCCTAAATTTCCCATAGGCATCTCTTATTTCTTGGAAGTTAAGATTGCATTGGGTTCCTTGGGATGTACAGGGAGTCAGGGCAAAAGAAAGAACTAACCTATGTCAGCATATTTGATATTACTTGATGTTTTGTTTTGGGGTATCTCTAAAGATTCTATCTCTGCATAGGAAAACAGTGTCAATTGGAGAATCATTCAATGAGGCTGAAACATAATGTTTGTGAGAAATAAATTGGGAGACTGTGCAGAGTCTTGGATGCTAGAATAATGGGCATGTCACCATTACCCAAAGTGGGGAGTAGTAGGATGTACAATAAAACAAATATCCACATAACTGGATGAATCACTTTTCGTCTTTGTATTTGAAGTTTAGATGGATGGGAGTGAAATTATCCAGATGCAGTTTGCAGTAGACAATATCTTTGTCTCATTATTTTTCCCATGATAATTATATGGCAGAAAATATTCACTTTACTGATGAAAAAACTGAAGCTCAAAAAGGAGCAGTTATAAGCAGTGACCACACTATGAGTTGGTGGCAGCGTCTAGATGGACAGCTGGGGTTCACAACATCCAGTCCAGCAATGTTTCTACCATGTCATCCCCAGGGGAAAAAAAGTGTAGAGAAAACTACTATCCCCTGCCCCTGACTCAATATTAGAGTTCAATAAAGCAGGTCACGCACATGATGGGTTTCCCCTCTGTCACTCCTCTGCTTGCCCATTCTCGGGTGGGTTTTTCACAGAGATTTCAGTTTTACTTTTGCCATTGATGCCCAACTACAAGCATATCACAGCTCATACTGGGACCCAGGACCGAGCTTATGGAGAAAAAGTTCCATAGTCCCATCCCTCTTCCTGCTCTGCTGAAGAAGAAGCTAAAGGAAAGGATGAAAGGCATCAGCTGTGCTTTCATAATGATCTTACTGGCAGATAGAGATGAAAACTTCTGCATAGTTTTTGAACATGTACTATATTCTAGTTTCTGGTTACTGTATTAGATTCCTGGGGCTGCCATATGTTTGGTGGCTCAAAACAATAGAAATGTATTTTCTCACAGTTCTGGAGGACAAAAATGTGAAATCAAGGTGTCAGAAGGGCCATGCTCTCTCCAGAGGCTCTGGGGAGAGTTCATTTCTTATGTTTTGCAGTTTCTGTGGCTCCAGGAGACCTTCGGCTTGTGGCCACATCATTCCAATCTTACCCCTGTGGTCACCTTTGCTCCTCTTCTTTGTGTATCCCTTATAAGGACACTTGTCACTGGATTTAGGGCCCATCTTGATAACTCAGGATTATTTCCTTATCTTGCATTCTAAACTTAATTAGTTCTTCAAAAATTTGTTTTCCAAATAAGGTTACATTCAGAGGTTCTGGATATTAGATTATGGGTGTATGTTTTGGGGCATCATCATTTAGCCCACTACTGCTAAGAACTGTACTGATTTTTCTACCTACAGTATCTCATGGACTTCTCACAGGTCTATGAGTTATGGGTGAATATTCTCATTTTACAGGTGAGAAGGAGACTTTGTTAAGGGTCACGGAGTCAGAAAGTGGCAGAGGCAGGGTGCACACTTGGGTGTTTTTTTAATGAGTCTATGTTCTTCCCCAGAGCTTTGGATCTTCCTTCTAAGAGCATACTTATTTTGGCTTTGGTTACTAATAAATTCACTTTAGGGTGAAGGTATGCAGAAGAGGAAGCAGCAGCTATAGAGAACATATGTATCAACACACTAGGTCAGATGGGGGATCCCTTTTAGAGGATTGTTAACGTTTTTTGCAGTTTTAAAGGTATCTTAATTAAATTCTTTGCTTCTGGCCCTGTCTCTTCATAGGTGTGAATAAATTTGAACAAGTCTGTTTACTTCTTGTCCCTTAGATTTCTATAAAATGGGCAAATTGGACTTTGAGCTCTCAGTTCATGAATCAAAACTTCCATCAACATCAATCCTCAGGACCTAGTTTTTGAAGAAATGATGTCATCTTTACAAGTGTGACTGCTGCTGAAAATATTCAAATTCTTCCCCCTTATTAACTGGTACAACAGTCCCCAAATGCTGGGAAGCTTTAGGATTCACTCTGGTGAGGCTCATCATCCCTTAAATACTCTTTTCTCCCAGGCTGTAATCTCCTATTCAGTCTTGCAAACCCATCTCAAATATTCCTCCTGCCCTGCTCTTGTTAGGTGGAATGAACTATTCTCCACCTCTCTTCCTACATCTCACCTTGCACACACTTGAATAATTACACTTACCTTTACGTATAATTATTATCCTCCTTATCTTACTCTTCTGGAGAGTGAATAAACAAATAAGAGAATGTAGACCTTTTTTGAAAAGGTGTAAAGACCGGAAACATGCATTCTTATTTTTTTTTCTTGATATTTGGTTGAAAAAGTGCCAGGGCCCTTAAAGGGAGACAGCCTGAGTTAGTGAGAGAGGGAACACATTAAAAAAAAAAAAAAAGACTAGACTTTGGTTCTTGGCAAGATAATTATTTCTTTTGTTTCCTTTCCCCTTTCCTCCTTTCCATCACCTCTTCCTTTCTATTCCTTTCCTTCTTTCATCAAAAACACACCCTGAGATCCTACTAATTGCCAGATGCTGCTAGTCCCAAGGATATAATGATAAATAAGCCACTACCCTGTAGTCAAATAGCTCAGAGTGTAGTGGTCAATGTAGTCAAGGAAACGAGGATTCACAGCATCATATTATTATATCATATCAACATCATATGTAATACATACTACATAATATAGTATATAAAGTACATATCATTTTTTTATATATTTTTGCATATCATTTTAAGCTGTATATGCACCATACTGAATACTACATGGGAAATGTACTAAATGCTTTAGTAGTTTTCTTCTTGGTTTCAGGGGAGGCTGTTCAGAAAAAGTGTTAGAAAATGAATGTGTATTCATCAGACAGAAGGAAAGAGATGCAGAGTGGAGCATTCTCTAAAACTCAGAGACTGTGGGCTTGAATGGTAAGTTCAGATAGAGAGAGGATAATTCAGCAAAATTCTCTGTGGCCACTTCTTTCAAGGAATATTATTTTGGGGGTCTAACTCGGTGTTCCAGTACCCACTGTAGAAGCTGTACCTTGCTCTACATAGCAGAAAGCTGGGCCAAGATCACCATCTGCCCATAGCCCAGAACTCCATCCAAACCAGAGGACACCAGCAAGCAGAAGCTGAACACATGGCCTTTCTCACTAAGTGCTCAGCCTGGTTCTCATTAGCCTCTCTCTCAGCTACTTTGGACTCGACAGAAACCCGTGTATTTCCATTGCTAACTTAATCTGCCAGGCATTCAGTAAACTTCTCAATTTTCTTTTATTTTCCTGTAATCTGATGTTGCAAATAAAAACAAATTATAAAAAGGGGAAAATTAGTGAATGAATGAAGTTATTGATTACTATAGTTTAATACCACAAATAGTTGCTAATTATTAGGTCATGAAAGTACAAAGCTTGAGCTGTTTTATCTTGATGACTTTATGTCTCTAACAGTTCTTGGTATAAATTTGGTACCCAGTAAATGTGAATTAAATTAAGTTGAGCAGTATTGAAGGACTGAATGAAGTTGACATTATCGATTCCCTTCATATATGAGAAAATGGATCAAAATTTAACCGTGAAGGTAGCTGATGCTCCCTTTTCGTATGCTTATTAGTTCAAGCGCTGTTATTGCCTTCAGTTCTAAACACTCACATTATCTTGTTTGAACATTTCTGCTGGTGACTTAAAAGAGGTCTGCATGCATGGTCCTTCTCTTTTCAGCCCTCCTCTCCTTATTCCATTTTTTCATGCTGCTAGCTGTGAGAGAGATCTTTCTGAAATGCAGATTAAATCACCTGTCTGAAATCCTGCCTGGGTCTACAGCCCCATCTCTTACACTCAGCCATATATGCCTTAAGCTTGAGCTGCTGTGGGGTTCCCCAAAGAGTCTTGTGCTTCCTTGGTCCTCCCTGTCTGCACATGCTGTACCACTTTCCAGGAAGATGTCTGTCCACCACTTCTCTGTTCTGTTAACTGGTTATTTCAAAGCCTAGCTCAGATTGTACTATCTCTTGGAGGCTTTCTTTGAAGGCCCTTGACTTAATGGCAGGATCACTCTTCTCTTTCTCAACTTGTTGCATTATCACAGTCTTTACTGGTAATGTGTCATGTGTCTGTTTGTTTCCCCAACTCAGCTCTGAGCTCTATGAGGATGGAAACCGTGTCTCTCTTCTCTGTTATGTTCTCAGTTCTAGTCCAAGGATCTAGCATCAATCAGTTGCTCAACTAATGAAAGAAAGAGAAAAGGGAAGAGAAGAGAAAGAAGAGAAGAGAAGAGAAGAGAAGAGAAGAGAAGAGAAGAGAAGAAAAGAAAGAAAAGAAAAGAAAAGAAAAGAAAAGAAAAGGAAGGATACATTAGTGAGGATAGTGCTACCAAATGGAAACAGAAGACATTCATGGTCTCATGTTCAAGCTCAGCCTGAATTACTTAGGTATAAGTCCTTCAGGAAGAATTTGCAACAGCTTCCCACTTTGGCTTTGGGGTACCAGGTATATATGGCCTCCATAAGCAGTGCTGGGGAGCAAAGGAAGACTTCACTGTTCGCCCCTGGAAGCCAGTAGATTGCTTTTGTTTGTTGTGTTTCTGCTACCATGGCTCCCAGATGACACCCCATCTGCACAAGTACCACTGCAAACAGACATGGAGCTGCCAGGCGGGTTTTCTCAAACCCAAGAGCCTCAGCAAACCAGCAGCTGACAAAGGCTAGGAGCAAGCCCCAGACATAAGGGAAGGAATGCGGATTTGTCTTGATCTGCCTCATCAGAGGGGAAATGATAAAGAAGGAGTCATAAAAGACTGGCAGCAGCTCAACTATTTGGCATCATAGGCCTCTTCCAAAGAATCATTTTCCAAGATGGGTCTGCACCCCTGTAAACATGCTCACATTCACATGAATGTTGTGCTTGCTTTTTCTCCTTTTCTTTTCTTTCTTTTTTTCTATCTTTTGTTTTTTCAATCTTCTTTTTAAAGACTTATTTATTTAAATTCAAGTTAGCTAACATATGGTGTAGTAGTGGTTTCAGGAGTAGAACCCAGTGATTCATCACTTATGTGTGCTCATTCCAGTGCCTATCCCAACAAGTGCCCTTCTTAATGCCCATCACCCATTTAGCCCATCCAGCATTCTTCACAGAGCTAGAACAAACAATCCTAAAATTCGTATGGAACCAAAAAAGACCCTGAATAGCCAAAGTAATGTTGAAATAGAAAACCAAGGCTGGAGGCATCACAATTTCAGACTTTGAGCTGTATTACAAAGCTGTGATTATCAAGACAGTATGGTACTGGCACAAAAACAGACACATACATCAATGGAACAGAGCCCAGCAATGGACCCAGAAATGTATGGCCAACTAATCTTCCAATCTTCTTTTAGAAATTTCACTGGCCCTTCAGTAAAAAGAATTAGTAGAAGGGTCAGGTCTCAGGCATTAGGTAAAGATTTAAACAGAAAGAAAGGGAAGTGAAGCAAATACTTCTCTGAAGAGACACAGTTATGCCTGAGAAGGAGAAGCTGGCTCTCTACCTCCAACTGCCCCTCATTCCCCCAGACTGTTTCTGGTCTGGGTGCTATGAAAGTAGGGCCCATTGAGTTCTTCCTGCCCATTGTGGTGTTGACCTGATCCCTGAAATTCTGACTCCATCATTTTCCTTAATAGCTTTCCTTTTCCTTCTCTAAATTCCCCAGGGAAGAAATATTTTTCAGCTTTTCTTTCTACTCTCTAAAGTAATTCACTGCAGAGAAGAGTAGAACTGTAAATTCTTCCCTTTCCCCTAGACAGATCATGTCTATTTTCCTCTCATGCTGTTGACATTTTGTCCATTCATTCACTCATTTCTTCAGGGTCAGGTCCCACAGATCCTAGCTCTTCTGTTTGCAAGGATCACCTTGTTTGTTATGATTAGGGTGTACGTTGGCTCAAAGCCCCATTTCACAAATGGTGAGACCCCAAGTGTCCTATGATGACCTGTGGGATTCAGGAGGTGAGCTTTTGCTTTTGCTTTTTTCTCTGGCTCTAGTTTCATTCTCCATCTTGTTGCTTCCCCCAATCAGCTACTCCCACCCAGCACCAGTGCTTGGAAAACACTTTTAATTTATCCTTTTAATTTACCTCCCCAAACTCACATATGGGGATTGCAGATATATTTTTACTTTTTACTGATAATCTACCTTAGGAGACAGAGAGAGGGGGAAAAAGAATGTAACTTTACAACTTAAGATGCAGCCTTCAGTCTTACCATTTTTCTTCCTCCCTCCTCCTTTCTAGCACCTTAAACCTCCCTCTCCAATATTCTGGTTTATTTGTTGGGTAGCACAGTTAAGCTGGTTTATCCGACCTGGCCAATACTACACTTTAATAACAAAATAACTCTCAAGTGATTTTGCTACTTAAAAGTCACTCTGGGGGTGCCTGGGTGGCTCAGTCAGTTAAGCATCTGACTTCGGCTCGGGTCATGATCTCATGGTTCGTGGATTTGAGCCCCACTTCGGGCTCTGCACTGACAGCATGGAGCCTACTTGGGATTCTCTGTCTCTGTCTCTGTCTCTCTCTCTGTCTCTCTCTCAAAAATAAATAAAACTCAAAAAAAAAAAATTTAAAAGCCACTCTCATCCCTAAGTACAAAATAATCATCAGTTATTAAGCTAACAGTGTTCTGCACTACACACACACTCAGAAGACACACACTGGTGTGTCCCAGGACCTACTGACTATGGTGAGAAAGGAAACATTCCAATTTCCTGCATGCAGTTCAATTTTTTACATAATAGTCCCTTCCAAGTCTTGAGGGCAGGTGCCAAGTTTCATTTGTTTCCATATTCATGGTTTCTAGTATCATGCCTAGTATATATCAACACTGTGCAGTAAATATTTTGTGGCAAAACGGTTTCAGGTATTATTATGATGATGATGATGCACATTTTATAAGTGTAAAGAATAAACTCAGAATCCTCATGTAATAAGGCCTTAATTATATAATAAGTAGCACAGCCAAGTCGTGAAATGCTCAAATGTTCAGACACTAAACATTATATTTTCCTTCTGTATCATATTGATGGCATATATTTTGCAATTTTTTTTGTGTCAGATTTTATACACATGTAAGGTCATTTGTGCCCTTACTACTGTCACCCATACATACAGGATGGTCTCTATTGCTCTTTTATGTTTGTGCAGGGATAGGTAGTGGCAAGGACTGGGGAAGGAACACACATACAAGCTCCATGCTTGCCCTCTACTCAAGTAGCGGATATTATATCAGTCTCTATAGCTGACTTGTGAAGAAAGCCTTGGTAAATCAGTCCAGAAGAGTTCCAGGGCTCTTTTTTTTCACACAGATGGCTCCAGAGGGAACAATATTGGTCATAGCAACAGAAAGTTACCATCTTAGAAAAGGGAAAAAGGGACACAGGAATGTTGCCTAGTGTTTTAGTTTTCTAGTGTTGTGTGACAAATCACCACAAATGTATCAGCTAAAAAGTAGCACAAAGATGTTATAACACAAATTTTGTAGACCAGGAGTCAATGAATAGCTTAGCTGGGTCCCAGACAGTGGTAATCAAAGAGCTGGTTGGGCTGAGTTTACATCCGGGGGTTTGACTGGGGAAGAACCCATTTCCATGCTCATTGGGGTTGTTGGCAGAATTTATTTCCTTGTGGCTAGATGGCTGAGACACCGAGACACCCCAATGTTTGGGTGACTGCCAGAAGATTTAAATGTCTTCTCTCTGAATTCATTTCCATTTAAATGAAAACACTGTACATAATATTCTTCAAGTGTAAGCACTAAAATTTGCTCAAAAATCATATGGGCACCAATTTTGAAGTAGACATTTGGCTATTACATTCAAACCAAATCCTAAGAATGTCAGAAATTTATCATATGGAAATGACCAAGATAGAATTAAGATAAGCTGACATTTTTTTTCTTTAGTGTATGGGTCCACAAGTTGTACTGATAGTGAGAGAGTTGCCTGAGCTCAATTAGAAATGCCCTGGTCTTCAGTTGGAACTACTTTACCACCTCATTTACTGCCCCCACAATACGGTCTTCTCCTCTCCTATCACCCCTATAGATCTTCTCTTTCCACCACTTAGGTGGCTTCCACTGCTTAAGTGTCTTTCACTAAGCCCCTGGTCTGACCTGGATTAATTATATGAGAAGCACTAAAGGCTTGGCTGGGAGCCACGTCCCAGCACCCCTACTCCTAAAGGCTCAGTTCAGCTCAATACATGATTACCTGGAGTTGAATATATCACAGTCCCAGCAACTAAAACTGGAGATAATTTTTAAGATAAAAGAGATGTCATTTAAGTAGTTATAAATGACTTATAATTTCCTGGGGTAGAGATGTGGACTTGCTTTAGGAGGAGGAGACTGTGTCTTTTGTTCTTGTTTGAAGAGGGATCACATTGGTAGGCCCCCTCAATCATTACTTCAGAGGTTGACAGACTTGTTCTGGAAAGGCCAGATAGCAGATATGTTAGGGTTTGTGGGCCAGGTGGTCTCTATCAACCGCTCAATGCTGGCATTATAGCACGAAAGTACCCTAGACACTATATAAACGAATGAGTATGGCTATATTCCAGTAAAACTTTATTTATGAACCCTGAAATTTAAAAGTTTATATTAATCTCATGGGTCATAAGATATTCTTCTTCTTTTTTCAACCATTTAAAAATGCAGACCATATAAAAATGGGCATCAGGCTAGATGTGACCTATGTGGTATAGTTTGTCAACCTCTGCTACAGATATAAAGCAAGCACCCACTATTCTTGGGAAAAATAAATTATTTATCTCATACCCTTGGAAGTCAGTTGGGGCTGAAATCAGAGTTGCAGGGTATCTCTGAAGTTCTTGGGGAGAATGGTCTGTGAGGTTGAACTTTCAAAATAAACACTTGCTATGACTGGAGGCAACAGCCAAAGGAAGAGCCTTCTAAATTCCAGGGGCCATTGCAGCTCCAGTGGAGGACAGCTGGGTCCAGCCAAGCTATGATTTCAGTGATCTCATGGGCAGGTGAGGAGGCCATACAAGGAAGATGAAGGTCAGCAGCTGCAACTTGGATGAAATCATCTTGGTAGAGAAAGGAGTGACCTGCAGGGCAGCAGATGGGGGTCAGGAGACAAATGACTGGTGTATACAAAAAGTGACAACCAGGACATATTTGCAGAACACTGTAAAGTGTCCTGGAGATTCCCAGAGATACTTGGTGGAGTATGGCAAAAGAATGAATTTTCTATATTTGAGTTGCATGGGGGATAATGCCCCTATACTTTGGAAATACAAAGAAGTGCAATATTTTTGGTAGGGTCTGGCTTGTGAGATGTATGTTACCATAAACACACTTGGTTGCTAAGCATCATCCATATCCCTATTCTTCCTCTTTTAAAAAGTTTGCTGTTTTGAACTAATTTAAAATCCTATGAAAAGTTGCAAAATAGTACAAAGAACTCCCATATTTCCATCACCCAGATTCCTCAATTAGCATTTTTCCACATTAGTCTTAGCATTCTTTCTCTCTTACACATACACCATACACACAACATACAGACTCATATACTATTGTTTCTGAACTGTCTGCAAAAAAGTTGCATCGGTTTGTATTTCTTAAAAATAAAGACATTCTATACAATGATAATATAATATCAGGAAGTTAGCATTGACCCAATATTGCTTTCTAATACCTATACATAACTGGACTTTTTCTGATGCCTGAATAATGTCCTTTTTATGTTCTGGATCCAATCCAGGAACTATGCAACTATGTGTGCACTTAGTTGCTATGTATTTTTATTTTCCTTCAATTTAAAACAATTCCCCAGTCTTTTATCTTTCATGACTAACATTTTTGAAGAGGACAGGCCAGTTGCTTTGTAGAATATCCCTCAGTTTGAGTTTGTATGATGTTTTTTCATGATTTACAATCTTTTAGCAGTAATATCTGCCTAACATTCTTTTCATGGCATCATACTGTTAGGCACCAAATGCTGATTTGTCTCATTACAGGTGATAATAACTTTACTTGGTTATCTATACTAGATACTAGATACTAGGTATCTATAAGGTTTCTCTACTGTGAGGTTAATGAATAAGTATTCTGTGCTCACCACTTAATGATTAATAAAAAATGTATTTTGAGGATTGATACTTCAGTCTTCTGCTATAAGTTAGAGTTTTTCCTTCTCCCCCATTTACTTATACTAGTATAGATGAATTGGATGGATTTCTATTTTACTTAAAGGATTACAGCCTGTAAATATTATTTTGATGCACAAATTGTCCTAGATTTGGCCAGGGGAGCCCCTTCAAAATGGCTCCTGTGGCATTTTGGCCTGTTGCCATCTTTTTAATGTAATTCCTTGCTTTAGGATACAAAAAAGATGTTCTAGACCTAACATGAATTTTCCCTTCTCCAGCTCTGGATAAGCCATTACTCTTAGAGGCTCTAGTTTCTATTTTTTAAATGTTTATTTATTTTTTGACAGAGAGAGAGCATGAGCAGGGAAGGGACAGAGAGAGACGGAAGCAGAGGAACCAAAGCTTGAAGCTGATGTGAAGCTTGAACTCACGAACCATGAGATTGTGTCCTGAGACAATGTGAGATGCTTAGCTGACTGGGCCACCCAAGCACCCCGAGGCTCTAGTTTCTTTTGTGGAAAATAGTACATAGAAACCAAGGGCTAGACATGCTTATTGTGAAAGAGATGCCAGCATTTCTAGGTCCTTTTGATTGACAGAGATATAACACACACACACACACACACACACACACTCCATTTATTTAATTATGTAAATTAAAAACTGTGAGTTTGCCTCATCATTTTCTATTTCAATCTACACTGTGTCACAGGATTTATTTGAATCTTATGCCTTTCCATATTTGTAAGTCCCTCCTCTATCAGTGAAATCCAAACTCAGGGAATTTTCAATATACTTCCTTACTTTTTCAATTCCTTCTGTGTATAAGCCATACTGAAACATACATAAAGGAAAGACCTAGAGAACCTCACAGGTGCCAGTCCTGATAACGTCAGGTGACTGAATTAATACCAGCAGACCCATAGATTTTGTTATGTGAAAAAAGTAAACCCTTATTAATTTAACCACTGCAAGTCTAGTAGTTACTTTTAGTTGAATACATTCTCAAATGAACCCCAACTTGAACAGTGTCTGTGTGTTGCAGGAGAAGGTCACCCCACCAATAGCTCCAGGGATAGATCTGACTGATCTTAAGATAGCCCCACTCCATTTTATAGTCAGTGACTTAGGGATGGGCACAAGGCCCACTTCTGGAAATGATGTGGAAGGCAAATTTGGTCATGGGAAAAATCAGTGTCTCTTCTATAAATTACTGTGCATGGTATAAGGCTCACTATTGCTGTGGCCATCTAGCTACCTTCCTGAAGGTAAAAGAGATTCCGGAGAGGAATTAGAGCCATAACCTCAGCATTAAATCAGAACTAGAGCCTGCCCCACCTCTGACCCTCAATTATTTGAATCAGTATGTTTTCTTATTAACTAAGCCAATTTGATTTGGATTTTCTGTTACTTGTTGCTAAAAACAGCCTGATAGATACAGACAACAGATGTACTGGGCTCAGTCCCTGGAAGTGAGAATACAGAGGGAAATAAGAAATAAATATTTCAATGCGATCAAACTAAATATTTTTATAAGAAAGACATAGTACACAGTAAGAGCTCAGAGGAAGTCTAGATAAGGTGTTGTCTTCCCTAACCAGGAGTTTACTGTGCACAGAAGATATAAAGGGAATAAGGACCATTATAGATGAAATTCTCTGTACAAAGGCACAAAATGCTAAATGCTGAGGGAGGGTGGTGATAGGGATATTAATATTAAAATGAAAAGTATGAGCCATTATTGATTTCATGAAGAAAATATATGGGTCACATAAAAGTACTGCAAAGATATCTCTGCTAACTAAAGGAGATAAATATGTGCCAAAGTTATGGGAACTAAAAGATATAAGCTAATGGTTTCAGGGCAGAGAGAATCATAAGTTATGAATCCATGCCTCTGAAATATCTCTTCCTATGAGAATGGACCGTGGGGTGGACCCTTCTTCTCTGAAGGCTATACTGAGTTTGATCCATAAACCAGAATTTTCTTTATTTTACTGATAAAATGAACTCATGTTTCATAGACCTGAGAGTAGAGGCCAGGAAGCTGTCTACCCCAAGACCTGAGGCTGTTCATACCTCTAAACCAAAATGGTAGCTATACCTACATAAAAGTTTTCTTCAGTAAGATTATGAAAGAAAATCTCCTGGGGCAAAGCCCAACCCTACTCTGAACTAGCAGCATTTCTATACTGTAACTTCTTTCTACTGCTTCGGAATTGGTTTTACTCAATGGCACAGATCTTGTGCAGTCTTAATTTGATGCTGTTGACACACGTACCATTTGAGAAAGGACAGTAGAAATCTCTCCTCCTTAACTATCATCATGGAAACCTAGAACACCAATCAAGTCATTATGTTGTTTATCTCATTACAAAGAAAATTGAGCTTGCCTTGTTTGAATTAATTAAAATCCAACAAGAGGAAATGATGCAATGGGGCAGGGAGGAAAGGAAATAAATATTGGGGAAAAGATATAAATTAATTATTATTTAGAAAATGTGATTTTATACTTGGGGAATCAAGGATAATTAGTAAAAATGATTTTAAAACAGATAAGACAATTTAGAAATTGGCCAGATACAGGCTAAACATACTAAAAGCCAAAATTTTTTTTAGATACCTGCATTAAGTAGATAGAAAATTTAATGATGTACATTAAACAAAACAACCAAAGCAAAACCATTGATGAAGAGATCCAGAATATCCAGCAGCCCTACCATCCATCAGATAACCAAATATCACTGTCAACTGACTAGAATTTAGCATGGACATGCCCACTCCCCACCACCACATTTTCTTAGCACATACCATGTCTCTTCTTGCTGCCAACAACTCTCACAACTTGTATCATCATCCTCGCAGCAATTCTTATGGTACATACTACAAGTTTCATTTGCATAAGAGAAAATTGAGATAGGGAGATCTCCAAGGTCACATAGTTGGTAAATGACACAGTAGAATTAAAATTCTTCCTTGTTTGACTCCAAATTCATAGCTTTTTGGAGTTTTCTCTGATGTGGAACTTATTAAGCTAAAGTTATTCATTTTTTTTTTTTTAATGGGAGTACCCTCAATTCCTATTTTCCTCCTTGGCTTTTCCATACTTGTAGGTCAAAGCATTTTTTTTATATTTGGCTTCCATGCAATTTCCTTCCCATTCCCACAGATAAAATGTACCTACCTGAAGTAAACAGCTAATGTCTGGTTTAACTTTGACTAGCTGGTGGTTTGTAAATAGGGAAAGCAAAAGTGTAGTCTTTTTCTTTCAAATCAGCCCTTTTGTTTTATTTTATTTTTTATTAAAAAAATTTTTTTAACGTTTATTTATTTTTGACAGAGAGACAGAGCATGAGTGGGGGAGGGGCAGAAAGAAGGAGACAGAGAATCCAAAGCAGGCTCCAGGCTCCGAGCTGTCAGCACAGAGCCCGATGCAGGGCTAGAACTCATGGACCGCGAGATCATGACCTGAGCCAAAGTCGGCCGCTTAACCAACTGCGCCACCCAGGTGCCCCATCAAATCAGCCCTTTTGTTTTAAAAGTTGAGTGTAGGGGCGCCTGGGTGGCGCAGTCGGTTAAGCGTCCGACTTCAGCCAGGTCAGGATCTCGCGGTCCGTGAGTTCGAGCCCCGCGTTGGGCTCTGGGCTGATGGCTCAGAGCCTGGAGCCTGTTTCCGATTCTGTGTCTCCCTCTCTCTCTGCCCCTCCCCCGTTCATGCTCTGCCTCTCTCTGTCCCAAAAATAAATAAACGTTGAAAAAAAAAAAAAAGTTGAGTGTAGAGAATTTATGGCATTTGTTTTGACTGTTCACATTAAAACTTGAAAGAGTAAGAGAAGGAACTGTGGAGGTCCTGTGTTTCTCTAACTTGATTGCATTAAGTGTCAGTCACTAGAATGCAGTTCTCAGGGAGCTTTCCTCAACTGTGAATTCCTAAACATCAGGACTTTACTAATCAATGCCATAGTGCAGCATCCTTTCTGTCTTAGACTGTAATGAAATTTTCCTCCAGGAATGGGATCTTTCCATTATCCTTCCTTCTGAGAAATAGGTCTTTCTATAAACTGGAAGGCAGACATGGGACAGTCTTTCTGAAAAGACTTGGCTTTTGCCTCAAATAACAAATGCAAAGTGTCTTGGGGAATTATTCCACAGAGAATATTTGTAGAAAGGAAAGGTAATGTGAAGAACAGAAATTGCCTGCAACTGAGGATACTGACCTTTAAGAAGCAGATCACTACCCCTTCTCTGTTGATTAGTATTTCACCCTCGGTGGGTTAAGAATAAATGAGCTGGAAATATCATTAATAGCTATGCAGTGGTGAAATTTCAGATATGAATGGCAAATAAGATATGATCTAGTAGAAACACCATGGGTTTGGAATTGTATATAACTCCATTCAACACCTGGTTCTCTCATTTATGAAGTATACAAAATAGATAGCTGGTCTTGTTTACACATAAAATATAAAGTAAGAAAACATAGTTTGTCAGTGAGCACTTTTTCATAGGCTTTTTGTCTTCCCAAAATGTCTTCTCCTTCTTATATATTTAGATAATGTTTACTTAGACTTCAAGGCTTAGCTCAATGTTCATCTCCCTTGTGAAGACCTCTCCCTTGACTATTCCTCAGAATTGTTTTTTTCTCTTTGGCTCCCAGTTACTTCACACTATTCTAAATGTCACACTAAATTAAAGATACTTATTTTCTCAAGTGTGTCCCTGATCAGATGGTGCCAAGACCCTGTCTTCTTCATCTTCATAACCATAATGCCTGGCTTAGTGTCTGATGTCCTGTAGGTATTAGAGAATGTTTATTTGGATAGACATGGCATATATATATATTTTTTCCCCCCACAATAAACTACTTTTGTTTTGCACCATCCAGATCCAGATCATTTTCCCAATTAGCCATTGGTGATAGAAATGCAGAGTCAAATTCTGGACTGTAGCATCCAACTCCTCCAACCCCAGTTATGTGCTGCCCACTTTCAGTGTCTATAATATCCACATACTCCCTCTGCCAGTGTTCATATTTTCTAACATTGATTCTTTGAAAACTATTTACTTTGTGTTCATTCCAATCAATTATGTGATACCAAGTATTTGATAGGATAATTATTTTGTAGTGCACAATGCAATAATTCAAGGCTGCTAAAGTGTTTACAAGTTTGTCCATGTAGCGCCTATAACCATTTCATATACTGCCAGTAGTACATGGACCCTCTTTGGGACACACTGAGCTTTGGGCCCTTCTCATTTAGAGGATTTAGCATGCTTAGGGAAGTACATGTCTAATCTATGGTGCCACAGCAGCAAAGCCTGGACAAAAATCCCAGCCTTCTGAGTTGGCCTTCAATAGACGTTCCATGAATTAAGCCAAATATGTACATTTCCTTGGAGCTCCAGCAGTTTGAGCAGCCTTTGTCATTGCTCCAGGCTTTTGTGGCTAGGGTGAAAGCAAGATACTACATAGCACTCTGCCTGTGCCCTAGCAACCAAGCACAACACAGATGGCCAACTTGGCACTCTGCCCACCAGACACTGATTACATACCTGGCGGTGAGACACAATGGCAGCTTCTCCCCCACAAGGAGAGCATGTATTTGCACAGTGTGACTGGAGTTTATAGTGATATGCAATAAAGATTATATCCTGTGCCTTCAGGCCAATTTGCTAGTTTCCAGTCTAGAGGCAATAACTTTCTGTTGGTGTAATGACAACTTGTCTCTTGCAGCTGGATCATGTTAGGACGGTAGGAATTTTCTTTTTTGGTCCCCTTTCAATAGTGCCTTGTAATAACAGGGTAGCATTTTCCCAAGATGTTCCTTGCCAGTTGCACATATGTACTGGCTCATGAAATCTTGAGCATTCCCCAGTATCAAAGAATGGGAATTGTCTCTTTCCACAGGAGAGAACAGTCCCCATTTTACAGGTGGAGAGACCACGGCCCACTTCAATTCAAGAAGAATTTATTATGTGCCTATTATTACTTAATAAATTGAATGAATGACTATTATATAAGCTATTCAATCAGGCCCTGGGCATATAAATAATGCACAATGTAATTCAGTAGGCACAGATATTTATACTAATAACTATAATATAACATGGTGAGTAGGCTATAAAGGGGTGTACCCAGCACTGTGTGAACAGAGAGGAGGGGACTATTAATTATCCCTGGAGGAGGTTAAAAATGAAAGCTAAATTTGAGCTGGACATTACATCCAGAAAAGTTCATTCTGACAAAATGGTAAGAAATTTTACTTTTCTGCCTGATGAATCTGAGCTCAAGTTCCCACTTTGCAACTTACTCATTTTGTGACTGTAGGCAAGTCACTAAACATTCCAGATATGTTTCTTTATCTATAAAATAGGGAGAGAAAGAGTTCAGGCCACAGATATGTATACAGAGTGAGAACAAAATGAAATAATCATTATGAAGTGCTTAGCTTCTTTTCTGGCATCTAATATGCATTCAATAAATATTAGCTCTGGTTGTCATTCTTATCATCATTATTATGTGGTGATGATGATGTGAGTTGCTTTGCAGGCAGGCTTGTGATGTGGTATTATCATTGGCATCAGAAAGCCCTGGCTATAAATTTAGCTCTGAGTTTTACTACCTGTTTGTCCTTGAGCAGAGTCTTCACTCTTCTGAATTTATACCAGTTGACCAAGATAGAGAAGTAAGCCACTGTAATAAGTAAGAAATATGTATTTGGTCTTTGTTCCTAGATCCTAGCACACAGCTCCTAAAATTCTTGGAATCTCTATGATGATAAGAGTATCTTTTGTATACTAATATGAGATAAGGAGTTACTGGGAGCCTCAAGATAGCTTCAGTATGAGGGCTGGTGTCCAGAAAGGCCAAAACATAATTTGTGGGTTGGAAATTTCATTCCCATTCCCGACTTCTGTGGAGGAGAGAGGGCAGGAGATAGAGTTAATTACGGACAGCCCATGATTTAATCAATTTTGCCTGTGTAACAGAACCGCCATAAAAACCTCTAAATGATGGGGCTTGAAGAACTTCTGGGTTGGTGAGCACATTAAGCTGCTGGGAGAGTGGCACATCTGGAGAGGGCATGGAAGCTTTTTGCACCCCACCCCTCACTATGTAACTCTTCCATTTGGGTGTTCCTGAGTTGAATCCTTTGTAACAAACCAGTAATAGTAAGCAACATGCTTTCCCAAGTTCTGTGAATCACACTAGCAAACTACTGAACCTGAGGAAGGGGTTCGTTGTGGGAACCTCCTGAATTTATAGCTGGCCATTCAAAAGTACTGATGACAACCTGGGACTTGTTATTGGCATTTGATTTGGGGGCAGCCTTGTAGGACTCAGTTACTTACACTATGGGATCTGATGCTAACTCCAGGAAGATAGGGATTGAATTGAATTGAACCGAATTGTAGGACACCCAGCTGGTGTTGGAGAGTTGGAGAAATGGTGTTGGAAAAAACACAAAGTATTTAGTGTCTGAAGTGTTGTGAGAAAAAAATAGCTTAAAGTCACTTATCTTCATCTACTGGGTTTCATCCCAAAAGCAACTCTTCTGAGCAAGGTGGCATTTTCAGAATTGTGGTACTTTCAAAATATTAAACACTCAGAGACACTGCTCATTAGGTTTTGAAGGTCACATTTTCTTGGAAAAACACTACAATATGACCATGGCACATTGCATTTTCTGATATGAGTTGTGTTTGGACTAGGTGCACCATTACAAGATGTATATTATACTCACAACGTGAATTCTGATAAAGTAGGAAAAAACAGACAGACTTTGGGGTGATGTCCAGGAAGTGAGGAAGGCTGTGTTGAGAGGAAATGATTACAGGCAGAGAAAGCTCATAGCTAATGGGGACCCAACACAGCAGATGTTTGGTTGGGGAGTTGATGAGCAGCATGTTGTAGGAGCATTGACACGAGAGCTTAGTGCTTCCCAGGGAGTTAGGAAAGTGACGTTGGCAGAGTCATGAAGGCTGAATCAGAGTCACTGGATGGAACAGACAAGAAAGTATAGCCTGGGCAGAGTGAAGAGAATTGTAAATACCTGGAAGAATAGGTGTTTGTAGTATATTTGGGGAATGAAGAGATGTAAATAGTCTCTTGTATTTGGGAAGGAGTGCCAGACTAGACTGGAAAAAGTGGTTGGGGGTGGATTTGGGGAAGGGAAGACAATGGAAAACTGTTGACAGCTGGGTATCCTCAATGTGCCTCCTCTGCCACATCACTCTCACTGCCATAAAGGAAAACAGTCAATAATGAATGCGAACTATGTGCTATGTATCATGCTATATGCTTTACACACTAAGTATCTTTTAATCCTCACAAAAACAGAAGGAACTAGTGTTTCAACTAGGATTAAATTTGGCTGAGAATAATATTTGCATTTCTCCCATCCCTGAATAACAACGACATAAACAAGATAAAAATGTGTTTTTCTCTCATGTATAAGTCTGGAGTTCAGGGGTATGATGGTAGATTCTCTCCAAGAGGATGTCAGGTACCTGGGCTTCTATTTTACTGCTCCTTAATTTCCATGCCCCAGGCCATGTCATAACCCAAATCTGGCTATTTTAGCTCCAGGTATCTTGTTGGTATTCTTGTCAGCAGCAAGGAAGAAAGGATAAAAGAAAGAGGGTCATGGGAGTACATTAGAGGTTTTCTAAGAAGTCTTTCTGGAAGCTAACTCACAATATTTCTGCTTGCATCCTGTTGTCCAGAAGTTAGTCACATGGCCGTATCAAGTTGCAGAGAATGTAGTATTTATTTTGCAACCATGTGCTCAGTTAATAATATGGAAAAGAGATGAATGAATAGTTGTACTTACTAAAGGCAGATATTTTACCCATATTTTACAGATAAGGAAATTGAGGTTTATAGAAGCCAGGTTACTTGCTTCTGGCAACACAGCTGTTAAGTGCTTAAGATTCCAACTGATCCCAGTTCTGGTGGTCCTAACAACAGGACTTGATTTCCAACATGACTTAATAGATCTTAGTGTGGAAAGCCCAAAAGGCAGAGACCAAGACAAAGACTTGGGTGAGAATATTTGGAAGGGAATCGTAAGGATGACCAATAATCTTGGTTTGGGCACAACGGAGGGAGCTCTTGGGAGTTTAGTTTTAAAACTGGCATAGTCCCTAGAAAACTATCCTGGGGATGAGAGGAGATGATCAGGGAGCAGGCAAAGGGAGATAGACAGGAAAGAAAAGCCAATGTAAGGGTGCATTATGAATCAATAGGACTCCAATTTATCAGGGCCTTTGACAAGTTTGCAGAATTCCCTTCACAGATGCGTGCCTGCAACATGTATCCAATAGCTTCTTTCCTCATCAGTTGAGGATTGGTCCCAGAAGGTAGTATCAGGTAAGTGGGAATGCTCTACCATGGTGACAACTCCAATTACAGATGAGCCGAGAGGATAAGATGGGCACCAGAGAAGCCTGCTACATCATGTATATTGTCTTACTTATGAGCTTTGAAAGTTCAGGTATTATCCATAGGATAGTCACTTTTAAACTGAACTCCTTTGATTTCCTCAGCTTCCTAGAAGCTTTTCTGGACCAGGCCCCTGGTGTGTGTGTGTGTGTGTGTGTGTGTGTGTGTGTGTGTGTTGGTTAGTACTTTACTTGTCTTCTTTAACTTAAACCAGTTCTAATTTTATCTCTTTTCTGTTTGTTTTATGTATTATTATAATTTGCACTTGAAGGGAAGATTCCACAGTCTAAAAATTTTGTAAAGCACTGCACTGGGTAATGGACAGTCATTGCAGTGCTTATGTATGGGACTGAGTTTTCATATTAATTTTTGGGAAATCTCATGATTGCAGCCTGGAGAATGGGTAGGAAGAACAAGCCTGCAGGCAAGGAAAATAACCTTGATGCTGTAGCAATTACAGTCAATGAATGATAAAGGACAAGCCAGGGAAGAAGAATGGACCAGGTGACCAGTTAGATATAGATGGTAAAGGAGAAGAGATTGAGGAGGCTCTATCCACTATGGGTTTCTGCTAGGATCAGAATGGTACCATTTATTGAGAAAAAAGTGCATGGTGGAAGGAACTGACTTGGAGAGATAGTAATACATCCACATAATGAGTAAATGATCAGCACCTGAGATTCCTTATACTATAATAGGAGTAGTTCTGTAGTTGGGGAGTACAAGGATAATTTTGAAATGACTCCAGGCCCTTGCCTCCTCTTGTGAACCCAGAGGAAGAATCATCCAGTCAGAGTGGCCTTTGTCTCCAGGGACCAAGGAGAAAAGAGATCAATTCTTCCTTCTCTGAATGAGCTAATCGAGGTGTGCTGCAGTTGATGCCTGTGACCCTCAGCTTTCTACCCATTGAACAAGAACTTAGAAATTAAAGAAAGACTGGATTTCTCAAAATGTGGATCTCAGATGTATATGGTGGTCATTTTGACTTTTTAAGATATCATTTGACATAGCAGAGAACGCTTGAGATCAGTACTTGAGGGACACTCTTCTATTCCTTTAACGCCATTCCCTGTCACAGAATTCACTCTTATCTTCTTTTTTTTTTTTAATAATGGGCATTTTAGGGGGAAATTTCAGGAAGTACAGAAGTATAGAAAAGTAATTTAAAATTATGTATATATTAAAAGAGAATAATAAATACGATATAATGATTACTTATTCTAATTATACCAACTAGCTACACACAGCAACGCCTGCCAACCAAGCATCTTTGCAGCCCCAGGTATCTTCCCCTCCATTAGACAAAGGCATCCAGGAATTTAGCTGCAGGGCTGCTGTTCATAAAGACAGTGCTTGAACTCTTAGGCTATTTAGTGCCCAGACTGGGATTATGGTGATGGTGGTGGTAGTGAAGTCTGTCATACCCAAATTATCCCTGGGCTCCTTCCCAACTGAAAAGAATCACTTGTTAGTTCCAATGTAAATAGGATCAGATCTTGAAGAAATTAAGTGAAAGCCAACACAGTGTTAAATATGGTCCTTCCCTATCACTCTGGGATCCTCACTGACCCAGGTGTGCCAGAACCCCATGAACTTCTATCCCAAGAAGCACAGTCTATCCATGCCAAGTTATTTAATGCTTGTCAGCCACAAAATCCTTATTTAAATGAGATCTCTTGTGAAAATTCTACATATAAAAGTAATAAGCGCAACTCTGCTTATATGGGTATGAAGACCATGGAGCCCATCTCCTGTGGATTATTTCACACGTTTGGCAGCTCCTAGGGATCTATAGAACCTAGTTTACAAATACATGATATAGACAATTCCCAGTCGTAAATGCCCATGGGAAACGTGCCTAATTCAGACTTCCTGTGTATGAAGTCTCACCCAAACTCTCTGTGACTTTGGAAGACATTACTTGACTTCTCCATGCCTCAGTTTCCTCACCTTCAAAGTGAATAACATTTTGTTCACTGCCAAATATGGTGACTGTGTGTGTTACATGATGCAAGACATGTGAAAGTACTAAGAACTAAGCCTGTCACATATCAATCACCCAGTAATTACAGGTAATTGTTTTGATTAGTTATTGCTCTAAATTGTCATTAATTATTACTTAGTCTGAGAAATCAATCCATGCCAGTGTGCCTATATGCTTTCTTTCCCTGAATAGAAATAATAATAATAATAATAATAATAATAATAATTACAACAACCACAACCATACCTAGAATAATATCAACATCATCAGTAACAGCCATGAAACCCACCAATAATCACAGGATTGCTCTGCAAAGATTACTCTGTTTAACCACTATTTTAGAATGTTCTCTGACCTCACAGTAGCCCTACAAGGTAAACACTTCTTAGACCCATTTCACAAATGAAGAAATCAAGATTCTAAAAGGTTAAACCACTTGACCATAACCAGAGAACTAATACATGTCACAGCCAAGGTGTACAGCTAGAACTGTCTAATTTGAAAGCCCAAGATATTTGCTTTTCCACTAATGGTTCCTTGCCCTCCCCTATTTTTTCCCAAGGAACTTTTCAAGAAATGATTCCAAGAATAAAGTTTTCAAGTCCTGATGCCTATATACATGGATGATGCTCAGAAAGAAGTGGCATCTTCCCTGCTGATGTCCTATAAACTCTGACACATGGGGATGGCACCAGATATGTACCTAAGGGCTCCAGGTCTTTCCTTTTCAGTGTTAAAAGGGAGTGACTGCATGGCTGTCACATGTGAAATCCTAACTCATGAAAATACTCCTCCACTTTCTCTATCCTGGATTCTACTTTGTTTTAAATTGGCCTCAAGGATCCAGAGTTTCCTTTCCTCAGATACTGAAAGATGAAACAGTGCAATGTGTACTTTGTTGGCAGACCAGGGTTCAAATAATGCTTTGGCCATGTCCTACCTATGTGAGATTTGCAAGTCCTTTCTATTCTCCAATATTCAATTTTTTTCCTCTATAAAGGTAATTACATCTATCACAGAGTGGCTATGAGATTAAATACAGTAGAAAGCTCTTATCCCTGTGCCTGGAGTCCTCAGTATATAGGAGCTATTATTGTAATTATTAAGTTTAATATCTCCATAAGTTTCAGAAATCTCTGTTTCCAGCTACAGTTCTCCTAAATGTGAGTTCCTTTCCCAGGAGTCTGTGTGCTCTGCATGGTTGAGAAGGCACCAGGCTATTCTCTGCTCCCTTGATAAAAGCACTTTCACCATCAAATGGCTCTGCTGAATCAACCCAACATTTTCCCCTCCCCTTCCCCCTCCCTGCTAACTACATTTTGGCACTTCTTCAAGGGGCTTTCTCTAATGAGCAGGTTCCCAGAGAAAGCTGTTTCCTGAAAGGCTTATAGCATTTAAAAGAAAACAAGTTTAGGGTCCCAGCATTCTTGCTTTTGAAGAAAGAAAGGAAGAAAGAAAGAAGCTTAATCTGCAGGCCTGGCAGCAATAGCAGGAGCCGCAGGCTTTCCTGATCACAGACCTAAAGCACCATCATCTCATCTTGCGTGCTATTTCCCAGCCCCTTTTGCAACTTCATTCTGGCTTGCCGATGTGCCTGGGAGGGTTTGGTGGGAAACCCAACCTCTCCCCCAATTCTTTGTTCATCAAATTAGGGCTGAGTACTGTTGCCATCCTGATCAGATCAGCATAAATAAGCCCTTTCCTTATAGTAGCACGAAATATAGCAGCATGGGTGTGCACATTGTTTCTCAGATAGGCTTAGAGACTTGTGGTATAGTGGCGCAGAGAAAGTACATGCAAAGGAGCCAGACAGCCTTGGGTGCCAAGCTGGCCACCAGCTGTGGCACCCTGAACAAATCACCTATTCTCTCTGAACCTCCATCATCTTTCTTAGTTAAATTGGAATTACTGTGTCTATTTTGTTTGTGTTGAGAAGACTACATAGGCAAGGCACATTTTATGTCTGGAACAGTCTATGGGCTTAATAAATGCCAGGCAATTTACAAAGTAAGTATTCATTCCTTTGATGGAATATCTTCTGAGTTCTTTTTGCATGTCACACAGAAACAGACATTGGAATTAATAAAGTCTGACATGGTGTCACTGCTTTCATAGTGGTTATAGCCAGTGAACCTATGCTTTATATATCCTGTAAGGAGAGTTTGGGATAAATGGCTCGTATGGTATAGTTCATCATAAAACCACTGCATATTAAAATTGTATGGGGCCTTGGAGACCAAATAATTTTTTTATAAATGAGAACAAATGGTATAGCCAAGAAGTGATCTATTTAAAATTACATGGAAAGTCACTGAGAAAACTGGACTTCACTCTTAGTTCTATGCTTTTCCCTTTTCTCTGCTTTAAAGAAGCTTATAGATTCACTGATATGAAATGATTTGGAAAGACAATATGTCAGTATGTATTAAATATTTTGGAAGAAAGAGAGGAAGGAAGAAAGAAGGAAGGAAAGAGGGAGGGAGGGAGGGAGGGAGGGAGAGAAGGAGGGAAGGAAGGAAGGAAGGAAGGAAGGAAGGAAGGAAGGAAGGAAGGAAGGAAGGAAAGAAGTGAGGGAGAAAGCCTACCTGGAAAGAGCTCTTCAGATGGGGATGTACTTAGGGAATACTTCTATAAAAGGAAGATCTAATCGTGATTTTGATGAGTGATGACATGGGAGAGAATATTCCAGACATGGAGAAATAAAATAAAACACTGCCATTTTGAAACTCTTTGTAAAAGCCTAAAATCAGTTCTGTGTTTTGTTTTGTTTTGTTTTGTTTTGTTTTGTCTTATAGACTCTTAGTCTCAAGGGTCTTTTCTTCTGGAAGCAGCATTGCTTAATGTAGGTATTAAGCTTAGTGGGTGAGAAATTACAAATAAAATGGGCATTATAATGCATAGATTTATGTTTCCATGGTGCTCTGGATTATAAAAACATTACTTCACAGGAAGATTATACTACATCTCTGATTTTTTTCTGAGAGGCATTGAAGATTAAATTTACTCCAGCCCCAACATGAATATCTTATTAAAAAGTCATTTTTTTAAAAAAAACATCTTTCCTATCTCTAAAATCTGAATTGGAAAGTAATGCATCCTTTTTTTTTTCTGATGGGACCTCCCATAGACTTATCTTTAGAAGTCTTTTTGTGTTTTGAGAAAGCATTATTTGCTGAAAAAGAACATTAGTTGCTCAGCCTAAATCCACTGAAAAGTTGTGAAAGTCAGCAATCTATATGATTCATAGGTATTTGGGCCATAGGAGAATCCATAAACATTAGCAGAATTAACTTAGATACAGAAACATGTAGCTCCTTGAACAGGGTCCTGCTGACCCTAGGACTTTCTAAGGGCAGGGTATTCCTTCAAGTATAATTATATGCCATGGGATTCGTATGATGGCGGTGTTCTTAGCTGGAGTCCAAATTATTTTGGATACGGTGAGAACTCTTGGAATCCTATTCCTACTTGTCAAACAAGGCAAATTTGCTCTCTTTTGGAAAGCTCTGTATCCAGGTAGACTGGGCCAAGGTATCCTGGGCATCTCTAATGCCTTATGGGTTTGTTTGTTAAGGGCAACCTGCCAGCCTCAGCTGATTCTAGAAGTTGCTCTCCACTGAACAATGAAAATGGGCTATTGGAACTGATCTACCTTGCAGCTCTCACAGCTTTCCATTCAAGTGCTGAAATAGCTTTTTGACAGGTTGCAGAACTGGATGGACAGGCTGGGAGACCATTCCTTATGACTACGTGGGTATAGGTTTTCTACAGCCCAGACTTCAAAAAAGAGGGCTTTTTATAATTCAGAAAATTTCCTTCTTCTTTTTTTGCCAAAAGGGACAATTCATGGAGGATAGAGAACTGGATGTAGTGGACTTAGGGTTGACTGTTGGCTGTATCCTTTACTAAGTTCTTAGAGAAGTTTACTTGACCCTTTGCCTCATCTGTAAAACAGACACTGATATATAATTTATAAGATTGTGGTAATGCTCAACTAAGAGATAACACACAAAGTACCTGCCAAAGGAGAGACTTTAAAGAGGCAGTGGTTTAAACACACACACACACACACACACACACACACACACACACACACACCAGATTGTGAAAAAATTTTAGGTGAGCGGCAAGGGGGAGCCTTTAAAGGTAGAGCCCATATAAGAGGGAGACCCATCAAGATTCAGAAAGATGTCCACTGGGATGAAACAAGTGAGTTCTGGAGCTTAGCCCAGCTTTTCTATGCCTGTTCCATTTTGTCAGTGTACCTAGAAGCCATCAGCCGAGCACACTCATCCCCAACATGTCTGCAGGTGACTGAAGTCTAAAGCAGAACAGCACTTCACTCACTCATACCCAGAAAGACCTATGATTAGCCCATGAGCTTGAGTGCTCATTATAGCTGGTCAGCTGATTCTTTCCACTGAACATAGAAAGGTTTCGGGGTGGGGGGGGGCAAATGTTTACTAGCGAGAACATGATTAGAAGATACTCAATGGAAAATGGGTCAACTCAAGGCTCTTGCTGGCTAATGTGAAAAGAGCCATGATTTCTTGGCTGCCCTTCTCCAAGGTAGAGACAAAACTACCAAAACAAAACAAAACAAACAAACAAAACCACAATTGTTCACATTGATGAGATGTCATCTAAGCCGAAACACTTCTCCCCCCACCCCCTTTCTTCTGTTCTTAGAATGTCGCGTGAGCAGATTAGGTGGGGGGCACTTAGAAAGTAGCTGTATTTTTTCTCTCCTATCTCTGCCCCCTTGGATGAAAATCCCTGGCAGCCAGATAGCTGACCTGTTCGACCTTAGAAGAAATGTGCCTTCTAACCATTTTAAGCCATAATATAATTTTGTTTGAACAATCAAAATGTCCAGTCCCCTTTAGAAGTTAAAATGATATATATACTTCATTAAAATTTAAGCTTTCCCCATTCTCAGCTCAGGAAGCCCATAGCAGGTATGGGGTGTAAATGTGAGTATTCTTTGATGAGTTGTTTTTATTCTTTTTCTCCACTTTATACTTTTTTAAGCTTATTTATTTATTTTAGAGAGAGAGAGTGAGTTGGGGAGGAGGAGAGAGTGAGAGAGAGAGAGGGAGAATCCCAAGCAAGCTCCGCACTGTGAGCACAGAGTCAGATACATGGCTCAAACTCACAAACTGTGAGATCATGGCCTGAGCCAAAATCAAGAGTCAGATGCTTGCTTAACTGACTGAGCCACCCAGACACCCCAACCATTTTATACTTTTAATTATATTTCACCCTTGTAGAAAATTCTGTTTCTGATTCCTTCAAGAGAAAAACTGAGTCAGAGATGAAGAGGTGAGCTGGACAGGGAAAGGTTTTGAGATTAGCACTGTTGTGAGCTGGCATCAGAACACTCTGGCCTTGGCAGTTGTTTAAAGGTAATTCTCTTATAAAGTGTTCTGAAGACCTCTCTTTGCCCCTTTCTCTTTTCTGGGGATCTCTCTCCAGCATGAAAGATAGGTACAAATGCATCTCCTCTAGCTAGTCACTTAGGAGGTCACCATCTTCTGCACAATCTCTGCTGGGTTTTCACCATTGTTCCTGGTACCTGTATTAAAAGCCTGTTCAGATGGCCCCTGCCTGGCTGGCTTGCTCCTTGGACTCATCATTAGTCAGTGTGCAATGACTTCCCAATCTCCTCTACTCAGCGTCTTTGGCCAACTACTTCTTTAGATTTCTTGGGCATGTCAGTCTGGTTAGTCACCAGTCCCCTGAGGTTCCCTCACACTACAGGGAAAATGTGTAGGCACTTTGATTTTCACTTTGATTGATTGTGTAGGCATTCTTGAAATGCACTTAGCCTGAGGAGAGGGAAGATTAATACCTGTCATGGGATGAAGGTAGGGATAGGGCTCAAGGCATGCTTTTATGACAATCCATCTCTAATGTCCAACTGAAATCATTTATTCCTTTAAGGTAGGTTATAAGTCACCTCCTTTGCCAGCCCTACATAGATGAGCAAGCATCTCACTTTGAAATCTCTAAATCTTTGACTCCCATCATTTTTGGGACCTAGCTGAAAATGAGGCAGCATCCCATTGAAATATCCTGTTACTCTTCCTTCTTTTCTTCCTTCCTATTTTTATCATCTAGCCTTCTGAAAATATTGCATACCCTTCAGTTATATGACATGCCCTCTGTTAGATGTTGAGGATATTAAAAAAAAAACCACAACAAATGCACTATTATAATACAGTGTGATGATTAACATTATGGAAGAAAATGGGATTCTATAGGAAAATAGAGAAAATGAAACCAACTCTGGTCTGTAGCACTGGATAAGGCTACTATTCTCTAGAAAGCCTTGTCCACACTGAAACTTCAAAAAATAATGGAGGAAAGGAAGCATTAGGTAGAATGGGGAACACACGCATAGGCTGGAAGGAAACACAAAGATGGTGCATTCCAGACACTAAAAGAAATTCAGTTTAACTGAAAATTTTTCTGAGAGACAGGTAGGTGGAGTGTGAGATGAGATTAGAAAGAAAATTTAGATCATAAAAACCTACGAGGAGTATAACAGAAACATCTATGGTTTTGAGGAAGTGAGCCTGTCTACACGGTGTAAATGATTTGAAATACATATGGTTATGTTTCATTTCAGAGGATCTATTACATTCATCTTGATTAGAATTGGGAGCTTCTCCAGTCTCCACAACCATATTTCTCACATATCATCTTGTTCTTCCATTAATTTGGCAAGCATGCATTGAGTCCCAGCTCTGAGCCAAGTCATATACCAGAGCCTAGGGATTCATATATGAATGAGACATATTCTGTCCATCAAAGCTAGGGGAGAAACAGAGAAGGGAATTAATGGTATCAAACTTGAATTTTATAATAGAGCGTCTACTATTCTAAATTCCATCATCGATGTTTTCCATAGTGGAGGTGGGGAGGCAAGTGGAAGAACATGGAAGAATGAAAATCAAGGTGGTGAACAAATACTTCCAAGAACAGGTGATATGCCTGAGCCAAGGACTGGAGAAGTATATGTGTTAACCAGGTAAGTGATGGGCTGGAGGAAGCACCAAAGACAGAGGTAATATTTGTGAAGAGAGAGGAAACATGGAGGTGTGATGTATTCAGGAAAGTGTAAGTTGCCCAGATTGGCTGGAAGATAGCATGTATGTATGTGGGAGTTGCAAGAGATGTGGCTGGAAAGATAAATAGGGGCTAGACAAGAATGCCTTGTGTGCCTTATTAATAATAAATGTGCATTTTTGTTTTAGTGGAATTCTGAAGAGGTGATACAATATCTGAGTTTTTGGAGGCATCTTTCTGTATCTGGTCTGTAGCAATGACCCCTACTTATTGCTACTCATGTGAGACATCTAGCTCGTGGAAGGTGGAGGTGGATCGTGGCTCTAGGAGTTACAGAGGAATAGCAAACTTAAAACCATTTGGCAACAGTTTGCTGAGCTTGTCATGTAGAGGAATGTAGCAGGGTAAAATGAACAAAGACGGGAACACAGATCATTCACCAACACAAGCGGTAGTTCATAGAACTTGGAGTTGTGTGTCCCAGGAAAGTGCGGGGCTCAGGAAGACAGGCTGAAACCCAAGTCTGTCTAAAATGATGCTGAGTTGCTCATGTTCTTCTACACAAGGAGAATTAGGGAGCTCAAGTTACCCCATGAAAGGCTGGTGTTCTGAGATGCAAATACAATGGGTTCATTATCTAAAGCTTAGTGTTCTCCAAACATTCTAACTTGGCACATAGTTGTGGCAGTGGAAGATTTGCCATTAGGAGGTGTTTTGTGTGTGTGTGTGTGTTTCTTTTTCCTTCTGTTGTTGTTCCTACCCACTCCCTTTCCTCTTGCCTAGCAACTCCTTGGATGCCAGAGCATTACCTGTTGCCCTTAAGGGCAGGGGCCTGGTTGATCTGATTCTGACTTTCAGTAGTATGTATTTTAGTGTACCTATGTGTATGAATGAATGTGTGTGTGTGTGTGTGTGTGTGTGTGTGTGTGTGTGTGTGTGTGTATAGACATGATACCCACAGAGGGAAAAACAGTTACATTTGTCTCCTTTCAAATATGTATAAGAAGTATAGTTCAGTAAAAAAAAAAAAAAATCACTTGAGTGTCATGATGTTAGTTTGTTAACTTCCTATTTTATTATTCCATCCTTTTAGCTTTAATTCATATGGATATCTAAAGTATATTATATTCTGGAATCAGAATTTAAAATTTCCACAAAGTCTGATTTTTTCTGGCATGAAATTAAATTGAGATATTACCTTAATGAAGATCTGAAAAAGAGAGTTCTTAGAATCTTGTGATCTTCCCACCCTTGTTTCAATTTCCTAATTTTAAATAGATGTTATCTTATGTTCCCTTCATTGTGCCTTTTCTTTCAAGATGCTTAAAGTAAGCCTCCATTTTAGGTGGTGATATAACGAAATTGACTAGTGTCATCTCTGCTGATGCTGACAACAACGCTTTTTGTGACAACTGTCCCTGGAAGTATTTTCTTCCTCCATGAAGTAGGCCAAACCTATTCCACCATGACATGAAGCATTTGGTCAGATCATATGATCAACTTTGGAGGTTCAGTCCTGTCCTTAAAATGTATCAAGACCACCGTGATCCACATTGTCAGAGTGTGACAAAAACACATTCACCTCTTTCTAACCTGTGTCATGAATCTTCACTTCTCTCCACCTCACAGCTTTCCAACCCTTTTCAGACCCTTGTCTGAATTCGCTGGATTCTTTCCTCTTGCACCAAGCCCTAAGGCCTAAACCCTACATGCTTCATTGCATATTGATCTCTGATACCTTTCTTTAATGGATCTCTACATTGTTCCAAGGAATAAGTGAGATAATATAAGTAAAGAACTTAGCACAAGCTAAGCACTTGATACATAGAAGAATAAATTTTGCTATCTTATTAATATGTGCCACAGCCTTGGGATGGATTTTAGTAAAATGTGGGCCAATTTAAAACCCTACCCAAGACCATTTATGACTGGAAATCCCTTCAACTGTTTTCCCAATTGACTATATGTATTTTTTTTACCCCCATCCACCCCCCTCCACCTGCTCTCTTAGTCTCAGTGGGTAACTGTTATGCAAAAACCAGCTAATCTCTTCCCAGTGAGAGTGCTCCCTCCCCAAGATCTCAGAATCTGAATCCAGGTTCTATTACTTACTAGCTCTGTGACCCTAGGCAGGTTGCTTTTTTGTGTCTTCATTTATTCCTCCGTAAAGCAAGGATAATAATAGTGCTTGTCTCATAAAGTTGCTGCAAGGATTAATTGGGTTAAAATGTGCAAAACAATTAATAAACTATTTGGCCCAAGGAATCGTCATATGAGGGTCTATTACTGCTGGCATGATTCTCCCTGCCTCTAGTCCACAACTCATCTGAAGCTTCAAAGAAAGGAAAATTACACAATGAATTTCATGATAGGAGAAATAATCTGTAGGGCTACACATCTATCCACAACGATGGTCAACTGCATGCTATTATGCAAAGAAGAGTCTACTATTATTTTGTAGTATTGAAATAAAATGGGATTTGACCTTATCTTTGAGAAACAAAATGTTCATTAACATATTGGATCTCCTTCTGCCCCCCCACAGACAAAGGCACAATCAGCCCTCAAAAGTGAATTTGAAGGTCTACTTTTAGATGAACTTGAAAAGTAATGCATTTATCATTAAGGTAGAATATATACTGCCAAAATAATTGGAGAGCAGATTCAGCTAGGGTCCCTAATGACATATAAAATGCATGTAATATGTGTAGACTTTCAGTAAATGCAGCCAGTTCTCAAATAGGATTTGTCATGGTAATAAGAAACCGAATTACTGGGGTGCCTGAGTGGCTCAGTTGGTTAAGCGTCCGACTTCGGCTCAGGTCACAATCTCACGGTTCATGAGTTTGAGCCCCGTGTCCGGCTCTGGGCTGACAGCTCAGAGCCTGGAGCCCGCTTCAGATTCTGTGTCTCCCTCTGTCTGCCCCTCCGCTGCTTGTACTCTGTCTCTCGCATTGTCTCAAAAATAAACATTAAAAAATTTAAAAAAAGAAACTGAATTACTATTATATAAATGTTAAAGATTAGAGTATATTACATTAAAATCCCAATACAATAATTATATATTTTATATTAATATGATTACCTTCATCACCTTCATTTGATAGTGAAGATAGGTCTTCTATCCCATTTTGCACCTGTGGCTCTCAATTGCATTTAAATAATTCCTCAATACAAGTGATACAAGCAACTTTGATCAATATCAGAATAGCTTTCTAAGAACATGAGACCTGCATTTAAATTTCACAGGTAGTCTTCACAATAGGATGAATAATGGACTTTGCTGCTGTCTTATCTGTGTCTCTCTCTGCCTCTGTCTCTCTAAGATGCACACATACCACACTCTCTTTCTCCTCCTTTTTATGCAACATTAGTTGTTTCTTGAAACCTACACCTGAATAGGAGGTGAAAAGATCTGGACAAACATAAGGTCCTCCTGCATCAATTTCAATTGTTGGACATTTCAATTTCAGTTAAGTCCCAAGGTCATTACAAACTTTCATAATTCAATTGCAGGTATCAAAGAAACACTTCTACATATTTTAAGATGCATTATTTCAAGCATATAAAAACTGTTTTGTCAGCATTTACACCAAGGTGTCTACTTTCAAGTTCTGTAACAAACTTCTTGTGAGAGAGGTTTATCATACTTGGAGGCTAGCAGAAACTGGAGACGCTCTCCACAGTGAAAATTGCATTAAGTTTGTCTTTAAAACTCAATTGTCCAAATATTTCTGATTTAATTGCAGTGACAATTCTTTACATTCGGCAATGCTGACAGTAAGAAATCATGAGAGTAGATTGTGAAGCCTATAATAGAAATGTAATGCATTAAGATAGTTTTTCTCCATTAGAAGGTATAAAGAGAGAAACCCATAGATCTCTGTTAAGGACTGAAATGTGTCTTCCTTTCACTTTCAAATTCATATGTTGAAGACCTACCCTCAATGTGATTATATTTGTAGGAAAGCTGTTAGGGCTAAATAAGGTCATAAGGGTGGGCTCTGATAACTAGTATCCTTATAAGAAGGGAAGAGACACCTGAGAACTTTTTCTTTCTCTCTCTGTGCATGCAAAGAGAAGAGGTCACGTGAGGACATTGTGAGAAGGTGGCTATCTGCAAGCCGTGAAGAAAGGCCCCCCCCGCCCCCAGAAATAACCCTAATGACACCTTAATCTGTATTCCTAGCCTCCAGAATTGTGAGAAAATAAATTTCTGTTGTTTAAGCCACCCAACTTGTGATATTTTATTATCGTAGCCTGGGCAGACTGATACAATTTCATTCATTAATCATTTTATAATGATTAATTATACTATTGAAAATTAGGCCATGTGACAAGTTCTAGGACACAAAGGTAAATGAGACACAGCCCCTTATGTTGGATGGGACCCTAAATTCATCTAATTTTTAGTGAGGGAACAGACTCAGAGAGGGGACTATTCATCTCAAGGTCCCAGAGCTAGTCATAGCAAAGCTGGGTACAAATGTGGTTCTCCTAATTAACTTCAGTCTGACATTAGGGCCTGTGCTCTTTTCATGGAAATAAATGGTAACTTCTATTATGACAGGGAAGTATTAAAAATGGCATTTTGGAAAATTCAAAAATCCACTAAAGAAAAACTCATTTGAATCAAAAACTGTTTCTTACAATTTTCCTATCTCCAGTCCTTGGTCTCCAAGCTTGATAATGTCTTTGGGTCTTCAAACCAATTAAAGGGACGTGTTCCTCTCCACTAACTATGGCTAAGCAACAAGGCCTGCTGTCTAGTGGGGAATAGAATTGGAACCTTTAATTTCTTGTCAGCCATGGCACACACCAAATTTCCCCAGAATTTTCTGGAGGCAAAGGCTAACACAGGAAGAAAACCATAGAATTCAACTGGAAACCATTCAAATTTCCTCATTTTTAGCTTTCTCTCAGCAGGCCTCAGTCAAGGAGACCCAGACCACAAAGCTATGGTGTGAATTTTGTATATCTTCCAAAACAGAGATAATGATGAGGAAGAAGAGTTTTGATAGAAAAAAAGGCAGCATGAAGGATTTTTTTTTAACTTAGAGAAATGGGATTCTGAAACTAAGATCTATTAGTGTGTAATTTATATAAGGATGTTAAATCAAAGCAGATAAAGGGAGATGGGAGGGTAAAAAAGAAAAGAAGCTTTAATTCTTGATGTTTTCTTTGGGTAATGGAAAAAAAAAAAAAGATCTCTGTTTGCCACACCATAATTTATGTTTTAACTAAATGCTGGAGGAGTGGACTTGGGCCAGGAAAGAAGCACAGGTAATATACATTGAACCTGACCTAAAAAGGTGGTATGAAACTGTTGCAGATTTAAGAAGAGATTATAGTGTCAGACCTCTTAACTGGCTTTTGTTTTGTTAAGAGTGGAGACTTGCATTAGATTACCCTCTTACTGAATGAAACATACTCAAAGTTTCGTGAATTGCACACTGTGCCATAATTTGCTAGTGTTGCTGATACTCATGTTCTCCTTGATGCTTTCCAGCTTCCTTTGTACTGGGGTAGACCATGTGACTCATTTTGACCAATGAAATATGAGTGGAAGTAATGTGGTCGCTGTCAAGGGAAGTGGTCAAGTCTCAAGTGTGCCTCCCCTCAGTCCATCATCCCTGCAATTGGAAGGACAGGCTTTGTGTTGGCAGAAACATAGGATGGAAAGGGTCAGGATTCCTGAATCACTGTGTGGGAAGAGCCATCTAAGAGAGCTACCATGCCTACATCAGACCCTTGGAGTAAATGAGAAATAAATTTTCTAAAAAAAAAAAAAAAAAAAAGATGTATGGATTGTACAGAAGCTAATGATGAATACAGGTCGACTAAATGCATCCTCCTCATTTTCTTGCACCTACAGCTCTGATCTTTTCAGATGTTACCCCTCCCCCATAAGGCTTAGGAAGGGTGATCCTTCTTCTTGGTCTAGAAGAAAATCCTTATTAGTCATTTTTTGTCCATTCCCTTTGCCAGGCATTGATTTGGGGTGGACATGAGACCAGATTGTGAAGCTTTTGGGGGGCCTCTGAAAAGGTTTTCTTGTTCCTAAGAAGGAGCAACAGATTGAAATGTTTCCCTTCTGATTAGAGATAAGGAGCTGGGGGGAGGGGTAACACAGCAAAGCAACCTAAGGTGGTTTGCTTACTAACATCAGGTCATTTTCTGGGATGCCTGGGTGATTCAGTTAAGTATCCAACTCTTGATTTTGGCTCAGGTCATGATCTCATGGTTCATGGGTTTGAGCCCCACATCCAGTTCTGTGATGGCAGTGTGGAGCCTGCTTGAAATTCTCTCCCTCTCCCTCTATCTTGATAAATAAATAAATAAATAAATAAATAAATAAATAAATATTTAAAAAAAAGTCAGGTCATTTTCACCATCTAGCTGAAATGTCTAAATACTAAGTAGACTTGACTGGGGGTCCAGAACTGAGGACAGGAGGAGAGGGTTGAAAGAAGAGGACCCAGAAGCAGTGTGGTGGGCAGGGTCAGGGACACAGAGAGACATAGCTCTGAGGACGGTAATGGCCTATGACCTCTCAGAATAGTGGTATCTGCCCTTGACTTTAAGTGACCATAGAGGTGATCATGTCCTTCTGTTAGTGCAGAATACTGTGCACTCAACACACTTGTATGGGTGGAGCTTGGGCAATGGAAGAGGAAAAGACAAGAATAAGCAAGAGCAGCATGAGAAGTGGTGACAAGATGGCCAGAGCCATGGGGCAGAAGCTGGGAACAGGAATAAAAAGCAAAAGCTGGATAGAACTAAACTCAGAGTAAGTAAGCACCCCACATCCCTGCAGTCTTCAAAAGTAGGCCAGTCAGAACAAAGTATTCCATTTGAATGTTAACAACAATAAAGCACTATAACAATGGAAAGCACTATAGATAAGTGGGAAAACACGCACACACACACACACACACACACAAACACACACACATACACACACACACACACACCAAACACATTTTGTGCCAGACAGACTGAGTTTGAAATCTTGGCTGTGACACTTACAGGTTTTGTTTCATTTAGTAATTTATTTCACTTTTTGAGTCTCGGAGAAATCTTAGTCATTGTATTTCTATCACTAAGTGTATTTTTTAAAAACTTCAGCATACTTTGTACCATACATATTTGCAAAATCTTGCCTAGAATTCGGAAGATCCACATCTTGACATTTGCTCTGGAACATTTAGATGTTTCCATTAAGTTATCTTGTGTGTAAAACGAGGAGGAACCAGGTTATTTGGAGGCACAAAGGTGACACCCACCTGGTAGGCCCTATTAAAACATGCAGAGAAACTGTTATTGAAATCGTGGTACCGGGGCGCCTGGGTGGCGCAGTCGGTTAAGCGTCCGACTTCAGCCAGGTCATGATCTCGCGGTCCGTGCGTTCGAGCCCCGCGTCAGGCTCTGGACTGATGGCTCAGAGCCTGGAGCCTGTTTCCGATTCTGTGTCTCCCTCTCTCTGCCCCTCCCCCGTTCATGCTCTGTCTCTCTCTGTCCCAAAAATAAATAAATGTTGAAAAAAAAAAAAAAAAGAAATCGTGGTACCAATTCAATCTGAGGACTCCTGCTTTGCACGAAGAATGTACTGCTACTTCTTTTCTTTTACAAACACACACTTCACTGCCATTTAGATAAAAATGTGACAAAGTCAGTCGTAGTTCCCAGCAAATCCTTGAGCGTTTTCATTTGGCCTTGTATGTGGACTGGCTTTGGGACCTCAGGAGCTGAGAAACATCATTGTTGGAAACTCTGAGAATGCCCTGTCACCCACACAGCTTTGCCCTTTCTGGCTTTTCAGCCTTCCGCCCACCAGCCCCATCTGGCCAAAGCTTTGGTCAGTGTGGGAGAAGAGAAAGGAATCTGTTCGGCTGAGTCATGACCCAGGCCTAGCATATGGTGCAAAACCAATTAAGGCCCTCTTGTCTGTGGCCTGAATCCATTACACAGTGGCATTGAGGGAGGTAAAACCCTGGTTCATTTCTCCCAGTGGCTCCTGTGCCCTTGGAAGGCAAGGGGTTGGAGTTCCTGCTGGTCACAGAAGATGAATAGGGTAAGCAGACAAGGGGGCTAATTGCTTCCACCTCACCCCTGCTGCCTCCCCCAGAAATGTTCTCTGGCCAAACCAAATTCAAGAGCTCCCAGAAGACCCAGACTCCCCAAAGCCAAGAGCAACTCCCACCTCCCTGCCGCCACTTATTGTCCCCAAAGGCCTATCCAGAAGATCTGGTCAGGAAGCCTAAAAATAGTTGAGTGTGTGGTGACAAGCCTTGTGCATTTGCTTTGTAAAAATATTCTGAGCAGGGAAATAAACCTTTCAGCAGCTTATTTTTCCACTGCTCTAGGGAGCAGCTCCCACTTTCTGCTGCCCTAAGCACTTCCAGTACCTTGTGGGTGGGGGTGGGGGTGGACGGAAGGGAAGGGCAGAACCAACTCAGGACCTGAGGGGGGTTACTCCACAAAGGGAGAGTATCTTGTCAGAAAACCAGGTGTATGAGGACAGGTGACTTCTAGGATCCAGGGGCAACATCTCTGCACGTTCTGAATACAGGAGGAAATGTAACCCCAAGCTCCTGAGTTCTGGCATTCACGGCTCTTCTGGATCTGGCTGTGCCCACCCTCGCAGGCATAATTGGGTCCATCAAATGGAAAGGATAGCAGTTGCCCCACCACATCATGATGCTTCATGCCCTCATACCTTCCCATACTCTGCTCTTTCTGCTCAGAAGCTCCTTCCCAGCTCTGGACCCTCACTACCACCCCCGACCCCTGTCCAACCTATTCCATTATTAAAATCCAGCCCGGAGTTTGCCTTCTGCTTGAAATCTCTCCTGACGCCCCTCACAGAATATCACTATATTTCCTAAGCAACAATTCTGCCATCATTGCATCGATTACGTGCTGGAGTATTCCCTCACAGGGTTTGTGTTTTATTCATCTTGATGTTTTTGTAGGCTCACATGGGATCTGGCAATAATGAGTGCTGCCAAACAGGTTAATTGAAGAAGTTAAAAACTGTAATATTTCTGCCAAAGAGAAGAAAGAGATCGAACCATTTTTCAGGGAGCTTGGGTAAATCTAGTACCCTGTGGGGTTGAGAATTTATGAAATGCTTATGTCTACTTCTTCCAAGTGGGCATTTGCCTCAGTAAATCACTCTGTTAGTTGTCACAAATAACACAGTAAAGGACTCTGAAAACCTCTGAGTTGACAGAGAACTTTAACATCATCTTTTTCCTTTCCAGCACTCCCTTGAGTTAAGATGATATGGTCTTATTTTTACAGGTGAGAAAACAGTTTCCATCCAAAGGGGCAGAAGAAGAGCAGAGAGGAGCTCAGCCTCAACTCAGATTGCCCATTTCCAAGAATTTCTCTTTCCGCAAATGGCCCCAAACTATTGAAAACAGGGGGGAAAAAAGTACAAAATTTCTGATAGTTTATTATTATTATTTCCAGAAAATATAAAACCCATCTAAGATTTTTGTGGATCTAAATGCAAGAAAATCACTGACAGATCACACATAGGGCAGTAGAGAATAGGATATGTCCTCACCTGGATCCCTAACTCAGAAGAGTTTGCCTACCCTTCTTCATGCGACGGTGACCCATCAGTGCCACTAACAAAGTGGCACAGTGTGATCATCAGAGGTCAGGCTCTGCAGCCAAGCTGTCTAGGCTCCAATTCCAACTCCCCACAACTGTTACTCTCCATGAGGTCTAATACATGTTACTCAAATCTCTCTGTGCCTCAGATTTTTCATCTTTTTTTTTTTAATGTTTATTGAGAGGAGACAGAGAGTAAGCAGGGAGGGGCAGAGAGAGACACACACACAGAATCTGAAGCAGGCTCTAGGCTCTGAGCTGTCAGCACTGAGCCTGACACAGGGCTTGAACCCGGGAACCATGAGGTCATGACCTGAGCCGAAGTCAGACACTTAACCGACTGAGCCACCCAGGCGCCCCAGTTTGTTCATCTTCAAACTGATGGTAGCAATTAGACCAGAGTAACACATAAAATATTACATGATCAGTGTGACCTCTTATGTGCTGGGTATCACCCTGAAACCATCAGATTCTTCATCTTTCATCCTAGTAACAGCCCATTCAGGTATTACTATCTCTGTTTTACCTATGGAACACTTGTGGCTCAGAAGTAGGTATTTTTCTCAGTGGGTGTTCTGGATTTTGAGTCCTAATATTTCTGAATTTAAAATTCTATGAATATTGTCTCCATGTCTCTGAAACTCCTGGAAACTGTGCTCCTTTGAGAATGTGCTAGAGGGAGTCACATGGCCTGGATCTATGGGGCTCCAGACAAAGCTGGGATAAGCTGGGATACCCCGAGCTCTTGTCAGCTTCCCAAGACAGAGTTGATGTTGCTGTAGGCAGCATGGGTGTAGCGTGGATAAATACCCAGGGGCTTGGGAGGCAGAGTGAAAATATTTGGAGCCGGCAAGTCTGGTCAATTAATATGTGCTTGTGAGGCAATTTCAAAGCTGAAGGATCTTTTGTAAGTGCCAAGTGATATTAATTATTAGTATGAGGGCAGGTCCTGCCAGCAGAGTAAGAGGTGCCTGAATTTATGTGTATTCATATGAATCATCTTCTGGGATGGTGTGCGTGCCTCTCTAGCTGTGAGGGCAAAATTCAGTAACTGGGTGCCCTTAGGGAGTGAGGCAATAAAGCCTGCACCTCTCCTTTGCACAGTGTAGATAAATGGTCTTGCAGCAGAGAGTTGCTCTCAGTCTTGCCAGAGTCCTGCTCAGAAGGTAAAGGTCTTGTTGGGGACACCCATAGGGAATGAGTGTGCCAACGCTTACAGACTGGGTTGGATTGGGTAAAGTGGGAGAAGCATGGTTAGTGCTTTGCCAAAGGGTAAAGCAGGGCCATAAATGGGAGAAAAATGAACCCTGAGCTCAGAGACGGAAACGATATACAACCTGTCAGGAAGTCGAGTCCAGCGTAGGTCTGGAAAGTGGTTCAGAAGGGAGTGATGAATGGTGTGAGGGCCTGGCAGCTCTTTGAGCAGCTGGATGCCTCCCGCTTAGTGTAGGGTGAACTGGTCTCTTTAAAGCTCTCAGGAGGGTCAGGCACAGAAGATCTGTGCCTTCTCCAGGTGGATCTCACTTTATATCTCAGGTATGTTTCTAGTATTTTTGGGGGGGGGGGATTGGGGAGAGTGGGTAAAGAAGAGTCTAATTTTGGAGGCAGACGATCTAAATATGAATTTCATAAATGAGCTTTCTGTGGCTGTGAGCCAAGTATTTTTCTTCTTTTGTAGTCAGTTCCAGATCCAGAAAATGAGAAATAGGCTCAAAATGTTGCCTAGGTGTTCCTCCAGGGTCAACTTTCCATAATTTAGAAAAAATGGAAGTTCCTTCTTTTTGTTAATTCTGTAGAACTCAAGGGGTATTTCTGAGATTCCCTGTGGGCCAGTTCAGTCAAGTTGGGGTACCTAGAGAGCAGGGCTGTGTTCAAAAGAACAGGTCTGTTTTAGAGGTTCATTAAAGTTTCACAAGCTATCTTTTGGGGAGAAATGCTGCATACATATACATTTATTTATGTGTATGGTTTATCCCTTTTGTGGGATTTGCTTTGGGTGAGATTAATCCTTGAAAATAAATTTATGGCATGTTATATAGATAACTTTTGCAATATGAGTAATAATCCGCACTTACTGTTTTGGAATATAAAATTTTGTTAATAATAATTCCACTTTATGTCTATGAAGTATGTTAGAGTTCACAAAAGCTAGTTGTTGGCATGATCTTAATGGGGTCCTAAAACCACCTATGAACTAGACCTTTTCTTCTTATTTTTTACTAGCCCTATTGCTTTTTCAATTGTAAAGTGAATACATATATATCAGGGTGCCATGTTAAATATTTAACTTTTTGTTTTCTTCTGGTAAAAAAATACAGAAGCTACCATGGTCATTTTTGGAAGAATTATTCACTTTTGAGACAAGACTGTGACTCCTTTTCCCAAAATGGAAGGAGACGTCTGCCACCAGAGGCAATTGGTGCTCCTTGATAGGAAAAATGAGCTTGGCAAATCTTGTTCTTCTCTGTTATGGTGATCTGGATTGTCTCAAAGAGTTCGGGGAAGGAAGGGGAATGAGCACTTTTATTTCTGCGTATTTACGTGGGAGAAACAAACAAGACTCCTGTGAGAAGTTGCAGAATAGAGAAGAAGTTTGCATAACTGGAGAGCAGATGACTGAGCCGCTATTTCGGACACAGCACACCTGGAAGGGTTTGGCGCTTGGCTCCAGATGGAACTGGAAAAGCAGAGCTTGGTGATCTTTGGGTCTGAAAACCTAAAGACATTACAGCTACAGGTTTGGGGCTAAGGAAGTGGAAGCTCTATCCTTTGAAGAGTGACCCATACAAGAGATCCAAATCAGCCGTGAACCAGTGACATTTTCATAACTCTATAGCAAGCATTAGAAAATGTCTTTTGTAAAGGTCCACATAACTTTTGGGGTTGGAGGGCCACATGGTCTCTGTTGTATTTATTCAACTCTGCCCTTGGAACACACAAGCAGCCACAGGTGATATGTAACAGAACGGGTGGGTGGCTACGTTCTAAAAAGTTTACAAAAGGAGGCCAGATTAGCCTATGAACCACAGTTTGATGATCCTTGCCTTAAGAAAGTCCCAGAAGTAGAATTGCTAAGTCAAAGTGTACATACTCATCTATATTTTTCTAGGTGTTATCAAGTCACCCCCCAGAAGGGTTGCACCAAATCCTTACATCTCATGTGTGAAAGAATTATTTCCCTCTATGATCCTCAGTTCTCAGTATTTTTATTTTTTAAAAGAACCAAGAAGGAAAAAGTTAATTTCCTTTTCTCACCGAAGGTCACAAGGCAAGGAACTGACAAATTTATGACTAGAATTGTAACTTTAAATTATATTTATATATTGAGTATGGAGAATCTCTGCTACATGTTATTTGGCTATGTGTGGGGAGGAAACCAACAGCAGAAAAGAGAGAGACTATAAAGGATCATGTGAATTGCAGTTGAAAATAACCATCGCCCAATGCAAACTGGTGCAGCCACTGTGGAAAACAGTATGGAGGTTCTTCAAAAAGTTAAACATAGGGGCGCCTGGGTGGCTCAGTCGGTTAAGCGTCCGACTTCAGCTCAGGTCACGATCTCGCGGTTCGTGAGTTCGAGCCCCGCGTCAGGCTCTGTACTGACTGCTCAGAGCCTGGAGCCTGTTTCAGATTCTGTGTCTCCCTCTCTCTCTGACCCTCCCCCGATGCTCTGTCTCTCTCTGTCTCAAAAATAAATAAACGTTAAAAAAAAATTAAAAAAAAAAAAGTTAAACATAGAACTATGATCCAGCAATCACACTACTGGATATTTACCCAAATAATACAAAAAATACTAATTCAAGGGGATACATGTACCACTATGTTTATAGCAACATTATTTACAATAGCCCAACCATGGAAGCATCCCAAGTGTCCATAAATTGATGAATGGATAAAGAAGATGTGGTGTACATAATGGAGTATTATTCACCCATAAAAAAGAATGAAATCTTGCCACTTGCAATGACATGGATGGAGCTAGAGAGTATCATGCTAAGTGAAGTAAGTCAGGCAGAGAAAGACAAATATCATATTATTTCACTTATATGTGGAATTTAAGAAGCAAAACAAATAAGCAAAGGGGAAAAAAATAAGACACAGAGAGAGAGACAAAGCAAGAAACAGACTCTTGATTATAGAGAACAAATTGACATTTACCAGAGAGGAGCGAGGTATGGGTAAATAGGTGATGGGGATTAAGGAGTGCACTTGTGATGAGCACTGGAAATGCTGAATCACTATGTTGTACACCTGAAACTAATATAACACTGTATCTTAACTAACTGGAATGAAAACAAATCTTAAAATAAAAACAAATAATAATTAGAGAAAAGAAAACAACCTTTTCCTTCTTCATCACTGAACGGGTACATAGCTTAAGCTGTTACTCTCAAAAGCCGAGCTGCTTAAGATCCTCATTACCAATTAACTACCTATATAAGCTGATCTCTGCAAGAGAAATGTACTGGCTTGAACTCACATGTCCCCTCCCTCTACACATACCTGCCCAATAGGACCTAGGCACCAGACAGAAGAAAACCCATTGGAGCTTTAGGCCAAATCTTTTGGAAACCTCTAGGGTAGATGATATGTTGGCTCATCTATTGAGGTTATCTTTTGTTTTCTGATCTTGCCTATGACCAGACATATACTAGCCAGAGAGGTGTGATACCAACTCCTAATATGCACTCTTTGAAGACGTACAGATCTGACTGGAATCTTCGCTCTGCTCTACAGTGGCTATGTAGTCTTAGGTATATTTTCCCTGAGCCCATTTCTTCAAATGTAAAATAAACACAATAACACTTCCCTCTTAAGATGTTTGTAAGGATTCAATAATCACATATGTGTAGAGTGTCTAGTCAAGTGGGAGGTATTATTTGTCCAATTCTAGTGCATTGCTTGTAAACCTGCGATCTAGCGGATAGAACACTGGGCAGCTAGGAATAGCAGATCTGGTTGCACTGACCAGTTCAGTGGCCAAAGGTTGGCTGGGTTACTAACAACCTGCATGAGGAGTAATTAAAAATGAGGTCCATCAGGGTGCCTGGGTGGCTCAGTCAGTTAAGCATCCAACTCGATTTTGGCTCAGGTTGTGATCTCATAGCTCATGAATCTGAACCCCATGTTGGGCTCTGAGCTGACAGTGCAGAGCCTGCTTGGGATTCTCTCTCCCCCTCTCTCTCTCTACCCCCTCTTGCTCACTCTTTCTGTCTCTTCTCTCAAAACAAATAAATAAACTTAAAACAAATAGTTTCATCAACTTATTTCAGGAAAATATGATTTATCAAACAAATACTTTTAAGTCCCTACAATGCCAGGTCACGTGTTTCATTCTTAGAATAGAGAAATGAACTTCTGTTCTAGGGAGCCTCACACCATAGAGAGAAATGGAAACAATTAACATGAAACATTTTTAATGTAATCTGATAATTCCCTGGTAAAGGTTTAATGAGGGAAATCACGGAATGCTATAGAGGCAAAGAGAAAAAGTCAGATGGCTGGGATGGAGGAAGACTTCTCATAGAGGACATAGAGTTTAAGTCCTATAGAATAAATATGTGGTGAATATGTGTGTGGGCCTGTGTGTGAGAGAGAGAGTGAGAGAGAGAGAGAGGGATTGAGAGAGAGTAAACACATTCAATAGAGGGAATTCATGGCACATAAAGGTAATTAAATAGAAGTTTTGTGTGCCAGGAGATGAGAGGTGGTAGTTGGAGAATAGCAAAAAATGAGGTCAATTATGAAAGGTTGGTAAAGTCTTAAAATCTTAATTCTCTAGAAGCCATTGAAAGATCATGTAGGGACTGACAAGATCAGAGTCATACTTTAATGCTTTACGAAGATCTTCTTTGGCTTCAGTACAGAATGGATAGGGTGGGCAAACCAGAGGCTGAGATACCAGTTAGGAGACTACTGCAGTAGTTTGTGTGAGAGACGGTGGTGGTTGAACGGGGGAAGTACGTGGGAAAAGGGGTAAGGGACCTATACAGTCAAAATTAATTAGGAAAATTGGAAATACTGGGCCCGAGTTTCATGTGGAGGGTGAAAGAGAATGATTCTAATTTCCAAGTGTCTGATTTGGGTTCTGGGTGGTTGGCGGGACCGCTCCTTGGGACTGGAAGTGTAGAGAAAGTAGAGGCAATGGGTTTAGACCGAGTAGAGGCTTCAGCCAGGGAATTCTGGCTTCTGACCCACATTGCCATTGAGGATGGGCAAATCATCCTCCCTCTTTAGCTTTAGCTTCTCCAGCTGTATCACAAGAGTATCAGATTCAACAGCGGTTCCCCAGCATGCATCTATAATTCAGTAGGTCTGGCGTGTACTCCAGGAATCAGTATTTCCAGAAGTTTTGCAGGTGACTCTGCTATTCTGCAGGTTTGGAGGCCTACGGATCAGAAGATCCCTGAGGATTCTTACAGCTTAAACATCTCAATGTATTTTTTGCCCAGTTCTTTCCCCTTCCTGCTGACTCTGCAGATGTAAGCTGGCATTGACATCCAGAGTGGCCTCCAGTCACTACATTCCAGCAACCACAGGAGCCTCACTACCGCCCCAAACCCCTCCTACCACCCACCACACAGGTTGGGCAGGCAGGAGAAGCCAAGATGATTGCCCCTTACGAAACTGGCACTGAGGCCAACTCCCTGCCATGTTTTTTTTTTTAAAGGACATATCATTAATCTTTCTCCAGGGTACTCTATAATGAATTGCTCCTGTGGTTCACGGAGATGAAGGGTTGGTTGTTTTTTTTCCAAGTATGGTGGTGGTCAATGCAGGAAAGGGGAAAAAAAAAAACCCAACCTTTCTTAAACTCAAAGTTTTAGTAGACAGAACACATCCAAAAATTGAGTTTTACTCTTCCAGTTATGCTCAGAGGACACATTCTCTACCCTCTCTCCTGGTGTTTTCACTGATCCCACTTCCTGCTACAGATGAGCTCAGCAGACACTGCATGTGGATACATGAGGAAAAATAATCCAGCACATCCGAAAAATTCATCAGTGCTTGGCCGTCAACAGGGAGGCTTTAGGTGTGACTTCTTGCAACTTGCAAACGCTAATTGCACTGAGACCTCCAGGCTGGACCAAGAAGGGGATTCCCTTACATCACAAATGAGAACCTTTGGCTGGAGTCAGGCAGTACAGGTCTTTCCCTCACTGCAGGGCTGTGATCAATTCTTGGCCCCCAAATCCAAAATGGATGTGGGAATCTGGTGGGGACTGCAGAGGCCTGGAACATAAGTTGTATATGAAAAGATAAAAGGCAGCAGACTTTTTCAGCCTGAAGGGGACTATAAGATGCCTTAATTACAGCCTCCCAGTATATGGAGGGTTCTTATATCCTGGATGAAGTAAGCCCACTGGATCCCAAACTGTTCTGCAACAGAGACCGCATTTTACTTAGTTTTTATTCTTTCCATGATGTCTGGTTCGAAGCTCTGAATGAAGTGGTGGCTGAGGAAGCTGATTCAGTGTGTGTATTCCCAGGTCTCTTTACAGAGCTACACTTTGGGGTCATTCAAACCTAGGTTTGGACTCCTTCACACCAATTATAAACTGTGACTTTGGCTAAAACAATCTAATTGTGTGTGTTGTGATTTTCCTACCTATAAAATGAGGTTAAAATACTGACCACTCAGATCTATTTTTGAGGGTTAAGAGAGATAAAATATATCTAAAATACCTACTAGACAGCCTGGTAAATTCATGAAATGTTCATTGAAGGTCTGAAGAGCACTCAAGTAGACTACAGAAGACAGGTAAGTAGGTGATTTGAAGTGGTGATCTGCCTTGCACAGTGTTGGTGTAAGCAGGTCAAGCAGACATGCAAAGGATCCCAGATTGAAGGAACAGGTAACATCCTTCTAGCCTTGGAAGAACCTTAGCTCTATGGCTTGTGGCAACTTAGCACTATAGTGGTGCACAAGCAGTGTGCGTGTGTGTCTGTGTGTGTCTGTGCGATGCCTAAGGTCTACTGCTATGATGTATTTCCCTCTATCCTGGAAACACCCTGGGTTTCAATACATGTGAGAGGAGAACCAGCAGTGATTAAGTGCCTTCTATAATCTGAGAACAGAAAGAAAAATAATCACTCCCTTCCTCCTGCTGCTTACTTTTTTAATAGCACAGATGCTCTGAAGTCCTCCCCAGCTAGAATTGTTAATATGTATTCATCACACGATTGATTTTTGAAAAAGGTATAGAACATTACAGATAAGGTTGGAGTTCCTTTTTCTTCCATTATCATCCTTAGAGGCAATCCCCAATATGAATTTTGCAGGCCCTAATGTCTATGTTTATTATGAAATGTATCCATATATAATATAGGTAGTTGCTGTTTAAAATGTTTTTTTACACAATGATTTCATGCTTAATACTTTTTAACAACTTACTGTCCTCTCCTTTTCTATTCAAGATTGCATTTTTTGAGATACATTCATGTCCACTAGACACACAGGTATAATTAACTCATTTTTATTTTTATTATTAGAGTAAATGTATGAAAATATCACAGTTTATTCACCCATTCCCTGTTGAAGGGCATAAGTTGTTTTTAATTTTTCTCCATTGCAACAAATGTTACAGTGAACAACTTGGAACCTCTGGTACATATGAGCAAGCATTTCTCTAATCTAGAATTGCTAAGTCATTGGGTATGCACATTTAAAATTTCGTTATCTACAGCCAAATTGCTTTCCAAAGTGATTGTGCTAATTTACACTCCCACCAGCAGGGTATGAGAGCTCAGTTTTCTCATGTCTTTACCAACAGTTGGTGTTGACAGACTCTGTAATGCCTGTCAAATTATCTGGCGTGAAATAGTGTTTCGCTATTGTTTTAATTTGCATTACTTTTACCACTGGTGAGGATAATTATCTTTTCATAGGTTTATTGACTCTTCTGGATTGTCTGCTCCCATCACATCCCCACTTTTAAGTTATATTGTTGGTTTGGTTAAACTGATGTATAACTTCCCTACCTGATCAGGATTCTAATCCATGTTGGTCTTACCTATTACACACATCTTTTCTAAGCCTGTCATTCTTTTTTTCTTTAGCATGTTTCACGGTGTGTTTTGTAGAGGAGAATAGTTTTTAATATTTATGTAATCAGTTTTATCAATGCTTTACTATAAACTACTGATTTGAGAGTTTTCCAAGGAATCTGGTTCTTATCTTCTGGCCGAACGTTATTATCCTACATTTTCTTCCAATTTAATTTTTTTCCCATTTACAATTTTGTTATTTTTGTGTATGCAGAGTTCCAAATGAAAAATCATGCCATCGACTGAGTTTTCTTTTATTTCCCACTGATTTATAATACCACCTCTACCACATGCCAGTTTTCTCATATATTTGAGCTTATTTAAGGGCCTTGAATTCTGCCATTGAACTGGCTCTCTCTCCCTCCTCCAATATCACTGTTTAATTTCTACAGCTTTACAATGTCTTAATGGATAGGTAGTTAAGGATTAACCTCCTTTTTTTTTTTTTTCTGTTCCCTCCCCCCCAACAATTATCTTGCCTAATCTTTGGCGTTTGCATATACAGACGAATTTTAGAATAAGTGTGTAGAGTTATAGGGGAAAAATCTTGCTGGGATTTCATTTGAAACATCATTAACTATATCTAGAATTTGGGTCACATTAATCATTTTGTGGTTTTTAACATTCCCATCTATGGTAATGGCACAGCTCTGCATATATTTTGTTTTATAATTTAAGATTCTTTTGTAATTTTTTCCATAAGGTTTTACACATGTATTTTAAAATTTATTTATAGAAACCTTAGAATTTTTTTTTTTTGCTATTATGTTTATACTTGTGTTCTATTATTACTGATTGTATACACCCTTATATATTATTCAACCCTTCCAAGGTCTTAAAGTTGTTCACTGAATTCAATTATAGTTTTTCTTGATTTATTGTGTTGATAATCTTATAATCCCTACATATTTAATGACAACTTCCAATTCTTATGTGACATTTCTTTTTCTTGTTTATTGCATAGTTAGGACATTAAGATGACTAGTAATGGTAATTGTGGGGACTCTGTACTACTATACTTTCTTGACTTTAATAGAAATGCTTCTAAAGGTTTCATAAATGAGTGTTACATTTGCAGTAGATTTTTGACAGATGATTATTATCAAATGAAGAAAGTATTCTGCTCTTGATAATTTGCTAAGTTTTATCATGAATAAACATAAAATTTTTTATGTATCAATTGTGATATTTATTTATTTTTTTAATTTTTTTTGGGAGAGAGGGAGAGTGCATGAGCAAGTGGGGGAGGGGCAGAGGGAGAGTGAGACAGAAAGAATCCTAAACTCCATGCCTGGCACAGAGCCCAACACGGGGTTCCATCTCACAAATGTGAAATCATGACCTGAGCCGAAACTGAGAGTCAGATGCTCAACTGACTGAGCCACTCAGGCACCCCTATTTGTTTTCTTCTTTAATTTGCTTGTGTGTTGAATACTTCATTCCTTGACAGATTTTTTTTTTTTTTATTTCTCAATGAATCATATCTGCCTTTACATGATAAATTCTACTAGGCCATGATGATATTTGTTAGGTTTAAATAGTGCTAATATTTTATTTAAGATTTTAAAATTTATCTTATTGTATTTAAATTTTTATTTTATTTAAGATGTTTTAAGTATTTTATTTAAGATTAGTATTTTATTTAAGATTTTTAAAATTAAGATTTTTGCAGCCAATAAATTTCTTTTCTTGTACATACTTTTAAATTTTGGGGGAGGGGTGGAAGATTTGTGTCTAATGTCATTATCTTTTCCAACATTCTTCTTCTTTTTTTGTTTTTATTTTTGAGAGAGAGCGCGCGCGCGCGCGCGAGAGAGAGAACAAGCTGGGGAGGGACAGAGAGAGAAGGAGACACAGAATCTGAAGCAGGCTCCAGGCTCTGAGCTGTCAGCACAGAGCCCAATGTGGGGCTTGAACTCGTGAACCAGGAGATCATGACCTGAGCTGAAGTCAGACACTTAACTGAGCCACCCAGGCACCCTGACTTTTCCAACATTCTTATTTTAATCTATATAGTTCTTCTTTACTAGACTATTTTACCTATTATTTTCCCCACACATACTAGATCTTGAAAAAATCATATTCTATCCTGGACTGCACTCTGATTGTATACCTATATATGCACTTTTCTCAGTGTAAAACAAATTATTATTTTTTGATGCCTGCTTGCCATGTCAATTGTGCTCTAAGAAAAATAACTGAAATTCTTATGTAGAAAAAAATAAAGGTATTCACTAATCTTAGCAATGACTAATCATGAAATTCCCAGATAAATCAAGGAAATATTTCCTTTCACAGTAACAATTCATTAATGATAATTAATTAAATTGGCAGCTTACTGTTTACAGGACACTGGTCTAAGCATTTTGTGTACATGATATTATATAATATTTACAGAAATCATATAGGATAGGTAGTGCTATTCTCAGTTTAGAGATTAAGAAAACTTGAGTATGGGGTTTAAATAACTTAAGGGTGAGAAAACTTGAGGATGGGGTTTAAATAACTTAAGGGTGAGAAAACTTGAGGATGGGGTTTAAATAACTTAAGGGTGAAAAAGTGGTAAATGGTGCTTTTCATCCAGTCCTGACTCAAAATCACATACTCTTAACCATTTTGCTACACTGTGTCTACACCAAGGTCTCTAATGCCATCCATGATAACTCCATGCCAGCACATAACAAGAGTAACTCAACACAGTCTCCTGGTTAACTATCTTTTATCTTTTAGCTTTCTGATGAACAGAAAGGAATTCAGTTCCAAGACATACACTTTTTGGTGTTTTGTTTTGTTTCATCTTAGTCATGTTTCATTTTCCCATCTTCTTACATTACATCAAAGAAACATCTACTCATGCTTTGGCATCTTCTTTCTTCTATATCTTCTTCCACACCTTCAGTGTTCTCATTGTCTACTCATTCTTTTTAATGAACATTGATTTTTCTATACTTTTATACTAGAAAAAATAAAATTCAGGAAAAAATTGTAAAAGAAAAAAAAAGAGGGGCACCTGGGTAGCTCAGTCTGTTAAGTGTCCAACTTCAGCTCAAGTCATGATGTCACAGCTCGTGGTTTGAGTCCCACATTGGGCTCTGTCCTGACGGCTCAGAGCCTGGATCCTGCTCCGGATTCTGTGTCTCCCTCTCTCTCTGCCCTCCCCCACTTGCACTCTGTCTCTGTCTCTGTCTCTCTCTTGCAAAAATAAATGAACATTAAATTTTTTTTTTAAGAAAAAAGAAATTGTCCTGTATGAGACTACCATGCTTCCAAGGCAGGAAGCTGATACTGGATTTTCTGATGCCTGTGAGTATGGTTGGTGGTTTACGCTGAGAGAAGTCCAGCACTCTTATGAACTAACTTGGATGCTTCCATACCCTGGGCCTCCCTAACAGGCAATGTGCCTCAATTTTGTCAATGGGTAAGGGTTTCTTTGACTAGCCAGGCATAAGACAGAACATGAAGGCTGAGCTGCTTGCCCAGTGGTAAATGTTTTCCTGTTTCTGTAACCTACTCACTGTCAACTCTCTTTTCCTTTATGATGTTTAATTGAAATCACAGCCTAATGAGGTCTAGTGAGTCCCTTTCCTTTGGCTGAAGATTTGACGTTAATGCCAACAATCTGAATAAGAAGAGAGAAATTTCTGGAGAAATGGAAAGCTTCAAGGGCTATTAGAGGCCATAGAAATGGACTGTTTACATGGGACATTTCCCCCCTTATGTTTTAACAGATTAATTTGCCCTTAAACTGATGTTTCCCTCAACAATGATGATTTTTATTTGATAGTCTTGGAATATCCCTGGGACTCAAGTCCAGCCAATGAATCTAGATTTTTGTTGGTTGAAGTTCAGGATCTGTGACCTCACCTGAATTAGCTACTGGGAGTATGCTTGGAAATTTAAAAAGTGTGCTTTTACACTTCCCCTTTCTTTTAACCTAGTTCAGATGCCACATCCCTATGAATTTTTCCTTCATTTCCAAATTGCACTAATGTCTTTAATCTGCACATCCAGAAAACTTGTATTTGAGCCATTTCATTTGATCTTGCACAATAAGACCCAATGCAGTAGATGAAAGGATTTAAATACTGAAGCAGGACAAGAATGTGTTTAAATCCTGGGGCAAGTATTAACCAGCTGGGTGATCTTGAGATCTCAGTATTTCATTTTTTGCAAAATGATAATATTCAAAATAATCATGATTATAATAATACCTGCCTTATCTAGCTGTTGAGAAAATTCAATGATGTCACACATATATTAGACTTGGTGCACAGGAAAGATAATAACTATGATTTCTCTATTCTTTATCTCTACCATCACTAGTACATGTAAAGAACAGCACTTGTGGAAAGGATGAAAATACATACCTTTTGATAGCACTAAACATGCAACCTAGGAGATTTTCACCAGGGTAATCTGTCACATTATCTAACACGCCTTGTTTGGGCACTTAGCTACCCTATTAGACTTTATTTGAGTTAATTTCATAAAGTATTTTGTTTTATACAGGAACTTCATTTTTGAAAGCTACCTAATGGCATTAATTTTTTTAAAAAGTACTTTATTTTCTAGGTACCTGGGGGAACTCACTATTAAAGTGAATCATGTGCACTAAATTCTATTCCTGAAATTATTATTACACTATATGCTAACTAACTTGGATTTAAATTAAAAAAGTAAAGTGAATCATGTGGTTAATCCTTTGTATAAAGTAAAGGAGGCTTTTGGAAAGTGAATAATCCCTTGTAATTTATCGTGCTTATATTCAGATACCTTGAGTATCACGTATTCAGTATAATCTTATACTTCTTCAAAAGAAAAAAAAAAGAAAAAGAAAAAACCCACCAAATACAGTTGTCACTAAAGTCAGGGATGGGTGTACATAGATGACGTTCTTCCATTTTGTAGAATTTGTTTCTACATTTTTATGAATTAATGTAGAAATGGGTTAGTACACATAAAGATTCTCCACAGCACAAACTCCTAAGACTTTACTTTTAGGAATACCTGAAGAGGGAAGGGAAAATGAGAAACAAAACAATATTTACTGAGCATTTGTATGCATGCATTATGGTAAGCATTTTTTTACCAACATTTCACAATTATTCATCACAATGCTATGAAAAGCATTGCTCTCATTTTCATTGGTCAGAAAAATTAGGCTCTAATGGGCAAAATAAGCTATGCAAGTATCAAAGCCAAGATTTGAAATCAGGCCTTCCCAATGCCAAATCTCTTCCTAATTTCAGTAATGTATTCCTTCTTGAGAACAATACACTGAGTTGAGGCAGGAAGTAAAATTTAAGATTTGTGTGGCATCTACCTTATACTGGTGGTACTTAAAAAATATCTTACCATGCATTATCTTGAGGCCTCATTTTGTATTTTGGTATGGAACATGGGCCTAAACTGCAGCTCTGAGACAATGTTCAACAAGGTCTTGAAGGAGTTAATACTTTCCCCTTTTTGATAGAAGATGAAACCTGGACTTAAGCTAGAAGCCACAAAGCGGAGTATTTATTAAATACACTTATTTCCCTTTCATCTATTTGGCCAATGTTCCCAACAATAATCTAATTTCCTCTAAAACTTTCCATGGAGCAGGATGGTGGTTCCAAGTCCTGAAATACTGAAGGAATCATTTAATGACCAGTGGTGAGTTTCTATGAACTCATCCCAGAATTGGTAATGAGTGTTTGGAGAAGACTCATGGGTAGCCTCCAAGTCTCTCCAAAATCATCCTGCTAGCTGCAGTCAAGAACTTTCTGAGGGTGTTTGGAAGTTCTAGATGACTTTTGAGGGGGCGTATTTAATTCAGTTTGAGAACAGTGTGCTATTAAAGTCAATGGTTTGAGCCCTCTGTCCCATTTTAGTGCTCATAGACTATATTCCTTACTCTAGACAACCATTTAGCAAATAAATGATGTATGTTGTAAATAGGCAAAACAAAAGAAAACAATGGAGATGGCATAGTGTGTAACATTAACTCTGTGTACTCATTCAACATGAATTTGCTAAGAGCTCATTTGGTACTAAGCTGTATAGCTACAACTTGAGCATGGATTGCCACTGAGTAAATCATAGGCTAAAGAGGATACACAAATAAATAGTTATGGAATGTTATGATGAGTCTCTTGGTAAAGGTATGTATAAATCACATGTGAAGGGGCACCTGGGTGGCTCAGTCAGTTAAGTGTCCGACTTTGGCTCAGGTCATGATCTCACAGTTCATGGGTTCAAGCCCTTCATCAGGTTTTCTACTGTCAGCATGAAGCCTACTTTGGATCCTCTGTGTCTCTCTCACTCTGCCCCTCCCACACGCGCTCTCTCCCTCCCTCCCTCTCTCTCTGTCAAATAAATAAACATTAAGAAAATTAAATCATATCTGTAAGACTAACACAGGAAGAGTGTTTGTGGGGTATAATAAGCTTAGGAATTCCCCAAGCTTGCACTGATAGGTTAACAAGGCATAAACAATTAGAAAGCCACAGGATGAACACACCCAAGTTTGGGTAAACAAGATTAGGTAAACAGGGCAAAGGCCCCCAGTATAGGACAAAGATATAGGAATAGACAAGCCTCAGGATGAAAGCATCAAAAATGAGGTAAACAAGAGTAGGTATTCAGGGTAGAAACAACCCCCCCCCCAACTTAGTACAAGAGCAGAAAGCTGCTTTCACAGGAAGGAAGGACAAAAACAGGAAAACGGGACTTTAGACCTCAGCAGGGCAAAGTTGCCTAGAGAGGAGCTAATTAGCAAAAGAAAGGTGCCTTGCTGACCCTGAGGTAGCATGATTTGTCTTATCCCCTAGACAAGTTTAGGTAAACAGAGGTGGGCCTCATGTCTGCTATAAACAACATTCCACCCAGCACCAGAATTCTGTTTTGTATTGACCCAAACCCCTAACACTGCACATCTTTAAAACCCCCTTTCCCCCATGCCCATGAGTTAATGTTCATGGTTTCATTGTCTCTTTGTGCACGCCCATCATGCTTGTAAGCCTTGTGATCCTAATAAAAATGGAGCCAGGACCCTTACCCGGGGCTCTTGTCTCCTCCAGGACATTAGCCTCTCTCGCATTTCAATCTGGCATCTGCTCTCTTCCTGGACAAGAGAGAACTACAGGCCTAGAGTTTATGACAAGTGTTGATTAATAACAATGGAGTTTGAGTGTAATAATAATGAGTATGATAATAATGAGTAATTATAACTATCAAGATTCATTGATCTCTTTGTGCTAATCCCAGTACTAACATCTGTACTTGAATTATTCTATTCAACTCAACAACCTTGAGATAATGGTAGTGATGATGATGCTGATAATAAAAATAATATGATAAACAATGTAATAGTAAACAATAATTTCAGGAAACTATGTTGGGGTTTTAAAGATATTATTTTATTGGATCATGCCTGCAACTCTGGGATCAGTATTTTATCACCATCTTGGAAAGGAACAATCTGATGCTACAGCAGTCTCCAAAAATTCCCCAAGAACATACAATGATTAAGTAGAAGGTTTGAAAACTAGGCTAACTGACTCTAAAGTTCATATTTCCAAATACACTAAGCCAGACGATCTTCTGAGAAGAGTAAACATTGCAGAGAACTAGGTAGATAGACAAAAGGAGAGTAATTCAAGAGGAAGCCGTATGAAGAAAAAGCATACAGATATTTTAAATAATATACTAGACAGGCCACTTTGTGAAAATGTATTATCCAAGAAAGAAAACAATAGGAGATAAAGTCCAAAATATAGATTAGTGTCAAACTATAAAACTTACATTTTATCTAGGCTAGGGATCCAAGAATAGGTTTATAAGCAAGGGGGAAAAAAGATTCAAATCTGTGTTTTTAAAGAAAACAGCAGGGGCAATAAAATATAAATAAAATCACTTGGTAGGAGTGGGAAACTCAAACTCTGTTGGCATTGTTCAGTTTTTGAAATTTTGATTTTAAAAGAATTGTCCTTTATCTCTCAAAACTCACATGGTTTATAAGTACAGGCAAATAGCTTCTATCACACAACATTTTCTGGGATTCTGTATCTCTATGGTTTGGATTACTTCCCATATTGGTTAGTATTGACAGATAGTATCCAGAGGCCAAAAACATACTCTACAGAGTGGTGTTGACATGAAATTGATGAAAACTAATGGAGGAAATCAGTCTTTGACAAATGTCTGAATAGAAAATCTAGCCTTTGAACCCCAGGTAAATCCACCTTCCTATGCCCCACTTCCGTAGATGAGATTAGTGAAATAGCATGAAATTTCTCTCTCTGGAATGGTGCTTCTGGAACATTCTAAATTTATTATTTCATTCCTCTATACCCACCCTTATTATTTTTTACTCCAACTCTGCATTTCCAGCTTTCAAAACAGTTATTTGGTGCCAAAAATTCATCTAATGTCATTCCCAACTTGTAAAGAAGGACTAAATTTCCAGAACTGTAGACTCCTAAAGGTTGGCTTCTCCTGAATAGAAAGATGAGGAGCAACCTTCCTTTCTTCCTTCCTTACTCTCTCTTCCTTACTTTTTTTCCCTTTTCCTCTCTCTTTCCTTTCTCCCTTGCTTCCTTCCTCCCTTTATTTTTTCTCTCCTTCTCCTGACCTACTTTCATTTTCATTTCTTTTCCTATCTGCTGTATTATTCTAATTTATCATCTTGGTTTCCCTAATTCACATTTTGATCACAAAGCTGTACCACTCTACTAGGAACTGGGAATCCAGAAATGAGCAAAATACACTCCCTGCCTTCCTGGTGTTCGTGATCCAGTGAGAAAAAGAAATAAGGAACTATGTAACTATAGGAGAACGTGGTAGGTGTTGTGAGGAAGAAAGACATGCACTATGGGATTACAAAGGTAGGGCATGTGGTTCAGGTTCAGAGTCAGTGAAGTCTCCCTGAAAGTGGTGACTAGACAAGAGTTTTAAGATAATACTTCTACTCAGAGAATCCATACTGCAAAGATGTGAAAGGCTGAAACAGTAGGATATATTGGGGGTCTGCTGAAGCTTTAGAGTGGCAGGAACTAAGGGTACTTGTGGAGCAGAGCAGAGCAGAGCAGATGCTTGTTTCCTGTGAAGTGAGTCTTTTCAAAGTTTCCTCTTGAGAGTACATGTCATGTCAGCGTTTCCAAAGCAAGTCACCCATGTGCCTCCAAGCTGCAGATGCCTGTGGCTTGTTGCGCTAGGTGCTCAGCTGACTTCCTGTCAGTGGCTGCTGTGACAGGTGCTCCAGCCTCGTATAGAATGAAAGCAGACACAACTTCAACAGACACACACTCAGAGTAAAAGGAACTTCCGTGTTCAGAGCATTTACTTGTGACAAAACTGTGCTCTGGGTTTACATATACAGTCTCACTTAATCTTCAGCATACTTTGTGGAAGGAAATAGCCTTAAAAGAAATTAACTGGGCTATATAGAAACCCGTTTGTTGGCCTCAAAAACAACCAACCAACCAACCAACCAAACAAACAAACAAAAAAACCCTCCACTGTTTCTAATTGGTTCTGGTCTTATCCTTAACTGGTAGGGTCTTTTTGGGTTCCTGGATCTGATTCCAATGTGTGTGTGTGTGTGTGTGTGTGTGTGTGTGTGTAAAAGCTTACCCACGCCAACAAGCAATTCTTGGACATCAGTAGAATGTCAGAGAATTCAACTCAATTCCGCTCTGTTCTGACATTCTCTATCTACAATTAGCATCACATTTCACAGGTAAGGGCTCAGTCCCACAAGACTGCCCTATACTTCAGATGCCAACCACGAGTCCAGGTTGTGCTTGTGACTGATCGCTACAAATTGGAGGTTCCAACAAACTTCTCCAACTCAAGATGCTAATTAAAAGTCCAGGTTGGTAAACTAATTTGCTACAATGGCTCACAGAACTCAGAAAATCCATTTACTCACCAGATTATTAATTTATTACAAAGGAATATTAAAGCATACAAATCCACCACCAGATGAAGAGAGATATATAGGGTGAAGTCCCATACAAAGGAGCCTGTCCTTGTAGAGTTTGGGGTCTGGTAGGTGGCATGTGAAAGTGTTCTACTCCCCCAATTTGGAAGCTCTCTGAACCTCCTTTTAAGTTGTTATGGAGGCTTCATGATGTGGATGTGATTGATTAATACATTGGCCATTGGTGACTGATTCAACATCTAGCTCCTCTCCCCTTCTGGGAAATCAGGGGGTGGAGCTGGAAGTTCCAACCTTCTATTTGTGGTTGGTTCCCTTGGCAACCAGCCCCCATCCTTAAATACTTTTCAAAAGTCCCCTTATTAAGGTAAACTCAGTTGTGGTGGAATGAGGCTTGTTATGAATAACAAGGTACCCATTTCACCTTTATGGCTCCAGAAGCATTGCAGGATCTGAGGATGAGAGACCAAATAGAACAAAGGATGCTCCCATTGCTCTTACGCCTCAGGAAATTCCAAGAGTTTTCGGAGCTGTGAAGCAGAACCTGTGGACTAAGACTGGTATATATGAGAAATATCTGAATGATCAAATAGATAAATCTTATAAATCGCAATGTCGCATAGGGGTGCTACATAGGTGAGAACAGTTCCAAACATGACTGCATTAAGCAGTTGTCTGTGATCTAGGAGTTGTTTGAGGCAGCTACAGGAAAACCTTGGAAGGGACAGATCTCTGGTCTGCTTAGAAAATCTGAGACCTTTGTCTTCATTGCACCCTTCTCACAGGCTAGGGGGCATTCTTCCCTTGGCACTGGCATACGCTGAGGTTTTATCTACTACAAACTGAATGTAGAAATCTCCTAAACTGTAGTCTGAGATTTAAGACAAAGAACTTCATTTATTCCTGTTGCCTTGTGTTTCTGGTTAAAATGACACGTATATCAAAACATATGAGGTTGTAGGAGGTGAGTTTAGCATGCTTAAATAAATACAATATGCTAGGGACAGAGAAGAGCTCTTCCAAATAAAGTGAAGAGAGGGAGAATCATGGGCTTTAGTTCAAGGTGGCTCCTGGCTTGAGTTCCGGATCCACTCTGAGCAGTGGGTTCTGGAGGCAGACTGGGGTCAGGGCTAAGAGTTGAGGGCTGAGGGGCTGAGTATTGTGGAGACTGCAGTTAGAAGTACAATGTTCACCAGTGGGATGTAGGTCATTGTATTGAGTATAATTCCAAATATAGCCTTCAGAGATAAAGTTATAAGACAAAAAAGACATTCAACCCAAAGCATCAGACTGTAGGGCATTGGAAGAGATTTGAGTTCAATTATGAGTCAATGGGACAGAAACTCTGTCCCGGAGCAAGAGTATGTAAAAAAACGAATGGGAGAGGAAGATAAGAAATTTCATGATCTTAGGAACGGAGCCACAGGGTTTTTCATAAGGACATTGAAACCGTTTATAAAATACTCTGTCCTTGAGCCTTAATTTCCTCATCTGTAAAGTATGAATCATAATACTGCCTTCTAGGATGGTCTTATAGTTATAAGGAATATATATTATGTTTATATACACACAGTTACTCACAATGAAATTCAGACATGGAAAGAAGATATAGCTATTTTCATCAGACTGATCTCATTCCTGTTGCTTTCCAAACAAACAAAGTAAATTGAATCTGACCCACATTAATTTGTAACTTAGTTTGATCACATAATTTAAACATTTAGCATTTTTTTTCAGTCTCTACATATTTACTGTCGTTCAGATTCCTCCATTTCCCCCCAAACTCCTCTCTTACTTGATTTCAAAAGGGAAAAACTAATGGCTTTGGAGGAATGAACCTGACCTCCTAGTACTTTTTATTAGTGTTTGGGCTAGTATGGATAGGGAAAAAATCTGTTATGAGATGGCCCACAGGACTGATAAGGGAATTCCAGTCCCTGTCTGAAGACTCCCCTTCCAGGTTCTTCTTCCCACCCTGCTTGCTGTAGGCTCCAAATTACTACTAATGAGGAATGTGGAAGTAACAGACTATAAATTGTCCCCTCTGTTGATGCTCTGGGCTCAGACCTCTGGAGAACGATCTCCTCTGAGTCCACCCTCCTCTGAGTCCACCCGTATAAAATAAACCTCCTGCCTTCCAAGATCTCCAAGTGCTGTTTGGTTCTTCTGCTGGGTGATCCAGACCAGTTTCCATAACAGTATTCACTGAGGTAGAATTGGTCCCTTACTTTTTTGGGGCCTTCTAGTGGGTATTCAGTTTATTCCTGGCTTATTCTTAAGTCTAACAATCTTGTTCTTGACTCAGATTGATACCTCCTGCTGACTCAGTTTCTCCTTAGATCTTACTGGTACACTCTGAGACTCTCTCATGGTTTCCATTTGGATCATGATTTATTCTATTTACAGTCTCAGCTTTGGGGAAATCTTACTCTGAATCCATGTGCATAACAGGTCTGTTTACTTTCAATTCAGTGTTCATATCACATAGAAAAGAGAGGAATTTGACAGTGTATTCTAGATAATCTTCCATCTTACAAAGAAAGGACTTTGGGATACCCATATGTTCATTCTTCTTTCTCACCACTACACCCCCTTCTTCTCCCACTCTTTTGGTACAAAATAAGGATTTCCCTTTCCACTCTGATCTAAATAGAATGCTATATTCTCATTTCTTTCCCAATTCCCCTCCTATCCCCATTGTCTTGATCTGGAAGAAAATGTCTATCAGGGAATTTACTTAAATTTAAAAAATAAATTAGTACTTCTGAGAGAGTAGTGGAATCCAGAATTACTCTTCTATCATAAAAAACTAGAATACTGAACAAATATAGAAAAAAAACATTTTCGGACGTTGGCCAACACACAATGTAGAACTATTCTCTTCTTGTAGGAACCAGATGAGGTAAGCCCTGCAATCACCTAGGCTTTCTGCCTCGAGGCAATTTCCGGAATGTCTCATAGGGAGGGGCAACCTTGAAAGCATGAGTGGTCTTGCTGAGTAGATAAGACAGATACTGGAGTTTGGGGAGGTCAAAGTGGTTAAGATTTATAGGTAAGGTTTCCAGAGAGGAGGAAGCTTAGCTAAAAAAAAAAAAAAAAAAGTATCAGCTGCAAAGGGGTCCCATGGAATCCTTGCCTGAACACCAACCTATCTAGGCTTAGAGTAAAAACGTCAAGTTTAGATGAATAACAATTTCTGGGCAAAAAACTTACTGTGGAATTTCAAGCCAAATGATTCCTGAATGCATCATTCAAGCTCCCACAAGCCACAGAAGAGGGACAATGTTGAATGCATGAAGCATTCATTAGAAATCCCAGAATTGTCACATCATAGAAGTTAAGTTAAATTAACTCTAAAGGAAAGGCTAGTCTAGAGTCACCACAAAAGAGTATAAAACAAAACTCAAAGGAATCAAAGCAATCTGCAAGTAGCTTAACTACCTGCCTTAAGAATATCTAGCACTCTCGGGGAGGTTGGGTGGCTCAGTTGATTAAGCATCCAAACCTTGATTTCGTTCAGGTCATGATCTCACAGTTGTGAGACTGGGCTCCATGCTGGGGTTGGAACCTCCTCCCCACCTGAGGGTGGATTCTCTCTCTCTCTCTGCCCCTTCTCCCACTCATGCTCTCTCTCAAAGAAAAGAAAAGAAAGAAAGAAAGAAAGAAAGAAAGAAAGAAAGAAAGAAAGAAAAAAAGAAAGGATATCTAGCACTTTTGAAAGGAACATAAAAATGTAAGATTATCAAATACGCTACACTTACAGAGAAGAGGCTAACTGGGACCAATAATCCAGGGAAAAATCAATCTATACAAACAGATTCAGAGATGACAAAGATGATGAAATTAGCAGATAAGGACATTAAACACATTTTCATAAATATGCATCATATGCTCAAGTATGGGAAAAAAGCATAAATATAATGAGGAGAGAAATATAAAGCATAAAAGAAAACCAAATGGAAATTCTAGTAGTAAAAACACATATCTAAAATTAAAGTTTCACAGAAGGGTAGAAACTGAAGATTAAAAACTTCTAAAAAATTAGTTAGCATGAAGACATAACAATAGAAACTATTGAAAATGAAGTACAGAAAGAAAAAATAAATTTAAAAAATGAGCAGAATTCTAGTGACCTGTTGGAAAGTATCAAGTGATTTGAAACACATGCGACTGGAATCTAAGAAAGGGATCTGAGGAAGCAAGATCTGAAAAATTTCCAAGTTTGACAAAAACTATTAACCCATTTATCTAAGAAATTCAGCAAACCCCAGATAAGATAAATACAAAAAACTCACAAAAAGGAATATCATAATCAAATTTCTGAAAATAAATATTAAAGGGGAAAAGTTTGAAGCAGAAAAAAAATGTACAGTGCACATAAAACAAAGGTAGGGCTAATTTCAGACATCCAATGAGAAAGTAGGTGAGCAAAAGGAACTGTGCAAACAGTGGAGTGCCATTTTTAAAAGGCTGAAAGAAAAGGCTAACTGTGTTATTCTATACCCAGACAGACTATCCTTCAAAAATGAAGGTGAAATAAAGGCATCTGTAGAGAAAACAAAAGTCACAAGTATTTGTTATTGGCAAACCTACATCGTAAGAAATATTACAGGAAGTTATTCAGGTAAAAGGAAAGGAGCCCCACCTCTTAGTATTCACCCTTTGGGAGGAGTATAATTTCCTCCCATACTGCATCAAGTTTGGTCTGCATAACAAATAAAATATGGTAGATGTGATGATATTTTTAATGTCCCTTCTGAGATTAGATTATAAAAGATAAATTTCCCTCCCTCTCTCCCCCCCACCACCCTTTCTCTCTCTCTCTCATCAATCATTCTGTGGAAAGCCAAATTCCATGTTCTGAGAATACTCAGGCAGCTTACAAAAAGCCCCACATAGGTGGTGGAGGGGTATCTGACATTTCAGCCAGTCTCATTTGTGAATAAGCTCAGAATGTGAACGAGCTTGGATGTGAATTCTCCAGCTCCAGATGACTTCATCCTTGGAAGATAGTTTGACTACAACTTCTTGAGAGTTCCTGGAAGAACCACTAACCTACTCCTGGATTTCTGACATGAACTATGAGATAATAAGTATTTACTGCTTTAAGTTGCTACGTTTTGGGGATATTTGTTAAGCAGCAATAGATAACTAATACACTTCCAAACTAATTCTGATAGGCTACCATTTCATGATTTAAAAAAAAAGATCAATATTTCTTATGAACAAATATGCAGAAATATTTGACAAATATTAACAAATTTAATAGAGAAAACTATAAAAAGGATTGTAGCCTGACCAAGCGATTTTTATCCCAGAAATGCAATGTTAATTTTTTCACCAAAATAATACAACAAAACTTACCATATGTACAGAGAAAACAAAAAGAAACTTAATAGATTAATTCAACAGATGCAGAATAAGCTTTTGAACAAACTCAACATGTATTTTTTTTTATAAAAACCCTCAGACCATTAGAAATGGAAGAGATCTTTCTCAATCTGATAAAGGCAATTTAGAAGAAAATCCTACAGCTAACCTCATATTTAATGTTGAAAGACTTAATGTCTTTCTTATAAGATCAGGAACAAGGCAAGATTGTTTACTTTGATGACTTCTATTTCATGATTTCAACATTGCACTGGAAGTCTCATGCAACTAAATAAGGCAAAAAATATATAAAATGCTATATTGCAGATTTTTAAAAATTTATATTTTACTGATACTTCAACATTCCCACAAACAGGCTATGAGCACCCCACTTACGTGACTAGCGCACTGGTGTGATAAGGTTGGTCTCTGTCACAAGGTACCCTTCTTGCTTTCCCCTGACTGTGATTTAGTGACATTCAAATGCACCAATAAAACCTCCTTGTGCCTTTTGCTTTTGTCCTCTACCTTGACCCCCAATAGAAGCACCTGCTCATGGGTTCTGATCTCCACCTGCTTGGTTAAGCCTTCTCCCTTCGAACTCCTTCCATATGGCCCCCTGAGTGATGAGCCATGCCTCCCTCTTCTGGTATTTGTGAATATAATGAATCCTTTAATTTCACATATCTCTCATTGTGGTGTTCTTCCATGTCTGCACATGACTGAGGGTCAGAAAACTCCATTTTAAGTAACAAAATTATTCTTTACAACACAAGGTAAACTTATCAAAAAAAAAGAAGAAAAAAATTATATTTATTTTTAGGCAACATGCTTGAGTTCATATACTGTTCTAAGCAATCTATAACAAGTGGTACTAAAACTAAAAAGCAAATCTAGTAATGTTATAAAATAACAAGTAAATTTTATTTCTTTGTAACATCAATGAATAATTAGAATTTGGGGTACTTGGGTGGCTCAGTCAGTTAAGCATCCAACTTTGGCTCAGGTCATGATCTTATCATTTGTGAGTTCAAGCCCTGCATTGAACTCTCTGCTGTGAGCACAGAGCCTGCTTCGGGTCCTCTCTCTCCCTCTCTCTCTGCCCCTCCCCTTCTCACTCTCTCTCAATCTCTCTCTCAAAAATAAACACAAAAAAACACAAAAAAATATAAAAATTTAAAAAATGAATAGTTAGAATTTGAAATTCAAAAACTAGCATTTATGATAGGATCAAAACCACAAAATACTTAAGGCTAAATGTAACCCAATACATGCAAGGTCTGTATACTAAATTACAGAACATTTTATGTAAAGGACACTAACTAATAAATGGAGAGGAACATTATTATAATAATTAGGCATCTTAATAAGATATCAATTCTCCTTAAACTGATCAATAGATTCAATACAGTCTCAATCAACATCCTAGGGGTCTTTTTGGTAGAATTTATATGAAGATTCTAAAATTTATAAAGAAATGGAAAGCCCAGAATAGCCTAAATAATTCTGAGAAAGAATAATAGTGATAGATCTACCCTGCCAAATTTCAATACTTATTATCAAAAACATTATTTAATACATTATTTCTCGCATAAAGAGAAGCACAGAGGAGTGCCTGGGTGGCTCAGTTGGTTAAGTGGCCGACTTCGGCTCAGGTCATGATCTCACCGGTTTGGTTTGTGAGTTAGAGCCCCGCATTGGGCTCTTTGCTGCTCGCTCGGAGCCTGGAGCCTGCTTCTGATTCTGTGTCTCCCTCTCTCTCTCTCTGCCCCTCCCTCACTCATACTCTGTCTCTCTCAAAAATAAATAGACACTAAAAAATTTAAAAAAAAAAGAGAGACACATAGAGGAACAGAATTGAGCCCCCCCAGAATCCCAAATGAATAAATATGCATATTAATTGTTTTTTATGAAAAGGTGCCAAGGTAATTATTTAGGGAAAGAGTAGACTTTCAACAAAGGATTTGGATCAAATGGATATTCATATGGGAAGCAATGAATTAACCCTCTTCGTACAAATTATACAAAAACTAACTAGAAATGGATCATAGACCTAAATGTAGTAGCTCAAAGCATAAATATTTTAGGAGAAAATACGGAAGTAAAAATTCTGCTACATGAAGTAAGACATTATTTTTTAGACCTAAGGACACAAAAAGTATGAAATACAAAAATATTGATTAATTATACTTTGTCTAAACATTTCCACTCTTCAAAATACATGTATGGCTAATAAAATGGAAAGGCAAGCTATAGACTAAGAGAAAATATTTTCAATATATATACATATGTGTGTGTGTATGTATGCGCATGTATATATGTGTGTACGTATGTGTGTGTACACACATACGTACACACATACGTACATATATATATATATATATATACATACATATATATATATCCAGCAAAGGACTTTATCTAGAATATATAAAGAACTCTTACAACTGAAAAAAAAAAAAAAGAAGATAAATAGCTTAATAAATAGGCAAAAAAATTTAACACACACTTCCCAAAAGAAGACACAAATGACCAATAAGTTTATGGAAATACGCTCAACATTATTAGTCACCAGACAAATTGAAACCACAAGGAGATAATCACTATTATAGTGGCTGTAGTTAAAAAGACTGACACTGAGCATTATTGAGAAGTGCAACAGTTGGAAGCTTTAATGTTTCCAGTGGGAATGCATAACATTTTGGAAAATAGTTTGGTAATTTCTTATAAAGTTAAAACTATACCTACCATATGATCTAGTACTTCCACTCGTATACATTTACCCTAAAGAAATATAAACATGTTTACACAAAGATTTGCACTTGAATGTTCATAGCAGCTTTCTTCATAATAGCCTCAAATGGGAATGATCTAAATATTCATTATTCAGTGAAATGGAAAGCAAATTACGGTGTATGCACATGACAGAATACTATTCTGCAATAAAAATGAATAAACTACTGATAGGCACTGCATCATGACAGGCATCTTAAAAACATTATGCTAAGTGAAAGAAACTAGACTCAGGAGACTATACACTATATGATTCCAATTTTTCAGTATTTTAGCAAAAGCAAAACTATAGTGATAAAAACAGATAAATCATTACCAGCAGTTTTGGGGGAGAGGAAGGGATTTATTGCAGAAGGGCAGCAGCAATATAAATTTTCTATATTATGATTGTAGTGTTTGGTATACACTTGTATACCTTTATCACAACTCACTGAAATTTGCACTTCATATTAGTTTTATTGTATGTAAATTATAACTCAATAAAGCTGACTTTTAAAAGAATGGTCATACACTTATTAAGTAATACATGCTCACAGGTCACTGCACAACTGACAGAAAGTGAAGTTATCGTTTAAAAATAGATCATTCATTGAATAAACACTGAATGATCACTTATTACATGCCAGAGTCTGGGCTAAGTGTTCAAGACAAAGTTACAAACTGCATATAAATAAAACAGGTGAGTGAACAGCTGATTAAAATACAGTATAACTGATATGATGAAGATAATCACAAGATGCTATAGATGCACTGCGAAGAGACACCCAATCCAGTCTTGGGGTTATGAAAAGCTCTTTATTAAAGGTAATATCAGAGGGCAAGTCTGATGGAAGAATATGAGCAAGCTAAGCAAATGGGATGTGTGGGCAATAGTCCAGAGGGAGTAGGGGAGGGGGTCACACAGCTGGAACCTGGAGTAAGAGAACAGGTGGTTTTCTGTGAGTGAAACTGAAACTACATGTAAGAGGTATATTCAGGATATAGATGAGAAACAGAATTCATAGAATTTAATACCTGTTACACATGGGACTTGAGGCAAGGCAAGAGGACAAGGGTGTTTTTACTTTCCTAGCTTGAGAAACTAGCACTATTCAGTGAAACTAAAATGTAGGAGGAAAAAGAATGGGTATAGTCACAGGTTGAGGGTGTTTTTTAATGAATGCTGAGTATGAAGTTCTGTGAGAGATCCCAGTGCAATCTGTAGAAGAGCACTGAATACAAAAGTTTGTGGCACACAAAATTAACCAGAAACAGACACGCAGATCTAGAAGGCATGAACATTCTGGAGTTATCACAAGAAAGGATAAGATCAAATAGGTAGATAGGGAAACATGAAACATGAAACATGAAACATGAAACAAGATAGGGAAATGAATGAAGAGCCAGACAGCTTGGAGGATAACTAGAATATCATGTCCCACAAGTCAAGGATAGAGAATACTCCAGGTGACTGACGGTATTAAATCACAGAGAAGTAAGACAAAAGGTGGAAAGTACACATGCAATGTTGCAAGAAGGAGTCACTTTTTCAAGTATAGTCTCAGTGGTGTAAAGGTGGGGAGGCCAGATACAGAGGTCTGAAGAGTGAGTGGAGGTGATGAAATGGAGATATTTAAGACAGACCTTCCCCATGAAAGAACATAGAATGTGTTTGGAATCTGGGGGAGGACCTGGGGATTGGAGGCAGTGCCGTGTCCAAATGCTACAGAGGTGCAGTCAGTAGAGAGGGAGAGATTAATGGAGTAACATTCCTGAAAAGGCAAGAAGAGAAGGGATCCAGAGAATGGGATCCAGTTTTCAGTATGATAAAGAATGTCTGTTCTGGCCCATCAAGATGGGAGGAGGAGGGGATAAGTGAAGATGCTAATATGTAAGTCTTATGGCAGGATGTTGAGGGACTTTTTGCTGATGTCTTCTATTTTTCTGTGGGAGTCAAGGTCATATGGAGACTAAGGGAGAAGTGGGGGTCCTGCTTTTTAGAGCAGAGGAGACAGTTTGAAATTGCTGCCTCACAAAAGGTGAAAACTATCCATAGACACATGGGACTCCTGCACATTTCATTAAGGGCCAGGTTAAGGTCGGAGATCACAAATTAATATTGTTTCCAATTCAGAGTGATTTTTTTTTCTTCACAATTACCCAGTAATCCAGGAGCAAGAGTGAAGCAGATAGCGTTGAGTTCATTCAGGTTTTGGGTTCTACCCAGGACTCACAATAAGATCATTAGTAAGAAATTGAGGATTTTGAGAAAAATAGTTGCTGTGATGGTCAATGGCACCTAGATGACGAAGGACATGAAAACAAAGAAGTCCTGGGAAATGAAGAAAAAACAGGTGGGTCTGTAAACTGGAAGTTTCTAGAAGGTGTATAAAATGGTATATTTGGGATAAGTGAATTGAGATAATGTGGTCTACATGGAGAGACAGAGAAGATGATAGGAAATAAAGAGGGCAAGGAATCCTAAATGCCAGGATGTTGAAAGGATTATCCAATGCTAAAGTCACCAAAGATGATAGCAATACAGGTGTGGGGGGAAAAATGGAAGGCAGAGGTGAGTCTTCAAAGAATTAGGGGGAGTGTCCAGGATAGAACGGCAACAGTGCTAAGAAGGAGTACAGCAAGGCAGAACTACAAGGTAACACCTTAAATGAGAGAGAACCATATAGGACTGAGAAAACCTAATCCAGAAACAGTTGTTATAATTAAGGAGGACCAATTCCCAACCTTTAACAACATGAGAGATGGGAGGAAGAACAGCCTCCACTTGAGGTGTCATCTCTGGCTTGAATGGGTAGGGTCCATGAAGTTTCTGGGCTCGCTGCAACTGACATGGATAATCAGAGGCTTCTTGGTGCTGGGAAGCCTCTCAGGGTGGATGAATGAGCAGACAGCCTGTTGGTGGAAGCAGTGAGCTCTGCTGCATTCTGCATCAATGGTGGGGGCTGTGTCTCAACTAGAGCCATCAGTGAATTAATTAAAGCTCCCGAACCAGCCAGGCCTGGGCTGAGTCCAAATTCTGTCATTCACTGACCATGGGAGTTTCTGTGAGTATCTGATTCTTCAACATAAAATAAGGAAAATACTATTTACATCAGAGTTGTCTTAAAACTTCAATAAGATGATGTTTGTCAAACAGAATGGTGTATTCAAATAGTAAGTACTTAATATAAGTCTATTGTTATTTTCATTATAATTCTGGGTATATGTGATGCCAGAGTCCAAAAAGAAAGTACTGTGCTTAATGAGATAACCTTTCAGTGAATCTGGATGGAAGGAAAAGTGGAGGGTATGAGAATTTGCCAAATGGAAAAGATGAAAATTTTCAGTGAATGAGACCTTTATTTCTCAAGATAGATAATTAAACAATATGCAAAATCAAAGAATCTAATCATCAGGTTGATTTTCCTACTCTTCTATAATAGTGGGTCTGGAGATCCAGGATGATTAACTTTTCCTTTGTTGACAGAAGCAAAGTGTTTAGAAAGGAGAGCTGGTGGGGAGAGAGCTGTAACTTCCACACCTCATTTAGACGCCCCAGCCTTGCTTACGCAGCCTGGTGAATTCTGATGAGAGAGTTGTATTCTTATAACAGACATCATTGTCCAGATGTAGACACACTACGGTGGTTTCCAAGTAGGAAACAAAGATCACTTCACTTGGAAGTAGAAACTTTCCTGAGTTTATTCCTCTGATGAGGGGCCCTTCCTCTGAAGCAATGTGTCTCCATGCAAGGGGGTAGGGACTCTCTGCTCCTGTCTCTTTACAATCTGTATCTCAACACCCCCGAGGGCCTTCAAAAGGAAGCAGCTCGCTCAGTGTCCAGGGTGCTTTTCTTGCAGGTATGGAGGATAGATTATGTGATTTAAAACACAGCCCTTCCCTGACCCAACTTAATCCCCACACATAATTTCCTGGAGCCTGGTCAATGCTCCTGATGATCACTTGCCCCAAGGCCTTCCTCTGTTCCTTCTGAAACTACACTCTTAGATTTTACTATTTTTTTTTAACCCTGATTCCTTTTGGCCTACTTTTTGTTGTTTACGTTTCATACATTTTCCAAAACCCCAAAGTTTTGCTTGAAATTCTCCTTATTCATTAATTCTATAAATAAATACATTCCTTTATTTTGTAACGAGTTGGGCAAGGGGAAATATCTGGCTCCCCATCTTTCTATCTACCTTATCAGTATATAGAAGTTAATAGCACAGTATGGAACCAGACTGTCAGAGACTGAATCATAGGTCCACTACTACCTATGTGACCTTGAGCAAGTTGCTTAATCTCTCTGTATGTCAGTTACTATCTGTGAAATGAGAATATAAAAACAACAATCTCATGGAGCTGTTCGAAGGATTAAATTAGTATAAAAATACAACGTGCTTAAGTCCCTGAGTGGCTCAGTCGGTTGAGCGTCTGACTTTGGCTCAGGTCATGATCTCACAGTTTGTGAGTTTGAGCCCTCTGTTGGGCTCTGTGCTGACATCTCAGAGCCTGGAGCCTGCTTCTGATTCTGTGTCTCCGTCTCTCTCTCTCTCTGCTCCTCCCCCGCTCATGCTCCGTCTCTCAAAAATAAATAAATTCTAAAAAAAAGTTTTTAAAAAATACAATGTGCTTAAAACAGTGCCTCATGCAACATAAGAACTACAGACATTTTTGTATTATTTATCTTAGCAACCAGCACTGGAATGCCTGCTAGGAAAAGAGGCAGGTGGCGCTTAATAAATCCTTTTGAGGTAGATGGGGTCTTCAAGTTGTGGGTGTTCCTAGATGCCAAACTATCAAGGATGAGAGTGTCAGCTTTCCATGGGTATGAGCATGTTATCGGTTTTGCTCCTTAAATGGAATGAGAGATGAGTAATGAGATGAAAGAAAGGAGGAAGGGGATGGAGAAGTCAGTGAGTGAACTGGGTGTGAGGAAGGGTTTGTCAAAACTTTGGTAGGGAGGTGTCTGGAAGACATCTCTTGATGTGATATTCTGTTCTACTGATAGTTGTTTTCATGGTGGTGACAGAGATTTCTCCTCTGGGGCCCCTCTGCCTAGTATTGAGTATGGCCTACCTTCCTCATACATGCGTGAGTGGGTATTTGGAGACTCAAAGAAATAGTTTTGTTCCATGCCCCATCCCAATCCCTAGCTGGGTCTTTTGGAATAGGACAGAGAGACACATCTAGAAACATACCCTGCCCTCAGAGGCAGGAGGCTCCAGGGTTCCGAGGAATTTGCTGGAGTACTGGAGAAGGTTTTGGATGTCCACAGGCTGCAGAGTTGGGGAAAGCATGAAGCTAATTTTGCTGAGTCTTAAAGGTGAGGAAGATCCCAGCTGATATTTCAACTAATACTTACTGAGATGTTATGTGACAGCCATTGAGAGAAGTCCAAGAATGAAGTCCCATCACTAGTCCTGTGATATGGTTAGTTCATTGGCAGGGTTAAGTTTCCAGCCTAGCAGAGGGTGAAAATGGTGTGTGGGGAAGTCTGGGAGGACTCCTTGAACTCTCCTCCCCAACACTCTATTGCCTTGAACTGCTCCAAATGACTGAGGCTTCAGACCCTAAGCTGGTAGCATTTCATATACAACCACATAAAAAGTACAGATAGATTCCTTCAAATATATTTCATTTAGTCCTTATAACAACTCCAAGAGGCAGTTCATACTGCCATTTTGAATAAGGAGATAGTGAGGAAAGGAGATTTGTAGTTACAGGCGTGAATGGGCTTTAAAGACTGATATGTCAATATCTGATTGATTGATGGGTTTGCCACATTCTACCTGTAGGACCTTGAGCAAGCTTCTTAACTTCTAGGAGCTTCAATTTGTCTTGAACAAAGAAATATTACAGGATCATGTGAGGGTTACAAAAAAATACTGATCTCTTGGAAAATACCAATAAAAGTGTTTTATTCTTTTGTTACTCCTTTGCAGATAATTTTTCACATCTGCAGACATTAAGTACCTAATAATTTAGAGAAAAAAATAAGTAAATTATCTTTCTAAATTAATCCACCACAATCATGTTAACTCCTGCATATAGTTTATAATGAAATCTTATGTTCCATGTGGAAAAATCTGCCTAATTTATCAGCTCTGCCAAGTCCTCATAAAAACAAAAAAAGGTGAAGAGGTAGCAGGAAAAAAAAAAGAAAGAAAAATATCCTTTACGTAGTCTTTTGCTGTTGACATTATATATTTCCTCTCCAATGGAGAGAACTAAAACTTTAGAACTGGAATGGTTCATACTCAGAAGGAACCAAAGCTAGTCTGGAATTAGCTGGTTCTGAATTACAAGGGTTAGGCCATCTCAGAATCTTGTATGGGCCAGTACAAGCAGGGTTCTGTGGGTTATTATTCTCTTTTCAAAGAAGCTCCAGGTAATAATGAAGGAAACTCCCCCAACATGTTCTGGCTTGGGGCCGCTGCCCCGGTCATGTTGGTGGAGCAGTGGAGTGAGTGTCCGTTGCCCAGATGCATAAGCAAAGAATGGGTTGCAACCTGAACTCCTGATTGAGAAACCTTCTGTGCTACAGATGACTGTCTACTTCTTTCTCTTCCTTCCTCCTGAGGCTGAAATGGGGAGGCACTGAGGGCCTCATACAAGACTGATTTGGATGAAAGAGTCTTTGTGAAAAGAAAGCCATTTATCAACTCCAGAGCCATTTTGGTGAATGATTTAACTACAGCTGCTTACAGCAACTTTACATCCAAACCCACAGTCCCACCTTCACCAAGCAATCTGCAAGCACAGACTTGGTGCATATCTATGTTGACCTGGTGTTTTGGGGGGCTTTCTCTAGGTTTCCAAGTGTTTAGTTTTCATTTGCATTTGAGGAACTAAGAGGAGAGAACATATTAAGAAAACACTTAAAAAGGGAGACTTTTTCAGGGAATTTAGCCAATGTTCCAAAGAGCTGTGTTGATGAAATGAAGCAGTCAAGTGAAAACAAATTGAATTTGGAAAAAAAATTTACTCCACCCAGTGGCAGTTGGAGCTTCCATTCTGAATTACTTCTAACATCCTCTAGCCACGTTTACTTTGCTGAACAGACTAAATCATTTAATCTGTCAGCTTTTCCTTGCCCCTGCCAGACCTCACTCAAGGAACGCTTCCAGGGCCATGGGAGCTCACCAAGGCCTTGGCCTGCCTGAATCACTCCCTGGGGGCCACGTGTCCACGGCACAAGGTTCTCTGTCCTAATTCAGGGTTGCTCAAAGTCAGGGGACAGCATTTTTGTTTCCATCCTCAAAGTAGGTTAGAAGGATATGATAAGAGCAACAGCTAACATTTTATTGAGTGTTCCTTGTGTATAGCAAGCACGACATTGAGAGCTCTCTACACATTAATTCATGAATTCTTCACCACCATACAATATGGAGAGCTAATATTCTTCTGGCTTTACAGATGAGGTGTCTGAGGATCAGAGAGCAAGCAATCTGATCAAGGTTATTCAATAGTGTCAGGCTTCAAAACCAGGTGGTCTGTCTTTGAATCTGGCTTGTAATATTCATTATAAGAACACCGAATATCATTGCAATTTCCCACTGAGCAGCTCACTCAGTACTGGGGTGTGTGCAGGATGGTGGGGTCACAGTGATGCATTGGCACAGGCCTCTGCTCAGAACAAACTGAAATTCTAGAGAAAAAGCAAGCATATGAACAAACCACAGCGACAGTGTGAGTAAAGCCTAGGTGTACGGAGAGGAATAAGCAATTAGTTTTATCTCTGGGATAAAGGGGCCTAATAAAGGAATATTTGAAGTGAAGGTAATGCTTAGACAGGAATTGAAAGATAAAAAGGAATTTACCTAAAGTATTAGTGACAGAGAGACCAGTAGGGTCAAAATCACAGAGATGTGGACCTGAATGGTTAAGTACAGGAGTCTAGAGTTGTTTCAGGGTCAGCTGGAAGGGAATAAGGCAGAGAATGCTAATGATCACCAATATCTAATTTTCCAGCCTCCTTTGTAGTTAAGGTGAAGCAATAGTATGATTTCACTTCTGGCCAATAGAATGGGACAGGAAGTGATAATGCATGTCTTCTAGGTCTGGAGCATAAACTTTTCCATGAATGATCCTTTCTCTCTTTCCCAATATTCTGGCACTCAGAATGAGCTCTAAGAACCCAGAGAAGGAGGGTGACCCAAAGGTGAAAGGAAAAGAGGGTTCTGAATTATTGCCCAGGGCAATCACCCCTCTCTCAGGTGACCCATGTTACATACAGGCATAGATGAGAAAAAACTGTTCCTGTGTTATTCTCTAAAATTTGGGGGTTATTTGTCCTACTACTTGGTCTTCATGACTAATCCTGGAGGTCAGTCAGAGTAGAATATCAGCTTAGTCACTGAGAGCCTTGCTCACGGGGCTGGAGAGTTTAGGATTTGCCGTTAACATGATTGGGAGCTATTGGAGGTTTTAAGCAAAGCAGTGGCTGAGATCTGTAGTTTAGGAAGTTTGTTGTGGATGCTGCGTGTTCAATGAGTTGGAGCTAGAGGGAAGATGGTGGGAATGGAGAGAGGTGTGCATGGCTAGTGGTCTATCTGTGCATCCCACTAGAGTGAACCTATCTCCTATCATCTTATTCTATTTTTGTACACTGGACATTGTACATAGCAAGGCCCTGTGACAGAGATGCATACAATGTCATAGGTGAATTAATGCCTTCATCATTGCCAATTACTTTATGCCAGTTCCTGTGGTTGGTGTTGACCTGTGTCATCTCATTTAAATTTGTGATTGCCATCTGCCATCTAATGGGTGAGGAAACAGAGACTGAGACACATTCTGACTCTTCTCCAAAGACCTACAGTCACTGAATTCTAGAGTTGAAGCTTGGATCCAGATCTCTCTAACCCCAGAGCTCACACTCCTTTCATTACACTCTGCTTGCCCAATCATCTTTAAGTAGGAAGGAGCTTTTGGGGTTGAGTTTAACAATCTCCCTGGTGGAGACTCCTTTTCCCTATATGCTATTTATGTTGATTCTGCCTGGTATATGTAGTGATAGGAAATAGCCTCAATTATCATGGGTTCAATGAGATTTAGAATTCTTTGGGTATTCAGATATAGTAAGGAAGGCTTTCATTTTACACATGAAGGAAGTGTAGTCTAGAGAATGAAGGAATGAGAATGCAATACATTCTTCCCTTTTCTTGGGGGCTGTCCTGGGGGAAGAGATGTGAGTTGGTCAAATCTCCTTATAAATATGCTGTTAAGGATTCGAGGGAAAACCACAGGTGGTATTTCTTAGTAGCAGAGTCTTTACCTTTGGAGTACCGTGAAGAGCATGTACCTTATCACTCTATGGCTTATGGTCAATAAACCTAGAATTGACAGATTCATGGGGCATGACTTTCTGTAAAATGTCATGTAATCTATGCAATTATTGGAATATAAAATGGAGATGCTTCATGACCAAAAGATCTGGCTTTCATGTAAGTGATGTGCTTTTATACTTCTTTTAGAAACCTGTATGTCAAATCTGGGTCAGAGCAAGTCCTAAAGTGACCAGAAATGGTCCGGGAAGTAGTTTGGGCAGTCCTGAGCTTCTCCCTGCTTCCCCTGTGCCTTTTGTTTACTTGCAGCTTTGAAATCATTCATAAATCTTGATACCTGGTACAACACTTGTTTCTTGTGAGTCCAATTTGAGAATCCAACCCTTGTGTTATCTTCAAAAGATACTACCTTATCCAAGATCTCATGGTTTGGCAGCAGAAGATACAACCTCAGACCTCCTATCTCCCATATCCTAAACCAGTTTAATGTTGAGGTTTCCTCTGTTCCTACATTTTCCTCATCTTCTACATCTTCTTTCATGATTTAGGATGATGATGATGATGATGATGATGATGATGACGATGATGACGATGACAACAAAAATGATAGCAACAGCAACTACCTTTTATTAAATACTATGTATAAGATATAATGCTATGTCCTATATAACAACAACACAAACATGTATAAACAATATGTATAAACACTCGCGATTCATGCAAGACAAATATGTATTGAATTTTTATTAGGTTGAACCTTATGAAACCTCTAATATTAAACCTACAAAACAGCCATTTCAAATGCCTCAACCTAATACTGTATGTCAGGTAATCTAAATTAGGTGGTCATGGAAGGCCTCTCTGAAAATCTTTGATCTGAATGACAAAAAGTAGCCTGGTACAAACAAATCTGAAGAGAGACTATCCCACTATCACATGAAAAGGGAAACTTCTACTGTAAGGGCTCATAGGAGGGAACTAGTTTGGGAATTTGAAAAACTAGAAGGGTATCACTATGGCTGGGGCAGAGTGGGTAAGACAAAGAGGGAAAGAAGTCAAATTTGGACAAGTTGGCAAGAACCAAACCACTGGGCTTTGTAGGCAGGACTAAAGAGCTTAATTTTTTATTCTGAATGGGTTTTGACTGGGAGTAGGAGAGGGGAAAATGAGATGTGATTTACATTGTTAAAGAGTCTGTCTAGCTGCCAAGTGAAGAATAGATTGTAGGGGTGTAATAGTGGCAACAGGGGAATATTGTATGATGCTCCTGTACTGATCAGGTAAAAGATAATGGTGGCCTAGACTAGATAGAGTGAAAGCTCTGAGTATGGAGATAACTACTTAGATGGGAATTTATTTTGGCTTGTTCTGACAGGCAGATGTTCCCCTTGCTCCCAATTACCACATTATAAAAGCTCTTGTTGATGTTTCAGAGAATATTTGCTAACAATCTCTCAACTTGGAGAAAGCTGTGGAAACAAACAAGGGTTGTACTTACTTCCTTTGATGTATGACTTACAAGTTAGTTATTTCAAGTTAATTCTCTTCTTCATCTCAGAGCAGGATTTGTTTTGGGTAGTGGTAACCCTTGACAAGAGGCATCTATAGAAGCCCTCTTATCCAGGGATCCTGTCCTCGGCATAGGGGAAGCTGGAGACTAGAGCTCATATGCTCTTCTCCAGAAAATGAAACTACTTCCCAACTCCAGAGATAATTAGACAAAAGTCTCAGGGCTTCAGTGAGCAGAAAAGAAGGGCTATGATGGGCAGATTCTTGGCATAATTGTTCAGGATATACAAGGGCTTGCCCAGTGACCAGGAGAGTAGAGGCCACTGAGGAAAACTGGCTGAGGATTAATTGAATGATGATGAGGAGGATGAGGAGAAGAGGAAAGGGAGGTTGGAGTCTGGGACAGCGCCCGGGCTGCCTTTGTAGGCAAGTTCCCTAACAAAGCGTTCTGGGGGAAGGCAGGGGTTGATTGAAGCTTAATTCAGATTCTTTGAATGTGCCTTAAGGAGACAGACTAAGGAATGATCTGATGAAATGCAACGGGAAGCAAAACTTGGCAAGGACACAGTGGCAAATGAGCTGAGAATATGGGGAGATATCCTGCCAAGACCCCATTCCCCCCAGGACCACCCTCCGCGTATCCGGAGAAATCAATCAATTGGACGGGGCTGGATGGCTCCCACAGAACAGCAGTGGGGGACCCCTGTGAGGGTTGGGGGTCTTCCATTTACAAACAGGATTTGAGTCTCAACAGAGCATTAAGACGGGTCAGTGAAGGCACAGGGGAGGTACTCAAAAGTTTCTTAATATCCTGTGGGTGACTCAGCGGTGCCAAATGCAATGCCCATTCCTGGACTGTGCCCAGGGAATTCGAGCCCTGCCTCCAACTTGGTGTGAAGGCCCCAAAGCAGGGAACATGACATGATTCCAATGTCCCACCACACTGGGGAAATTTGTGAGAACCTGGTAGCAAGTTCACAAAATTCATCAACCCACTAAACATTCCCTGTCCTTGCTCTTGAGCAGCCCATGCTTCCCCATGCTGCCTCCTTCCTTTCTTGGATGCTCATAGTACTCTCCTCTGAAAGTCTAGCTTCATGTATTTGTGCCTCCACTAGACAGTCAGATCTCCATGAATGTTGCTCTGTATGTCAATCACAGGGTCATCTGCAGGGCCCTCGAAATTAAAAGTTGGAAAGAACTTGGTATTGATGGGCTCTTTTTTATATGTAAACTCCTTTCTGCTCCCCTGATTAATTTTATAAAAAAATCTCTCTACAATATCCAAAGTGATTCACCCAATGTAGCTCTGCATTTCTTTCTAATTTTGTGAAGTAGCTACCATTATCTCCAACTGACTGGCAAGGAGATAGACTCAGAGGGAGAGAGATCTGCCCAAAGTCACAGTGAGTTTCATGGAAAAGAAGGGCCTGGAACCTTGGTCTCCTAGTTTCCACCTCGCTCACTCATCTCTATGCAATGCTGTCTTCGCTATCTTCTTTTCTTATTCTACCATGTCAATGGGTAAAATACAACAAAATAATACTCCCTGTTCCCATGTCCTCTCAAATGTGGATACAGCCTCTAGTCTGCTTTCTTCCTTTAGCTCAGCTGAGACAAATTCTCATCTGGAAAAAATTTATTTCTTAACATTTCCAGTCTCATTGACTGCCCTCTCCAACCTCACACTTTTTGATCCAAGAACCCTCTTCCATCCCAACTAATCATAATGATAACACACACACACACACACACACACACACACACACACACAACACACAACTGTTATTTCACACTACTTTCTGCTCCTTTGCTCATATTCTTTTCTATACTATAATTTCCCTCCCCAACTTTTGACAGGGAAACTTCTACTCATCCTTCAAGCCTCAGAAATGTACCCTGGACTTCCAAGGGGGATGAATAGGTCACCTCCATTCCCATAGCCCCTCTCTCATTTCCCCCATTACAGTGCTTACCAGATTATTTCAATCTTGCTTATTCACATCACTTGCCTCTTCCTCTGGCCAAGAAGCCCCTTGAGGGCAGGGACTTCCTATCTGTAGCATTTAACACAGATCTTAACCCATCATAGCAGGTTCTCAGGAAATATTTCTTGCCCTGATCAAAAATCACAAACTATATATAGTTACATTTCCAGGAATTTGATTTTAATAATTAAACAACCATCTTCTTGCTTCCAGAACAATTTCACTGGCATTTTCTTATAATTTTACATATGAAAAAATATACAGTTTGGAAATATTGAGTTAGAGGAGTTTTGACTTCTGTACGTTCTGGGGTAACTATAGCCTCAAACAAATCAGATTATTTGCCACCTGTTTTCTTCCTTGTTTCCATCCCATGAGAACAGTCTTCTAAACACCTTGGCCAAGGCTAAGAATCCCAGTTCTAAATCAATATCTGAATGGGAGCCATCTTCTACAAGTACAAACCTTGGCCTGTGGGACCATGATGGCTTGAGCCAATTGGCAGGATCATGGTGAGTGATGCAATGCATGGCATTACTCTTCTGAGCAGAAATGGCACCGCTGGTGATGTATAGTTAGCTGAATAACATTTTCTGGCCCCTCATTCATGGTCAGTGGTCAGTGCAAAACCTTTTCTCCTGGCCTAAACAGAGAAGTCCCAAGGAATCCAAATCAGCCAGGGACAGATCATTGAGCTCAGGGTCCTAAATCATCCTTAGGCCTGTGGCCTGGTTTTCATTTGGTCCTGGAGGATATATTATCCTTCCATGGGTTGTGAGCCAATGTTTTTTTTCCCTGCTGATTTATGACCTCCTATAAATTAACAGAGGCTTTTCAACTGGGAACTCCACATCCCAAAGGCATGAATCTTCCATAAGTAATTCCTCCCTGAGGAATCCAGACTTAGCTCTCAATTGCATACTGTGATGGAGATGCATTGTTGCTGAAATGATATAAATGATACTTATATTCATGTTGGAAATGTCACACCAAGTCATAGGAAAAGAACAGTCAGATTTGTGTCCCCAAAGCATGCAAGCTTTGCCTGATCTGGGGACAGGAAGGGGCCTTATCATGTCTTTAGCTACAGTAAGTATTGGTTTATTGAACACCTTTGATGAGATGATAGATACAGGGCCAGGGGAACCCATTGTCTCCTCTCAAAGCATTCCCAGCTAGTAGTGAAGACAGACATATCTATAACTATGCTACAAGCTAATATTTTCCATTTGTTTGGGGATTATTTTTACCAACATTTTAGTGACTTGGGCATCAAAAATCATAATGAAATGGGGGGAAAAAGGCCCTCAATTACAATTTTTACTAAGTCTGGTACTTTATGTCTTCAATTCACTCTTTCTTTTCTTCAAACATTCACCAAGTATTTCTAGGTGCCAGATATTGTTCCAGGGACTAGAAATAATGTCATAAAGAAGAGGTGATCCTTGCCCTCAGGGGTTCACAGCTGTGGTAGCTAAGCATCTGTGGGCTGTGTTCCCACCAATTATACACCAGGTGGGCATAGGTATGGAGTAAAACAGAGATTCAAAGTTTGAGGTAGAAAATTTTATTTACGGGTTCTCTCTTAAGATGATTGTTTTTCTTATTGAGAAAGGAAAAAATGGGTTAGAGTAGAAAAGGCTCACAAGTAGGAGTCAGAAGGTCTACTGTTTCCTCCTAGGTCCTCTTTCCATTAACTGATGATTCTATAAAAGTCATTTAAGTTGTTAGTTCCAATTTCTTTATATGTACAAGAGGGGCAATGGTTACCTTGCAGATTGAAGTGTGTGTGTGTGTGTGTGTGTGTGTGTGTGTGTGTGTGTGTGTATTTGATAAGAATCATCCACTGCATTCTTCTACATATTCAACATTCATTCATTCCTTCTTCTAAATATTCATTTATTCTGTATAACAGTGTGTGTGTGTGCGTGTGTGTGTGTGTGTGTGTGGCTGCTATAACAAATTACCACAAACTTGGTGATTTAATGTAAAATTATTCTTTCATGGTTATGGAGGCTAGAAGTCCAAAATTTATCAATGGGCTGAAATCAGCACTCTGGAGGCTCTAGGGGAGAATCTGTTCCTTTGTCTCTTCTAGCTTCCAGTGGCTGCTGGCATTCCTTGGCTTGTAGCCACATCACACTCCAATCTATATTTCCATGGTCATACTGCATCTGTTTGTAAGCTCCTGCTGCTCCCCTCTTACAAGGACACTTGAGATTGCATTTAGGGCCTACTCAAATAATACAGAATAATTTCTCCATCTCAATCACATCTTGACTTAATCACATCTGCAAAACTTATTTTTGCCATATAAGTTTTGTTTTGCCATATAAGTTTTTTGCCATATTTTTGCCACAGGTTCGAAGTATTAGGAAATCTTTTACATGGCAATTATTCAGACTAGTGCATCCTGCATTCATGCATTTGCCTTGTGCTTTGAGAGTTGATAAAATATATGGATTAGGAATATGGGCTTTGGAGTCAGAAGGACCTATTCCTGACTACTCTCTCTGCCACTTCCTAGATGTGACCTTGGGTAAGTTACTTCCACTATAATAATAGGTATCCCATGAGATTATACATATACATTATTTGGCACAGTTCAGGGTATTAAGCAAATACTCAACAGATATCAGAAATTATCAATATTAGGTCTCCATGGCCTAGTGTTGGAAGTTCTTGTGTCTCCCATTAGAAAATTCAAGATCTGGTGGAGAATGTGAAATACAGTTTCAATGAAGTGCAATAACTGTTATTAGCAAGGAAAGGTCAAGGCTGTGGGAACCCAGAATTTGGCCATATATCTTGAAACGTAGGAAGGAGAGGGTATCTGGGAATCTTAGTGGATAAGAAGTAGTTAACTCAGAAGGAAAAGAGTCCAGGGAGAGTAGTGTGTACCCCAAAAGGGGGAACATGATAGTGAGGCTTACTAAGGAGTAACATGCAGTCTGGGCAGCACCTGAAAGATGCCAGTGGCTGCTTCATGGAGGGCCACCAGTGGCAGGCAAGGCCTGTTTTCTGGGCATGCAGCCTATGCAGTTGTACATGCCCTGCACTTAGAAAGGCTTTGTGCCTTCTTTAGTGCTTTGCTGTTTCTGTCTTAAAATGTCTGATAATTTTTTAACAAGGAGTTCTGCATTTTTATTTTGCACTGGGCCCTGCAAATTCTGTAGCCAGTCTTGGAGTCAAGAAAATGAGTTTAGGCTTTTTTCTTAAGGACAAGAGCTACCTATTAAAGACTTTTAAACAGAGGCAAACATGATCTGACTTGAGTTGTAGAAGCATCAGTCACAAGTTGCTTCTGGGGAGACTGATGGACGGGATGTCAATGGAGAAGGTGGTGCAATAATTGAGGTGAGAGGGTCTGGCTGACAGCAGAAAGAACAGTTACAGGAAGGAGGCAACATCAGATTTGATACATTTAGTGGGTAGAAGCAGTGGTAAGTGGACGCTGAAGGTAAAGAGGAGAAAGAAAATCAGGATAACTCCCATGTTTTTATCCCAAATGATAGAGTGAAGCAAAGCCACTATGAGACAGGGAACCCAGGCAGTAAGAGGCAGCAAATCCTATAAAGAATAATGCTACTGAGTTGTAAGAGATTGTGAAAGTCTCCTCTTCCTCTTCTCCCTCATTGCTCTTCCTCTTGTCCTTCTTCTCCATTCTCTCCTCCTTCCCTTCCTTTTCCTCCTATTCATGGAGCTGGGAACATTGGTTATAACCCAATAGGAAAGAATGCGGCAGATTTCAGACTTTACAGAAATTGTTTTCCTGTCTGTCCCCCAAATAGCTTTCAAGGTGCCAAAAGCTTTCCTACCTAGCAGTCTTTTTCCTGCCAACCTGATCCCTCTTTCTAGAAGGATTTTGTCTAGCTACCCTTGCTTCCCTCCCCATAACTGTGTCTTTATGCACACACATAGATATTTAAACACTTATGTCCTCCTTCTTCAGGCTGTTTAACTGACACATCGTCAGGAAAGTCTTCACTATTTTAAAGCATTGCCTCCCAGCTCCAGTACCATGGATGGACACACACACACACACACACACACACACACACACATACACACACACACACAATGCATTCTCCATTACACACTTCACTGATTCCTGTCCTATCTTTTCAGCACTATCATGACTACAATAAAATATTTTAATGATTATTTGTATAATACCCTTCTCTCTCATTAATCTATAAGCACCAAGAGACAAAAACCATGACTACTTTGCTCACCGTGGCGTCTCTTGAATTTGTCACAGCCTGGAAAATCATAAGTGACAAATGAATATTTTCTGAAGGAAATAATATAAACAAATGAATGAACCATGAACAAATGCAGTTGATTACAATGATGACATAAGGAATCACCTCCAAGCACACAGAGACATAAGGCAAATCTTCAGGGGGCCTGTGTACCCAAACCCTACAAAATGGGTCCCCAGTTAGAAAAAAGAATGCCAGCTCTAATAGTGGAATACTGGGCTACTTGATTGTGATGAGAATTACTTTATTGGTCAGCAGTTTATAGTTTATAAACTATTTTTACTTGGATTATCTAATATGGTCCACATAGCAATACTGAATCAGAGGAATTATTATTCTCAACTGCTAATGAGGAAAGGAGGCTTGGGGAGATGGTGTGACTGCCTAAGTTGTCACAGAGACTAAGCGGCAGGATCAGTATCAAAAGCCAGCTGTGTTTGGCTCTGAAACCTTCTTCTCCACACCTTAGGGCTTCTTAAGAAAACAATTATTGAGCACACACTCTGTGTCAGGCTCTGGCTTTGTGCTTGGGCTGGAGAGACAGACCTTCCTCTCTGCAGTGAGAGGTAAATGGACAAGTAGACAGGACAGGCTCACACCCAGCATGCAAGGAGCTGGAAGGAGGGGATAACTGAGTCAGCTCTGGGGTTGGCTTAGCGTCTGGGACCAGGACACAGATCTGGGCAGGGGCAGTGCCTTCCTGAGAGACAGGGTTAATCCCTGGCACGCCGGGGTGGCGGAGTACTTGGGGAATGATCTCAGAGACAGACAGGGAGGGCCCTGGCCTTGCTAGCTCTGGTGCTGACAGTCACAGCTCCTGGGGCTGCCTGCTAATGGTGGGGAGGGTGGGAGCTGCCCTCAATCCTCAATCCTTCCATAGTCTTTGCCTTCCTTCCAGTCCTCTCTCCTGTTTTCCAGCACCTTCTCTTCCTGGGCACCCACCAGGCCTCATTCTTTGTCCTTGGCTTTGATTAAAGAAATAACTGACAAGGATTTATGGTGATGCTCCTGCAGAGAAAAAGGGAACTATATGCCTTAAGAAGAGATTAGGTTGCATAGAAAAACCACATTGATCCTGAGAGGTGAAGCCCTACTTACGGGATGCCATTCAGTATAGCTGTGCCTTTGTGAATGTGTGGATATTTGGGGTGAAGTGATGAGGTATGTCACAGAGAAGGCTAATTTTTCATTCATTTTGGAGTAGGGGAAAGATTATGTCCTTGGAGGGGGGCATAGTTTGGTGTGTTTCCCTACTCTGCCATTTAAATACAATTGTGGCAAATTGTTTCATCACTTTGAGGCTCAGCTTCCACCCCTATAAAGTGAGGACAATTAATAGTACCTACCCTGTGGAATGATTATACGAATTAAATCAGAGAATATATGGAAAGTGGGTGGCCCAGCATCTGTTATATGACTACTTTTTGTTAAAATAGAGCTGTTTGTATGATCTTTTACTCAACACACATTTACTCTGATCTTCTGGACACCAGGTAGAAAACATACCAATAAGTCACTGAGCTTGCTCTCAGGAACTAGTTTAGGAGAGGAGAGAGATATATGAAACCCGTATCCAATGAGTTAGAAGCACTAATTGAGATGGAAAAAAGACGAAGAACTTTGGAACAACAGAAGAGAATGGAACTGTTTCTGAACCATGGGATAGAGGGAGTCAGAGAATCCTTCACACAGGGAGCAACAGGTTGAAATGCTCTGCTAGAGACATCCAAGGAAAGGGACCCTCCTGCATAAGGCCATGAAGAGATCCAGTGACTGGTCAATATGAGGGCTTTCTTGCAATCTCCATTTGCCAACCTGATGTGAAGGCATTTTGCAAACTTTAGTTTGGGTTGGGGAGAGACTTTGGGAATCCCTGGGTGATAAGAAATGAAGCAGTCAGAACATTTAAGATCATGGGCTTTGGAGTCATAAATCTGGGTCCAAATGTGCTTCATTGCTTTACTACTCAGGCACCTTACTTAATATCTCTGGATACCAGCTTCATAGAGCTGGCCCAAGGATATAGGCACAGCACTTATTCCAGGAGTTGGTACCAGTGAATGACCACTGTGTGTGTGTGTGTGTGTGTGTGTGTGTGTGTGTGTGTGTGAAAGAGAGAGAGAGAGAGAGGGAAAGTTTATGCATATGAGTTAGCATTTATGGAATGCTTACTCTCTATGGTATAAACTAAGCTAATTATTATGCATGCAAGATCATGTGAAATGGTTCTATTAAGCCCATTTCACAGATGAGAAAAATGAAGTTTAAGAGAGGCTAAGTAATTTGTCTTAGGCCACATGGCTAGAAAGCAGGAGATCCAGGGTTTGAAAATTGAACCAGATTGCTAGGTATAGAAACACCTACATATTAGCTGTCCTTCTAAGACCTAGTCAAGGGCAAGCTTCCCTTTTGGTCTAGAGTCACTCCTCATGGCTAAGATTCCAGTTAACATGCAGCCAGTCAGAATTAGACCCTTTGAATCATAAAGTCCCATGAAAAATAACAAGTTTCATCTCTTGGGGGATGAAAGGCCCCACCCAAAGCTTGATCCAGAGCCTTAAAGGAAGGAAAAAGAAGGAGGGAGAGATGGCTTTACTCAGAAAGGTGACACACGTTTTTCCAGGGGCTGCCTCCAGAGATGGGATGGAGATTCCAAGTACAGCGGTTTAAATTTTTTATTCGGTGTTTCATTCTTGCTTTGGGCTTGGGTAAGGTTGTACGGTTGAATTGTAAACAAAAATGGAAAAAGAGAAGAAGGCTTTAAACTGCAAGTCTCAGGAAACCCTTTCACTCTGACTATGTCACATAATTCTGCTTGCACACACACAGTAAGCCAGATTCTACTGCTCCGGTTATCTTTCGAAAGGGGAATCTGTATGGGGAAGCTGTAGGGAGTGAGGGAGAGATTTGGGAAAAAACAGGCCTTGGGTCTGAAAAGGTGGGATTTGCTTTGCACAATTAGTTTCTTGAATTATTTCTCTCGATTGCCCAACGTTCAAGTGGCACTGGGCACTGTGCCTTGTGCTAGGCTCTGCAGGGGCCCCTGCACTGGAGGAAAGTGATAGACTCTAAGTGATGAGATAGGGGAGTTAGTCCACAGTACAGAACTGGTACAGAGAAGGGCATGATGACCTAACACTAGGTCAGAGTTCTCCTCATCTTATTTAAATTTTTTAAATGTTTATTTATTTTTGGGAAAGAGAGAGAGAGAGACAGAGTGTGAGTCGGGAAGGGGCAGAAAGAGAGGAAGATACAGAATCTGAAGCAGGCTCCAGGCTCTGAGCTGTCAGCACAGAGCCCGACGTGGCGCTTGAACTCACGAACCGTGAGATCATGACCCTAGCCAAAGTCGGATGCTTAACCAATTGAGCCACCCAGGTGCCCCACTTCTCATCTTATTTTAAACACAGCAGGGGAATATGTCTTTCAAAATAACCCTATTTCATTGAAAGAGGCAAGTAAATAAAACGATCATAGCAAGGAGAAAGAGTGATTCAGGGCACTTGTTTCTTAAGAATCAAGTTCAACTTTGTATCATCTCTTTCATCCTCACGATTCTATCATCTCTTCTGTCCTCATAGGTACAATCTTGTATCTGCCTCACATGTTCATTCTGGCTATTCTCTAGCTGGAAGCAGAGCAAAGGCAACTGTAAGGGCCCTAATGTTCCTTCTCCACATAGGTCTGTTGAGCATTCAAAAAAGACACTTGGGTTTAAAGATTGGCTTAAAGATACGGAAATCCATCCTTTAGGTCTTCTGAAAATGATAAAAAGATAAAGAAAGAAAAATAGAAGGAGAAATAAAATCTATTCTATCTTTGGTGAAAGGGGAAATAGTTACAACCTAAACCAAAGACTCTGATAAATTCCTACCCAGGGCTGAAATGTGGTCTGTGGCAAGGGGCCGGAGAACATAATGTACCTGCCTAAACCTTGAAGTGGATGCAGATTTTCTTAAGAGTGTTACAATCCTGAAGACACTACTCAGTGATCCTTTGATTAAAACAGGGAAATCTAAGATTGTGGGCAGCTCAGGAAGAAGACAGAGGTAATGCTATGGGAAACCACTGGCCCAGAAGCAGGCTCTCTACAATGGCATTTGTAGCTATTCGTGAGTTAGCCCACCCACTCCTCCTTCCCCACCTAGTCTTGTTCACTCCATCTCTGAGAATGAAAAATGAAAGTGTAGAATGAAAACAGTGATCTACAGATCACAAATCAGGCTTGTAGCATAGAGTTTGTATGGAATCCAACCTGATCTCCCAAATACCTACAACAAAAGGGATGGAAACATGCCCCCAGCAATGGCAAAGTTAAATTGGGTGAAAGTGTTCTAGAAAATGAACAAGATAAAGATGCCTACCTCCTTCAAAGAGTTTCCCTCACTGGGAATGCAAGCTGGTGCAGCCACTCTGGAAAACAGTATGGAGGTTCCTCAAAAAATTAAAAATAGAACTATCCTACGACCCAGCAATTGTACTACTAGGTATTTATCCAAGGGATACAGGTGTGCTGTTTCAAAGGGACACATGCACCCCAATGTTTATAGCAGCACTATCAACGATAGCCAAAGTATGGAAACAGCCCAAATGTCCATCGATGTCGATGAATGGATAAAGAAGATGTGATATATCTATACAATGGAATATTACTCAGGTCATGATCTCGCAGTCTGTGGGTTTGAGCCCTGCATTGGGCTCTGTGCTGACAGCTCAAGAGCCTGGAGCCTGCTTCAGATTCTGTGTCTCCCTCTCTCTCTGACCCTCCTTCACTCGCACTCTGTCTGTATCTCAAAAATAAATAAACGTTAAAAACAACAACAGCAATGGAGTATCACTCGGCAATAAAAAAAAGAATGAAATCTTGCCATTTGAAACTATGTGGATGGAACTGGAGGGTATTATGCTAAGTGAAATTAGTCAGAGAAAGACAAATATCATATGACTTTACTCATATGAGGACTTTAAGACACAAAACAGATGACATAAAGTAAGGGAAACAAAAATAATATAAAAACGAGGAGGGGGACAAAACATAAGAGACTCTTAAATATGGAGAACAAACCGAGGGTTACTGGAGGAGTTGTGGGAGGGGCGATGAGCTAAATGGGTAAGAGGCATTAAGGAATCTACTCCTGAAATCATTATTGCACTATATGCTAACTAATTTGGATATAAATTAAAAAAATAAAATTAAAAAAAATAAAATAAAAGCCAAAGAAAATACAAAAAAATGATAAAAAATAAATTAGGTTATTCTGAAACAACAAAAAAAGAAAATGTTTTATAAAATAAAGGTGATTTAATAGAAAGAAACATCACTATATCCTATGGCAAAATTTTTTATATAGAATAATGAGCAAAAATCCTGGTAAACTTATTATATTCCAGTACTAGTGTTACCACTAACAGCAACAATAGTAAAACTAATATAAAAAGGAAAGGTCCAGGCCTGCTTAATGCTTTTCCACAGCAACATGTAATGACAAAAGACAGTGGAATAGGGTCCATAATTTACGGAAGATAGGAATTTGGACTCACTAATTTTATATCCAGCAATAGTTTGTCTTTGGAATATGAAGGTAATATCTATATCCTCATATATGCAGAATTCAATATACAGCATGCAAAACCTTTCTTGGGATGAAAAGAACAGACGCTAGGTAAAGGAATGCAAGAAATGAAGAGACAAGAGTAGACTTAAAACACTTAGGAGTAGAGAAGACATGGTAAAAAAGTAGTGGTGGTGAGGGGCACCTGGGTGGTTCAGTCGGTTAAGCATCTGACTTTGGCTCAGTTCAGTTAGTGTGATGGATGCTTTGGCTCAAGCATCACTTTGGCTCATGGTTCAGTTAGTGTGATGGAGGCCCACATGGGGCTCTCTGCTGTCAGCACAGAGCTCACTTGGGATCCTCTGTCTCCCTTTCTCCCTACCCCCCCCCCCCATTCACATGGCTCTCTGTCAAAAATAAAATAAACATTTGAAAAAAATTGGTGAACATTGTCTATTTAAATATGTAATTAATATTAATGACTCTGAGTGTTACTGTTACCAAGAACAAAACTATTATAAAGCTTGAGAATAAAAACATAATATTTAAATCCAGAAAAGGGGAAAAGCAAGGATTCAAGAGATACTATTTAGGGTGGAAGCATATAATTTTTAAAAATGTCCCCAATGTCAGTGTTTTAAATAATGTCACCCCCTTTATTTTAGAGGGAGTTTTCATAAATGGAATCTATTTTTGTAAAGAAACTTTTATTTAAAACTCAATAACTCCTTTGGTTTCTGCTACATTCAAGAAACTTGAACATAATCCTTTGTATTTCAAAATGATCTACACTGGGTGATTATAATCTCACTCAGAGGTGATATATGGGTAATGTATGGTTTCAAAAATGTATTTATCTGTGCCTTTCTTCTTAATCAAAGTAGACATGCTAATGAAACAGTGGACTAACAAATAGAATTCGGTTGAAATGAAAATCTGTAAAAGTGAAGAAGAAAAAAAAAGAAAGAAGAAAGAGATGATGATCAGAAATTAGAAACCATGTACTATGCCTTTGGACTACTCAACACAAAAATAAACCAACATCCATAGTAAAGGCAAATGTTGTAGGAAATATGTGTCACAACTGTGAGTTCTGCAGAGCTAAACAACTCTTTATAGGACTCTTCTTACACCTGATATTAATATTCCCTTTGCATTCAAAATACAAGTTTCCTATATATTTAACATTTGCAAAGGTCATCAAGTCATCAGGACTTAGATTTGATAGAATCTGCTTCTATCTTCTGCAATTTGTAACTAAAGAGAACTATATTGCTTGTTCAAGAGTTCTATCCTTGGACTCTGACATCTGTCCCTCTGATGACTAAGTTCTGTGAGGATTGTGGTTTTGTATGCTCATTCACCGTTCTTCAGAATCTGGTAATGTATTTGTTGTATAGCAGTACTTAATAAATATTTATGAATAGAATAAATTAACAAATGATGTATACATGGATATTAAGCCCAATTCCCAAGGTCACCTAGCAAGGGAGCTATAGAACTGGAATTTGATCCTTGGATTCCTTAACTTTTTTTTTTTAATTTTTTTAATGTTTTATTTATTTTTGAGACAGAGAGAGACAGAGCATGAATCAGGGAGGGTCAGAGAGAGAGGGAGACACAGAATCTGAAGCAGGCTCCAGGCTCTGAGCTGTCAGCACAGAGCCCGATGCGGAGCTCGAACTCATGGACCATGAGATCATGACCTGAGCCGAAGTCGGACACTTAACTGACTGAGCCACCCAGGCCCCCTGGATTCCTTAACTTCTAAACTCACTCTACTCTCTGCTGTACCATACTTGCTTTCCTAAGCTCTGGAGAAAGGGACAGTAGAAATTCTAATTGTGAAATATTTTTTCAAGTGTCAAGTGACACTTTGACAGTCTACACTAGATTTTGGACCTGCCATAGATGATGATCCTTCTGATACATTATGAGTTTGAAGAAAAGAAGGAAAAATATTAGAAGACATTATATCTTAAGATACAAAAACATAAAAGATTACAAGCCAAGGTCCCTGGCCACTCACACCACTTTGATAATGGGTTCATGGATTGGAAAAGAGCTCTCCATATACTCTCTACTCAGCTCTCAGCTCGGTCTGCCAAAGGGTGGGAATGTTTGGATTCTATCCTCCTGATGGTGCTGACTCATCACACAACTCCAGGGGGCACTTAAAGACTTCAATGCAATGGTGACTTTGGTATTTTGAAAGATTGCTTTCTGTAATGAGATGTTAAAATAGGATCATTTGTGAGTTACTTTCAGAATATACAGTGTCAACTACTTCTACCTTCTAGAATGTGGTGTTAGCTGACACATATATTCCTTGTAAAAGATGGGGCCAACGATAATGTGACTATTAGCCCAATATTCACCTGGAGGGTATAAAAAATAGTGAAGAGAAGATTTTAAAAGTGAGAATCGTTTTAACTGGAAAAAGTTGTTAGTGATGTGGTTTTTGCACATGGAGGGAGACAAGAGCTCATTTTATCTCACTGCAGGAAGAATGAGTTAAAGGAATTTTAAGAAAACTGAAATCTGTAAGCTGACAGTGGTTGATAATGGACTCATGCCTGCTAAAGCCTAACTGAGGAAAAACAGTGCCTGGTAGCTGTTCTGGTGATAGATGATGAGGGCAGTTCTGTCGGGAATGACCTACCCTCCCAGAGTTCATTGGAACAAAAAATAGATGTTTCTAATGGACCAGATGGTGGTCACCAGAAAAGAGGAAGCTAAGAGTCATCCTTAAAAGACTTTTCCCAAAAGTCTTTTGGGAGTCTGGATGAGTGTTGGGATCCCAGTAAAGAAGTCTCTATGGGACTGCCAGAAGCCATAGGGGAGGTTGCAGTGTGGAGAACAGAAGGCATGTTAAGATATCCAAGAGTGTAGGAGGACTGTTCCCAAAGAACTCAGAAGAATACTACAAAAAAGTAACAGCTTGGAATATCCACTGATCCTAGTCTCAGTTTTTATTTCCTATTATGTCCAAAGGAAACCAATGTCAGATTATAACAGCACTGATAAAGAGAGAATATTCCTGGTCTTTGTCTCTCCTCAGTCTTCCACTTCAATCCTCATGAGGGGAATGAAGGGAAAAAAGAGAAAGGAAACTATGAGCACCAAACCTCATGGAGGCCTGATCTAGGAAAGGAAGAATCTTAAGTGATAAATGAAGTTAAAATTCTTATAGTTCCACAGGATTGAACATGTTCATCTTTGAACTGAACTGAACTGAATTAATCACTGAACTGAATTGTTTGGGGGATGTTTTTATATTATCGAAGAACAATCAGACAAACCATTGAGCCAATTCAATGTTATATTCAGTCACAGAAGAAGAACTGACATTCCAGAATATGTCTAAATGGGCAATGGGGAAAAGAGCAGAATTCTGCCCCCCAGCCCCGCCCCACATAACATTCAGAGTCCCAATCTTTCAATGTCTTGGTTATGCTTTGACTGTTTGCAGGAGGGAATTAGGGGATAAAAAACTCACTATGATTTGAATTCCATCTATTCCCCTAGTCCGACCTTACCCTATGCAAGATTCCCTCTAACATGATTAAAACAACTAGTATCAATTACAGAGCATTTGCTTTGTTCCACGTACTACGCTAAGTGCTTTATGAAAATTAACTAACTTAATCTTGTTACCATCTCAAGGAGGCAGTTATCATAGTATCATTACAGATTAAGAAACTGGAGCTAAGATTGGGGAAGCACTTGTAACCAACATCGCATGACTACTGAGTGGCAGAGTCCAAGTTTCAGTGAAAAATGTAACCAACTCAAAAGCTTCATCTATTAACCAAGAATCCACTTCCCATCTCTCAAGCAGATGTTAAGAAGACACTTGTGATAAAGACTTTGTTAGTCTCTAATTAAACTCTGATGCCTGGGAAAGAACTAACTGTAAACAACCCATTTCAACTTAATTATCCCATTGCTGCAAGGGAAACAGCAGAAATCTACTCCTTGAAATTTCTGCTCATTGCAATTAGTTCTGCCTTATAGAACCACATTAAATAAGTTCAAATACTTTAATAAAGGAGAATCTTTGGGTTACAATGAGCATATCTCCTTTAAATCTCTTTTTTTCCAACTGAAACAACTCAGTAATTTCTAACATGTGTCATCCTTTAACTTGTACTTAAATGATACCAGTTAAATGTGGCTTCCCTGACACTTGTTTCCACTAAGAGATATAGTACTTTGCTCACTGCACTGTACTGTAGGCAATTTAAACTTCCCATATGCAATTAGACTTTAATAGTGAATGTTTATCAGCTGGTTTGGATTGAAGATTCCTCATTAGATCCTTCTTCCACCTAGATTTAAAAATATATATATTTATTTTTTGAGAGAGAGAGAGACAGTGTGAAGAGGGAAGGGACAGAAAGAGAATGAAACACAGAAGCCAAAGCAAGCTCCAGGCTCTGAGTGGTCAGCACAGAGCCTGATGTGGGATTCGAACTCACAGACCACAAGATCATGATCTGAGCCGAAGTCAGATGTTTAATCGACTGAGCCACCCAGGCGTCCCTTCAATTTGGATTTTTTAATCTAGACTCCCCAAAGTTTATTAATGTATTTCCAAAGTCACTCCGATGAAATTAAATCTTGACTTTGCCCCTCAAGGGATTTGATATCTGTTTGTTTTGATGAGAACCATGGCCTAATTTGAGTCACTTAAATAGTGAATGCTTCTTCCTTCCCCTTAGTGACCTTTTAATTCATCCCTGATACATTTGCGTTTGTTTGTTTTTTGACATTCTGCTTTGGATATAATTCCATGACATTCAAGTAGAGCATTTTCTGGATATTTAGAAACAGAGGGCTAGTATTGAGGGGAAACGTTAAGGGTAGGGTAACTTTTTGCATGTTCTCAATTTAGGGATGGATCAATTTTAAGAGAATGTTTAAATACAGAAAGAAAAATAAGCAGAGAAGGAAGACTAACCTTGGAAATGGGAGGGAGACATCTGAATAAGAGTTAATAATAATGATTGCAGGTAACTAATATCAACTTTTATTTGTTAGTTACTATATTTCAGACTCTGAAAACTGCTTTACCCACATTATATAATTCTAGATACAACATTAAAAGGTAAATATTCTTTTCCTCAGGTTGTTGAGGAAACTGAGACTTGTAGATATTGACTCACTTGCTACAGGTCTTATAGAAATTAGATTGCAGAGGTAAGAGTCAAACTTAGAGTTGTTTTTAATTTCAAAGTCTAGTGTGCCTTAACCACTGTGCTTATTGCCTCCTAAGTCAGAAGGAGTCTAAGTCGAGATACTAAAAACAAATAAACAAAACCCACAAAGTCTCTGATGTGGAAGAGAAATTGAAGAGAATATAAAACTACCAGATTTAGTTAGGAGGTAGAAACTGGAGGCAGTAGCAGTTGAAATTTCAGCAGTTTGGAGCAGAATGGTGGTCTTTACCTCACTGGGGGTGCTAGAAGATGCTATTACCACTTTTAGCCTGAGAATAGACCAGTGGTTTTCAACCCAGGGCAACCTTGTCCTCCAGGGGATATTTGGCAATGTCTAGAGACATTTGTGGTTGTCTAGTTGCTGAGTGCAAGAGGAAAGGGACACTGTTGGCATCCAGTGGGTAGAGGCCAAGGATGTTGCTAAACTTCCTGCAGTGCACAGGACATCCCCCACAACAAATAATTACTTGGTCTAAAATGTCAATAACACCGAGCTTAAGAAACTGTGACATGAACTACAGTTACTAATCTTTATAAAACGGTATCTTTATCTATACTTTAATATCAAGTAGCACTATCATGTCTGAAGGGACTGAGATTAGAGGCCATGAGAACACAAATAAATGTGTTGGCCATGCAGGAAGAAGGGGAAAGGAATATACTTTGGGGTAGGACTTACAGCCGTGGAAGGAATGTGCTGAACATGTACATGCCATTGTTAATACTAAGTTCTGAGTTAAGACTGCATGCCAGCCATCCTTAGCATGGGTGGTTTTTGGGTCTAACTAGAAAGAATTGGCTTTTGTATCAATACTCAATGATTGTAGCAGATTTGCCTGTCTCCTGTGTTTTTGCTATTCCTTCTTTATGAAAAAAATCAATGTCGGTTTTAAGTTTTTAAAGGAGGATCTGTTACCTGCTATATTTAGCATCATGAAGGAGGAAAACTGCAATATTTGCTTTCCATAAATTTGCAAAAAGAAAGGTATTTTCCACCCACCGCACCCATTCCATGGTTTTCCACCGACAGCTGCATATATGGATATCCTGCCATATATCTCTGGAGAGAAGGAGAGCTGGAAGGTGTGGGAAGGCCCATGAATGGGGCCATTGAGTCAGCTATTCCTCGATGGGCAGGCATGATTGCTTTCAAGGGGCCAGTTCTCTTGCTGTGACCACATAGCTGAAAGCACAGCCAATGGATAGGCTTCACCCAATAATTCTTGGTTGATCCACATTTGGGTCAGTAATGTGGTGGGCAGCGTCAGTTGCAGCTCCAGGCTCCAAACGGCTACTTTCCAAGCTCCTTACAATCATACCCTGTTGATGGAGGCAATGGGGGAGGTATGAGCGGGAGAGGTGAGGAAAAAGAAGGAAATGGTTTCCATGAATTATTGCTAGAGTTTTTAGAAAAATAAAAGCCTGCTTTTGAAGAAGAGATAAAGGGATCTCAGTATCATGCCACTCCCATTGCTCTTAGGATAAAGTTAAAACTGCCTAATATGGCCCACTAGGCTGGGCATGAGATGGTCTGTCTTGCTAGCCTCCTCCAGGGCTACTCTTGTCTTCTCTAGCCAGGCTGACCACCATTTTTATGTCCCTTTAATCCTCAAAGTCTTTGCAAATGCTATTCTCTCATCCTGGAAAGGTTTGCCCCCTTATCTTTCTCCTGGTTAACTCCTACACATCCTACTCTACTCATGTTTAGTAATTGAAACATAACTTCCCTGAATTCCCAGGCTAGGTAAGATTGTTGATACATATTTCCCTGGTAGCCCGATCTTCTTCATTGTGGTTATCCCAATTTCAATAGTATAATTCCCCCATTAGTCTGTGAGCTATACAAGGGTTAGGACATATCTGCCTTGGTCATCCCTATACCACCAGTACCTAGCCTAGCACTGACCCACAGTATCTATGACTGAATGTATTATTAAATAGCAGGTAATGATGGAGAAAAAGAGGTGGAGGAGGAGTAAGAAAAGGAAAGAAGGAACGGGAAAAAGTATAAAAGAATAAGGCAAGAACTCCATATGAAAGAAACAGTATCAATCATTAGGTTCAACTTCTGGACTTACCTATAAGTAAATGGGAGAATGGGGAAGGCTAAAATCTAGATCACCTGAACTAATCCAACAAAATAAACAGACAAATAAACACAATAAGTCTAGAGAGAGTATTCAGAAAGAGGTCAAACACCCTCATACTTAGAGGGAGTAGTGAGCTTGTTATGTCTCCGTGCAAGCCAATTCCTTGGGTTATCCTATCGAGTAGCCACATGCTCTATCTCCCACCATTTTTAAGATGACTAGGGGCATTAGCACGTAGCAAGCAGGAACTCTATGCCAAGGATTGTGCAGAGCACATCAAATACATTTTCTCACTTTATCCTCAGACACCACATATTGAGTTAAGGATTGTTTCCCTGTGACACTGATGGAGGAAATTGAGACTCAGAATCTCAGAAGAAAGCACACTGCCCTGGGTACCTGAAGACCTCATTCATTTATTCACTCTCTGATCCCTGCCTAACTGATGTCTTTTACTGATACTTCAATTGTTTTTTTTTTTTAACCTTTATTTATTTTTAAGAGATAGAGACACAACATGAGCAGGAGAGGGGCAGAGAGAGAGGGAGACAGAGAATCCGAAGCAGGCTCCAGGCTCCGAGCTGTCAGCACAGAGCCTGACGAAGGGCTCAAACCCACAAACTGTGAGATCGTGACCTGAGCTGAAGTTGGATGCTCAACCCACTGAACCACCCAGGCGCCCCAGAATTGTTACTTTCTCATGGGAGGTTCTCCTTACTTCCCTTGATGGTCAAATCCTCTCTTGGAGGTTTCCATCTCACCTTCTTTGTATCTTTCCCAATTTAAACTGGGCATTTTTGAGTGATTGGTTGACTACTATCTGCAGGCAAGGCACATTCCAGAATGGATTGGCCTTGTTTTCCCCAGCCCCTGCATAATCCCTGCCACATAAAAGGTTGTTAGTAAATATACTTATAAGCAAATGGCTGAGATCCTTTTAGGGTGCACTTGTTGTGTTTTGGGTTCTGTACTGGTCTATCTGGATACAGAGAAAATGCATACATGGCCATTGATTTAATGGAGCCAACAGTCACTTGTGGGGGGGTGGTGAGGTGGAAAGTACTACTAGAAGGAAAGAGAGACAGAGAGAGAGAGAGAGAGAGAGAGAGAGAATTGAAATAGGTAAATAGCTTTCAGGAACTGTTTTCTAGAGAAGAAACTTGATGAGAGCTTCCCAAAGGTGAGAAAGCTTTTGTCAGGTATGCAAGGGTGAGATATGGTTAGGGAGAAGGAAATGTAGATGGAGGGAATGATATGAGCAGAAGGAAAAAAAAGGAGGTATGAAACAGCACATGTGTTTGGCAAGTGTAAACAGATTGGTTTGCCTGGAGTGTTCAGAGCATGGTCAGGATGAGATCGCAGAGGTCAGATGTGGGCTACATCACAAAGTGGTTTTCATGCTTGCCTTGGGGGTTTGAGCTCTTTACTGCAGGTGATAGCAAACACATGTGGATGGTGATGCACAGTTGAGAGAGTATTGAATCATTCATCTGTTCTTTGAATCCACGTTCCACTGGGTCTTGATACTATACCATGCCTTGTGCTACTACACAGAAGAACATGGGTAGAGCTTAACAAGACAGATTCCCTCCTCCAAGAAGGCTGCAATTTCTTAAATATATAACAGAAGTCAGGCCCTGACCTCTACTTTGCCTTTTGAGATGCAGATGCAAAAATGAAACAACTTGAGAGCAATCACAAAGTCCTCTCCCACTCAGCACACCCAGAGCAACCCGGTAGTGACAGACTGGGCAATGGTGTGAGGCAGCGGGAAGGGAGGGATCACCATAAGGAAAGAGCATGTAACTCCAGGAGCTCCTCCTGGAGAAAGCAGGTCATAGTATCAATTCTGCAGTCCCTAGAGAAGAATGCCCATATTCTTCTGTTCTTAAACATATGTTGCAATGTTTTTCATAACTCTGGACTGAAGAGACTCTCCATCTATAACATTAGATGGCTGCCCAAATTTTATAATCCTCCCATATCCTCCCCTTAGCTAACCTTTATTGGGCACCTGCTTTTTGCCAGGCACTCAACACAAGCATTTACTTACACTAACCTATTTAAATTTTTTAAAAGCTTATTTATTTATATTGAGAGAGAGAGAGCAGGGGAGAGGCAGAGAGAGAGAGAGAGAGAGAGAGAGAGAGAGAGAGAGAATCCCAAGCAGGCTCCATGCTGTCAGCACAGAGCCCAATGCAGGGCTCGAACTCACAAACCATGAGATCATGACCTGAACCAAAACCAAGATTTGGGCACTTAACCTACTGAGCCACCCAGGTGCCCCTATTACTATCCTATTTAACCCACTAACATGTGAGTTCCAGAAATACCTTTTATACATGAGAAAGCTGTAGGAAGGATAAGAAGAGGTCCAGCACAAAAATGTGTTTCCATAAATGTCCTACAACAAAACCTGAGAACTTTCCAATATATCATATAGCATAATATGCACTGTAGTTTAGATTTAAACATACTAAAACTGTCACTATTAAAATACCACTGAGTGTTAGCAAAGGAATAATCCAGTAATTATTATCCTTCAATTATCCATTATTCCCCAGGAAGTCAGCCTACTCCATGCAAACCCAACACTCACTTCTGAGGTCCAGGGACATTCAGCACTGGCCCAAAGTGATAGCATGTTGGTGGCAAAGCCAGGATTGGGACTCATGCTTAAAATTCCTGTTGTCTTGATCTTGACACTAAGGGTTGTAGATTCTAATGCCAGATCAGATGTTTGCTTCCCATTTCATTTTCTTCTTACAGAAAGATATGTTGGAAAGGGTGTGGGTTTTGAAGCCAGTTGGATCTTGGTCCAGATCCAAGCTCTACCATTGACTTACTCTGTGACCATGAATGATTTCCTCCCTGGGTTTCAATGTCCTGTGAAATGAAGTGAAAAATATCTTTCTAACAGGTTGTTATGAGTACAAATAGTTAGCACATGTACAGCACAGATAGAACAGTGTCCAACACATAATATAACTTAATACATGTTAGTTCTCCAGCTTCCTTTGCCAGAAGATGGAAGGAAGGTACAGCTGCCAGTGGCACCTGAATACTCAAGGGCACAATATTCTCAAAGGATGTGAACTTTCTTTGCTCCTTCCCCCCAACCAGGATTTATCTCTTATCCCTGTGACTGTGCCATCAGGTGGGGAGACTTGGTTGGAAATACTTTCTTAGATTAGAAAGACGAGCTGGGATTCAAGGAATGCCTCTCCAGAGTCTCCATGTCAGCAGGCCTTTACAGTTACCAGGTGAGCAGACAGTTACTTTCTGGGTTGATAAAACAAATCCATTATTCATCTGCCCATAAAACTATGTGCTTTATTGTCAGTGCTGACATGTTAGTTTTATTATATAAGGGAAGACTCTGGGTTGAGACCACCCTTTAGTCTCATTTCAAAGAGAGGGGCTTTTTTTAGAAATGGCAGGAATGGGCTGTGTCTGTTCACGGAAGGACACTTTGCTGAAATAGTGGGGCTTTGTAAGTCCCTATAGGAATGGAGGTGGCTGAATTTCCAGACTTGGATTTGGTTGAAGGAATATCTGACAGACACATCCCTTCAATGGTGACTTTGGCCTCACTGGTGTCTTGGGAGCAGAATAAAACTTTTACATTTTGAGAATAGGAACCAGGCCCTCCTCTCCCCTACTTCCTCCCTCTTATTTACTTTAAAAAAAAAAAAGAAAAGAAAAAAGAAAAAACTTCTCTATGGCTATATAGTAAGAAAGTAATTAAGTATGTAAGAAAGACATGCACCTACTTTCTATATTTCCAGTGGAAGAGAACAAGATTCAGACACTTCTTCAGATGTCTCCAACCCTACAGCTTTCTAGAATTATGTAATATTTTTTTCAAAATCTGAGAAGTCTCCTTGACTGGATGTTTTCAATATACAGACACAAGTGATATCTTCTATTTTTTACTTTTCATTTCTCTCTAAAGATTCACTTTTAAGTACTCTCATGAATTTTTTTTAAATAACATTTTGACCTTCCCAATTCCCATGAAGAGACACCATTGAGTTATTGGGATGGTATTAACTGGGATGAAAGCAAAGACCATTAAGTAATGAAGTGTACAGAGTACCTGCTATGTGGCAGATATGATACTGGAAGCTAAAAGTATAGCAGAGCAAAAGAAAAGACATAGACTTTGTCCCTATAGAGCTACTTTCCTGTAAATTTTCAGCTGAATTCATGAAGCTGGATATTTTAAAAATTAATTACTTAGTTAATTTAAAAATTAGTAATCAATTACATTAAAATTAATTAATTAAAATTTTAGAGCAGTGTAAAGTTCACACAAAATTAGAGGAAGGTAGAGAGTTCTCATATACCCTTGATATTATACATGCATAGTCTCTCCTACTATAAACACTGTCAATCAGAGTAGTACACTTATTACAACTGATGACCCTACATCAATGTGTCATAATCACCCAAGTCCATAGTTTACATTAGCGTTGACTCTTGGTCTTGTACATTCTATGGGCTTGGACAAATTTGTAACTACAGGTTATATCTATCATTGTATTATTGTACAGAGTATTTTCACTCTCCTAAAAATTCTCTGTGGTCAACCTATTCATCCCTTTTTCTCCTAAACCCTGGCAACTAATATTTCCATAGTTTTGCCTTTTCCAGAATGTCATATGGTTGGAATCATCCAGAGTGACTTATTTCACTTAGCAATATGCATTTAAATTTCCTCCATGGCTTGAAAACTCATCTCTTTTTACTGTTAAACAATATTAAATAATATGGATGTATCCTAGTTTATGTATCCATTCACCTACTGAGAGACATCTTTGTTGCTTCCAAGTTTTGGCAATTATGAATAATACTGCTTTAAATATCCATATGTATATGGATGTTCTTGCGTGAACACAAAGTTTTAACTCCTTTGAGTAAATAACAAGGAGCATGATTGCCGGATTGTTTGGTAAGAATTTGTTTAGTTTTGTAAGAAACCACCAAACTGTCTTCTGAAATGGCTGTACCATTTTGCATTCCAACCAGCAATAAGAGTTCCTTATGCTCTATATTCTCACCAGCATTTGGTGTAGTCAGTGTTCTGGATTCGGGCCATTTCTAATAGGTATCCTATTGTTTTATTTTGCCTTTCCCTAATGATATTTAATGTGAAGCACCTTTTCATATGTTTATCTGCCATCTATATATCTTCTTTGGTAAGTTATGATAATTTTTGCATTTATAACATGGCAAAGCAATTGTGAGAGTTAAGTGACACAATATATATGAAAGTGAGGGGACATGGCCAACTGGTTAAGAGGGAAATGTCTGAAACCAGAATGCCTAGGTTTGAATCCCAGATCTAAGCTACTAAACCTCTTTCTGCTTCATGTTTCTCTTCATTATAATGAGGAAAGTGATTATATTTACTTTATACAGTTGCTATAGGGAAAAACTTAACTTTTGAAAAGCATGTAATGTCTAGCATAGAGAAAGTACACAATATGCTGTTTCTTGGGCACATAGCAAATGCTCAATTAAATTTTGTTGATTTAATGAACTTAATACAGAAGAAAATGAAATTCTGTGATGTGGAGTTGGGTTTGCTCTTGGATGTATAACTTTCCTAAAACAATTAGGTTTGGGAGGTGTTGTTTCCAACTAAGACCTTAAAAGTTATTACACAACTCATGGGAATTGGGGAAAGCTTTACTCATTCTTTCAAATCATCTCCCTGAAGACTGATTCTTTCCCCCTTGAAGTTTCCACTTTCTTCACTGGTGTGGAATTTGGTCAGAGGGAAAGATTATTTTCCCCTTAAAGGACATCTTAAATCAAGCGTTTTTCTTGAGTTTGCAACTGAGCACATGATTCCTTAGGAAGTTATAAATAAGAGAGCTGTGGTGTTGTTAAATCAGGCAGTCAAGCGTCAGGAATTCAGTTGAAATGAACTGCTGAGATCCCTTGAAACTTGTTATCTTTTAGGCTCATCCCAGCCTCTGTTACCAGAGGTAGGTGGTGACTCCCAGCACCATCTCATTTTCTTCTCAATCCCACTTTCACTAGTTTAAGGATCACGATGCTGATTCATTCATTAATCAAATGTTTATTGGGTTTACACCATATATTAAGCGCTATGTTAAGTGCTGATGATTTAGGTATGAATAAATCATCATCCCTGTTCTTATAAGTGCTGTCTTCCAGTGGAGGATTAGATAAGAAGACAGGACTTTTTAATAAACTGGAGCAGATGGGGTGTTGGCACAGGGACAGAGCTGGGGTGCAAAGCAAGGCTCGTACCTCCTTCTGGGGGCCAGAGCACAGAGGGTGAGCTGTGTGAGCTGAGGTATGAAGGACAAGTAAATGTCAGCCAAGCACAGTAGACATGGGCCTTTTAGATGTATTTCAGCCAGAAGTAACAGCCTATATAGACCCAGACATTAGCAAGAGAATGGCACTATAAGAAATAGCAAAGAATCTATGAAGGCTGATGCATTAAGTTGGGTGTAGCAAGACCCAAGGTTGGAAAAACAAACAAAAGGCAAATCTTGACAGCTTGTAGGTCATTTAAGGAACCTGAACTAGCACAGTGCTTGGAACATTGGTACAACTTTGTTGAAAGACTAAACGGATCAATGAACTTTATCCTGAGGGCAACGGAGAGACTTAACTGATTTTAAATTAACTTCTGATTTGTGTTAGGTGATGCATGATTGAGGAAAACAAATGACCCACCCAGTGCCTCGTATGGGGAACTGACACAAGAGGAACGGTTTTCTTCCACATCTTGCAACCTCTGGGAATATGAGGGATCAGGAGAAGAAGCCAGACAGAAAAGGATTCATTCCTGGGAACAGACTAAGCAAGACAGATCTATGTCAAGCCTCCCAAAATGCAGAGACTGTAAAGTCAACCAGTATGGATAAGAAAATTAATGGATTTTGTTATGGTTTAAGCAAGTCTTAAGAGAGGATGGTTCCGGGGCGCCTGGGTGGCGCAGTCGGTTAAGCGTCCGACTTCAGCCAGGTCACGATCTCGCGGTCCGTGAGTTCGAGCCCCGCGTCGGGCTCTGGGCTGATGGCTCAGAGCCTGGAGCCCGTTTCCGATTCTGTGTCTCCCTCTCTCTCTGCCCCTCCCCCGTTCATGCTCTGTCTCTCTCTGTCCCAAAAATAAATAAACGTTGAAAAAAAAAAAAAAATTAAAAAAAAAAAAAAGAGAGGATGGTTCCAATCCTGCCTCTGTCCCTTACCATCTGTGGGCTTTAACCTCTTGGAGACCCAGTCTCTTCATATGGAAGAGGGAGCCATAATATCCTGGTACAGTGCTGTTGTGAGTCAGTAATGCCTTTATATACAATGCTTTTACCTATAAAATTCCTATCATAGTGCCCATACTTTTGCTAAGATACTTAGAACAGATCATTTAAGATGAGAAGCCATCACAAAATTTGGATATTTTCTAAAATACCACTAAGAATGACTATATTTATTGAGAGCTTATGTCATGCAAGTCACTGTTCTAAGGATTTAAAGTAATAATTGATCTAATCTGTCTAAAGACCCTTTGAGACAGGGAATTCTATTATCCCCATTTCATAATGAAGAAAACAGAAGCACAGAGGAAGAAAGTCTGAGTTCACATGAGGATGCATTGCCAGAAGTGACAGAGCTGGAACTGAAACCCAGGCTGTGTGTTCCAGGGCCTGGGACTGAAATGCTTTCTTATATTATCAAGAAACAATCAAGCATCTAAAAAATAAAATGGCAAAATGTCACATGTGAAGTCTCTGGATCTGGCAAACCTGATGTGATGTGGCATGGGGTCATAAGCTGAAGTCTCAGGCACACTGTCTTTTGGAACAATCTTAAATCATTTTAGCCAGACCCCTGACACTCGGATCAGAAATAATCCTATTTGGGGGCACCTGGGTGGCTCAGTCGGTCGAGGGTCCGGCTCTTGATTTTAGCTCAGGTCATGATCCCAGGGTCGTGGGATTGAACCCTGTGTCGGGCTTAGCATGCGCTTGGTATGGAGCCTGCTCAAGATTCTCTCTCTCTCTTCCCTTCTCCCCCACTCATGCTCTCTCTCTAAAATTAATTAAATTTTAAAAAAGAAATGATTCTATCTTGTGTTGATTGTTAGACAATTACAAATCACCAAACTACAGTTTTGCCTAAGCCTCTCTTTGAGTCATCCAGATTTGGCTAGAATAAGTTGTGGCATTGTATAAACACTTTTTTATTATCTAGCTGAGAATCGCCTTCCGTACACAAAGAAACACAGGACTCTGTTTAACGTGAAAAGACTTGCTGAAGCATCTGGGATCTGTCCACACAACTGATTTCCTAACAGAAAAAATATGTGGGGCCATGGAGTTTGACAAGCAGGAAAGGGTATTCAGGTATGAACTAGTCTTCATCACTGGACTCACTGAACTGTTTGGTCGTATGTAAGAGAAACAAATCAAAGTTGTTTAGATAATTAAGGAAATTTATTGGTGGATGTATCCAAAAGTTCAGAGGTAGAGCAGACTTTCTGTACAGATTACTCCAGTGCCTCAACATTATGACCAAAGGCCTGTCTTCTGTTTTGTTTTTTTTTTTCTTCTCCATCCTTTCTACCTTTTTGTTATCATCTCAGAACATAAGATAGTGGCCAGATGCTTTAGGTCTTCATGTTTATTTATAAATAGGGACCGAAAGAGCTTCATTCCCATTAGCTTTCTTTAAAGAGTGAGATGTCTTCATTTCCAGAAGTCCTTAGCATATGCCTCCTTGCATCTCATTGGCTTAAACTGGGTCACATGCCAGTCTATAAACTAACCACGTGCAGGTAGATGAGCTTCACTACCCATCTACTGATATATGGGCATATATACCAGTCAAGGCCTACTTCTGGAGCTGGGTGTGAGTCAATTCTACCTAAGATGCATAGCTAACAATTATGGAGGGTCAGTTCTCCAAAGGATATGTGTGGAACTGTTACCTTTAGAAAGGGAAATGGATGGTAAATAGTAAACCAAGGTGTACTCAGCCATCTCTTTCTAGGATGAGAGAACCTAAGTTTAAAAGTCCCAAGGATTGTCTTGAAGCAACATTTACATTTAGAATGAACTTTTCAGCTACTGGATCTGATAGTCTGAGGTCACTTAAAGTGACAGATCATTTGTTCCATAACTATGTGGAGGTCATCCTCAGAGCTTAAAGTGTGAATTATCACCCAGATAGAGAGACCAATGCTCTGTGGGAGAAAGTGCCCTAAGTTCCTCAAGCAGGTAAACACAAAGCAGGCATGAGAACAACACTATTCCTTGCTGTCTCTCTTAAGTAGACAGAGATAAACAAGAGAGGTTTCAACTAGTCATGACAAGCACGAAACTATTCAAGAGGTTACCTAAACAACTTAGCTAATTCCTCTGATTATTTTAAACACTAACTCACAAATGAGGTGGGACAAGAGTACGTTAGACGCTCACACAAGCGCTTTCGGCATGCATGTGAGTGCTAGCGTGTTTGTGCTATTATTTGTTTACAGGGCTTAGTATCCAAGGGAGATGTTGTATTGTCATTTATCAAGAGTGGGGCTTGAGTTTGACTCTGGTTTAAGTTTTCCATGATCTGCTCACTAAATTTCTTCCTTTAGGCAGCTCTTCCACAACAGTAAAAGCATTAAGTGACAGCTTCCATCTGGCCAGTCCCAAGTTACTTTTCATATAATTCATCACGGTAAGCTAGCTCCTAACCTAACTGGACCCAGCTTGACAAGCCACGGCTTTTTATGAGACATCATTGTAACTATCTTAGGATCTTAGAAGGAAGAACTCCATAATTATCTTTTATGGAAAGACTCAGGACACACATTTTGAAATTGCATGCCCAGGACTTTATGTGCAGAAGAATCAAGGTATCATATTATCCAATGTCCCTGGCAAGTCCCTAGGACTATATTTCAGCCTACAAGATGTTTTTTGTTCATCTCAAAGGTCAGATTTGACCACATTTATTAAATTACAAACTTGCTTGTCTTTTGTCATCAGAAGATGGTATGAATTAAGGCTTTCTTATTCTGGTCACAGTACAGATTGGAGCTGTGCTGAAAACATCTAAAGTAATTAAAGTGACCAACAACATCGAACAACAACAATAAAACCATAATAAACACTCACTGCCCTTGGGGGGGCACACTATTTGATACAGCACAGAAATGTACCATTTGTTAAAATACAAGACAGACCAAATATCAATCCCTTTCTCAAAATAAATCAAGTTGTCAGTAGATAAGCCCCCTTGCCACCAAGCTTGCCTACTCTGGTTCCCAGTACACTTGTCGTGATCTATTCTTACCACTTTTTCAATCAAAAAATGCGATGGGTTTTCAATGCCTTAAGTGAAAAAGTTCAAATGCCTTAGAAGATGTGCAAAGTCTTATCCAGCCCTATATCGGGCTGTTCTTCAGATCCCCATTTTACCACCAAACAAAAAACAACTAAATTTTCTTGTATAAACTATACTTAGTCACATACCTAAGCTTGTGCGAATAAGTAACTCAGCCTCGAATAAATAATCAGCCTTGAACGCCCTACTCTATTTGTCCACATAATGACATCACTTTTTATGATTTAGCTTAAGTATCAAATCTTTTGGGAAGAGTGAATTTTATGGGGTGTAAATTATATCTCAAAATACTATTAAAAATGACCAAACTTTGGGAACTCTTTTCTGATGAACTCCCATTCTTACCTAACTCTACCACATACAGTCAGGTACCTACAAGCAGATATCAACAACACACGTGCACACACACACTACCAGGTTAAGGAATCATAACTGGTCCTCCTCAAACACTCTATATACCTGTCTTTTGTATATGAATTCACTTATTTATTTTTCATCTGGACTTGGCTGTCCGATATGGTAATGACAGGCAGCTGTTGAGCATTTGAAATATGGTGGCCCAAAGAGAGATGTTCTGGGAGTGTAAAAATCTCACACTGAAGTCTTGGTAGAAAGAATAATGTAAAATGTCAGTAATAATTATAAATGATTACACGTCAAAATTAAAATATTTTGGACACACTAGGTTAAATAAAAATATTAAAATTCACTTTATCTTTTTTCTTTACCTTTTTTTAATGTGTCTTCTTGAAAATTTAAAGTTAGGTTTGTAGTTCCTATTATTTCTTTTGGACAGCACTGATCTGGATTGTGAGCCCCTTAAAGAAAGGGATAGTGTCTTGTTTGTCTCTGCATATGGAATCTGGCCCATTGTAGGTGCCCAAGAGTACTCGTGTGCATAAGGTGAGTGAATGAATATGATTAAGTCCTAAGTGAAGAGTGCACATACTGAGAACAATGAGAATATTAAGGGAGAAGATACACACACAGTTTCCATGTAAGGCCAAGAGTGTCTGCTCAAAGGAGGGGAGACTTGAGTCTTGAAGCTGGGAAGAGTTTGGATAATAAAGAAGAGATTATTGTGTGACTCCCCAAGTACTTCTCTCTGAACTTAGGTTTCCCACATGAAAATAAAAGGGCAGGGCAAAATGGGCTTTGATGTCACTCCATCAAGAATCTATGATAAAGATGATATCCAACAGCCAATGGTGACTACTCCAGTTGGAATATGTATGTTACCCTTGATTTCATGCTTCTGATTAGCTCCCAAGTTGTGTAGAGGGTCCAGTTGCTAGTAAGATTTTTTATATACATGGGGTTGGTTCAGCTGATGAGCTGGACAAATCAATCTAATGCTGCCTGTACTTGAACCGTCATGTTCACAGTCTCGATTCACAAAAGCGTCTGTAGGCTGTTCTCTGTGTCTCTGATTGGACTATAAGTGGCCATGTGACCCATGACAGCCACTGGCTCATGACCCAAAGGTGATGTTTTCTAACTAATCCATTCAGACAGACTACCACTAAGATTCAGATTTGAAGATACACAAGAAGATACTATTGCTATTTGTAAGAGAAATCTCTCCTAACCATAAACATAAGTATATAGATATATAGATATAAATATATATAATATGAATTATAAAACAATGTTAACAATAACAGAATTTACTAAAAGTTCATACTGTATTAGGCATTGCATGTCACTCACATTATCTCATTCAAACTCCACAAGAATAAAGTTTGGACTGTTCTTTCATATTTATAGATAATGTAAGTGGCTCAGAAAGCAGAAGCCACTTGGCCAAGTAGTGGAAGAATAAGAACCCATGTCTGTTTTACTTGTTTTTGCCACTATATGATGCTATCTTTAATGTCCCAGATGTAAATCTGGTCCATGTTGTTCTTATTTATGATTTGATAAATTGATCCTTTGGGTGGAAATGACCTACACACAGAATCTCCAACTCGTTCAAGAAAACAGAACCTTGGAACCCCGGGTTTCTAGTAGCAGGGCCCCTCACTTTTCCTCTGGGACCCTGCACACTGCTGGGTCATTCACACCCTCTCGTGAAGCCAGATCTTTAAGTATCACCTTAGATCTGACCCTTATGTCAGCGAAAAGGAGCCTTCTCAGCTCAGCCCTTCACATTGCAGAGCCAGCCCCTTCTTCATGGGCTCCAGGAATTTATGTTCAACTTTTATTTTTTCATTTTGATGGTCATGCATAGGCTGACATTGTGAATTAACACATAAAAGAAAGTGAAAATCTCGTTCTGAACCACATGTCCTAGTCTATAAATGGGACCCTTTCCTGGATGTGTGGAAAATATAACTGCTGTGTTTTTTCTTCCCTCTTGGACTATGAGTACAAGGGTCCTTCTTTTAGAATGGGCAGGGATGTCTATATGGAGCTTTCTTTATTCCCTCTGACTCTACTTTTTTTCCAGATTATAATTTATATCTGAAAACATTTACTATGCTTTAGAGACATTTTTTAGAATTATGAGGGTGGCCTCAGGCAGAATATTAAATACCCTGAATTTTTTTTAAACTCTCAACTTCTAAATTTCTATCCTTAGCTCCCAATCTGGACCTTGACCCTTTCACTATCCCAGAAAGCTGCCTTTGTCCCCTCTTAAATGATATAGGAATTGGCAGTTCTGATATCTGTCATTGGTACGTTGCCTCCTTCTGGAGATCACAATTTCATTCTGACTGAAGACTTTTGTGACTTAAATCAGAGAAGCAACTATTTCCAGGTTGTAGGAAACAGACACATGCAGACTGTATATTTGGGGAGAGGGGAGGGGTGGCACTATACAGTTATTTTATAGGCAGCCTCCTACCTCATCTATAGGCACAGAAAGGCAGAGGAGACCCCTACTGTATAATCTTTATGAGAAGCTGGGATTTTAGCATTGAAGAGATCCTAGACCAATTGCTCTAGTTAATGTGCAATTCCATTATGCAATACCTTTGACAAAGGAGCATCAAGCCTCTATTTGAATACCTCTAGTGCTAGGGAGATTACTACTTTAAAAGTCTGGCTGCTACTAGTATCTTGTGCTTCTTATCATGTAGTAAAGTCTTAGAGCCCGTGGAGTGCTGGGAGGATCTCAAATCATCTGGAGAAAATGCAGTGCTCTGTATTTGCCCTCCAGACAGATTACTTTCTAGGCGGGGTCACCATGCCTGGTGCAAAACTGAATAGTGAAAGATCAATATGGGGTTCACAAGCAGTTTTATTCACTCCTGGTAGGATGAGAAGGGATTTTGGAGATCTGAGGCCAAAGACTATTATGTATAAAACATCAAAGTGTGATGGCTAAGGATATGGCCCCAGAATCCAGACAATCTAGGTCCGAGCCTGGCTCTACTGCTTGCTATCTGCATAAAGTTGGCCCTAATTTCAACATCTATTAAATGAAACTAAGAATAGTATTTGTTTCATGGGGGTGTTGAGAGGACTAATACATGTAAAGTATTGAGAACACTGCCTAGCACATAGTAAGCACTCAGTAAACCTTTGTTATTACTGTTGTTGTTGTTGTTGTTGTTGTTATATTATTATTATTACTCTGGCTCAACCACACGCTAAGGAATCCTAAATTGCTAAGTACAAAATCGCCTCCTATTGGGAAGCAACACTTGGGGGTCAAAGGCTTGCATTTGCAAGGATCTCACTGTGTACTAAGTTGTTAACCTTCACAGTGCCATCTGCTCCTCTCCAACATCCTGTTGCCCAGACTCATTTTATTCCCCACATTACAGATGGGAAACCTGAAGCCCAGAGAGGTCAGATGCTTTTCCCAAGGCCTCAGCTTAAATGTCACATCTTCAGAGGTAGATGCTTTCACACACCCAATACAAAGCAGCCACCCACTCCTCCTTCACTGTTATGCAGATTATATCATCTGCATATTATTTACTGGCATCTGGTATTTTCCTTCTGTTTTTGTTTATAATTTTGTTTATTTTCCACCACTGCCTAGCTAGAACATGAGTTCTGTATGTACGGTAGCCCCTTCTGTCTCCCTACAAGAATCAATCCCCAGTACCTAGTTCTTTGCAGGCCTTTGGTAAACATTTGTTGAAGGAATATGTGAAAGACAACAGGAGGCACAAAACAGAATCAAACAGTTATTCTGTGAGAGCCACTGAAGGAGCTGGTTTTGCATTCTAGTACTTGTCCTGACCTTGGGCAATTGACTTCCTGTCTCTAATTAGTGCAGTGGGGAATAATATCTCTACTTCCTTGTAGCTGCGGTGAGGAAAAATAAAATGAAGTTTATAAACCACTTAGCATAGTGCCTGCACATCACGAGGGCTCAATAAATGCCAGCTCTTACTCATCTGAGGAGACAGGATTTGTGGGGTTTGGGTCAGGATCTTTCCTGCCGTGGTCTTTGCATGTGTAGGATGAATAATAACTTTGATGGGCACTGGGAAGTTCAATAAACTGGAAAACCATCTTTCTGTTTCCTTTGGCTACTATAAATTTGACAGTTATCTTTTAATGGAGAACTGAACCAAATGTTCTGATTATTTCCCTTCCAGACCAATGCTCCTTTTCAAACCAAGTCTCTCAGTTCCACCTCATATGTAACCATTTATTTCTCCCCACCAGTACAAGGAATGTATGAAAAGGAATCCTAGCACACTACACTTAGTGGAATTGCAGGGAGGGCTTGGAAGCTGCCTGATGTGATTCCTTCCCATGTCAGGGAAACTGAGGCCAAGAGAAGGGAAGGGATTTACCTCACATGACCCAGTGGACAGGCCAGAACTTGAACCCAGGTCTATTTGATACATTTTCTGCCACATTTTGCAGACATTTCTAGAGGGGAAAAAAAAAAAAAGGAAAAACAGAGCCCAAGCAATTATGTCTCCACCTCATCAGCCCTCCATTCTCCATGACCACTTCCAAATGAAGAACAATGGCATTTACAGGAATAAACTTACTTTTCCATCTTAGACTGCCATTCGGGGACTCCGGTTCCTAACATGTTTATATAAAAGATTAGGCTACCCTCTACTCTAATTTGTCATTTTTCCACTGAGACAGCGGCATCAGTGTTGCATGAGCTCGGCCTGAAGCAGCAGTCGCACTGATACATGTATGTTTTAATTTATCAGGGCCAATATGGAAAGAAAACTGCTACTTACATTTTGTTTTAACCTCACCATTTAGCCATGGCTGTTTGAGAGAGGACATCACTTACTGAACAAACCTCTCTGTGGCATCAATAACTTTTTAGACTTTTTGTAAGAGGACTTCATATGACACTCAATTCTCGATTCCCCAAAAACACAACACAGCTGTTCCTTTGCTACTCGTCTCTCAGCAGGAGCTGCAAAATCATATTTAATCAACTCTGCTTTAAAAGCCATCCAATTTCCTTTAGGGCTCTGGCTTGCTTCCCCAGGCCAGGATGGCCCCTGCTGACATGTCAGCAGCAGCCGCCCAGCCCAGGCAGAAGGAGCTGCCATTTCTTGAGCACTTACTCATGTGCCGGGCTCTCTACCGGGTACTTCACATCCAGGATTTCATTTAATCCACCTTGCAGTCCCAGGAGGTAGGGATTATTCTCAGATTTAAAGACAAGGGAACTGAGGCTTAGGAATGTGAAGTCATTTGTCCAAAGTCAAAGCAACAAGGGAGAGAATTGGGATTCAGCCAAGTACTCTCTAATTCCAAAATCGGAGCATTTTTGACTTTTCAGTCTGGCTTTCTACATAAGGAAGTACCACGGAATTATATAAGGATGAGAGCGAGCTAATGTGATCAGCCCATCAAAGCTGTCAACAGAGAGTCCCTGACAAATGCTATATGTCCTAAATTCCCTTTAGCTCACAGCTTTGTCTGACCGCAATTAATTTTCTTTTAGAATGGGAATACCTCTTGTGTCATCTTTTATTCAACAATCCTTGATGATGACCATAGACGGTCTACTCTCCAAAGTGAGGTGGAGGGATATAGAGATGAAATGGATATGAATTTTGCCCTCAAGAAGCTCAGTCTAGGAATAGACATGTAATAGCAACATAAGTCATTCTGATGAGAGGTAGGATGTAATAAGTATTATGAGTGTACCAAAGTACTACACAGTCTGAGAAAGAAAACCTACTGCAGTCAAGGCATCATATTAGACTTTATGGATTGGTGTAATAGTCAGGATAATTACCACTAGCTGCTGTGACATACAGCCCCCAAATTTTTGTAGCTTAACATCAAACATCAAAAGAATGTCTTCCTCAATTTCTTTTAGAGTTAAGTAGTGTTTTCTTCTACACAGTGACTCAAGATACAGGCTTCTTGCATCATGAGGCTCACTTTGAGAGTCCTATGCTTTCAGCCAGGTGAGCAGGGAAGACAGAGAGAGTGGAAGATGGGGTAGAAGTTTGAGGGACCAGGCCTGTAAGAGGCTTACTTCATTTCACTCACATTCCAGTGTACAGACTCAGTAACATGCCCTGAAATAACTGCACTGGAGAATGGGAAATGTGTTCTTCCTGTATACTCAGGACAGAAGGTTCACTGAGCACATAGCATTGTTTCTGTCAGGGATATTGACATAAATACTGTGGAATTGCTAATTGAGCAAGTTGAGGGATAAGCAGGATGTAGACAGTGTAGGGGATGTTCAAGGAACACTTTGATTCAAAAACATTTGCTTTGGAAAGACGGTTGATATGAGATATGGAAAGGCCTGGAGTGACAAGCATTTCCCAAAATGTTTTTTCCTCATTGTTAGTGAGTACAATGTTAAGAATGGCTTGAGTGGACAGATTTTTGAAAAGCTGGCTTATCAAGTTGTTATTGTTTTAATTCCTATATGAGTTCTCGAGATTTTTGGAGACAGGTATGGGAAGTTAATTATAGTAAACCTTTTTGACCATAAATCTCTCTTTCACAGAGTATTTTGTAAGATTACTGTCTTGTGAAACATGTTTTGTGTAAGGAATCTTAGGCGATGAAGAGCCATTAAGCATGAGATAAAAGTGATTAGAACTGTTTTTTAAATATATAAGCCAGAGATGCTTTTCAACTTGATCTGCTGGTAATGGCTGGCAACAGTGCTTTTGGGAGAGGAATCAGGAAATCTCATCTGAACTTATCTGTGATTGATTAATAATGTCTGCTGTGCATTTACAACTGTAAACATGTGATGGCTAATTTCATATGTCAAACTAGCTAGGCTGTGGTGCCCAGCTGCTTGGTCAGACAATAGTCTAGATGTTGGTTGATGGTATTTTGTAGATATGGTGGACATTTATAATCGGTGTCTTCAAATAAAGATTACCCTTGATAATGTGTCTCACCCACATAACTGAAAACCTAAAGAGCAAAACTGAAGTTTCCCAGAGAAGAAGGAATTCTGCCTCAAGATGGTAATATATAAATCCTGCCTGAATTTCCAGCCTACTGTCCTGCTCTACAAATTTCAGACTCAGTAGCCCCCACAATCATACAAGCCAATTCCATACATATAACCCATACATCATTTTCCTTCCTTGCCTCAGGTGAAGGTAGCAAGTTGGGTAAAAAGAGAGTGTGGGTATCTGGAAGTGGTGTCTACACCAAAACAAGGAAGGAATTCAGTAAAAGAAAGATACAAGTTCTACTTTGAAATTTTGTGCTTTAGATGTCAGCAGGGCAGCCAACCCTTCGAAGCACATTCATTCAGACATAAAGAAAAGCCAGCATTATTTCCAGTGCGTGAACATATTTTGGTGATGAGAGAACGATTCCTTTGGAATCTCTGACAGATAGACCTGTGTGCCCCTAACAGTTTCCTGAGGCTGAAATCTGTAAGAAATGCCTCCACTGACATGGCAGCAAAAAGAGCTACTTTGTTCTGAAAGGCAGCAGGTGTCACTGGGGCTAAATGCCCAAGACACACCTGAGTGAGGTGTGAATTAAAAGAGAGAGAGTAGAGTGAACATTGAGCAAGGAGGAGAGGAATGTCACTAGGGAAAAGCTAAGTGCAGCTGAGTCACTGGTCATGACTGAGGCATGACTAGGACCTCCAGGGTGATGGATGAAGGTCTCACCACTAGGAGAGTGGGAGTGATTTATTAATGAATGTGTGCATGCTGAGCCACTTCTCATGTGGTCATGAGAACCACAGGAAGCTCTTTGCTATAACAGCTCAACAATTGTATATTGATTTCCCATCATGCTGAAGGCACTCACTAGGCACTGGAGCTGTACAAGGGAAACACATGAGTCCAGCCTTGTTTTGAATTGGTCCTGTGTTCTGAAAATACCCTGAACCTGACTCTAACTCATCACTCATGGGTGTAATGAGGTAGCTTTGTTCTTAGATGCATTCAGTTAAGGATTTATTGAGATCCAACAATGAGACATATACTGTTCTTGTCATGAGAAACAGATTAGTGATAAAAAGGGACAAACTCCTTACCCTCATGGAGCTAACATTTTAGAAAATTTCATGATAAATAAGTATAGTATATGACAAGATGAGGTATATTTGAAGAAGGAAAAAAAAATTAGCTGTATCAATCACGAGAAGCCAGATTATGATGCAGAAATAAACAAGTCTGAGATCTCAATGACTTCTTCTACAGGGCTAATATCCATCATGGACTCTGTTTCCACATCTTCACTGTCTTCCTCACTCTAGGATCCAGGTTGACCGAGCAACCAATATCTGTAATATTGCTGGTAGCCTTGGCAGAAGGGGAAAAAAAAAAAAGAGGTCATGCTAGGTCCCGCATCGTCAGTATAATACTCAGCCTCAAAGTGAAACACATCACTTCCAACATAACTCACTGGACTGAATGGATTACTTAGATTGACCTATGAAATCAGGAAGCAAAGTCCTATCATGTGTCTAGATTGAGGGAAAAATCTATAAATTTGGCAAATGACAATACAGCCACTGGGTCATAGTAAAAACATTGGCTTTTATCATGAATAAAATGATCAGCCATTGGAGATCATGAACAGAGAAGTGAGTATAGAATGAAATAGACCTATGATGAAATCTTGACTCTGACTCTGTGACTTGGGATACTGGGAACTGGGATACAAGAGCCTACCTTACTGTGCTGGAATGGAGATTAAATTGGATATATGTGTAATGTCTGGGATGGGATAAATTTCTGTAAAAAATGGTGACATATTGATTTACTATATATCAGTTTGTCTCATTAAATAAAAATTGATTTCTTCAAAAGCAAAAGCCATGTCTTACTCATCAATGAATTCCCAAGGTCAACACAAGGTTTGACCCACTTTATCTTCTTATCATGTGTGCTTAATTCTTCAAAGGATGGATGAAAGTAGGGGTAAGAAGCAGATAGTATCTGCGTGTATGTTCTTTCTCCAAAGAATTCACATTTTCTTGAAAAAAGGGAGCTACTGTCTTGAATACGAAAGGTCAGGATAACAAAACATAAGCCATGGTTAATGATTAAGCTATGGCATTCCAACAGCAGAATCTAGCAGAGGCATGTTCTCTGTGGCCTCATGTCTTGGGGAACTGTTTGGAACAGGGTCAGCTGTCACCTTCCATTTCTGAAATAAGATATGACCTGCCCATAGCTGACACATCTGTCAGCCCCACAGACTCTTCATTCAAAGAGAAAGGCAGGCTAGCAGCAGTAGCAATGCCTAGAGATAGAATTACAAGAAACCTGAAAAATCTTGCTCTGAGTGTGTGTCACCACTATGAATAGAGGCTCCAGGGTCCAGTGTCAAGCTAATGCACAATGGGGAAATTAGGAATTGTTTTCTTATACTCACTGCATGTGTCACCTCTCACTGTGTGCAGTCTCTTTTCCCCAATCCTCCCATCTTGATCTGGCAGTAATGTTAACTTTGATCCATCCAATAGTCTCTTTTCTACCCTCATTCTTGTTTTTTCTCTAGAGACAATCATCTTTTGTATTATTGAACACATTCAGCTAGTAACTAAGAATTTAGAGAGATAAGCATATCATAAGGTAAGCAATGATGAACATACTTCTTAGTTTACTTAGGACACTCGTGACTTTTGCCTAATGCTCAGGGATAATTATTAATAGTATCTTCTTTCGTTCTCAAATCTTTCTCAGTTTGGGATATATGTAGGATCATTAATTATAGCAGAACTTTATCCCTTTTTTAGGGGTCACAAAAAGACCAAAAATTATCAAGCCTTTCCAACAGAGTAGTGGTAGAGTTATCTTAAAGGTTCATATTATATTAGAGCCATCAATGTATTGGTAGTCAATCTGAATAAACCCTGAGGGCCCCAGGAGGGGAGGGGATTGTCACAACACATCCAGTAAGGTAGCAGTCCATTATGTTGCCAATCCCAACTGAAGCTTGATCTCCCCATCAAGTTCAGGTGTCACATTCCTCCCCCCTGGGAGAAACAAAGTAGTGGTGATAAAACACCCAGCCTCAGGTCTCTGATGACCCTTGGTTCAAACCCTGACTTTGTCAACTGATTTATGATAATTACCTCTTAATTTCAAGTTCTTAACAAGAATAATAGCATATGATTTAGTGAGATTGTTGTAAAATTTAATCACATAATGGGTGAAACTGTTTAACGGTTTATTGATAATAATTTAGAACATCTATTAATATTATTGATAAAATAAAAATTTACTTTTGATATCACTGCAGATATAAGCACCTGCAGTCTAGAAGTAGGGAGTGTGTGTTGGTGGATTTGAACTGTTGAGGCAACAGTAAGCAAACTCTTCCTCTTGGATCTGAAATATATATACGGCATCAACTGGTCCTCAGAATACTTTATTTTGATTAGGACAGGAGGGGTCTTGGATGTGAGAAAGAAAGACAAAAAGATATCTGAACACAGTTCAGGCATTAGAATAAGTGATAAGATATTCCCCAGACCTGAGATCTGCATTTACATAATAAATAAATGAATATGCTACCATACCACTGCAAGATAGGCAAGATCTGAAAATGATGCAAGCTGTCTTGGAGAAGTTAGTGCAATTTCTTTTTAGTGTTTAGTAGGAGTTTACTGTGTATATGAGAACAGATCACTGAGAGTGGTCACAGAAGTAGAAGCAGCTACCACTGCAAATGAAAAGGAATTCAATCATGTCCAACTGTTCACAAAAACAAGTCAAGGTGAAACAAACTGAGTTCAGTCTGCTACTATTTTCATAATAGTTGGGTATGCTGAGCCAAGTCCCTGAGGCTGGTATAGTGGGCCATGTTCCACATGTCCTGCACAGTGCTGCAGCAGGGTGGGAGCCCCATCACCTGTGAGCTGGGTCAGGATCTGAGACTCAAATGGGTGCATTTAACTCATGAGCACTCCAGCCCCAAGCACAGCATTTCAAGCCTTGATCCTGCCTCTCTGTGACTTTTTCCCCCCGTAAGTTACAGCCCAGCTTGATATTCTGGAGAGCACACCATGGAGTTTGCTCCTAGGGGCTAAGGCATTATCTCAAATTTGGACTCACCCTCTTTTGGGGAATTGTATTTGCCTAGGGAGTTGGAATTTGTATTAAGGAAATGCAAGGAACCACTGGAGACAGACTTCAGACTCTGGTTTTGAGACCATCTGAATTAAATCACTTGGAAAACATCTTTAAGATGCCGATTTCTGGGTCTTCTCACTATCTAAATGAACCTATCTCATTGGACTACTTGGGATGGGATCTGAAGATTTACAAACTCACGTGGTATTGCTTTCCTCATGAATGTTTAGAAACCACTAGGTTAGTGGCTTAATGAGCAATTCAGTGTAAAGAAGGGAAAATAACCTTCATCAAGACCCAGTAATGGTAGGTGGCACTATCTTCATTTGACCATTGAGACAACTGAGGGTCAGAGGAATTACTACCAGCATGAGACACAAAGGATTTGGTTACAAAAGAGGGAAACAATTGCTACCTTTCAACTGAAGTGGCAGTAAGATGCTTGCCCCAATCCCCATCTCCCTGAAGCGATAAAGGACATTTCCATGGCCTAGGGAGGAAAGAGGATTTAGGATGGAACAACTTGTTTTGACTACTTGGTGAAAATTTTTATCAAAAATATGGAAAAAAATGATAACCAAGCACAAAGTAACTGTACCACCTTGAATGTGGCCCCTGCCACATCTGATGATACCAAGAAGTCAGAACATTTTCCAGGGGCAAAACTAAACTGTCACCTCAAGTTTGCATTGTAATTCACGTTAAAGGAATTGGGGAAAACTTAGATTTTCAGGAAATAGTAGCTCACAGGTTACTGAGCAGACGGCAATTTCCCCTCTGCCTCTTGCCTAAAAACACACATCGGGTGCATCACAAGCAAAGCCCCGCCTGGTTATAGCTCTATTACTCAGTCCTGAAGCATTTGCTTCTGTATTTATCATGCAGCTGAGAGTATAAATATAGATCTTGGACATTTGTAGAGAGGAGGTTTCAGGAGACTGGAGGGGCAGCATATCAGCACAGAATCTGAAGAAAGAGCATTAGTTTCAGGAATAGGTTTGATTTATAGAAATGGACACTTGGGTCCTTTGTCTTGGAGCACAGGACTCATCGGATCAGCTGGTTTCTTGCCACTTTACAGAAAGCAACCACTCATTCATTCTGTTCTTATTCAATCCCAGAAAGCATTACCTGCTCATTTAGAGCAAAGAGTCTCAAATTTTAATGTGTGTACAAAGCACCTGAGGATCTTGTTAAAATGCAGATCATGACCCAACAGGCCCGAGATTCTGTGTTTTTAACCAGTCCCAGGTGACTGCATGCCCACTAACTGATGGGCCACACTGAGTGACCAGGACTTAGAGCACGGTCACCTGTACAAGTTCACATCCAAGCTTTACCACCCTCCAGCTATGAGACCACAGACACATACCTATTTTAAACATTTGTATAATGTTCACAGATAACGAGAGTGCCTAGCACAGGACTGTTTTAAGGACCTAATAGTGGTAGGTCCTATAGTAATCCATGCAAAGTGCTAAAATAATTTCTTGTAACATCATGCTATATCAACAGACGCTTGCTATCATTATAACCAGGCATTTATTGCATGCCTATCAGATGCCAGGGCTCTAGGAAAAGAAATAGAAGATGTGATTTTATCTTCATAGACCTAATAGCCTGGAAGTGGTCAGTAAAATGGATGGTCAATATATAGACACAGAAATCTCCCATAAGTTAGGATGTGGACTAGTACATGGTGTGATGATAGGAATACTGGTTATGGGGTCAGGAAGCCTGGGGACTCCTTTCCCTTTGTCATAAAAGATTTTGTGCAAGCTTCCTTCCTTTTCTGGAATGCTGTTTTCCCATTTGTAACAGAATACCAGACCGTATAATCCTATATTCCAAGTCGTGACTTACTAGCTTTATGATCTTGGTCAAGTTTGTTACACTCCTAAGCCTTATTCTCATTTATGAAGTTGAGATAACAAGATGACAGTTGTGAGAATTATATATTAGTATAAAGTATTGAGATCATTATCTTGCATCCTTGAACACTCAATAAGTCTCCTACCTCAGCCACCTCCTTCTCCTCCTCATCCTTTACTGCCTTTTTTTCTTATTCTTTCTTACTAGCTCTATGACCATAGCCAGTTCACATTTGCCACTACATAAGGCTTTCTAAAATTGCTTAACTATATATGGTGTTTATTTTCAACCTTTATTTAGAGTGGTTCACAAAGCCAATCAATTCTTTAAACTAGAGATCACCAGATTTTTTTTTTTTTTCTGAAAAGGGCCAGACAGTAAATATTTTAGCGTTTGCCATAGACAATATGTAAACAGATGGTTGTGGCTGTAATCCAATAAAACATTATTTACGAAAAAAGGAGGTAGGGTGAATTTGGCATACAGGCCACAGTTCACTCACCCCTGCTTTAAATTAAAGACACTGTAAATGTTCTGTGATTTATGAGAAAGTAAGTTTCTTCCAACACAAACCTTTGGTCCGTATAATGCATGATGTTGTAGGAAAGTACATGGCTCTGAGCTCTTCCCCAACCACCTGCAGCCCTGCCTTTACTCTAAGAACTCCACAGCCTTAGAACCACAGAGTATTACTTTAGAGGAGGGATTCAGAGGTCAAACCTCTCCTTTTAACAGCGAAAGTAAACAGGTCCACAAAGGGAAACTCATTTACTCAGTTAACTGCTCCAGGGACGGAGCTAGCACCAGAACCTTAGTCTCTGACTTGAAATCAGGAATTATATATATTTTTCTTTTTAGCTTGAGAAGAGGAAGAAATCATTTCCTTCAGGGAAACACACACACACACACACACACACACACACACACACGCATGCACACACACACCTTCATTTCCACTGGGGTTTTAATACAGAAATGGATTTTTTCAATCTTTCTGCTAATGGATATGCCATAGTCAGACATGAAAACACTACTATGTCTGCCTAATGGAAATACCAGTTCCCTGTCCTTGTCACTTGGAACTCATATTAAAGGTCTCCTTTCATTTCTAGCAAAACAGAAAAACACCCTCTCCCTCCTCTTACATCTACTCAGGTTCCAGAATCATTTCTCTGGCAGTAAATCAGTAGTGAATGAGATGGCTAATTCACAACCATCCATATCCCATCCCCCAAAGAAGAAATAGGAACAGAAAGCCTTGGAAAAGAAACAGGCTTCCCCCTGCTAGAACCTGAATGGAAATATTTTCTGTTTTTAATGTGCCATTTTTCATTTCTTTATCCTGGCCTTGCTGAGCTGTGCTGGGGTAAAATAAATAAAATAATAATTATACCAAAGTATGATTTATTGAGCATGTAGTATTTAACCAGGCATTGCACTAAATGCCTTTAATCATATGTGGGAGCATTATGAATCTCATTTTAAAGATGAAGAAACTGAAGAACAAAAAGAATAGGAAGAGGATTATTGGAGGCTCAAATTCTGCCTCCAGATAATAGACAGGTACAAAATTTTGACATAGAAATTAATGATGTAAATGCACATGATTCCATTTACTTGAAATGTCCAGAAAAGGTAAATGTGTGCAGATAGAAAACAGGTTAGTGGCTTCCTGGGGCAGGGGGCGTGGACAAGGAGTGACCATATTGGCGATGAGGATCACCCTTGGGCTGATGGAAATGTCCCGACATTGAATTGTGTGATGGTTGCACACCTCTATAAATTTACCTCCAGTCATGGATTGCACAGTTGAAAAGAGTGAATTTTATGGTAAGTAAATGAAATGTCAATAAAGCTGTTAAAAAAGTAATTATGTAGAGCAGAAATCAAAAAAGGCTTCTCTCCACTCCTCTCCTATGGGCATCTTCATTTCTCTTTACAGCCACAGGAAAGTCCTTTCTCACCCAGGGTTTTTAGCTCCCATTTCTTCTTTGGTGACAGGACATGGAGGGATGAGTGTTGACCTCTCCTACAATGCTAACTTATCTCCCAAACGATAATCCTGGAATTTGAGTGGGTGCAAGTAGAGGAAGACAGTGCTTCTTTATTTTAACAGAAACAAAAGGAGACTTTTACTACACATGGACTATGACAAGAATGGAAGATCACTTTTCCCATTAAATGGATACAAGCATATTTTAATAGATGTTAGAAATGGTTATTGCAATAAGCTCATTTATGTATTTGTTAATTCGCTCAGCATATATTCATCAAATCCTTGTTATGTGCCAAGCACCTTTCTTAACTCTGGGAATAAAACAATGAATACCATAGTCAGTACCCCTGTCCTCCTTGATCTCAGGTCCATGAGGCAACCTTATGGTTCTCTTTGTGAAAATCCTACCCTTTCTCTGGCTCTGACTCTATTTGGAGTTAATCTCTCCCAAACAATCACCCACATCATTTTTTTAAAATTATTGAATACATTTTACATGTAACACTGTAAGTTTAACCCCACACCATTTTATCTGCCTTTAATGACTCCAGTCATAAATATATAGCACTGGAGTTATATTTGTTCATTACCAACCACCAGAATCACCTTCTCTATAAGTCTATAAAATCCTCACCAGTAGATGCCATGATTAGTGCATCTCTCTGTCTCCCACAGGACCCATTATAATGTCCTGCACACAGTAGACAACTCAATAAATCTCTTATATGATTTTTTTAATTTATTCATTAGCTGATTATAATGTATAGCTTTCTAGGTGACAGGTACTCTTCTGGGCATTAGGAAATTTAGTAGTGACCAAGACTTACAAGGTCCCTGCCTTTTAGGAACTTATGTTGGCTTAGAGGAGACAATCAATGAACCAGATAACAGAAATAGTGAGGTCAGATAAGGAATATTATAAAGCAAATAAACAGAGGGTGAATCACTGGGATGGGCATTAGGAGGCCACTTCTGCAAGGGTGATCAGAGAAAAGCCTCTTTGATGACTTAGCACTTGATATTAAATATGAAAAATGAAAGTGTCAGTCTTACGAACAGGGAGAAGAATATTCTAGGTAGAGGAAACATCAAGTTAAAAGACCCAAGGCAGGGATGCCTGGGTGGCTCAGTCAGTTAAGCAACTGGCTCAGGTCATGATCTCACAGGTCATAGGTTTGAGCCCCACGTCGGACTCTGTGAGGACAGCTCAGACTTGGATTGGATTCTGTGTCTCCCTTTCTCTCTGCTCTGCCCCCCACTCCTGCTCTGTCTCAAAATTAAATAAACATTAAAAATTAAAAAAAAAAAAAAGACCCAGAGGCAGGAAAGAATTTGGTGTGTTGGAGGGGAGGAAAAAAAAGAAGAAGAGGAGGGGGGGAGGGGGGAGGGGAGGAGGAGTAGGAGAAGGAGAAGAAACAACCAGACCAGTACCTGGAGACTAGTAAGGAAGGAGATCAGAGGAACAGGGAGGCAGTCCGGGTCAGATCACTAAGGGACTTGCAGGCCACTATGAGGAGTTCAAATTTCATTCTATGTATGACAGATGAAGGGTTTTAAAAAGCAATGTGACATAGATCCGCTTTATATTTTAATAAGATCCTTTGTGGAGAATATGTGGGTGTAGGGGAAGCACTAAGGCACTGAGACCATGAATAAATAAATACTTGTAGTGTAAAGTTTCTTGGGTGTAGACTGAAGACCCAGTCCTGGGTCTGGAGTATAGAGAAACCTCAGTGTTATTCGACATGTACATCAGAGTTTACTGTTTTCAAGCCCAATATACTGGCATCAAGTCTTCTTCATTAATTTCATGCATCTTCTTGTGCACGTCTGAAATTATATACATGTGTCACAACCAAGAGTCATCAGGGAGGTCACCCAGAGTTCTGAGGATCTCGTGATGGTGTGTCATGTATTTAGGAGTTTCTGCATCTTCCTCCTTTTCCAGGGAATTAGGTGCACTTCCTATCACCCCGGCCTAACTTTAGCTGCAGCTCTCATTATTTCCCTTTCATGCTCAAACTCTGCTGGCTTTGGCATTCCACACACTTCCTGTCATTAAGAGGAATCCATTTAAATCCGAGGAGCCTCATTGGAACAAGTATTTTATGGGGGCAGTATCCCATTCCATGCATCTCAGGATGAGAGAAAGATAGAGGACACTGATCTGGGAATTAAGAGACCCGGTTCCGTTTTATACTAGGCTATAATTCGTTATCTGACGACACCCCTTCTCCATGCCCCAGTTTCCCTATTTGTAAAATAAGAAGATTGAACTTGATGAGCTGTGAGGTAGATGTTTCTTTGCTATTCTTTAGAATGTGCTTCTCTTGTTTCCTAACCAGACTTGCTCATGATTGTGCTTCCTTCTCTGTAGTCTTTAGGGCTGTCAGGGGTCATGGCATATTATATTACTTTTAGCAACTACAACAACTCATTGCAAGAATTCTTAATTTTTTTTTCCATCCAACTATCCTGCCAGTGAGCCATGAACTCATTCATTCATTTCAGAAATAGCCTTAGAATGTCTATTGTTCAGGGGCACCTGGGTGGCTCAGTTGGTTAAGCGTCCAACTTCAGCTCAGGTCATGATCTCACAGTTGGTGAGTTAGAGCCCCACGTCAGCTCTGTGCTGACAGCTTGGAGCCTGGAGCCTGCTTCAGATTCTGCATCTTCTTCTCTCTCTGCCCCTCACCTGCCCAGGTTCTGTCTCTGTCTCTTTCTCTCAAAAATAAATAAATGTTAAAAAAAATTTTTTTGAGAATGTTTATTGTTCATCAGACACTGCTGAGTGGTGGGGATGTAATATAGTATAGGATACAATCTCTGTACTCAAGATCTTCAAAGTTTGGGGAGACAAGGAGCAGACACATCCACAGTATAGTGCAATGAGTACTACGATGGAGAGAAGCTTAGGATATGGAGGAAGTACAAATACATACTCAAGTACAAAGTACAATACTCAAGCACAGTATAGTGCAATGAGTACTATGATGGAGAGAAGCTTAGGATATGGAGGAAGTACAAATAAGAGGCATTAAAACCAAGCTCAGAGCAACCCAGGGAAAGACTCCTGAATGAGTTGACCCCAAGCCCCAATCTTGAAAGCATAGAAGGAATAAGCTAAGTGAATAGACAGGGAAAGGTGCTCCAAGAAGAAAATGCATGTGACAATGAGCCAAAGGTAAGATAATCTATAAGGAGGCCAAAACAGCTAGAGGATTGGGTGGATGGTAGGAGCCAGGCCTGGAGATTTAGGCAAAGAACAGGTCATAAAGGGCCTCAGGTATGATGCTAAAGAGTCAGAATGAAAAAGGGTTGAAGGAGGAAAAGAAACCTCACTACTTACTGGATTAAGTGGGGCAGCAGTGTTCACGTGTGATGTGAAGTGTCCAGCACATTGAGGCATGGCAGCCTTGTAGTAAAGCGTGAGTTTCCTTGAGCAACCAGATCTAGGTCTGAAATCCATCTCCACCACTTACCAGACATGTGAACGTGGAGAAATTTCTTGACTTCAGCAGGGGCCATCTTTCTCATTTGCATTAGGGTTGTTGGAAAGATTACATATGTTGATCTTTTAGTGCAATGTTTGCACTTGAAAAAGATTTAGTAAACGTTAACTCCTAATGCAAATTAATGCCATGCTTTCCTTCTCCTTCCTCTTCCTCCCTTCCTTTTCCCTCTCTTCCCTCCTCCTTCCTTCCACAGATTCCTAGATTGACAGACAAGGATGAGATTGAAAATCTCATGCAGTCTAAGCCCTTGCATTTTCCTAATATGCCTACTGATGACACCTTATTTATTTGGTTCATATGTATTTAGTTGTTCCTCCATTCAGCCAGGACTATTTATAACAGTATGGTTCAGGTGTGCAATGATGAGATTGAAGGGAAGATAGCCAAACCTAATAGAATTAGAGGCTGTAGGTTCAACTCAAATCTTCCCTAATGATGATTCTTCCATGAAGACAGAAGACCAAACCTGACCCTGTTCACATGGCTGGTTTACTTGACTACATGGGTGAGAAGAGGAAGAGAATGGTTAAATGCAAGGGCTTCCCAGTCAGCCCTGGGCATTCATTTTGGCCCTGGTTAACTGTAGGATGCAGGCAAGTTATTTAACCTTTTGTAACTTTAGTTTCTTCATGTATAAAATAAGGTTATATGTTCTACTCATAGCAACCTGGAGATCGTACAAGAGAAATGTGTAAGTGAGCTTCAACATATGGTGTATGTTACTCTCATCACTTTATCAGTGTTACAATGTTGAGAAGTATGTGTATCAGAGTTATTATTAGTAAAGAATTATTAGTGTCATTAAATTATAACATAAATTTATTGTTAGTGTTACTTAACAATATTATTTAGTATTAGTGTTGATGATTATTCTAAGTATTTTTGTCAGTGTTCTTATTATTTGTGTTTGTATTATTAAGTGATACAGAAGATAAAATACCTGTGTCAAAATCTATACATGGGCCGATCGATATTCCCATGGTGAAGACCAACAGCTGGGCAGGCTGAGATAATCTTTTGAGAAGATGGACCAGGACCAGGTTTCATCTTCTCTACAAGGTCAATCCTCAGCAAACCAGACTCGAGTTTACTGTTGTATCAGAAGTCATCTGGGGTGGTCTTGTTAGGAGGTGGGGGCCTAGGAAGAAGATTGGCGAATGTGCTAGCTGGATGTGTGGGGCTGCTTCAGGTGGGTGGCCCAGTCCTGGTCCACTTGGAATCATGGCACCTGCCCAAATCAGAAAGCCTTCACAAAGAAACATTTTCCTGTGAGGAAAAAGCCAGTGGGCTCATAAAGGAGGAATGAAGGGCAGGGCTTGGCTATCTGGGTCAGGAAGGATTTGTAGGGAAACAAACACAGTAACTCATGAGACATTAGAGGAAATTATCTTTAAGAGTAGGGCAGGCTTGACTTAACTCATCTTTCCATGTGGTTACATTTTATTGGTGCTTGCTGGGTAACAAATCATCCATTTTTAGATTTTATTTAGCTTTAGTTTTGATCTTATGAGTTAAGAATGACTAATACCCAAAAGGGTATGACCCTGGAGAAAAGCATGCTGGGGAAGCACATTTCTGGGTGCATGTTCCCTCTGTGCCTAGAGACACATATTCAAATAAAAATCAAGACTACTGTCCCACCAGGAGCCATTACTTTGGAAAGTACAACAGGGCTTTTGAATACATCTTTGTTTGCCATTCTTATTCAAGGTTATCCAAAGAGGAATCTGCTTCAAGAGAGGAGAGAGTAGTAAATTTAATTGGAACTTTCAAACAATGTTCAGCCCAAAGCTAAGATGCTCAACATCGAATAAGCATTTAAAACCACTGGCCAACAAACACAATCAGTGTCTTCAATACGCGTCACTTCTTGAGTCTCAGTGGCTTGGAGGAGCAAGCACAAGGGATGAGAAGTTCTGTTCTTGCTTAATTCCATTAATGGTCAGGCTGCTGGGGAAGAAAGCTAATCATCTCCCATCCTTTTCTGACTATTTTTGTTGCTAGAGTTATGCCCATAAGAAGTCAACCCTCTATGACTGAAGAAGGGAGCATTTTGCATATCTATTTTTGAACTTTGACTTGCACATGCTGTGATGGGCTAGTCAGAGGTTAACCCTAACCTATGGGGCCCCTTTGTTCCTCTCAATGATCCTGGAGGGAAAGCATAGTTATGGCTATTAGCATCTCCATTTTCAGTTGGAGAAACAGATTCCCAAAGAGTTAATGACATGCCCACGATAATACAGTAAGTTAGTTACAGAGGCACAATATGAACCAGAGTCTCCTAAATTCTAGAATCTACACCATACTTGTTTGAGCAGCCAGTGATCTTTTTCACATTTTCAAAAATTAGAAAAAAATGTTTAGTGACCACACTCTGCATCTGGCTTTATTTACCTTGACCTGTGGGCTGAGTTGTCCACAATCTCTCCTCTTTCTGAGCCACAGAGAATTGCCAGCTGGTGACTTCTCAATAAGTATAATAAAAACAGGTATGTGAGAGTTTACAAACTGAGATGTTTCAGCAAATCATTTGCTGTGATTAATTGCATCCTTAGAGTCCAAGGATTTTGAAGAATGAACAAAGCTTAACCCCCTCATTTTATTTTACAGAAAGGGAAACAGATTTAGAGAAGAAGATATTGCTTGAGGTCACATACTCTGGACCCCTCAATGTCCTCCAAGAACTGATGAGGTAGCTGATAAAGGAAGTTCAGAGAAAAGAGATAAGAGAAAAGAAGTATGAGGGTTCCTTTTTCTCCACATCCTTGCCAACACTTGTTATTTCTTATTCTTTTGATTCTAGCCATTCTGGCAAGTGTAAGGTGGTATCTCATTGTGGTTTTGATTTGTATTTCCTTGATGATTAATGATGTTTAACATCTTTTTATGTATCTATTGGCCATCTGTATGTCTTCTTTGGAAAAATTCTTCTCAGGTCCTCTGACCATTTTTATTTAAAAAAATGTTTTAATGTTTATTTATATTTGAGAGAGAGTGAGAGACAGAGAGAGAGAGAGAGACAGAGCACGAGCAGGGGAGGGTCAGAGAGATGAGACAGAACCTGAAGCAGGATCCAGGCTCCAAGCTGCAAGCCGTCAGCACAGAGACCAACAAGGAGCCCGGCACAGAGCTCAACACAGAGCCCGACGCATGTGGTGTGTGTGTGTGTGTGTGTGTGTATAAAAGAACGAGATCTTGACATTTGCAGCAACATGGATGGATCTAGAGGGTAAAATGCTAAGAGAAATAAGTCAGTCAGAGAAAGACAAATGCCATATGATTTCACTCATATGTAGAATTTAAGAAATAGAACAAATGAACAAAAAAAGAGAGAGACAAATAAAAAAAAAGATTATAGAGAACAAACTGGTGGTCACCAGAGAGGAGGTGGGTAGGGGGAAGGTTGAAAGAGATGAAGGGAATTAAGAGTACACTTACCATGATGAGCACTGAGTAATGTACAGAATTACTGAGTCATTATATTGTACACCAGAAACTAATATGACACTATATTAATTATACTTCAATAATAAAATAAAAGAAGTATGTACTTCTATAAAGCAATCCGTGACACTTCTTAGCTGTGCAGCCTCAAATAAGTTCCTTAGACTTTTTGACTCTTAGCTTCCTGGGTGTTACATGGTATTAATAATAGAACCTACTCCATAGGGCATGTGAGGATCCAGTGATGGCGTGCATGCAAGTCTCCAAGTGCAGAGCCTATTCTGTAGCAGGAACTCAACACACAGGGGCTTAATAAAGGCTTACCAGGTCAGAGCATGGGGAGCGGGAGTGTGTTTGTGAGTTAAGGCAGTGCTGGGGGGAGCTGAGGGAGTGATTTATGTCTTCTGTTCCCACACTTGGTGCTATTTGGGAAAACAGAGTGGTGAAGATAACAGGAAAAAGGGGCATGTCCTTGAGTAAATCGTCTATTGTTGCCCAGATGTCACTCTGGTAACAAGGAAACCCCCTGAAATCAGTTTGTCCACAGCTCTGGATATGACTCTCCAGGGCTTTCAGTGGCAAGTGCAGGGGTTCCGAGAAGGAGCCAGGAATGAGGCAGTCAGGGATGGGAACATTTATTTCTTTGGGAGTCTTCCTTTTCGGATGTTCTCAGAGCTTTGGATGCACTGAAGTGATCTTCAGGCTAGAATTTGGTCCTGGAGGGCAGTTTCTGTTCCACCTTGCCCCTGTTTATCTTAGTCTGTCATGGGGCAAGATGCCAACTTTCCTATTCAATCAACTGATTAGACTCAGTGATTTTTATAAATAGCTTCTGGAGACCCTTTTTGAAACTTCCCTTGGGATTTCTAAACTCTCCTTAATAAGGACAGATTGCAAGAGAAAAGAGTAGCAATTTGCTAAAGGCAAATGGATGGGGTTGAAATAGGGGAACAGACCATACATAAAAAATCATAGTAAAAGTGGGAATTTGGGGATGGCCATATGCTTAGGAAAATTTTCTAATTTCACTTTCATAAATGATCACTCAGATAGGATGTGGCTTCGAGTGGCTCCTTCATAACAATGATAATTTTCCCACATCAGACAATAAGATTGATAGAACCATATGGAAAAAATAACCTTGTTTGAAAGAATACATTTTTTCAAGCACATTTAGGCACTCATTCGGTTTTAAGAAGCTACAAGCAATCCTTATCTAATCAGTTACAAACAATCCTGACCGTGGCAAGTAGTCATATTCTTCCCACCTATATCCTTGACACTGGTGTCCTCCAGTTAAGGGTTAGTCTTCAAGTTCTAGGATAGAGTTAAAGTAGATTTGTTCTGCTTGAGGTGGGCAGACTTTCACATGAGGACACAAATTCACAGAGGATGGATAAAGTATAGAAGGCTTCAGTCTCCAATGCTACCCCCTGGAGCTCACTAGAGACACAACAGGCAGCAAAGGGGAGGATTCTTAGCCAAAATGACACCTTAAGGATTACCATGTCTTATTTCTTATCAGTCCAGACAAGATTTGGCAGTTCAAGCTGTGGGCAGTGTAAATGGAAATGTCAGACGGGCTAAGGATTCTTCGTTTCCTGATCAGAGAGGAGACAACTCTTTGAACAGAAGGTCTCAGCAGGTACAAGAACAGCAGTACAGGCCTGGTTGCCTTGGCTGTCTCACGAGAGAACTCTCAATCCTCCTCTGTAGGGCCTCTCAATAGGACCAACTAGGTGCAGTCTGGCTCTTATCAGGAGTAGCCACATGCAAGCAGTGGACAGATAGCAGGCCCCCAGACAACTGCCCCAGGGATACCTACCAATCTTTAATCAGAAATCAAATCAGAGTAGCATATATTTTCTGTATAAGAAGCAGAGTAACCAAACCATGCCCCTAGATAAATATCATAATTAGTGCTTCTGTTGTTAAAATTATTTCCCTTCATATAATATTTCATACCATATTCCAGTGTTTATAGCAATCTTTAAAAGCAGATGTAATAGATATGTGAAAATGCTCATTTTGCAGAAGAGAAAATGAACTGCTGAGGCAAAATGAATCTACCAAGATCTAGAGTTGTTGCAAAATCTAGGACTTTGAACTTGTTTTGAAATATACACAAAGTGTCAGGGCATTTTAACTGCATGGATTCCATTCAGTCACATAATTCCCTAACTCATTCATTCATTCCTTTAGCAACTATGATTTGAATACCTGCCTCATTGCAAGCACTGTTCTAGGCACTTAGGGGATGTCACAGAACAAGATGGACTGAAACATCTGTCTCTGCAGCCAGATACAGAATAAAATATGTATAACGTCTCCCCTACCATCATGCACCTTCTTGTGCGACCGTGACTTCCAAATCAGCATGCTTATTGTCTAGGCGGGGCGTGACAATAGACAATAATAATATGAGTTTAAATACTAGATAAAAGGTGGTAAGTGATCTGGAAAAAAAAGAAGCAAGGTAAAGGGGATTAGAAGTATTGGTAGAAGGGAAGTTAAATTTTAAACAGGATGATCATGGTGGATCTCATTGAAAAGGCTAATTTGAATTTGAAGGAGGTAATGAATAGAGTTACCTGGGTTAGAAGCTTTCCAGGCAGAGCACATACATAGCAAAGGAGGAGTCTGGCATGGGTGAAGCATGTGGGTGAGAGGGACAGTAGCAGAAGTTGAGGTTAGTGAGATGATGGGGGCCACGTCTTGGGGGGCCATGTAGGTCACTGTGAAGACTTTAGCTTTTACTCTGCAACAATGTCTGAGCCTCTGGAAAGTTTTGAGCACAGAAATGGCATAACCTTATTTTTTTGTTTTTAAATGATTCCATTGGCTTCTTGTTTGAGATTAGGTTTAAGGGGAGCAAGAGCACAGCAAGAAATCCAAAGGAGGTATGTGGCAAGGACAATGAAATATGTTCATGAAACCTTTCAAGTCTGTCCTAGACACACAAGAAGACATTCTCTACTCTCTGTGATAAGGTTAGCACGGTGTGACCAAGTTTTGTCCAGATGTGATGGCACCACTTCCACGCCTGCCCTAAAATCTGACATATGATGTTCCAAACTCTGCTGCTTCTGTAGCACTCATGAAGACCCCACGTTGAGAAGAGAAGCAGTGTAAGATGGAAGGAGCCTGGGTTCTCAATGAAGGCGTGGAGCATGGCTGCTTCCTCCCACACCAACCACACTGCACTGGGACTTGAGTATGTTTGGAAACTATGAAAAAGAACAAAGAATTCCCAATCCCATTCTATTTATTTCAGCCCTGTGACTAGTGATGGTTAGACTTACTTCCTGTTTTGATTTTCTAAAACAAGAGTGCTGTGCCCAGATTGGCTGTACTTTTTTCCTCCTCTCAGTAACACCTGCTCAAAATCACACCAGGTACTGCACACTTCTCAACATCACAGCATGCAGCAGTGACCTGACACACTTAGGGCAATGCTGGATGTGGAAAATAAGACAACAATACAACAACAAAAATAACTAAATTAAAACAAATTTACTTTTCCTTTTTTCTTTAAATACTAAATTTGTGGCAGTGTTTTCTTAAACATTTTAGCGTTTTTACTATTTGTTAGCATTTTTTAAATAGAGCATTCACTATATCAATCCCTGAAAAATATTTAGACAACTGACTGCTAGCCTTTTTCCTTCTTTCTTTCTTTCTTCTTTCTTTCTTCTTTCTTTCTTTCTTTTCTTTCTTTCTTTCTTTCTTTCTTTCTTTCTTCTTTCTTTCTTTCTTTCTTTTCTTCTTTCTTTCTTTCTTTCTTTCTTTCTTTCCCTCTTTCTTTCTTTCTACCTACATATGTCCATCCATCTACTTATTTATCTTCTTTTATCTTCCATCGATTTTGTGATGTTTTATAAAATATCATTTATTAGACAATTCTTAAAGCCATAATTTTAACTGGCCTAATGACAGGCAAACAGTAAACTCTGCCCAAAGATACTCTCCCTTTGGACATAGGAAAGGGGAATGAAGGTTCATATGCCTTCGGTCTGACAGGTATTTCCCTGGAAGTATTATTTAAAATGCTTCATCAGGGGTGCCTGGGTGGTTCAGTCGGTTGAACGGCCGACTTCGGCTCAGGGCACGATCTCACGGTCCGTGAGTTCGAGCCCCGCGTGGGGCTCTGGGCTGATGGCTCAGAGCCTGGAGCCTGTTTCCGATTCTGTGTCTCCCTCTCTCTGACCCTCCCCCGTTCATGCTCCGTCTCTGTCTCAAAAATAAATAAACGTTAAAAAAATTAAATTATAAATAAATAAAACGCCTCATCAGCCGCTTTGGGATAACTTTCAGCAGGTGGGTGGTTAAGGAGGAGGGAGCCATAGGGACACGTGGGTGGCTCAGTCGGTTGAGCACCCAACTTCGCCTCAGGTCGTGATCTCACAGTTCATGGGTTCAAGCTACACATCTGACTTAGCACTCACAGCACAAAGCCCAATTGGATTCTCTCTCTCCCTCTCTCTCTGTCCCTCTCCTGCTCGTGCTCTCTCTCAAAAATAAATAAACATTAAAAAATTCTTTAAAAAAAAGGAGGGAAGGGAGCTATAGCAGCATCTCCTTCTGACTAATGAGTTAATAGATTCAAAGTAACCTGAGTGTCACCATGCCACCAGGCACAGCTCAGAGAGTTCTGAGGGACAGAGGGTCACCAAGAACCTCCACATCACTGCAGATACTGCCTCATTTTAAGCTGGTGAGGCTGGAGGCTGACACTGCAAAACCACCCAGAGCAAGTGAGAGAAGCACAAAGGCCTGGTGGTTTAGGAAACGAAGTCTGGATTCAGCTAGAACTGGGTGTGGAGTCTGCTGTTGTCACTTTCTAGATTGTAGTCCTTGACTATGCTGCTTAATCCCTCTTACTCTTTGTGTCCTTAAATACCAGTAATGGCTATAAAAAAGTTATTGGCACAATACTCTGTCTTATAGTAAGAACTCAAGCTGTAACCAGTGTCACCAGCTGTTACAGTGTAACCAGCTGTAACTAGTGTCACTATCTCCTGATTCAGAAAGGAGCATCCCAAGGGCATTGTTAATTTCATTTGTAGATCTGTAAGACATCACATTTACAACCCCAGCATCTGCTAAATGCTCTCAACAGGAAGTGATTGTGAGTCCTCCTTGCTGAAGGTTATAACTGAGCTAGGCAAGGAAGGGTCTTCAGGGGTTCAGATAAGGAAGGTGGGCTGGTTCCTGAAGGCAGAGAGGAGGCCACCCCTGGCCATCTCCTGACTTTGTCTCCATTCATGTAAGAGGGAGCAGCAGCCTTGTCCTCTCCACACATCCTCCTGCCTCCCAACATGGCCAGGGGTGGACAGATGGCAAGACAGGCACATGACAGCCAGGGTAGCCTGGTCAGTTATGTATCATAGGTAGTCTGATGAGTTTCCTATCAGAGGCAACGCAAAAACAAAACAAACAAACAAAACCTAAAATAACAACAACAACAACAACAACAACTAAAACCCCCAAGTTTTTCATCTTCATCTCTGTCAACTCTGTGGTGTTAGAAATGATCTTCCTCAAAGATTTCATATATTGTACCTCTTACAGGAAACAGGGATTTCCATTGCATCGGGCAGGTAGGTTGGTGGAAGAAGAAAGGGAACTAGTAAATTATACACATAATAAATTATAAGCTAGCGCTTAGTGCTGATGAGGGTTGGGGGTGATGGTGGGATTTGTGGGGTTTGGAGCTAACAGCCAAGAAAGAATTCTTGAAGACATCTTTGGTGCAAAAAGGTGATTTTATTAAAGCATGGACACAGGACCCATGGAAAGGAAGAGCTGCACTGGGGTTGTGGGGGTGATCCTTTTGTAGAGTCTGGAGAGATAAAGTCAAGAGAGTTTCCAAAGAGAGTTTCTTATGCTAAAGACTCACAGATTATTGGAGGCCTAGCTATTGTCACGCTAAGGTTGTTTTTCCCTCTGGCAAAGCATTAACATTAAGACAGTAGGGAGTTACTGGACTTAAGGCCATGGATGGGATTGCCTTTTTGTTGTAAACTGGAAGAGACGTTTTTTTTGTCCTTCCCCTTTTTTGGGTAGCCTGGAGTGCCTGAGGAATGTCATGCATATCCCATCTTAGGGGGAGGGGTGCTGTTAGCCTATACTTTGCCCTCAGCTTCCCCAGGCTTCCTCCTCAGTGCCACTCTCTAATGTGCATCTTACTTACATTATCTCATTAAATCTTTACAAAAGGGGACTATCCCCTGTTTAGGGATGAGGGAAGTGCTTTGGAAAAATTACACAGCTCAGAAGTGTCAGAGCCCATAATCTACCCAGGTTTGTCTACTCCAGTCTCCACCCTTATCACTCCAGATCTAAAGCAAAGGCTGTGGCAAGTGGGGCTTTCAGCACTTGCTGTTAGGACCCAGGAGAGAGGCCCCACATCCAGAGAGCCTGTGTCTGGCCTTAGACTGTGTAGGAGGAGAAAGCGCACATCTGTTCATCTTCAGCACGCAACACTGAAATTCTTGTAACGAGTCTGGTTGGAGCTGGTGTTCTTCTCTGTGTGTGTGTTTCAAGAGAGAAACACCAGGTTCCCAGGGAGGCCACTGATGAACAACTAGTCTTTCCCAGAACTGCCCCTCTTTCCCAGCCTCCTGTGGAAGGAATATAGTAAAGTGGTGAGGCCAGAGGGACAGTCTATGTAGACAGCTTCTTTGTGTCTCTATTATCATTAGGCTTTTGCTGATACCTCCTACAGGGAGGGGGAGGTCTGTAAATCATCAGGCGGGCCATGCTAGAAATGGAGGACAGGATTTTGCTCTATCTCTGGTTAGGTCCCAAGCTGCAGAGGGGCTTGGTGATATACCTGGCTTAATACTAGTGTTTTGAAATGTGTCATCATTTCAGCCTGTGAGGCAGATAGGATCATCCTCATTTCACAGAGGAAAAGAGAGAAACCTGGAGCCTAGAGATGTTTGCTTGCGAGTCTCCTACAAATTTCAGACTAGAATCCAAATCGCCTGATTCCTGGGCCAGCGCTTTTCCAACATGGGATTTTAGGCGTGGCACTAAGAGATCAAAAGGCCTTCAAGGCTTTAACAAAGGCTCAGGGAACGGGCTTTCAGCTAGTGGACAGTCCCGTTCTAGACTGATATTTTGAAGGGTTGAAAATGACTCACAATTTATGAGCCTCTCTTCCCTGTGTTCTAAGTAGTGTATAAACATTCTGAACTTGCTTACCTCAAATGCAAGATCAAAACAACAACAACAACAAAATGCTTGATTATGCTTTGGGAGGAGACATGAGGACAGCACATATATAGGCAGGGTAGTTCCGTAATTAATCAAATCTTCAGAGGTCAAAAGTTAACAGTATTGGCCATCCACAGTTTAGCCATAAACTCAGACGTTTGAAAAAGCTCCTGACAATGGAAATATCCTTGTCAAAAAACTACGGCTCCAAGACAATGTGCTTTGCTGCCCAGGGCAAGCTGTAGCCTGTGGATTATCACAAGGCTTTACACAAAGAGTCTGGTGAATATTTGTAGATGGAATTTAATGAATGAAGAGGCATAAACCCTCTGGCTCTCCTACCAGGTCTCATGAAATCTTATTAAATACACTTTAGGTACCAAGCTTTGTTATTTGCTTCTCTCTCTCTCTCTTCCTCTCTTTATTCCCCCAACAGATTGATAAAATGATTTAGAAAAGGAAGAGGACTTGGCAGAAACACTGAAATGTCAACAGAAGACTTGACAGCTTGAAAATAGGAGAGGAAAAAATAAAAGCCAAGCAGACAAAGAGACCTACCTCCCCCACCATATAACATTGGGTTGCTGAACCAATGAAAACTAAGTTTAGGATCATCAGAGATGTGCACAGATTATTTTAGAATGACTTTTGCCTATGATAGTTTACTTAGAAATGTTTGACACTGGGGCGGCTGGGTGGCTCAGCTGGTTAAGTGTCCAGATTGGGCTCAGGTCATGAGTCTCACAGTTCGTGATTAGACAGTTCGTGATTTCTAGCCCCACTCTGGAGTCTGCTCTCAGCACTAAGCTGGTTTCAGATCCTCTGCCTCCCTCTCTCTGCCCCTCCCTTGCTCTCTCTCAAAAATAAATAAAAACAGGGGTGCCTGGGTGGCTCAGTCAGTTAACGCGTCCAACTCTTGGTTTCAGCTCAGGTCATGCTTTCATGGTTTCATGGGTTCAAGCCCCAGGCTGGGATCTGCACTGGCAGCACTGAGCCTGCTTGGCATTCTCTCTCTCCCTCTCCCTCTGCCCCTCCCTCACTCGCACTGTCTCTGTCCCTCTCAAAATAAATAAACTTTAAAAAAGAAAAATAATAGGGGCGCCTGGGTGGCTTAGTCGGCTGAGCGTCTGACTTCAGCTCAGGTCATGATCTCACGGTTCGTGGGTTTGAGCCCCACGTCGGGCTCTGTGCTGCCAGCTCAGAGCCTGGAGCCTGCTTCTGATTCTGTGTCTCCCTCTCTCTCTGACCCTCCCCCACTCATGCTCTGTCTCTGTCTCTCAAAAGTAAATAAATGTAAAAAAAACTTTTTTTAAGAAAAATAATAATAAATAAAAACATTAAAAAATAAATAAAATTTAAAAATTTTTGACACTTAAAAAAATTAAAATGTTGGACATTTTAAAGAGGGTGTCAAGCCTCAGTTATCACTTAACAGAAGGGTCTCTGTCTATGAGAAGGTATGCATGAGCTTCCTCTGTCCATTTTACTGGGCTTCCCTCTATGTGTACAACTTGGAACTATGGAAGACAGACCTGGAAGACCCATATGGCATGTTTTATATCTTGACATTGTTTTCTATTCTAGATAGCATGGTGAATTTGCAGTCAGAGGCAATGCAAAAACAAAAAAACGAAAAAACAAAACAACAAACAAAAAAAAACCTCCTCTTTTTCATTTCTTCTCTTTAAGTCCATCATGGTGTGGCTATCAGAAAGAACTTGCCCCACAGATTTCCTTTATTACCAGCTTTTACAGTGAGTGGAGTGGGTTTACCATGGTCTATTTTGGCTTCAAGATCTGGTCTTACATTCTTTATTCCTTTTGTGACAAACAAAATACTAAAACAAAAACCAAACCAGCAAACCAAAAACAAAAATGAAGGAACAGACATGACTTATATATAAAGATGATTAGATACATAGATAGATAGATAGATAGATGTAGATACAGATATAGAATGATGGCTGTTAGCAATGAATGATGAGCAAAGTAAAGAATGCAAAAGATAGAAAGAAGCCCTGTTTCCATGCCGGGCTCTCTGATCCCTAAGTCTATAGCATGTATCATTGGTCAGTCTCTGTCCACCTGAAAAGCTGTGGATCAGCTGAGACAGAAATTCAATGTGTGGCTCTAACCTTTCCCATGAATGAGTGGATAAATGACACTCAAGTGGACCACTGGGGGCCATAATAGATTAACTGTGCTAAGCAATGAGGGTTTCTTGAGAGTTAATCACAAGAAGGAAGTTAAATATTGTCAATAATGGATATAATGATGGAATAATGATGTCAACGGTGTAAATAATGATGGCAATAATAAATAAGAATGACCTTTTATTAGACATCTCGTCTTTGTCTGAAAGCACTCTGATCACTTTACCTGCACTCTTGCAATTAATCCTCCAAAGAACACATTGAGAGAGAAGTCATTAACTGCACATTATTGATCAGGACTTGAGGTTCAAGGAGGTTAACTCAAAATCCCAATTCACACAGGTAGTAAGTGATGGGGCTAGAATCCAACCCTAGATGTGTCTGTCTTCAAATTCCAGTCCCAATCCTCCCTGCTTTCCCCCCTTTTCCACCTCTATCCTCTTCATCCTCCAGTCTTTAAGGCTAGCTAACTCCACAGATATCCTCTTTGATCCATTACTTCCTAATACATTTTTTTCAGGAGTAAAAGGATTCAAAATAATGATATAAGTTTGTGAGTACCTACTTTTACAAGGCACCGTTGCATAAAAACTCACAGTTTACAAAAGAATGGAGGAAATGAGCATGTATTTATTAAGTGCCTGTGATGAATCAGGCACTATATATTTTATTATATTCCTCTTAATTTTCTCAACCACAGTATGCATCTCACTCCCATTTTACAAGTAAAGGGACTAAGTTTAAGGATGAAGCTTATCTAGAATCACACATCCAGTGGAAACTCTGACTTGGATATATATTCACCAACCCAGGCCAGGTAGCTGGACCAAGCTATATGCAACCTGAACCTCAAGACATTGGGGCTTGAAGAGCCTCTGTGCTCAGATACATGCCCAGCCTGAAATGGAACATTTTCCAGACATTCTTGTATTGCACGTGAAAAGTATAAATTCTGGAGGGCACTTTGATGATAGTTTTCATATACATGAAGGAGCGTAGATGTTGAACAAAACATATTATATTTTTACAAAGAATAGGACAGATACTAAAAATGCACATCTCTAGTGATCCTTGTGAGATATAAGCCTACCGACCCAATCAAAGGAGGGACAAGGAGACTCCAAGCACAGTGAAGTGAGGCTTTAATCAAAGTTCTTGCAAGAGCAGGTGTCTGAGGGACAGGCATACTCGGGGCAGTTACAGCAATTCATCTCCTTGCATGCAAGTCCCTGCCCTGGTTCCCCAGGGGCTGAGTACTACAGAGGTTACTGCCTTACCCAGATATCGCCTATGCCCCTGTAAGGCAAAAAGTAGTCTGACTGGAACAAATGTGCATTCCCTGAGGCAACACAGAGACTTTCAGTCCCTCCTCCCTTTGTTCTTTGGCACATGCTCACTGCAGAGCCCACGAAAATGAGCTCATGAAATGACAGGGGTAAGAAGAAGCAGGAAGTGAAGTGTCTAAGGGTTTGGGACTCCATTATGGAGGGGGGAAGGTTCATAAATATTTCCAATAGGTTGTAAACCTACTGTTAACTAGACAGCACAGCTTTTATTTGGTGTTTCTGAAAATGAATCATCTCCCTTACTTCTCACAATCCTCATCATAAGTGCTTACAAGAATAATAGTAAAATATAATAGCATACAGTAAAAATGTAAGGGCACCTGGGTGGCTCAGTCGGTTATGCCTCCATCTCTTGGTTTCGGTTCAGGTCATGATCTTGTGGTTCTTGAGTTCGAGCCCCTCATCGGGCCTTGTGTTGCCAATGGAGACCTGTCTGCGATTCTCTCTCTCTCCCTGTCTCTGCCCCTCCCCTGCATGTGTGCTCACGCTCTCTCTCTCTCAAAATAAATAAACTTAAAAAAATAAAGTAAAAATATAAATATCATAAGTAATATCATTAGTAAAACATTGTTGCCATGCCATAGAATAAAATTCAGCCATGAAAATGATGAATTACATTTACATTTGTAGACATAAAAAGATGTATAATATGCAGTCCAGTAAAAAAGTATTTTAAAAACTATATATTAGATGCTAAATAAATCCCTATCTCTGAAATGGAACTCCCCTTCCCAAAATACATATAGACCTGGAAAAAAAGGACTTATGACCTTAATTCTAGTTTGCATTAGATAGTAGAATAAAGGATAATCTTTATTTCCTTCTTCAAATTTTCTTGAATTTTCTGAATTCCATTCTGCAATAGTAACAACTTACATTGATTCAGTGCAATTTTACATTCTTTTCCTAATCACAATGATGCTGTCACAATAATCCCACTTTATAGATGTGCAATTTGAAGCTCAGAGAGGCTCATTATTTGCATAAGGAGTCATGGAGCTGAGATTTAAGTAGTTTTCTGCCTCTACAAACATATTCTCCTAGCTTCACCATCCTATACTATAATAAATATGTATCAATTTTGTTATTAAAATACAATGTAACTATAATAATAATTTAGAATTTTTTTTCTACAAAATGCACCATTATCTGTGCACTTTGCACAACCTATCAAACTGTTTCAATTCAACCATTCTTTATTTTCAGGTGCTTCCTTTTCCTTTATTTCTTATAACACGCCTTCCACTAGCTGGTTAAAAAAAAATACTGTCCAGGGATGCCTGGGTGGCTCAGTTGGTTAAGTGTCCAACTTCAGCTCAGGTTGTGATCTCACAGTTCCTGGGTTCAAGCCCTGCATTGGGCTCTCTGCTGTCAGCACAGAGCCTGCTTCCGATACTCTGTCTTCCTCTCTCTCTGCCCCTCGCTCTCTCGTGCTTTCTTTCTCTCTCCCTCAAAAATAAATAAACATTAACAAAAAGTAAATACTGTATAATGTTTCCTCAATCCCTGAGAAAGACTGTTTCACAGGAATTAAAAGTATCCAAGTATTCCAGAGGTAGAGTATACAGGACCGGGGTCAGTCACACCCAAACCTCATAGAATAGGGATAAGGAAGGGAGGCACAAGGAGGCAAAAACACAGGTCCACCACTCTACTCTACCTTTAGTTCTTAGATTGTACTCACAAACATGTCACTGTTCCTGGCCGTCAGGCCCCATATTTTTATATCCAGTAGCCATGCAGGATTCTGTGGCTCAAACATCATAATAACCTGCAAACTCCCCAAAGGCAGTAACCTTGGGCTTGAGGGAAACTTGCCAAATATAGTTCCCCAGCCCTTCCTAGCGCTCCCCACCCCTGCCCATGCACACCTCTTTCTGCCCCCTAGTCTCCTTCCATGGTTACCCATCAAAACCACATTGAGCTGAGAAACAAAACGTGCTCTTCAGTTCCACCCAGACTTTTAACAATTGAAGAGGGACTACTGTAGTCAACTACAGGATAAATAAAGGGATTGCTAAAGCCATAAGCTCAGCAAGACAAATTAGCAAGCACATGGCCCTAGGATAACAGAGAGCTTCCCACCCAGGCTGAATCACCAGCTCACTGTTGGCAACGATTTATTTGATGCAAATGAAAAACCAAACATTTATAAATCAGCTAAACAAGAAGCTTAGGGAGAGGGCTTCTGGGACTCAGAGGGGGAAAAAAAAAAGATTTTATTCTCCATGGAAATTAGAGGATTGGAAATCTGTCAGGACTTGGGACATGCACACATCTGGTGTGTATTGTTGGGACAGTGACTAACTGTAAAGCCTTGACCAGTGTGAGGCTTTTGTTTCTAGGCCTTGCTCCCCGCTACCCTTCCAACACCTTTCCCCTAATGCGAGAAGGACACACTGGAACTTTTAATTCTACCTCTCAATGCCCTCTCCAAAGTCCATTCCCTTGCTCAGACAAGGGTGTGCAGTTATCAGTTAATGAGTTTTCTTGCTTCTTTTAAAAAATAAACACTTTATTTTGGAATAGTGTTACATTTACAGAACTGTTGCAAGATTAAGAGAGTTCCTGTAGATTCTTTACCTAGTGTCCCCTAATGGCACCATTTGTCAAAAGTAAGAAACTAACATTGGTGCACCTACTATTATCTAAACTGCAGACTGTTCAGATTTGAATGATTTTTACACTAACGTCTTTCCTTCTGTTCCAGAATCCAATCCAGGATAGCACATTGCGCTATTATGTCTCCTTACTCTTCTCTGCGGACAAAGTGTCTTAAGTCTTTCCTTACTTTTCATGCCTTGACCGTTCTGAGGAGTACCTGAGGTCAGGTATTTTGTAGAATGTCCCTCAATTTGAGTTTCTTTGATGTATAGCTTCATGATTCAACTAAGGTTATGAGTTTAGTGTAAAAATTCCACAGAAGTGAAGTTCCCCGTTTATCACACACACATATCAGGAGGTACTTATCGCATGGCCTATCGCTGCTTAGTCTGTTTGGGCGTCCATAACAGAATACCAGAGATTAAATGGCTGATAAACAACAGAAATTTACTTCTCACAGTTATAAAGACTGAAAGCCCAAGATCAAGGTGCTGGTAAATAAATTCAATATATGATTAGGTCCCACGTTCCGATTCATAGACAGCTACCTCCTCCCACGGGAAGGGAGCTCTCTGGGGACTCTTTTATAAAGTCATGAATTCTACCCATGTGGGCTCCACCTTTATAACCTAATTGCCTCTCAAAGACCCTGCCTCCAAATACCACCACACTGAGGACATATGAATTTCAGGACAATGCAAACATTTAATCTAGAGCAGCTGGTAACATTAACCTGGATAGTTTGGTTAAGGAAATGGTTTTCTAGGTTTCTTCCTGGTAAAGTTACTATTTTTCCCTTTTCTATACTCTTTGTAGGTGATTGAATCACTAAGAACAGACCACACTCAGGTGGTGGTGGTGTGAACTGGGGGTGGGAACTGACTACTTCCATTGGGCCCAATGAAAATCCATTATATACACCAAGTGAATTGAGGGAAAAAAAAAAATGAGGGGCACCTGGGTGGCTCAGTCAGTTAAGCTTCTGACTTCAGCTCAGGTCATGATCTCACAATTTCTGAGTTCAAGCCCTGTGTAGGGGCTCTATGCTGACAGCACGGAGCCTGCTTCAGATTTTGTCTCCTTCTCTCTGCCCTTCCCCTGCTTCCTCACTTTCTCTGTCTCTCTCTCTCAAAAATAAATAAGTTGGGGCGCCTGGGTGGCTTGGTTGGTTAAGCGTCCGACTTCGGCTCAGGTCACGAGCTCGCGGTCTGTGAGTTCGAGCCCCGCATCGAGCTCCGTGCTGACAGCTCAGAGCCTGGAGCCTGTTTCAGATTCTATGTCTCCCTCTCTCTCTGCCCCTCCCCTGTTCATGCTCTGTCTCTCTCTGTCTCAAAAATAAATAAATGTTAAAAAAAAATTAAAAATAAATAAATAAGCATTTTCAAAAAATAAAATAGATTTTAAAAAATGAGATCAGGCAACACTCTTATCTGACACCTTTCAATGCCTTCCTACTGTCCTCAGAAGAAATATCATATTCATTCTGCATCATCTACCCGGGGCTGCCACAGAATTGACTGATACTGAAGTGAGTTCCCCCTATTAACACTTTTATAGATGTAGTTTTTCTTCATAGAGATAATTACAACTTACCATAATTTGTAATTGTGTATTTATTTAATGTCTGCCTCCTCCACAAATTTATAAGTTTCATGTAGTCAAGGCCTGTGTTATGCTCATTAGTTGTAGAGCAATTAGTATAAACAGGAGTCTTATGGAAGCAACAGAAACCAAGTCTGGAGATTAAGCAGGAACAGGAATGGTGCTAGAAAATCATGCTCAGGCCTGAAGTTCCAGAAAAAAACGCTCCAAACCATGGCACAGAACTGGGATGACAAGCATACCTCTGTTCCTACTGCTGTCCTCTTTTCCATAAAGAAAACCACCAGACTTGATCTTGAAAATAATCCCACTACCAAAAACTGGGTGCCTCTGAGATCACACAGTAGACAAAAAGGATTTTGAGTGGTACTTCCTTCCATAGTTGCTGACTTGCCCATCAAAGTTTAGTAAATGTGAATCTCATTGGTAGAACCAGATGACCCAAGGAATTGAATTCATTCCATTCTACCTTTGTGAGACGGGATTCAGAAAGCCAGAAATTTCCAAAAATGTAAAAGGTACTGGTAGCTAGAAAGTATAAAAAAATGTCCCATTCACTAATACATCATTGATTCTGAATATCTGTCAAGGGAAGGAAGGATTATAGGATTACAAGATTTAGCAAATAAAAATATAGAATGCCCAGTTTGATTTGAATCTCAGATTGAATGATGAATACTTTTTTTCATATAAGTGTATCTCACGCAGTATTTGGTACATACTTATATTCAAATTTCATTTGTTGTTTACCTGAAATTCAGATTTAATTAGGTACTCTGTATTTTATCTTGCAACCACAGGAAGAAGGAAGGAAGGAAGGAAGGAAGGAAGGAAGGAAGGAAGGAAGGAAGGAAGGAAGGAAAGGGAGAAGGGAAGTGAAGGGACGAGAAGGGAAGGGAAGGGAAGAAGGTGCAAGGGGGCAAGGGAGAATGGAAGAAGATATGAATCAGGCTACCTTAACTTTGCACCACTTGACTTGATTCATCTGACTTCAGTTTTACCAAAAAAACATATGTCTACAATTTAACATTTCATAAGGAATTAGCCAGTAGGGAAGAATAAACTGGTCAGACTGCCTGGAATTTCTCACTGTTAACTGATAAATTGGCTTTTGACTAAGATGTGGTGTACCCTTTAGCTTGGTACTAGGAAGGAATGTACTGACTTCAGGGATGGTCATATTCCAGTCCATGTGACAGTCAGATTTCACAATATAAATTAATCAAACACAATTCCAACTTTTACCCTATTCCTGAGAATTCAATTACTGTGAGGCCAACCTTGAGATAAATTCAGTCTCCATGGGTATGCTCCAGGTGGGGAATGCAAGGCTCTGTAATTACGTCGGCCATGTCTTATTTCTCAGAGGGAATGGTAGGTATACTGGTGTTATTTTATTCTTTACAACATTTTGTATATCAAAATATTGCATAGGGTATTTTCAAACAAAAAAAAAGGATGGATTTGCTTCTAGAACATATTTGCTTGATCCCAGATTACCCACTGTGCCATTTTCTTCTACTTTATCCTCCAACAATGTTGAGTTACACAGATGGTTTCCAGTTAACATCTCATGTTATGCCACCTCCTTTACATTCCCATGCCTTATGCTTTGCCTTTTGTCTTGGAAAGCCTTCCTTTATCTTCCTTCCAACCACTTCTTACTTTCTTTTTAAAATGACCAGATCTAGGGGTGCCTGGGTGGCTCAGTTGGTTGAGTGTCTGACTTCAACTCAGGTCATGATCTCGCCCTTCATGAGTTTGAGCCCTGCCATCGGGCTCTGTGCTGACAGCTTGGAGCCTGGATCCTGCTTCAGATTCCGTGTCTCCCTCTCTCTCTGCCCCTCCTCTGCTCGCACTCTGTCTCTGTCTCTCAAAAGTGAATAAACGTTAAAAAAAATTAAAAATAAATAAATAAATAAATAAATAAATAAATAAATAAAGTAAAATGACCAGATCCACAATCAAAGGAGACAATGCAAGGATTTTTTTCTTTTTTCTTCCTACTGGCAAGCATTCTTTCAATCTTCCTTCCCACCACTTACTGGAAGAAGGTCTACTTCTGCCTCTGCCTTATTTCTGTCTCTCCCAGGCAGCTGTATGAGGTCCTTTGTTGCTCCCACCACATTGTGCTGAGATTATCTTTCAACAGGTCTGCTTTGCCACCAATTAGGAAGTCCTCAAGAGAAGGAAATTGAGCCTTATTCATTCCTCTATCTCCTGAACTTAGCAATACGTCTAAACCATGTTCACTCAACTGAACTGACCCTAGGAAATCCTGTCTCATAGCCTTGGTTTTTAAACTCCATTATAAAGTTGCTGTGCACACACACACACACACACACACACACAACACAAACACACACAGAGCAATCTAAAGTAAAAATTTCAGGGGCACCTGGGTGGCTCAGTTGGTAGAGCATCTGACTTGAGTTTGGCTCAGGTCTTGATTTCATCATTCCTGAGTCTGAGCCCCACATGGGGCTCTGCACTGACAGCGCAGAACCTGCTTGGGATTCTGCCTCCCTTTTTCTCTGCCCCTCCCACTCTTGCTCTCTCTCTATCTCTATCTCTCAAAATAAATAAAAAATAAACTTAAAAAAATAAATAAAGTAAACATTTCTGCCACATATTCGTTGCTTAAAGCAAAGCTTGTTTTTCTGTGTTTCCAAAGCGTTAGGGTTAAGCCAAGTTCCTACTTTTAACAGTGAGAAAACTAAGACCCAAAGAGGTAGAATAACCTGTACAAGATCACACAGGAGTCAGTGGTGGTGGGGAACTGATTCAGAGCTCAAACTCAGTTCTTTCTCAGAGACACCTTTTGCTGGGTGATGACAAGCAGGTTGTCAAATTCCCTGGCTTCTCTACTCTTCAGAGAAGTTAGATGGAAGTGGCTCTCCCTGGCACAGCCCCTTGGCTAAACCACGTCAAACTGCCAAAAAGCAGCTTGTAGAAATGTCCATAGTCAGTGGCCATTAGCACAGCATTTTCGCACTTCCTACTGCCTGGCCCGCCTTAGCAGTCCTGCTTTGTTTTGGTCAAAAGTCTCACTGGCAGACACAGTAAGTAATATCTGTGGACTCTTTGAAGGCCTTTTCCCTAGAGCCTCGTTAGCCATGGCTATTGGAAGCCTTGGCCAAGGTCGTCCGTTCCATATTCTGCTGACCTGGGGTTATTGGGTGTGAATGGAAACAGAAGAACTGGCTCCCTAGAAATGCTTGCAAAAACAAGTTGCTTTCTTTTCAAGCTGTGGATTCCATCAACGAACTGGAAGGGCCTTCATGTATTTGGCATCAGATACAGGCTTGCCCTCCCCCTGCCCCTTCAGTTTTGGAGGTAAGAATGCTCTACCCTCAGGGATTTCCAAGGCCAACGTGGAGGGAACATTCCAGTGTGGATTTCCCAGACTGGCTGTCCTCTCTTTTGGAACGTGTAATCCGATTTATCGGTTGTCCCCAGTGCTATGCTGGTAGATGCATCACCAGTTAATTTCTTTCTCATTCCTTCTCTCCAAGTTCTAGAGGGGAACTCCAGCATAGCTCCTTCTGTTCCAGGTGGACCCAGAATAATCATTCCCAGAGCTATAAGGGCCTTTTGACTTCACCTGGGGGAATCAGTAATCTTTACAAATGGAGAAACAAACTGAACAGGGATGAACTTTGACTAAGTAAGTACTCAGCATATTAGAACTGGGGCTAAATTCTGGTTTTCTGGCTTCTTTCTATCCTTTCTGGCTTCCTTTCTATCCAAGTCTCAAAACTTCAAGAAATTTTCAGACAACAAACAAACAAAAATAAAGCCTCAAGCATTGATACTATTTATCAAAAACATCCCCCCAGTGTGTTCCTTCAGATTCCCACTCTCATTCTCTCTCTTTCTCCCTTTGTTTACCCGTCTGTTTATTCCTAATCCTTCATCTTTGTTTCCTTTGTCTGAAATCTTTTCTTTATCCCCTTTTAGCTTGTCCTTCCAAACCTAGCTCTGTAAAGGTGTGTGAAGTAAATGGAAGGGAGAGAGTTTGGCCGATTGGATTATCGGTCTCAATTCTTCATTCTCCTGGATCAGTATTAACCTCCCACAACCCTGCTATGGCTTCACAGCAGCTGAAGCATATGCTCCCCTCCACGACTTCTGGCTGTTGGCTTGTCATCAACATGCCAGGGCATGCCACCTTCTGCTTCTGTCATCACTATGAACACATGGCCTGGGTGTCCACTGCCCCATTAGCCTGGGCTCAGAATGAGACAGGGAGAGCAGACCTGACCCAGACCTACAGCTAGAAGCTAAATCCAGCAGAACCAACCAGAGCCCAGCTAATGTCACAAAGTGTGCCTGGAAATGTCTGGGAAAAGCCTCTGTCTCAGAAGGGAGAAGTATCCAACTACACTAAAAGGTTGATAAAATAGGTTTCAATATTTATTCATTCTACCACTCATTAAGTCACTTGACATATAACCACTGAGTACTAACTATGATACAGTTTAGATCTTAGATTCTTAACTTTATGAAACTATATGTCAAGATTTATCCATGAATGCATTTTTCTGAGGAAAGGGTTTATGACTTTCCTCAGCTACTCAAGTAGGTCCTTAACCCCAACCACATGAGTAAAGTACCTTGATATAAGGGTTCACTTGGGGTTTGATTTATTTTCCACAAAAGGTCAATTAGTAGCATTATATGATTGTTCACCTATGAGTGCAGACTGAATGAAAAGTTCTGCTCAAGTCATTTGAATATTACTGAAAGGGCTCACCAGAGTGTTGAATTGTAATTTGCTAATTACTCAATTAGTGCATTAATCTTTTGCAATGATCATCCATACCATTTGTAATTGACACTCTAACCATCTAACGTGTATCCTAAAATTAAAACAAAAATACTGAATGTTTATAGATACCATCTTAAATCTAACCATCACATTAGTAATTTTGCAATCAGGGTTCTAGTATCTTTCTTTCGGCACCATAGCAATGTGTGCTTTTGTAAATGTTTTCTGTTACACTAGTACGGGCCCCCCAGAAGTTCCTTTATGACTCCTTTCTCTCTTTCTTTTCCTTCCCTCCCTCCTTCCTTCCTTCCTTCTTTTCCTATATAATGTGATTTTAAGATCCTTTCCTATTATGGTTTATCTGTTCTGCATTTCCTAGTTTGGCACTGATCCTCTTAAATACATTAGCCAGAAGTGACCAGACTCCAAATGCAATCAAATGCTTACCTTCTGTTATGGACTGATTTATCCTCTCTCAAATTCATATGTTGAAGCCCTAACCCTCAATGTGGTGCTATTTGGAGATGGGACCTTTGGGAGGTAATTAAGTTTAGATGAGGTCAAGAGGGCAGGGCCCTGATGATTGGATTTGTGCTCCTATAAGAAGATACACCAGAGAGCTTGCCACACTGTCTCTTGCTGCCGTGCGTTAAGGCAGCATGAAGGCAGCCATCTGCAAGTTAGGAAGAGATCTCTCAGCAGAAAGAGACCATTCTGGCACCTTAATCTCAGGCTTCCAGCCTCCATAAATTTCTGTTGCCTAAGACACCCAGTGTTCTGTCATGGCAGCCTGAGCAGACTAAGACACCTCCCTTCCTGTTCCCCACAGTGTCTAACATGCTGCTTGGCTTCCACGGCGTGGCTGACAGACTGGCCCCTAGGATGCCAGCCTTAGGAGACCATTCTTGGTTTGCCCAGAATTGACACACTGATGAGCCCAGCAGGTCTCCAAACTCATGCCAGACTTTTCCACTGTTGGTCTGGATTTTTGGGCGTCCAACACTTCCTTATCCATGCCAGCCACTGGGGAGCCAACGACTTCTTGGGTATGATACCACATGCATGAATAATATGACAACCGTCTGAGCTGGCAGCAAGGGGTGGCAGAACTTTCCTAGAGATGAGGCCAAGGCTGGCAGATTTCCTGCCTCCATTCAGTTCTTGGAGGCCCAGCAGATTCACGTGGCCATGTCTAGTGCTCTAGGACTCACTGGTGGGAAGATGTAGGCACAGCTGGGATAATATTCTCCTCCGCAGCCACTGAGCAACCTACACAGGGCAGTTGTCCTTAGGTCTCCCTCAGGAAGGACTGTTTCACCCACACTTGCCATTTAGCTGCCTCGTTCCACCCACAAGAATAGGTGAGGAGTATAACTGAATGTCTTTGATTCCCTCACCTTCCAAATGGGGATCACAGCAATAACAAATAACACTCAGGATTGTTGTGAGAATCACGTGAGGTGGAGTGTTCACACAGAGGCCGAAAAGTTAGAACTGCTGTCACTGGGCTCTGTTCTCAGAACTGTCGTATACTGTTTCCTATAAAGCCAACAACACTCTGAGATAGGTTGTGTTATGCACATTTTACAGATGAGTAAATCGAGGCATAGGGAATTTATTGACTTGCATGAGCTCACAAAGCTAGTGAGTGTGAAACTTGTTTCCCAGTGCTTGGCACATAGGGAGCACTTAATGGGTATTTATTGAATCAACAGAAGCACCAGCTTTTGTTATTTAATTCAGAGTGACTCCATAGTCCATGTCACCAACATTCTTCTGTATTGCTTATCTCTAAACTGTAGAGTGTTGTCTGCCTATGAGAAACTGTTCCCATCTGGTCATCGGTTCTGATCCCCAAACTGCCCTGTGAGTCGGATCCCAGGATCTTACATCCTGTCCATTCACATTTTTTGTGTGTTACAGATCTGGTATAGGTTTCTATGGGAGCCAAAAATAAAGGACACATTAGTATTGACACTGTGCTTGAGGACATTACGCGGCAAGGGAGGGAGGGTAATAGGAAAATGACATTCAGACCATACATCGTAGTAGCTACTCCCTTATTGAATGTTTATCTATAGGAGGCACTTTGCTACACATTTTATATATGGTATCATTTTATCCTCACACAGTTTCATGAAGTAGGGACCCTTACTGTCTTTTTCAGATGAGGAATTTGAGAGTATCCATATAACAACTGTTCCATGCAGGTTTCTGGTCCCTTGGAGAAAGCAAACATGGTCAAGCCATGTTCTCGGACTCGACAGTCAGAATTCAGCAAAGTCACTGGCATAATATAGAGGCTGTGTAAGGGCTCTGGTCCCTGGGAGTCCTGAGTTCAGAACCTTGTTTGATGGGGAGTCCTGATAAACCAAACAAAGGGGCTGCCTTCTCTGAGTGTTCTCATGTGCAAAAATGATGATAGTTATACAATAAGATGTGAGATAGCTGTAAAAATTACATTGGATAGTGTACATAAAGTACAATCTGCCTGGCACAAATTAGACACTTAATAAATGTTCACTGTTAACATTATTATGCATATGTCATAGAAAAAAACCCCAAACACAGTAAGCCAGGGGATTCAAAGTGCAGATGAGGATTTCAGACAGTGAATATTTTCAGAGCATTAGAAGCCACTTCCTTACAGCTTGGGGTGGGAACGGGTAGGGCTATGATCACCACCAAAGACCAAGAAGGTCTCAAGGAATAACCATCAAAGAGTTGCTCTTCTGTTTAAGGCCCTGAGGTCAAGGAGAGGCAAACAGAGGAACAATGGGACTGTATCTCCCTTCTTGTGCTCACAAACTTAGATGACAATATGTCTGAAGTTTTTATTGATTACTGGTTTGGAGGGTATAATAATACTGCCTTATATACATTCATCACTTTTACTGTTCCCAAGGTTCTCTCAGAGGCATGATGTCACTCATGTGGGTCCCTCTCCAACCTTGTGGGAGCCCCATCCCCTCCTCATGAGATGCAGTAATTTAATGGTCACCCAATTCACTTGTGTGGTAAGTAGCCAAGTCAGGACTGAAACTCTGGTCTGCCCAACACCAGCTACAGTGCTCTGTCAGCTTCTACAATGTGACAGTGAAGCTGTCTGAGTGGAGATAGGAAGGTTATTCAAGGAGTGATCCTCAGAAGAGAGGACACTGAGCCACAGTGACCCCACCTGCCACAGATGTATCCTATGTGGCAACACTGGCTGAGCAGTCCCTCACTTCAGGGCACAGTGAACAGGGGCAGCCTTGAGAGAGGATCTCTTTTACTCCATGCTTTTGCTCCAAAAGCAAGTGTTCCCAAATGCACCATTTTTATTTTCTTGATTCTGTAAGTACTGGATATCCTGTAGTGAAAACTGAGAAGCATATTCATGGAGTGAAAAGAATACAGGCTTTGGAATTAGAGAGATGTGACTTCTAACATGAGCTCTGACACTTCACAGCTCCTTGACTTTGGACAAGCCATTAAGCCACTGGAAGCCTCTGTCTCTTCATCTTTGAAATGGAGGAAATAAGACCTACTTGCATGATTGTTGAGAGGATTAACTTATGTAATGCATTCAAGGTGCTGAAATCACATTGGACTCTTTAAAAATTCTTGATTTTTTTATCATCATTTTTATATTAGTTAATTAGTAAGTTGCAGTTACAAAAAAGACCTGCTTTCTAGATCCAGCGGCCTTCACACATACTGCCTAATGGTTACAGTATCACATTGCCAGGAAGTTAGCTTTATGCACAGCTTCAAAAGAAGGTAGGAGATAGAAAATCACTCCCCAGGCTGGGCAAATATGTGATCAGTCAACATGTGAGTAAGAGGAAAGCTGGAACAATGAAGAGAAATTTTTAGATCTCCTAAGAGTACTCCAGAGTGTAAGCCATTCCTTAGGCAACTGGGGATCATTTCCAAAGTAAGACATTTGTCACAGTTGTTTCATGCTTTATGTATCTAGTACATTGTTGGGACATTTGTTTTGCTTTTACTTTAAATTGGTGGTGTTGAAAAGGTCATGTCACCCACAATGACACTGAACAGAATGCATCCTTTCATATTCTCAGATCTCTGCTTAGGACAGTAGACTTCAGACTTGGTCAGACTGCTGGATAGAGCTCTGAAGCTCCACAGGACCCTTATACTATCTGAAATGATCCACCTGAAAAGCAGTCCCAGAGTTTGAAATTTAGTGGGAGATACACAAGGAAGAGGGCAATTACAACAGAGTCCTGACAGTGCTGTACCAGGGTTTGCGGGAGGTGCTGTTGGAGCTGACAGGAGGACTACTTAATTCAGTATTGATGATCAGGCATTACCCATTACAACTGTAACCAAGGGGTGCCTGGTTGGCTCAGTCAGCTAAGCGTCCAACTTCAACTCAGGTCATGATCTCATAGTCCATGTGTTGGAGCCCCGCATCAGGGTCTGTGATGACAGCTCAGAGCCTGGAGCCTGTTTCGGATTCTGTGTCTCCCTCTCTCTCTGCCCCTCCCCCACTCGCATTCTGTCTCTTTGTGTCTCTCAAAGATAAATGAATGTTAAACAAAAGTTAAAAAAAAAACCAGTAGCCAAGTGGAGGCAGTGGAAGGAGGGAGGTGGGGGTGGTGAAGATAACATCTTTGGATAAAGGAACAGCATGTGTACACACAGACATAAAAAAAAGAGCATAACACATTTAAGGAACTGAACAAAGGTCATGCGGTAGTGGAATATACAGTGGTTGGTGGGAAATGGCAAGCGATGATGATAGAGAGGGAAAACGGTCTAATAAACTATAAAGGTATAGGCGGTCTGGTAAATATTTTTATTTAAATGTGTGTGTGTGTGTGTGTGTGTGTGTGTGTGTGTATGTGTGTGTAGGCTCCATGCCCAACATATAAATGATCTGATAAACTATAAGAGGTGTGTTACACCACACAAGAAGATTGGACTTCATCTCTGAGTGGATGAGAAGTGTCTGAAGTGTTTAGCAGGAGCATGCAGAGTCAAATCTTCAGGAAGTAATATAGAAAGTAGATTAGAAATGAGATAGCATAGTGATAAGGATGACAGCAAAGAAGGAGGAGGACCACCACCATCAACACCACCATCACCAAAGTGGAATACACAGCCAAGAGTTCAAGAGTCTCTCTTGTGGCCTCAGATGACTCTACTCCATGCAATCAGGTCAGCACATGAAAGGAACTTGATACGTGAACACCTAGTGGTACATTTGATTGCACGGCTCTCCTTGTGATGGCTGCTACAGAACTCCCCGAATGTGGCACTAGAAGGGTGACTGACCTACAAGAGTTAAGCACTGGGGTGCCTCGGTGACTCAGTTGGTTGAGCGTCTGACTCTTGATTTCGGCTCATGTCACGATCTCGTGGGTCTGTGGGATTGAGCTCCACATCAGGCTCTGCTTGGGATTTTCTCTCTCCCTCACTCTCTGTCCCTCCCCTGCTCTCTCTCTCTTTCTCAAAATAAACATTAAAAAAGAGTTAAGTATCAAGCAAATTAATGTATTATTCTTGAAAACCACAAAATAAGTTGTGGTTTTATGTTTTGCAAGAATATTTACAAATGAGAGAAGTGTCTGTTTAGCCAAAGCTGATATTCTCTCCCCCATCAAACAGACCTCATTGCAGGCATTGAAAGGCAGGGTAATACGAGGGACTGTGGATTATTCTGTACCATGTATTTATTGAAGAGATGGGGAAATCATTTCAGAGATGGGGAAGGGACCTGTTCATGGTCATAAAGCAAGTTAATGAAAAAATAGTAGTAAGGTTTTCTGAATTTCAGTGTTTAATCCTTTTGATTATATCTGTAACTTTACCATTTACAAAAGTGATGAATGGATAAATTATCATGATAATCTATTCCCTAGGGTAACATACCTCAGTGGTATAGTCACTAGTATGCAGCACTAGCAAACAGTAGTAGGGGTGTGTGTGTGTGTGTGTGTGTGTGTGTGTGTGTGTTGGCAGTGGGGGGTGGGGGTAGGGGGAGTTCTAGTTTCTTCATATGTTTGGAAATAATGGTAAAAGCAAAGCTAGGTAGATTTCTCTATTATAGTATGTTTAAGAACTTTTAATAACCTAAGATAGATACCTTCAGAGATCCTAAAAGGAAGATTTCCATCATCCTAAGGTACTCAGTATAACTCACATTGACATGTTTTTCATAAATTACATTCATCATATTAGTTCTTTAGGGTCTTCAGGATTGACATTATAATTCTATATTATATGAAAGCCTCTTAGAGTTTTATCTGCATTTCCTATTATATACTTAATTTAAGTATGTATCTCTAGAAGTTAATCTGTTTCTCTTGAAATTCAGCTGGAAGCTTTTGACAGCTAACAGTTCAATGCCTATATAAATCACATCAACTCCTTCTAGCTTTCAACATTTTACGATCTACTTCAAGAGATTTGGCAGTGTCTACTACCTTAAATTGGATTAGTTTTCTTGTGACTGTCAATCTTCTGCTTTCATAAAAATGTTTCATTTCAATGCAACATTGAAGTGTAATCTCTTATAAGCAAAAATTGAGGACCAGAGTTAAATTTAGCCTCAGGAGGTACAGGAATGCAAATAACTTGACTGAAGTGGTTGTCAGACGAAAGGGCCTTCTCCATGCACAACTTAGTTCGTGCAGGCAAGGCCTCGTGGCTAACAAACATCACCTGACATTGTGTGACAGGTAGCCTAGTTTCAGAGACCTTAAAATGCAGGATGAGTATGTGTGCACTGAATGAAGAATTAAGAAACAGAATATTATGCAGCTGTTTTATAGGCCACACTCCAGGAAATGCTGTTTTCCTTGGACAAGAAACAATGCCCTAGAATCTTGCCAAGCTCTCCTTGCTGGGTAACCAACCATTCCAACCTGATATGCATAGATGTTTTAGTCCATTCAGGCTGCATAACAAATTACCACAGATTGGGTGATTTACAAACAACAGAAATTTATTTCTTCCATTTCTGGAGTCTGGGAAGTCCAAGATCAATGTGCTGGCGGATTCCATATAGTGAGGGCCCACTTCCTGATTCATAGATGGCCTCATCTTTCTGTCTTCACATGATGGAAAGGGGAAAGGATCTCTCTGGGCTTTCTTGTATAAGGGCACTAATCCCATTCAGGAAAGCTGCACCCTCATAACATAATCAGCTCCAGAAGGCCCCACCTCCTAACAGCATTACACTGGGAGCTGGGATTTAAAAATATGAATTAAGGGAAGACAAACCTTCAGTCTATGGCAAACATATTCAGTTAAATCTTCAGGTCATTCATTTCTCAAAGGCATTATTACATTCCCCCAACCACAGTCCCATCTGAGGACTCAAGCTATTGCAAGTTTGAAATGGATGAAAATGTCTTGAGATTTTAAGGTTTCTGATACTCAACAGTGTATGAGCTAAAATAAATGTAAAAAGGTAAGTGAGGATGTATGTTCCAATATTAAAAGTAATATACAAATCTACCTTTATCCTTAAAATTTATTTCACTGTTCATTTTAAAAATCTTTTTACTCATTTTCTCCACAGTTTTATTTTCCCCTTGTTGCCAAGTTAACATCTGAATGACATTTGAAAGCCTGTCAAAAGAGGGAAAACTAAAACATATGATCTTAATTAAGTTTAAATGAGTGTTCTGCCAATTCAAAGTTGTAGTTAAGAAAGTTAGTATTTTATTTTAGAGAGGGAAAGTGGAAGTTTACAAGTCAATTCTATTCCTGCTCTGTTAAAGTCATAAGCAAGTCTCTCGAGCTCAAAATCACTTATCTCTGTGCGTCAGAGTCTTATATTTGATAATAGCCCCAGGACATTCACTGTGAAGCACAAGACAATTAGCCCCATTGTAAGACAAACTATTTAGGATTGTATCTTAAATACTACTAAATTTCTTATAAAAACCTGAAAAAGCGGCACCTGGATGGCTCAGTCAGTTGAGCATCTGACTCTTGATGTCAGCTCAGGTCATGATCTCCCAATTCCTGTGACTGAGCCTGTGTTGGGCTCTGTGCTGACAGCACAGAGCCTGCTTGGGATTCTCTCTCCGCCCCTTCCCCACTCATGTGTGCTCTCCCTCTCACTCAAAATAAAGAAACAGTTTTTAAAAACCTGAAAAAACTTCTCTAATTATTTTCAGTGAGTTGAATGGGGGGTCTCCAACAACATTTTTCCATGTCCCCAAACCTGCAAATATGACTTTGTTTGAAAAAAGCTCTTTGTGGATGTAATTAAGTTAAAGACTGTGAGATAAGATCATCCTAAATTACCAGAGTGGGTACTACCTCCCTTGATGGAGGGGAAACATGTGGCCACAAGCCAAGAAATGCCTGGAGCCACCAGGGCTGAAAGAGGCAATGAAAGATCCTCAGTTAGAGCCTTCAGAGAGACAGCTGACACTGTGATCTCAAGCCTCCAGAAATGTGAAGCAATACTTAAGCCAAAGGCTTAAGACTCCACAAATGTAGGGGCAATGACTTCAGTTTTTAGTAATTTTGTCAGAGAATGGGAGTAGGTATTCTTTCTGTTTTTCCTGAGATTTTTGGTATGACTTTTATTTTTTTTTTTAAATAAGCACCTAGGGAATCTTAAGCACTATATACAAGCAATTTTTAAAAATTTTTTAAATGTTTTTTATTTATTTTTGAGAGATAGAGAGACAGAACAAGAGCTGAGGAGGGGCAGAGAGAGAAGAGACAAAATCTGAAGCAGGCTCCAGGCTCTGAGCTGTCAGCACAGAGCCCGAGGTGGCACTCGAACTTGTGAACTGAGAGATCGTGACCTGAGCTGAAGTCGGATGCTCAACCGACTGAGCCACCCAGGCGCCCCGATAGGGCAATTGTTAAAGCCTTTCTCTGTGCAACTGAACTTAGTGCATCATATTTTATTTTGTCTTATTTACAATTCATTTATCAAGTGTTGTAGAACTTCCAATAAAAGATCCAGTGAGATGAAAATGCCTGATAGCTTCTACTCTCCTCACTGTGTCTCAGTTTTCTCATCTGTAAAATGGAGATCATATGATAATACTGATCTTTTGTTTGTTTGTTTGAGAGGCTGGACTGAATTAATGCACATAAAGAATTTAGGATACATAGTAAGGACTGTATAAATAGATTATCAGTATTAATATTATCATTTTTATTATTATAATAATTATTATTAATTAACCAGGAACCCAATAACTGTGATCTCAGTGAGTACCTAGTCTATGTTTGGTTTAGCTTGAGTCTCTCTAAATTGAAAAAGTCTAAATACCTATTAGGTATGGACAAACTTTTATGGTCTTTCTTCAAACTACAAAGTGTGATGGCATCTTTGTGTGGTAAAGGTATCTTGGACTTCTGAGCTCAAATCCTTGTTCTGCAGTGAATTTGCTTTGTAATCAGAGTCAAACTACTTGTAGTAAGTACATCTTAGGCTGTGGGTTCACCCCTGCTTCTCTTCTCTACCCACACACTAAGGGTCCCAACAGCTGTGAACTTTAGTCAAGAGATCACTGATGATGGAATCAAAGGTGAAGATGTAACATAAGCTGAGTCCTCAGAGTACTCAGAGTACCTTTGCGGGGATTTAGAAAGTTACCAAAGAAAAAGAGATGAATTCATTTCCAGGATATGAAAAATCCAACAGTTTGTCTGGAAGAAGGAGGTGGGGAGAGAGGAAACAAAGTAAGGAGCATGAGATAAGACACCTTACACAGAGGAGAAAAGAAGAGAAGGCTTCTTGGACATCTATGAGGTTGGATGGGGCCTCTGTCCTTAGGTTCCATGAAACACATTTATTTCTATGCTTATAACAAAGTTCACCTCCTTATTTCTTTGTTTTAACTGGTAGCGTTTTGCTGCTATTATTGTTACAATTTTGTTACTTGTAGCTAAAGGAGTCCTAAATAATATAATATGTATTTCACTGGAGTTTTGTTCTTTCCTTTTAAAAATGAGTACATGAATATATCCCATCATGGTGCTAAGAATTAGAGATTGTGCCCATAAAATGTGCAATTCCCAGTCTAAAATAATACAAAGTCCTGTTACTGGTTATCTTACTCCTGCTTCTCATTTTGCTTCTTCTTCATTATCTCTTTATTAGGGTCATGGTCCCTTTCCTCTCATATACAGAAGAAGAAGAAGGAGAAGGAGAAGGAGAAGGAGAAGGAGAAGGAGAAGGAGAAGGAGAAGGAGAAGGAGAAGGAGAGGATAAGAAAGAAAGAAAGAAAGAAAGAAAGAAAGAAAGAAAGAAAGAAAGAAATTAAGAAAAAAGGAAACACACACGAATAGGTTGGTATTTGGACCATGGAAGGGACATCATCATTTTTAAATAAATATGCAGACACAATTTTATCAACTCTGTTAGGCTTAATAACGGCCATGATTTTATTATATCGTTTTTTCCCCCTAAGAGTTTCAGTTAGGATTAGAATATATCAAAACATTTAGTGAACTATATTTATTCTACAAGGCTCCAAATGAGCAGATGTTCCCAAGTCTTCTTCTGAGACTGTTTTGATACATGCACACACCCTTGGCTGCTAGACTGATGGTTGCGATTTGTCTGGTCAATTTAGTCACATAATCATTTAGTCAAGCAATCAATTGGCCTATTTCTACTCTCCCTTCCTCACCAAATTGAGTTAGTTGATTATATTGTTGATCAGTTTTACATTTAATCTTCATGAATTTCCCCTTAAATAGACTGGGACATTACAAAGCATTACATACTTTTCCCAACACAAAATAGGGATGCAGCCAGGGGTAGATCTGAGATTTTCTAATCTTCAGAGCAGCTACCTTTCCTCCACAACACCCCCTCCCCAACACACACAGGAAAGAAGCAACTACCTCTGCCTTGAAGTGTATCAGGTTATCTCCACTTTACAGGTGGGAAAACTGAAGTTCAAAGAGATGTATGGTGACTTCTCTGGTGTCACAAGCATTAAGACACAGGCTATTCCAAGGGGCCAAGCTATAAAACCATGTAACAGGGATCTGGTATTCAGGAATAGTACCTAAATAATATCTCACTGATAGCACGTGATGTGGGGCTCCAGGAAACAGTTTTTCCCAACAGTATTAAGCCATCAAAACTCTGGTGGATAGTCTTTGACAGAAGAAGGACTAAGAAACTCACATTAGAGAGGGGAGGTCAACTCTGTGGCCCAACCATAGAGTAGAAAGGGGAGGTCACCTTTGTGGCCCAAGCATTGAGTAGAAAGAGTATAGGAAGAAAAAACAGAGAAAAAAAAAAAAAAAACAAATACTGAAGGAGAAAGACTGCTCCCTGCAGGCTGCCTCCTTTAGCTTTACTGAAAAAAATAAAAAATACAAATACAATCCAAGAATGAATGGGCCATTTGCCTAGAGCTAAATAAGCCAACTCAGAGTGTTTTGTTCACTTCGAGCCACTTTGTATAAATTAATGTTTTCTCCAAAGGCTTTTAGGAGTCAGAAAACTCCTTGTGTCAGAGACTATGTCCTCTTTGCTATATCCTTGGGCTTAACAAAGAGTGCACAGAATATTTGTAAGATGCTGATTGGATGTTTAGGTATGACATTCCCTCAGATGCAAAATTGTTTCCCTTGCTGCTAACTCTAAAAGGTCCAGTGTAAAATTAGTATCTTCAAGGAACCTTGTCCCATTTTCACCATTTCTGCATTAAAATCAATCTCTCTCCTCCATCAGAGTGTTGAGTGGATACCTTTATTGTAAGTATTTTGTTCTGTTTAAACACTATGTTAGTTAAATGACATGAGAAAGACCACCTATTTAGCTGTAAGGTCCCAGATGTCTGTAACTATTCCCTACTAAACTCAGTTTTGTTTTTGTTTTTTGTTTTTAAAGATTTTATTTTTAAGTAATCTCTACAACCCAACATGGGGCTTGAACTTCCAACACCAATATCAAACCAAGAGTTGCATGCTCTACTGACTCAGCCAGCCAGGTGCCCCTACTAAACTCTGCTTTACCCTCAGTACCTAAGATAGTGATTTTCACTCAGGAGAAAAAAATTTTTTGATAAATAAATAAAAGCATATATGAATATGGCTGTAAATGTGCTTGGCTGGCTCTAGGCAAAAGGTGATAGAGAAAGTTTACTCTTGGTATTTATTCTCAAAGACTCGGTATTTATTACTTTCTCTTACCTCCCTGATTAGTGCTTGTCTGCTCTTTCCCCATCGGGGATAATCTCCTGAGATGATAAAAATTAAATCATGCCAAGACATAAAGGACTGAAAAATCCCAAAGGAGTTTCATTTTCGACTGGAAAAGGTATTAAGTTGAAGAATGATGATGTCATTGAGCTAACCCACATGACCTTACTTGGAGAGGTGGATCAAGAAAACAGTGCTTCTTAAATTCCTCTATGCCTGCATTTTAAAACATGTTTTACCCTGTGAAAGAAGTAGGTATGGCTAATTATGATTAGGAACGGGGTCACTGGAATCCTGGGACTTGGATGAGTCTTGGCTCTGTCAGTCCAGTAGCCCTGGATCACATAAAATGAGTTAGATTCCACATCTATAAAAATAACTCTGAAGTCTTCCCAAAGTTTTTTATTCACTGTTTCTAAGATATCAGTTGAAGACAAAGTTTTTAAAAAGTTGCTCTGGAATCCAGGGCTAGAGCTGAATACCAACCAGGAATAGTAAAAACAAACAACTAAGCAGATGATGTTAGGGATCATCCTGACACTTTATAAAGTTTCTTTCATATTCTCTCTCTCTCTCTCTCTCTCTCTCTCTCTTAATGCAAATCCAGGATTGAGATGAGGATAAGGAGGGAATATAAGAGTATAAGATATATCATGTATCCAAAATTGGGGATAGATAGGCAAAATATATGGGAGCCAGTCATTATAAAGAAGGAAGGAAGGAAGAAAGGAAGGGTGAGAGAGAGAGAGAATATGAAAGGGAAGAAAAAAAGGGGAGAGCGAAAACATTCAAGAGCTAACCTGAGCACATTAAATACCACATGTCATTAACTGTTGGAAAAATAGACATATCCCACAAAACCCAAGTGCATAGTAACCGACATAAATATTTTCTGCAAAGATCCACTCCATCCTGGGTTCCTGTCTGTTTATGATTGATGACAGCTACATCTTGGCCCTAAAGGACAATCTTTATTCACATCACTCAGCTAGACTGCTTTTAATTGCCTAAATATAATTCAATCTTCAGAGTATATTCTTAACTAGGAAATGTCAACATTGGACTTGGCCAATGAAACATCAATGGAAAGACAGCAACCCTCCTTCTTAAACTTTCTTGTAACGTGGATCATAACCAGAACCTTCTATTGACTTTGGTTCTCGTTTTCTCCTCTTTGTTTTCCATAGGATAATACAAAAACAATATACTTACTAGTTATTTATTTTCATCCTTCACACTGATTTATAGTAATCAGAAAAATTTTAATGTTAATTGGATACTACTCACTATTAGTACTTTGATCTATACAGAGGGCCTAGAATTTTTTAGGCACATGCAATTTAATTTTTATTATTACACCGATCCAATCAAGGCAATTTTTTTGTCCCTTCCTCCACACCTCTTGCCACCACATCTTACAGATGAAAAATCTGAAGCCTAGGAAATTAAATTAATTTAATTTAATCCCAAGTTTGTAAATGACAGAGTAAATATCTCAGCCCATTGGCCAATATTAATCACATGACAGCCTAACTGTAAGAAAATCTGAAAAATCTTCCTGCATTCTCAGAAAGAAGAAAATCAGATATGGTAAACATTAGTAATTTCTTTTATAGCAAGCTTGTACTTTTTTTTTTTTTTTTTCCATTTTGCATACCTCTATGCCTCCTTGAAATGTCTGCATTGCTCAGTATCAGAAAGAGTCCAGTCCTATGGATGGTCATTCACAAGCAAGTGTAGGTACTATAGTTATTTATTCTCTGTAGATCATCCTGAGTTGGGCATTGGTAAATCTCACCTTCTTTGTCTTTCCTCTTTCTTCTTCTTCCCCTTTCTTTTTCCTTCAGCATCCCCAAAACATTTTATCAACAACATCTGTTTTCAGGCTTCTCATTCAGGTATAGTCTAGGTCCTCAATTCTTTTCTTTAGACTGGCTTACCGACAATATAAATGAAACTCTCTAGTGCTATATTAATAACCTCCCATAAGCATAACCCTGGTGTGTCATTAACTTAAAAAAAGTCTCACAATCAGAAAGGACAGGAGGAAATAAATGGTACAAAGATAGAAAAAGGCCCACCTTCCCACCTACAAAAAGAGAAGTAAGATTCTGTGGTTTGAAGGAATTTGCCTAAGGTCTCAGAGCTGTTTGGTGTGGCTGGTGCAGGGATGGTGATGTTTATAAGCAGAGGAAGGGAAGGCAAGGAGGGCAATGACCTTTGGAATAAGTCCTCCTCAGCAATTCTAGGGTTGTTTCATGTTATGGAAGAAGAAATACAGTTTACCTTTGTACTCTTCAAAAGCATGTTTTGGTGGAAAAATAAAAGGATAGCTCCCACCATTGTGCAAAGATTTATTTTTCTTGAAGTTCCTGCCATTTGCATATATTAACCTCTACCTGGTGAGGCAGTATCACCCATCACTTACTTTTTCCAACAAATGTTTTTTGAGCAATTGCTATGTGGAGGAATTTAGGCACTAAAGATACAATGCCCAATGAAATGGCCGCCCTTCCATTTTTTCACCGGAAAATGCTGTCTACAACATCTCTAAAATCTCCCATTCAGCTCTTTCTACCTTAATGTACCTTAATTCACTCATGAAAAAGTAGTGCTGCTGGCTGACCCATCTCCCACCCTGCCCCCCAACTCTTATCATCTCAGGTAGGACACTGCTCCTTCCCTGTCTCTGCCAAGGAATCCGAGAATTCCCCGAATGAACACAAGAGTAAGCACCATCAGTCTTACTCAAACTCAGGAGGGACATGTTTCTTGCATGAAGTGGTGGAAAATGAAGTTAATCCAACTGCAGTCAGATTTCTAAAGTCAAGAACTAAAATGTCAAAGACAGGAAAAAAGTGTTATCCCCATGGCTACTGTGCTCTAGCTGAGGATGACTCATGAGTGGTTGTGTGTGTATGTATGCGTGTTTATTATCTCCAGATCATTGACAAATTACTAGAACTAGAAACTTGGAAATCGCAACCAGAATATGTGGACTAATTGAGATTTGAGTTCTCCTTCGGTGGTTTTGAAAGTTTCTTGAAACATGTACAGAAGTAAAAATAAACTGCAGACATAAGTGTTCTTTTTGTTTTTTGTTTTGTTTTGTTTTTTTGGTCTGATAGACACTTTTTACATAGCGTTGTTTTGTTTGTTAGCTTTCTTATTTCCACCTTGCCATGATTAAACTATTTACAAGTAGGCTAAAAATCTTTTCTAGAAAGTAAGTTTTTATTTCAAAAGGTGAAATTTGCTAGTAGGTAAGGATTTTTTTCGCCCTTAACCAAGGAGTTTATCTATTTGTAAATGGTATATGTTTATTTCATTATTTCAAATCAGTGAGGAAACTATGTATCACACAAGGCATTTGGGAAATTAGTTTTAAAATACATCCCCTCATTTACATGTTCTTTTCCTTACTGAGCCAATTTCTCTTTCCTCCTCTTCCTGGCTACTCCCTCATGCTTTCTCACTGAATCTGGAAAATTCTTACCAGCCATCTTTTATGTGCCAGGCACAGAGAATTGAAGAATTCTTTGGTGCTCCAGAATTAAAGTTCTCAAGTAGCTTACTGTGGGGAATAAGCTTAGGAATTCCCTGAGCCTGCACTGATGGGTTAACAAGGCATAAAGAATTAGAAAGCCATTGGATGTACACAAATTTGGGTATACAAGATTAAGTAAATAAGAATAGGTAAAGTACGACAAAGGTCCCAGTACAGGACAAAGGTATAGGAATAGGGAATCTCAGTATGAAAACATCCAAGATGAGGTAAGCAAGATTAGGTATTCAGGGTGGAAGGGGGGGGAGGGGGGGGCCACTCCAACTTAGTACTATAGCAGAAGCTTCTATCACAGGAAGGAAGGACCAAATTAGGTAAACAGTTAAATAGGGCTACAGACCTCAGCAGGGCAAAGTTGCCCATAGCAGAGCTAATTAGCAAAAGAAAGGTGCCTTGTTGACCCTGAGGTAGCAAGCTCTGTCTTTCTTGTCCCCTAAGCCAGTTTAGGTAAACAGATGTGGGGCCTCATGTCTGCTGTAAACAATGTTGTTTTTTTTTTTTTTTTTTGGTTTGTATTAATCCAAACCCCTAACACCGCCTATCTTCAAAACCCTCTTTCCCTCAGGCCCATGAGTTAATGTTCACGATTTCACTGTCTCTTTGTGCTCCTTTGTAAGCCTTCTGATACTAATAAAAACAGAACAAGGACCTTTATTCCGGGCTCTTGTCTTCCCCCAAACATTAGCCTCTCTCGCATTTTTTAATCCTGCATCCCGCTTTCTTGCTGGACAAGAAAGAACTCCAGACCCAGAGTCTATGACGGCTTATCACTGTACTAAAGAGGAAGTTATGAAACAACAGGACAAGTGCTGTGACCTGTGATGTGAGAGACATGATGAATAGAGGAGAACCTAACTCTGCTTAGCAATTCGGGGGACTATTTCACAGAAGTGCAACTCATGTCATATTTTGCAGGAGGAACAGGGCTCTCTACAGACAGAGCATGAGGAACTGCAAGCAACTGAAATTGCTCTACAAGTTCACAGACACAGGAGAGTAAAGTACAGACAGAACCCAGGGCAGATGGGTGAGGAGGCAGTAAGGGGAACAATCACGAAGAGCATAGCAGGCCATAGGAAGGTTTTACTTGTGACTCTGAGTGTGTATTTTGGCCTGTCTTCTAACCTATAAAATAAAGCAACAGAAACTGGGTATGTTTGAAGATAGGAGAAATAAATGTGGTGTGTTCATATAACTCAAATGTCACACTACTCAGGTGATAAGATCTGTGGTTTCCCAGGGAGCTTCTGGTAGTGAATTAAACAAAATGATTTGCTGAGTTATACTGAGTACTTTCCTATATACGCAGCACAGATTCAGAGGTTGGGGCTAAGAAATACCAAGTAAGTTTTATTCAAGGCAACACATTTATTGATCCCCAAGACTATGCAGACCATTATGCTAGGCATAGAGGGTACAAAGATGAGTAAGATACTGCCCCTATCTCCAGGAATCTCAGAACTCAAGGCACAGAATAGAAGTGATGGGATGGTTCCAATTCCTTCCATTACTTATGTCATTTGTTGAGTTTCTATTCTATGAGACCTAATGTGGTTGAAGTAAGGAAGAACAACCTTTGTATCTACTGCATCATTTACCAATGAACCACCTGTCTTCAAGAAGCTCATGGGGTACTGCCTAAATAATGTATACGAACAACAGAAACATAAGGAGAATTACAGACAAAAAAAATTTTCTAAGAGTTTCATTCAGAGTAATTTGGATGGAAGGAAAGGGCTGAATATTACTGACCATCCACTATAAAGCCAATTTTACAAATATAGTCACATTCTTCATGACTCACCAAAACAGACATCCTTGTCTCCATTTACATGTGAGGAGATAAAACAGAAGTTAGAGTAACCTGCCCAAAGATAGCCATTGCTAAAGGTAAGGACTTGTAGTAGGCATTTCTGGTTACATAATCATGTTTTCTCGACCCTTTGCAGGCTATGTGGAATTAAAAATAGCTCAGAGAAAGAAGTGGCATTCAAGGAAACCTGATTCTCACGTTCTCATAAAGACACAGCCTTGTACCAGAGGCTTGGTGGAAGCTGATCAATCTAGCTCATTATCCAAAGAGGTCAAACTTGGATAGGAACAGAGCAGTGGACATTTCCACACTTAGTATGTTCAGATGGTCTTGTGTGCAGACATAGGAATGCCATGGCATACACTTTGTATCATCTGGCACCAGTTATATGGCAGGAACCCATTTGCAATCATTCGTATTTGTGTTTTGAACATTTATAATAACATTGGGTAAATGAATATTAGCCCGTGCACTTTGTTCCTTGCCAGGACATAAATCAATAGAAATCTTCAGGAATCTAATTAGAATTTTGTTTGAGAAAACTTCTCATAGTCTCTGGTATTAAAGATGTTAAGATTTGAAAGCTCATGACATGACAGAACAGAGCATAAATGATTTTAGATGGAATGCCTGTCACTTGAAATGTGGATAGAACCATCAGAGGCCTTAGCGAGAAAATAAACTTGGGATTGTAAATAATGCCTGACCTGACATTTCCCTTGTGGGGACCCCAGTAATGGGGCCCAGCTGCCAAACACGATGCTCCATTGAGTTGTAAGGGAAAATAACATTTTTTCATACTGATATTGTGAGTTAAGATCCATGACTGAATGCCATTTGTTTTTGTACTTTACAACAATTCAAACCAGATTATTTAATACTGAAGCCACAGAAAAACAATCCCCACTGCCAGCCCCCATTCTTCCTCCCTCCTGATGGATCTGTTCTTTTGTTCTCAAAATACAGGTTGGAAATAGGGCTGTTTACTGAATTTTTCTAACTGAGGTTGCAAGATGAAAAGCTTTCATAACTGAGCCTGAAGTGCTAGGATGCTTTTAATCAGTGTGTAGGATTTTAATTAATCCCAGGGTTGCTCCTTCTCCCAGAAGTTCAGGTGCAAGGTCATATTCTTGAAGGGTTATGTTTAAGTGCAGGCTAAAACACCCTCTCAGAAAAAAAGGATAGAGAATACAGATGTTTGTCCTGGGAGACAGAAGACTGGGTTTTATCTCATTTCTGTTATTCTGGGGTTGTTGCCCCATCAGTGAGATAAGGGCACTTAAGAAAGAATGACTTCACAGTTACTGGTTATATTCAGAGTATTGTGAATATATGCAGAGATGTTTTGAATTGAAGCTTATCTATATGTACTTTGTAATTACCCAAGTCAAAGACTAATCATAGTCTGTATGTTCTACTCACAGTTTTAGAATTCGTATAGTCAATGGGGCGCCTGGGTGGCGCAGTCGGTTAAGCGTCTGACTTCAGCCAGGTCACGATCTCGCGGTCCGTGAGATCGAGCCCCGCGTCAGGCTCTGGGCTGATGGCTCAGAGCCTGGAGCCTGTTTCCGATTCTGTGTCTCCCTCTCTCTCTGCCCCTCCCCCGTTCATGCTCTGTCTCTCTCTGTCCCAAAAATAAATAAACGTTGAAAAAAAAATTAAAAAAAAAAAAAAGAATTCGTATAGTCAAATCTAAACAGCTATAGTTAAATGGGCCATTCAGGCAATTCTGTCTCGGTGCCCTTGTTTGTAGAACAAAAGGATGGGCCTAGGGGTCTTGGCAGAGACTCTATGGCTTCCAGGACAAAGTAAAAACTCCCTCACTTGGCACTCAAGTCCCTTCATGATCTGGCCAGTTGACACCCCTCCAGACATACCTCCTGCAAGCTCTCTGCACATTCCTATGTCCTCAGTCTTGACTCTAAAAGTCTATACTATTTTATGCTTTTATGACTTCTTATAAGTTATTGCTTCTTCTTAAAATTTCCTTACTTCTGTTATTAAGTCAGAGTAACAAATAGCATATTCTGTAGACACTGGCATTTTTTAAGTGCATTCCATGGAACACCAGTCTCATAAATGCTTTTCTGATGTGTTGAGCATGTGTTTTTGAGAGAAGGGGAAGAGGAGCTAAGTCTCAGTGATCAAGATATTAGGAAGAATGTTGTTTATTCTACCAATCTCTTGAAAATCCACAAGACAGAAAAGTATAATAAAGGTTCTGAAAATTCTTGAAAAAGAGAAGTATATATAAGCCAACACTTTCCAAATTCATATGATGACAAATTCCTTCTCCTATACAATAGCTACAAATACCCTCCAGATCACAGTGGGAAACACCTGTTCATATTAACATCGAACGCATGTCACAGATAATCAATTTTCAAGGAATTATGATATAATTTATTCTTATCAATAAATTTTAATAAACTGCTTTATACTGAGATAATTACAGTTATAACATGAAATTGTAGGAAATAATAGACACATGTACACTTTACCTAGTTTCTCTCAACGATACCATCTTGCAAAACTATAGGACAATATCACCTCTAAGATATTGACATTGATACAGCAAAGATAAAAATTCACCTCTGCTTTCTTAATCCCTGGCAACAATTAATCTGTTTTCTATTTCTATAATTTTGTCATAACAAAATGGAATAATACAGTATATAATATTTTGAGATTGACTATTTTAAACTCAGCATAATTTAACTGTAGTCAGATTGTTTCATGTATTAATAGTGTGTTCCTTTTTTTTGCTGATAAGTATCCATGGTGTGGCTATACCACAATTTGTTTACACATACACCTGTTGTAGGACATCTGGATTGTTTCCAGTTTTAGGCTATTATGAATAAAGATGCTATAAACATTAGTATGCAGGGTTTTTCTTTTCTTTTTCTCATAAATTTAAGTCTTCACATCTTTGGGTTAAATGCCCAGGAGTGAAATGGGTGGGCAAAATGGTAGTTAAATGCTTAGGGTTTTAAGGCTTGTTTTTTGTTTGGTTGTTTGTTTAGGAAACTGCCAAAATGTTTTCCAGAATAACTAAGCCATTTTATATTTCCAATAGTGATACATAAGCAATTTAGTTCCTTATCCTAGCCAGCATTTGATGTTGTCATTATTTTTACTCAAGCTATTCTGATAGATATGTAGTGATACCTCATTGTGATTTTAGTTTGCATTTTCCTAGTTGCTAATGATACTGATTTTTTCATGCACAAATTTAACTTTCTGAATGTTTATAAGGCTCCACAAATTATCTATTTCACAATGGATAATAATTTGGAAAATAATTTATGTGTCTAGAGTTGTTTATAGCCTTCCTTTATTATCTTTTTGATGTCTGTTCTGTCTTGTTCTGTGGTGTTATCCCCTATTTCATTTCTGGTATTGGTAATTTGTCTTCTCTTTCTCTCTCTCTCTCTCTCTCTCTTTTTGTCAATCTTGCTAAAGTCCTGCTAATTTTATTGGACTTTTTTTTAAAAGATTTTTAATTGATCTCTATACTATTTTTCTGTTTTCAACTTCATTCATATATTTGATTTTTGAAGTTTTCAACTTCATTGATATATTCTTATTTTTTCCCCTTCTTTCTGATTCCTTTGGGTTCAGTTTGGCCTTTTCTCTTTTCTAATGTATTCATTTAATGTTATAAATTTCCTTTTTAGCCCTTCTGTAGCTGTGTCCCACAAATTTTGATATACTATATTTTAATTTTCATTCAGTCCAATGTATTTTTTTTTAATATTCATGAGACCTCCTTATTTGGCCCATGAAATATTTAGATGTGTATCATTCATTTTCCAGGTCTTTAGAGATTTTCCAGTTCTCTTTCTGCTTTTTATTTTTAGTTTGATTCCGCTCTGGTAAGAGAAAATTGAATGATTTCAATTATTTTAAATTTGTTGGGGTTTAGTTTTTGTCCCAGGAGATGGTCTATCTTGGTATATATTTCTTGGGTACTTGAATATAATACCTATTCTGCTGTTGTTGGTTGGAGTTTTCTCTAAATGTTGATTAGATATTATTGTTTGATGATGTGAATACTTCTATATGCTTCCTGATTTTCTATTTGACCAATCACTTGTTGCAAAAGAAGTGTTGAGTCTTCAGTTTTAGTTACAAATTTGTCTATCTTTCTTTTCAGTGTCATCAGTCCGTAAGGCTCTATTCACCTTCCTTCCTTCCTTCCTTCCTTCCTTCCTTCCTTCCTTCCTTCCTTCCTTCCTTCCTTCCTTCCTTTCCTTCCTTCCTTCCTTCCTTCCTAGATTGCTTTTTAGACTACGAAATTTCTACTGTTCTATCTCCCATTTACTGATTCTTTCCTTTGTGTTCTCCCTTCTGCTTTTGAATCTATCCCCTGATCTTCCCATTTCAGGATTATATTTTTCAGTTCTAGGATTATCATTTGTTTCTTTACTTCTATTCCTTTTCTAAGTCTTTCTCTTTTGTCATTTGTTTAAAGACTATTTTTAATTTCCCATTACTGTATTTCTATTAGGGCTGCATTAAAATCTTTGGCAGATAATGTTAACATCTCTGTCACTTCAATTTTGGCATCTATTGATTGTCATTTCTCATTCAAGTTAAAATCATCTTGGTTCTTGGTATGAAGAGGATTTTCAATTGAAATCTGGAGATTACATTGTAAAATTTGGGTCTTATTTATCTGATACTGTTCTGGCCAGGGAGGGAGAGGAGTAACAACTTTGTTACTGCCAGATGGAGGTAAAAGTCCAGGTTCCCCACTTGGTCTCTGTTGATAACCAAGATTTGAGAGGTTCATCATTATTGCTAGGCATAAATTTGGCTCCTTATGCTATTTCCATAGTAACTTCAGTGGGGGTGCCTTCACTATGCTGGGTGATGAAAATCCTGACTCCCCCCACTAGGCTTCCTCTAGCATTATCCTGGTAGGGAGGAGAATGGTGAGTTGGTGGAGAAATTCAGGCTTCCTACATGGTCCCAAGAGACATAAGTAGGATGGCTCTTAATTGGATGGTGGGGGACGAAAGGCCTTCTCTGATATCACCCCAGACTTAGATGGGGGTGTTTTGTTACAGTGCTATGAGGATGGAAATCTAGGCTGCTCCTTGCTTGGCATTTGTTGGTGTGGGTGTCGGTGTGCCATAGTTTTTCTGTGGTGTTTGGCTGTAGATTTGTTATTGCCTAAAATCTTTACATCTTGTTTTCCTGTCCCTTTCCTGGTCCCTTGACTGAGAGAATAAGCCTCTGTTGGGGCTGTTTGGTCTGTGTCCATTGGCATTTCCAGGTTGCTGGTTTCTTCATCTTCCAGTTTTATATAGAGGAGGCAAAAAGAAAATCCAGCGTATCCATCATCCTATTGTTCCTTTGAGTCCTGAGGTCCCTGGTTTGCCTGCCTTCTCATCTTCAACTTTCAGAATGTTATGTGTGTCTTATGTACAATGTCTAGAATTTTTAGTTGTACTTATTAGGAGAAAATTAGGTCTAGTCTATCTTGCTGCAGGTGAAGTCCTTTATCAATAATTTTAAACCATTTTTTTTTGAAATTTTTATTACCTCCAAACACAATACGATATTCTTCTTTCTTAGACTTGATTTGTTTGGAGCAGTTTTAGGCAACATGATATTCTTTGTATACATTATTTTATTTTGTTCCTATTATACAATGGGTGAAATATCATTATCTCTATTTAACAGGTGAGGACTGAGGTTCAGAGAGGGTAAGGAACTCACATAAGCAAAACACAAAATCAAGATTTAACCCTAATACCTTTTCTCTTCTAAGCAGACTCTTTTAAAGTCACGCAATGCCTAGGTGGCTCAGTGGGTTAAGCATCCGACTTTGGCCTAGGTCATGATCTCACTGGTCCCAGTTGGAGCCCTGCTTCAGGCTTGGTGCTGACAGCTGAGAGACTGGAGCCTGTTTCAGATTCTGTGTCTCCCTCTCTCTCTCTCTCTCTCTGCCCCTCCCCACTCACGCTCTGTCTCTGTCTGTCTCTCTCAAAAATAAATAAACATTAATACAAAATTTAAAGTCATGCTATTAATTTTGCTCTACACAGGACCGTTGGTCTACCTCTGGAGTTTTTGGAATTCCTGATGATTGAAAGAGAAATTCTGAGAGAGAATAAGAGAAATGGTAAGAGATCCAGGAGTCAGGACACATACAAGATAACTGAAAGAAACTAAATATTGGAGAGAAAAGACTGTGTCTTCACACATCTGAACAACTTCCAGATGGAACACACATTTGAACTCTTCTGTGGGTATCAAGAGAACATGAGCAGGACTAATGCTTAAATGTTGCAAGGATCCTGAGTTCTGCTTAATTATAAGAAAAACAGTTACAGATGTCTGAAATGAAGATAAATTGTACATGGTGGCAACGAACCCCCATCCCAAACTGAGTTCAAGCAGGAACTGGATTAATATCCTGTGGCTGAAAAGTATGCAGAGATTTGGTGAATATGACCTCAAAGTCCTCTCTCTTACAACCTTTAATGCAGGCCTTGCTATGTGACACTGGACATTACTTCTTTCTAAGTTTAATTTTCTCTTCTGTCGAATGGAGATAATAATAACACAAGCTTCACAAGATAATTATGAGAATTAGATGATTAGATGAGATGGTGGACGTAAAATGTTTAGTGCTGCTCCTGCCATGCAGAAAACACGAAATAATCATTACCAGTGATTATGATGATGATGGTGGTGGTGCTGGTGGTGCTGGTGGTAATTTTGTGGGTTCCAAGGATACTGTAGGCTCTTTGAAGGGCTCCCGTTTTTGTTGTAGAGAGACACGTTGAAGAACTGATGAATAGAGTCTTCAATAATAAAAATAGATGTAAGAAGTGAAAATTTTATTATACCCCACCTATTCTTGAATATTTTTGTATTCTAGAACAGACCTGAACTTATCATTGTTACTTGAGATGTCTTGCATTTGGAATACACCCTCACATAGGGCAAGTACAAAATGAGCGCTACTCATTCATAGGTGTCCAGTTATATGCTAATTCAAGTCCTTCAAAATTTGTCAATCATGTGAATCAACTGGATTCTACCTCCAAATTACTGTTCGATCTTTGGCAAGCCTCTTAATATCTCCTAAATTCCAAACTTTCTCTTTCACGAAATAAGATTTAGAGATCATCTCTAAGCTTTGACCTTGCCCTGGGGCTTGGTTATTTCTCACTTTGAAATGAATCCACATACCTTAGAAGGGTCAGAAAAAAATGCAGCACTCAATTGGCCAAGCTCTTTTCTTCCCATTGTCTGGCTCAGAGTCACCAATCAGGGGGATTCACATTATCAGGGCAGTGGAAGCCTATACTCCAGCCAGGTTCCATTCCAATTTTCTTTCAGTTTTAGAAGCAGTGATTCATGGCCCACTGGCGTCCTTGTTGGGATTCACTTTCTTAGATGAATTAACTATTCCCAGCATTTCTTCTTGCAAAATTCCTGACCCTGTGGGGGAGAAGTAAATACTACTTATTTCACTTTCCTCTTGAGAGGAAAAGGCTTCAAGGAGTTTGGGAATTGGGGCTGGTTCCCAATAGACACTTTCACACTTAGATCACTTCTCATGATGAAATATTTTCCAGACAATCTGAGCATTTCCATCCATTTAAGTACTGTAGGCATCAAAGAGATGCCTGCTTCCTACAGGGGAGCTTTGCAAGAAGTCACAGCCCTCCAGTGGCTATGAGATATACCTAGTTGTAAGAGCTACTTCCAACCAACTCTATAAGTCAATGGTGGAATACATCTTTGGAGAAAACTTTACTTCTATTGCCTCTCCTTCAGTGGACAACACCAATGTTTCCCAGTAACTCAACCGAAAATTTTCCCCACTCTTTCATTCCTCACCATCAACTGGTCTCCATGTCCAGTCTATTCCACTTTCTAAATTTGTTTTTCTTTTTCTGAATATTCAGTTCCTCTTCACTATGAACACTTCCAGTGTTTAGACTATTGCTGAGGCTATTTTACAAGCCTGGAATTCAATCTCTTGGCTTCACTGTTCAGTCTCACTGTGTTCTTCATCATCCTTCACACTGCTTGCCAAGGCCATCATTTCAGTTACAAATCCAGGTACAGTCATCCTTTGTGCCCAGCACAAGCAGCACAGTGGCTCAGTGAAGTCTTTTAAGTACCTTCTTATCGCCTATGCAGCATGTGCAGTTTCTCATGATCTATCCTGTTCGCCTTTGCCAATTTTACTTCTCACCAAGAGCGTCTTTGTACCCAAAGTCCAAAGCACTGAACTACTGGAATTTCATCAATACATCATACTCTTTTATTTTTATGGGCTTTTGTAATTCTATTCACTTGTCTCATCATGCCCTTCCCCTCAAAATCCCATACTAAGCAAACTCATACCATTTCATCATGAAGAACTGCTTTAACTCGAACTTCTTCTGTTATACCTTCCTTGATTACCTAGGTGATTTTCTTCCTGTTTTCTCATTGTGCTTTTATAAAAGTATGGCGTTATATTTATTTTACCACTATTCCCTTACAGACTATGGAGAGAAGGAAATTAATACTATCTTCTCTTTTTTTGTGTGCAGATTTGGTTCTTTGCTAGCTAATGTGTTAACAATTTAATCAATATGTATTTCTTTGTGGATAACTAGCTGTTATTCAGATGTGAGAGCATTTTCAGAGAAGACACTTTGGCTTTTTAAGAAATTAACAATGCATGACTGGGGTCTTTGTTGGTGGCCAGACTGTAAAACTGTAAGAAGCTGTAAAGGATTCATCTGAAGGTTGATTCCATGTTACCCATGGGTTTGGGTTGTTAGTAAGCCTTGCTCCTATATAAAGTCCTGATTGAAGCAGATTAGCCTTCAAGGAAAGAGTCATGCCTACTTTTGTAACATTTATCATTCCACTCTGTTTGTAAGCATGGAAGGAATATTTTGACAGAAATATAGATATCCAAAAGAAATCAGGCAAAGAGTTCATCATCCGTCCTAGCTCTGAAATCCCAGGTGTAGCAAATACTATTAACAGTAGAAACAAAGCTGCTTTGGACCTTTAACTATAGGTTATTGGTGTCTGGGGACTTTGATCGCTCACACTGGGAGGAAGACAGCACAGGTAACTGGAAAACAGGACTACTGTCCCTATGGTGGCAAGGCCACTAGACACTGTATATTGGTGGAGAGTATAAGCAATCGCTTGTGGAAGCCTTGCAAAGATGAAATAAAGAAGGAATGAGCAATAGAACAATGGAGAATAAGGAAGGGTGGGTTCTAAAAGTGACTGACTAGCAAAGAAAATGGCAATTGAAAAAAATGAGGAGTTTTTCAGGTATCCTCATACAGAAGGTTATCATGCGCTTCCTGATTCTCTTGAATTTTAATACTGAAGAATAACAGATGCACTAGGAAGAGCTCTCTTGCCCTTCCATTCCTCCATTCCTTTGTTTTAACTCCCCCATCAGGAGATTTTGATAATTTTTCTAGTGTTAACTCAAACCCATCTCTTCCATAAAGTTTCTCTGATAATATTCCATAGACTTCAATACACATCATCCCCCTTCCTGGCATATCAGTCATGTGGTGTGGTTCTATCCCCCTGAAAACTCCTTCTTCCTTGGTAAGCTTGCTTGATTTCTCACCAGCTCAAAACCTCAGACCCAAGTTTCTATGTGAAAACACAGTTTCTATGTGATTCTTCTATATCACACAGAAGTGCAAAAGGCCTATGTTACATCTCTTTCTGATATTTGCTGTGATAGAGGTGCCAAAGGGGGGCGGGAACAGAGCTGGACACTTGTTGAAGGTGGAAAGACGGATTTATCCAGACTACTGTAGTAGAGGAGACAGACTGCAGTACAGACCGAGCCTAACTCCAACCAAGACAAAGGTAACTAAGGTTTTTAAAAAGGAGAACAAATAGGGAAAAGGGGACTATGGAGACATGAAAAGCAAAATCAAAAAAGGACAGGGGCAAAAAAAAAAAAGGGGGGGTTGGAAAAGGGACATATATGGAAATGGAAAGTGAAAGGTGGGTCAGTATAGAATTACTGAAAATGGCTTGACAAAGGGTTTGGACAATGTACATCTTACATTTTTGGCAGTCTTGCTTTTCTTGAGCTAAGGCTCAGCATGAGAGCTGGGATCATTTTTACGGACACAGCCTAGTGCAGGTGGAAGCCAAGTTAAAATTTGGTCAAATACCTTAACACAGTGCTTGGGCAACTCCTTTGTGGTGTAGGAGAGTTCAGAATTTGCAGAAGAAGGAGCAGAAAATACAGAATAAATAAGGGAGGTATTATAGTGGGGAGTATGGTTGGCAGAATGGTCCCTAGAGATGTCCACATACTATTTCCTGGAACTTGGGAATAAATATCCTATTTCTTGTGAATATGTTACCTTACTGGGAAAACAGGACTTTGTACATATGATTAAGTTAAAGACTTTAAGATGAGTAGATCATCTTAGATTATCTAGCTGGGCCTTATAAAAGGGAATGTCAGAGTTAGGGGAAGTGTGATGACAGAGGCAGAGAGAGAGAGAGAGATCCTAAGATGCTGCTGACCTTGATGATGGGGAAGAGGCCAGGGCAAAGACATGAGTGTAACCTCCAGAAGATGGATTAAGCAAGGAAATGGATTCTCCCCTACAACCTGCAGAAGGGACACAGCCCTGCTGACACATAAATTTTAGCTCTGCAAGACTCATTTGAAACTTCTGCCATCCAGAAGAGTCAGATAATTAATTTTTGTTGGTATCAGCCACTAAAACTTGTTTGTGTTTGTGGTCATTTGTTACGTCAGCAATAGGACAATACCAGACAATACACATGAGCCTCGAGCTGCCCATTTCACCACTCCCTCCAAGCCCTAGCACCACATCCTGAGGACTGTGACATCAGGGGACTGAAGGAAAGTGCGTATTCTGGAACTCATTCCCAGGAGCACAGTTTCTTGGTAGAGCAGGAACATGGTTGATATTCATTTCTCAGGAATGTCGTGGCATTTTGCTATGTTGCTTGCAGTTTTGATATTAATATGAATGATTTTAATGCGATCATCATTTATCATTTGACTGCATTTTTTTGGTGAATCAAATGACTCCTAAGCTCATTGACATTTAAAGACAGAGAACGTGCTCCCTGCATTGATGTACTGAAACAGGAAAAGGTTGGGGTGATTCGTGCAGGAGTAAGCTCATTTCTAAGCTATTTTAGTTGTCTTTTCACATCTGCCAATAATCTCTATTCCAAAAGCAATATTGGCTGGGGCACTGGAAGAATGTGCTAGTCTTTTCAGACAGGCTGCAAACTACCAGCAAAGTTTACTGAGCAGCGTTGTTCCTAAAGCCACAGAGATGATAATTCTTTTCCTCCGGGGAAATCATATGTTCCCCTTCATTGTTACTTCTCGCCTCTGCTGTGCAGGTTCCAGAGGTCAATGCTTAGCACGCAAAGTCCTAGAAACGTGGCACTGCATATTTTATCTGCTTCCCACCCCCTGAGTCTCCGTTCTGTTCCCTACCAGACCTCATTCTTTCACATTGATGTAACTGAGTTACAGACTCAGATTTGAAGTAAAATGTCAGGGTGCAGATAATTTCCATGATAATTATAGCCACAAGGACTAAAGAGCATCCTATGTGCCAGGAACTGTGCTGGGCATGTCACATTTATTTCATTTATTCAACCTGACTTTTCATGGATTCAGTCTGACATTGGTTAGTGTTGTTTGCACTACTGGTTAGAGCCAAAATTGGGCTTGGAAAGTAAGAAGCTAAGATTCCTAAGAGCTGGTAGTGTTTCAGGAGAATAATGTATGCTTCTTCTCTCACTGCCCTAAGAAATAGGGCCATCTCCCTTGGTACAGAGGCAGGTGAAGGTGCCGCAGTTGGCACAGATAATGAGTGATGCCACATGCTGATTGAGGAACATATGTACCCTAATAGTTTGAACACTCTTTGTAGATTAGGCTTTTTAAACACATGGGTGTGAACTCTAGAATTATACTGTCCAGTGTGGTCCTGTCTCCACTAGTTCAGTCGCTCATGCATTCATTTATTAACTGAATACATATTTATCACTGTTCGTGAGCACACAAGCCTCTGAATATTGGGGCTGGTATGCGAACAAAACAAAGTTGTTTCTTTCATGAAGTTTATATTCTAGTGAGAGAAACAGGCAAACCCCAAGCAACAAGAACAAACCCCACTTATATATGACAGATGGTGATGAATGTTATGTGAAAGGGAAGCCGGGAGGAGACAGGGAGAAACACACAGGTGTGCCAGAGAAGTCTTCTGTAGAGGCAGCAGTGTTTGAGCGGAGACCCAGATGAAGTGAGAGCAGCGAGCCATGTTTCTCTCCGGGAGAAGAGAGGTGCAGGCTGAGGAACAGCAAGTACAAAGGCAGCCCTGATGTAGCAGAGGGTCTACAGCCAGCAGCTTAGGTTGGGTTGCTTAGGTTTCCTTATAAATGATTCATTAAGGAAGTGTTCTCAGGAGTAACCTGCAAGGGCGTCAGGAAGGTAGAGGAGGAAAGTTTGAGAATTCAGGCCAAGCCCCAGCCTTAGCTTGATCTTTTGTGGAGATTATACTATACACACCAAGGAGCCAGGGAGAAAGTAAACTCCCCTGGCCTCTGGCTGCACAGGCAAGAGGGCTAGTTCCAGGCACACAAAGGCAGCCCTTTCAAAACGGTCTCCAGGGTCATCTTTTAAAGGAAATGGCTCTCTAAGGGTGGAAGATGAGCACAGAGAACCAACAGAGGGGCTCAAAGGGATACGGATGGAGCATCAGCTGTGCCTGGTAAAGCCAGCGACCTAGAGCAGAGTAAGAAAGAGCATGGTGTGAAAACTGTCAAGGAGGTGGCCAGGGACCAGTCATGGAAGGACTGCGGAATTTTACTTTATTGGTAATGGGAAGCCTTTGGAGATACTTTGTGCAAAAGAGTGGCATAATGTGATTCACATTTTAAAGAGATCAATTAAGCTGCTGTGTGAATCATACACTTGGGAATTCAAGCAGAAGCACCAAAGACTGTCAGGAGGTTGTGACAGAATTCTAGGGGGATTATGATCTTGGGTCTGCACTGTTCAACACAGAAGCCACTGGCCAAATATGGTTACTGAGCACTTGGAACAGGGTTCATTCAAACTGACATGCGTTGTAAGTGTAAAGTGTACATCAAACTTCAAAGGCTTCATAGAAAATAAACAATGTAAAATGCCTCAATAATATTTATATTGTATTGATCACATGTGGAGGAAATAATAATGTTTTCTTCAAATAATTGCTCAGGGGTGTCTGGGTGGCTCAGTCGGTTAAGCATCTGACTCTTGGTCTTGACTCACGTCACAATCTCACAGTTCCTGAGTCCAAGCCCCATGTTGGGCTCTGTGCTGACAGAGTGGAGCCTGCTTGGGATTCTGTCTCTGTCTCTGTTTCTCTCTCTCTCTCGCTTTCTCTGCCTCTCCCTGTTCTCTCTCCCAAAAATAAATAAACTTAAAAAATTGCTCAAATGAAACATTAGTAAATGTGTTAGTGTTATTAAAATATGTTATTGAATGGGGTTGGTTTTTTTTTTTTTTTTTTTACATTTTTAATGTGGCTACTGGAAAATTTACCATCACATGTGTGTCTCACATTATATCTCTATTGGACATCCCAGTTTAGACCCAGATGGTCAAAAGTGCTCAGCTTCTGTAGATATTATAAAAGTAGATAGGATAGAATTTGCTGATGGATGGTATATAAGGGTGTAAAAAGTGACCACTGGATGATGGTCACATTTTTCTAAGATGAAAGCCACTTGGGGTGGGGAGCATATGGGGGGAGAATAAGAAATGGCATTTGGTTTTGGTCATATGTTTTTTTTTAAATTTTTTTTAATGTTTATATTTATTTTTGAGACAGAGAGAGACAGAGCATGAGCAGGGGAGGGGGAGAGAGAGGGAGACACAGAATCGGAAGCAGGCTCCAGGCTCCGAGCTGTCAGCACAGAGCCTGACGTGGAGCTCGAACTCACAGACTGTGAGATCATGACTTGAGCTGAAGTCGGACGCTTAACTGACTGAACCACCCAGGTGCCCCATGGTTTTGGTCATATGTTGAGGATGTCTAATGGACCTTGAAATCAAGGTGATAAATGAGTGGTTGGACATGAGTCTGGAGTTCCTTGGAGAGATTCAGGCTGGAGACTTAAGTTTAAGAATATTTAATATATAAATAGCTTTTAAAGTGATTGGACCTGGTGCCATCACCTAGGGAGTGAGCATAAAGAACAGGTATGTGGACAAAGACCAGATGTAGTCAATCTTCTGAAAGATTAGAAGTACTGGAGGATCTTAGAAGCAAATCTTTCTAGTTGTCTTAACCTGGTCAACTCTTTTCTTTAAGCCTCTGTTTCATTACATATAAAAGGGGACTAATGATAGTAAAAACTTCATAGAGTGGATAGAAGTAAAAGGATAATATGTATCCACACCCAAGACAGTAACTGGCAAAAAACTAACAACCTAGTAAAGATTAGCTATTGGATTATTCTCCCCAGTATAGGTGTCTTACTGGATCAGTCACCAGTAGCAAAGAAGTCTCCAATTCTGGGGTGTTTGTCCATTTTTTTTTTCCAGTTTGGGAAAACGTAGTATTTTTGTCTGCCCACTCTGGGCCAGCCACAGAGCCAGGTACCATATCTAGATGTCATATCTAGACATGCCTGGTATGGATGTCAATGGGAAAACCTGCTTAGTTTTCTACAAGAACTGGAAGGAGTAGATTCAAATTTAGGATGCTGAGCCAAAGAAGTCAGGCACCCACGCTGTTATGGCTGGAGAGGCAGAAGTGTCTTCTTGGCTGGCCCAGTAGAAACACCAGTCTAGTTAGGTAAGTGTCCCAAAGGTCAGTCCCCAGGATGCTAAGTTGGTTGGGTGGACAAGAGGGAGTGCACTGGAATAGAGATCACTCAGGACAAGCCTACCTTCATAACTGCAGTGGTGGGGAATAAAGGCTGTCTAATGATGTCCATGTCATCATCCTCAAAATCTATGACTACGGTATCTAATTGGCAAAAAGAACTTTGCAGATGTGATTAAGGGTCAAAATGGGAAGGTTGTTCATGCTGGCAGGCCCAGTTTAATCACAAGGGCCATTATACAAAGGAGGCAAGAGTCACAGTCACAGAACCCGATATGAAGACAGAAGCTGCGGTGACAAGCAGAAAGTAAGAGGTTTGAATACACATGTGGCTAGCTTCAAATATAGAGGAGGATGTCTTGAGCCAAGGAGGGCAGCAGCCTCCAGAAGCTGGGAAAGGCAAGGACACAGATTCTTCTAGACCTTCCTAAAGGAACCCAGTCTTGCTGACATCTTGATTTTAGCCCACTGAGACCCATTCTAAACTTCTGAGCTCTGGAACTATAGTATAATAAATGTGTGTTATTTCAAGCTACTTAGTTTGTGGTCATTTGTCACAGCAGCAATGGGAAACACAGTAGCCCTTAAAACTCATGGGCTTTGAGCCATAAATATGGTGAAAATGAACCCACCCAGGACTCTGTTCTCTAGTAATCTCACAAATCTGGGATATGGCAAAGGAGAAAAGAAACAAAAGGTTTCAGAGCCATTCAAGCAAATGGTATTTATAAACTAAACTAAAGACCCCAAACTTATCTGGTGCCACAGTTCATGAACTGCTGTCTTAACAAAAATTCCACCAACCTGGACTGCCATAAACATGAAGCATCATGTTAGGAATAGGGGGAAGGGCTTCTCATGGAAAAATATTTGACAGCAGTGAAAGGCGTAACAGCCCTCTGCCTCAGTTGGGTGAAGTGGAGGGATATGGAAGAACATCTCCCAGAGCTCATTCATATGGAATATTCCATAGAGGATGGACAAGAGCATCCATATGTTACATATATTAAAAGTAATAAAATAATATAAATGCTGTTTCTGAAGATCCAAGAAGAAAACAGGAATTTGGAATGCTCAGGTACTCAAGAAAGAACTGAATATATTTCATAAGGTCCCCGGGGTGGGGGGAGGTTAAATTACATTTAAAAAACAAACCTACCTTGTTTCTCACAAGTTTTAACACTAATTAACTAAGAAGTCATAGTATGGGTATGCTATGGGTGACTTTCCAGATGTAATATGCATATATGCTTGTATATAGATATGCATTAAGGGCTTTAAATGACTGTTTATACTTGGATTTGGAATAGCTTTGAGGGAAGAAAGCTGATAGATTGCAAAAAGTAGAGGAATGGGAAATTATATAAATGTTGCTTGTTCTATGTACCATGCATTATACTTTGCATACATTACTTTACCTATTTGTCATGATATCTATGAAGTTGCTGCCAATATCCTAGAGGCCTTACATAAATTGGCCCAGCTCCCACTCCCCAAAAGTGGCATACCAGGGCTCGAATTTAGGTCTATTTGACTCTCAGATCTAGATGAATCTTCCACTCCATTGTGGAGCTAAAAAAACAATATTCCTTCCCCACCTTATCCCAGAGATAGTCCAGTGATTAAAATGATAAATTATTTCTGCCCAGAGTCAACAGGTATATAGGAGCCCCTCTCATGGCCCATCTTGACCTATTTTAGACTTGAAAAAGGCCATGAACATCCAACCAACTCAACTTACAAGAGAACTGAAGCCCAGATGAAATTCTGACACTTTAGATGACATGGTTAATTGGAATGAGAAGCAAAACCCAGGATTTCTGTTGTCCAGTACTAAACATCACATCTGTCACCTCTCAAACTAGGGCATGTGTAAATGGCAGAATTTTAGGACTCTATGGGTTTACGTGGAAATTCAGGACACAACCTGCTTCACAAAAATGAACTTCAAGGGGGTTCTAATCTGGGCCTTTTAATTTGACCCCTATTCCTTACGGCCTGGGCAGGGAGAGTGGGGGTTGGAGTTAGCTTCTGAGCGTTCATGGTTTTGCCTCATGCTTTTATTCCACGGGGGAAAGGAATCCATAGGAAGGCTCCCCTTATGGGAAGCACTTGTTTGCCTAGAGGGTCTTTTCCCTTTGAACTTCTCTTGAGACTCTGCCCACATGTCAGAGAGAGCTGATCAAAACAGTAAACGAGGACCCTGACAAGGATTTTCAAAATTGCATGCAGATGTCTCCATTTCAGGGAATTGGAAACACAAATCTTTTTTGGATTGCTGTAGCAACAGGGGACAGACAAAACAACACGTTGCAAGAAGCTGTCCCCAGGGGGACTGATAGCAATGTGGGGGAGTGGGGCAGGGGGGTTGCAGAGTCTGGGCCAACATGTGCTGAGGCTGGAAATCCTGCCGTGGAACGTAGAGCTTGTATTCTAATGGAAACCACCAGCCTCTAGGGCACGTTCCCCTCAGTCTGAGCCCCGACGTGCGAATGTGAAAATGGGAAAGGCAGGGGGCCAGAAGTAAGGCCTGAGTTGGAAATGCTGCCTTTTTGGCTCAGTCTCCATTTGCCCAAACCAGCCCTCCAGATCCAGACCAGCAGAATACAACAATTCACATGTTCACAGCACTTTACCATTTGTAAAATGTTTTTCCGCATTTATCATCAGACTCCTTCTTTTCACTGTCTCAATTTAGTGAATGGATCACCAGGGCTCAGGGACAGACCCAGAGTTGGGATTTTAATTTAAACCTTTCTGGTTCTAAAACCCTTGAAAAGAGAGTCACAGGAACTAGAGAGCCCTTCAGCCACTTCCCTGTGCCCTTGAAACGTTAACTTTCTTCATAGTTTGCCTGCTGGACCTCCAACTCCCTCTGAGGGGGAAATTGATGCTAGTGGAAGAGGCTCTAGCCTTTGTTTCTAAGTAATAAAGTAGAACAAGGAGAGACTGCAAAATTCAGGGTCAAGCAGTTAGCCAGGTGTTGGAGTCCTTTACAAAATCCAGTTATCTCATTGTCTAAAGGGTCTTTACGACTATTCTAACCTTCTTCCCTAATATAGCACACCCCAAACAAGCAGTGTCCCTGTCCTGGCTTGAACCTTGGTTGATTGTGAATAAAATGTAAGTATTTAAATTGATCACTTGTCAAGAATTGGTTGTACCATCATGACTGTGTTTGTGACATCATGACAACAACCAGTACATTTCATAACATGGCTTTATATCTTGGTGCCTTGAGTTAATAACTGTCATATTTATGCAAAACACAAAGTTAACTGAGAGGCTGCTTTGAGGACAGAAGTGACAAGTCCAGGGCTCTGGCCAGCACAAAAATTTAGGGGTTCAAGAGTACCCCCACATGACTTGTAACTACAGCCCCCAGATGGGGAATTCGGCATTAAATAATCAACAACAATTAGAATAACTTTTTGGGAGGACAGGTGGAGAGTATAAAACCATCTAATTCTGTCTTGTGACTTAAAATAGCACTGATCAATCTTACTACATGTATGCGGTAAGGTGTTTCAAAGACATCTGAGTTCTGTTTCTATTGCAAATATTGATGTTAATACAATAGCAATAATATAAATGGTGCCTCACATATACTTATAAGCATCTGTTGTGCTTCATATATTATCTATCTATCTATCTATCTATCTATCTATCTATCTATCTCAGTCTTGAAATAATCCTGGGAGCTGAGTATATTCTCTTCTTCATTTTACAGAGGAGTAAGTTAAAGGCACTAAAAATAAAGAGATCTGTTCCAGGTCACACAATTAAGACTCAGAGCAAAGACTCAAATTCATATTTGTTTAAATTCAAGACCCTTGCTCTTTCCACTCCAAACACATGGAGGCAATGTTAAAAATAGATTTTTTTTTTTAAAGAAGAAACTGGCAGATAGTTTCTATAAATAAACTAATAAAATTAATAAATAAACTAAAGGGAAGTAAAACAGAGAAGAAAATGTAAAGGAAGTGGCTACACAAGGCTGGTGTGAAAAGAAAAGAATAGCAGGACTAGATCAGACTTTTTTTGGTCTCTTTGGGGGTTTTTTGTTTTATTTTGTTTTGCTTATTTTTAAATGAATTCCAGTTACCATTAGTTCTACCACAGTGTTGGTGGAAAAAGTGTTTCAATGGTCAAATGAGCCACACAGTCTGTCCTCTGGGGCAATTAGGAAGTATATTATGAACATAAAGGTTTTCCTCAGCTAAAAAGTAACAACAGAGAGAGTTATCTGGTTTAATCTAGTGTTTCCCAAACTTATTTAGCAGTATTAGCTTTCTCTTCAAAACACCTATTATTATTCCACAGAGTAGTATTCTCCACAGGTCCTTCTGGGGAGCCGGGTATTAGAGAGTGGAAAAGCTTCCTCCAGGTTTGCCAAGAAGCCCCAGTTTAGGTAGAAAATTCTAAGGACCCTACACATATCTTTTCAAACCTGTCTTTTAGCCAGCCAGCAAAGTCCAGGAAGCTCCACCATGAGGTCTATGACTCTCCCGTTGCTCTCAGGCAAGTGAAACAGTTCCCATTGGAAACTGCAGAACTTTGGATTTCAAAATGCAAGTGATTCATGTCAATACCTCATGACCCCCTGGAAGGGAAGGCAGAAACTGATTAGAGTTTCTGACGTTTAGGCATTGGAGTTGCAGGGACCGGGCCTTGGGGCAGGTCCTCATGTCTTCTTCTTGCCTTGCATCTTGCTCTGCATGCTCCTGCCACCTGGGCATGATTAAATCTCAGATGCTGACGCAGTGGGTGAAACGATTATTGCTCCATGACTATTCTGAGAACTTGATGGGTGGGATTACAGGGGCAACTTGGCGCAGAAACTATGTTTAGTCCAGCAGAAGTTTGGGCTGACAAAGACGTTTACGGATTTCAGAACACCAGACGGACTCGCAGATGGAGCGTCTGGACTTCACAGTTGGGACTGCCGGATGTGAGACCTCCCAAGATTCCAGGACGAGCACAGGATGATTTCACCCTTTACTATACATCCAGCATACACTGCTGGCTTGGAGCATCCAGTGTGAAGCGAGGGACAGGAGAGATGTCCTCATTCAAGGTCAAAATTAAAGCCAAAGTCACCTTTCAAGCTAGAATGGAAAGAGAACAGGAACTGGGGCTCAGAAGATCTGGGCTCTACTTCTTTTTTTTACTAGTTTATCTATGACTTTGGGCAATGGCAGATTCAAATTAAACACACATTTATAGGATGCTTATTGGTGCCAGCAGTTTTTAAGATGAAGAAAACAGCGTTCTCAGATTCTGGATGATCCCATTTTAGGGGGAAGGAAAAGAGAAATAGGATTATCTCCAGAAGCAAAATATAAACCATTAGTGAAGGATAATAACCCAATCAACTAAAGGAGCTATGAAAAACTCGGTAAGGTATCAGAGCTGATAATTAAAGGATATTGTCCAGTAGGGTCATCCAGGCCAAGAGAAGGACAAAATCAAAAGAACAGAGGCATGGACATAGTTAGAAACTTTGGGGGAAGTTGTGATCTGGAGGTAGGATGTCATTGTTGTGACAGTACTCATTAAGAACTTAAGATTTTGTGGAGGCAGGAATGTGATGAGGAAAAGGAAACCTCTGGGAATTTTTGAACACATATAATTCATACTACATTTTAGGGGAAAAAAGAAATACATTTCATATCTCCAGTCTTAAAATGGATATTTTAAAAATGCAGATTTCAGTCCTGTTACTTTAACAAATGGTGGGTCCTTAGCCAGGTCACTTCCTCACTTCCCCTCTGCAGACTTTAGTCTGAAATGAGAAGTTTTGGACTTTGGGTCTTTTTAGGACAAAATCAACACAGGATATAGTCTCTGTAGTGGTCAGGACAATGCAGAAGTAAGTGACTCCCTTCTTCTCCACCTGGAGTCTTGCCAGGCATCAGGACAAAAAGCAATGTCTGAAGTGCTACAAGTCACCTTGCATATGGATTAATCAGGCCCAGAGAGCCAGCTCTACACTGGCTGTCCTCTTGTGGAGAGTGTTGCCACTGTCCTCACATCAGCCCTAGTTGAGTTCCTTGCAGAGACAATCCCTGATAGCATCATTTTATGATACTTATGCAAAATGAGTTTTGTGTTTCAGTTGTTCTTTGGGGACACATCCTCATCCCAAGGCTGAGGGTTCACTTTTGAGGTATGGACTAAAAATGATTCCTAAATATTAAGAAAAATTATACTGGTGGATATCTGTAGCAAAATGTTTTTCAAAAGAACTCGTATACAATTCCCTAAAACATCATCCCATGTTGAAGATTAGTTAGTATTTTGAGGAATATCAGTGTTTAACTGTTTTACAGAGGTTGACTGACAAGCAAAATCCATAAACTTCCAAAGATTTTCATTGCCACTGGATGTCTAATTTTCAAAATGTCATATGGAGCCATTGCATTCAGAAAATTCAAAGAAAATCGCAAGTATATGCAACAACACATGTGGCTAAATCACTTGTTTAGACTGGGCAAATTATTTCTCTATTCTAGATTTAAATCCCAAGTTGTCATGAAAATCTGGGATTTAAACTAAGATTCAAAGCACATGTAGGGCTTGTGTAGAGGCAGGTTCAGGATAGAAGAAACAGCAGGTTCAAAGATTAGGATGAGTCTCATTTATGTGCAAAGTACGGAAGAGAGAGAGAGAGAACAATGGCATGCAGACTGATTGGATTAAAATCTTGAATCCTGAGCATAAAACAAACTAGGTGTGAGCCATTAATTCAAAATTCTTAAATAACAGAATGAGTAGCTTTGACTTTTGTTTCAGTTTTATTAAAGCTCCTCCATGATTATTAATCAGTTATTTCTGTGAGGTGGGTAGTATCATGCTAATGGTTAAGGGGGCACAACAGCTGTGAGAGATGAGTTGTATCCAGGATCTAACAGCTGGGAGTGGTGAGCCCAGGGCAAGAGCCCAAGCCTTCAGTTTCCAGGTGTCTGGCCTCTTCAAACAGCAAGTAGCCATCACAAGTTCTGGTTTCAATCATCCAATACACTCTCAATGTAAACAAAGCCTTTGAAAAAACAAAGAAACAAAAAACCCGACATTGTGCCCCAGGGAGAGATCCTGGCAAAATATGCCTAGAGCTTCTCTATCCACACAACATTGCTTCTGTAGGGATGATAAAAGTAGGAATAAATAAATACAGCCTCCAGCAAGTCCTTCCAGAAGGCCACCTGAATTTTTGGAATGGCTCTGCTATTCTGATGTGAACTTTATGAAAAGCAGTGTGAAGTTTATGGTAAGAAAATGATTCTACTTTTGCTCAAAGACCACCACTTAATTTTTTTTTTTTTTTTTTTTTTTTTTGGTTAAGAAAATATACAAGAAAGCTGTGAGCATCAGGAGACTGAAATATATGGTGACTGAAGATTATTTTGCAGTTTTGGTGCTTTAAGTGTGCATAATTCTCCTCTCTGAGTCCTGCTTGGCAAGCCCTTGCCTCTCACAGAACAAATAACACTACAAACAGTGCTCCTCTACGGAAAGTGAACAAAAACTATCCCAAACCAACTATCCTGGAATTCTTTCTTGGAGAACACCTAATCCCTAGAGTAGGACAGATTTGGTATATATTCTATTAATTATTTTCATATGCTCCTAGGCGTGCTTGGCAAGAGCTCTTAAAAACTCTTTGGGTACATTTTAATCAGTATCTAATCTTCTAGAGGCCTTCAGAAGCTAGAAGTATCTTGATTGAGACATATACATTCTCTATACTTCAGTGTGTTGAGAGGCAGTGGGTGTCCCAGAGCACTTCCCTCGGAGTAAACCTTAGCATAGGTACTACCTGATTTCAAAAGTGAAGAATCACTGATTTTGCCAAATGCTAGGCTCGAGAAAAATGTTGAAGAATCTAGCAATCATATTTTAGAGTGATAGTGGTAGGGAAGTCAGAGGCATCAAATAAGTTCAAAGTTATTGAACACACCCACTCATTCTATCCATCATGATTGATTATCTACTATAAATATCCATTGTTAGGCATCTAACTTGGGTCCTGAAAATGATGTAAGAGAAAAGTCAGGTGGATACTTGCCTTAGAACTTTCAATCTAGTGACCCAACCCAACATAGGAATCTCTTTTGTAGTATTTCTGATATGGGGATATCCTACATCCATTTGCGTATTTCTGGAAACTAAGGTCCAACACTTACCATAATTTCCAACACATAGTTGACCCTCAGTAACCTTCTACTGATTAAGAGTAAACCCTCACTTATTGAAATAAATTATATTCCAATGGTAAGCACTTGTATGTTGGATCCTACTAATTTGAATCCTCAAACAATTTTGTGAGGTGAGAAGTCACTGACCTTTTTGTTTGTTTCCAGAAGGGGAAATGATGATTATTTTAAAAAATCCAAATTACTCAGGTAAATAATCAAAGTTCCATAATGGAACTACTATAATGTGTTAGCTGTGGGGATCAAATGGAAATAATGGAGCTGACATGGTTTGGAAAAGGGACTATATTGTTTTACAAACAGTAAATGATAGCTCTGAATTATTTTGTAAACACAAGCATAAGGACTTATCTACAGCCACCTCCTGCTGAGACTCCATTTGAAACTTGACTTAACCCTCTTACATTAAGTAGCTCTTTTTCCATCAGACTAATGCTATTCTCTAGCTATATTAAAAAATAATACATCCGGGGCGCCTGGGTGGCTCGGTAGGTTAAGCGTCCGACTTCGGCTCAGGTCATGATCTCCCAGTCCGTGAGTTTGAGCCCCGCGTTGGGCTCTGTGCTGACAGCTCAGAGCCTGGAGCCTGTTTCAGATTCTGTGTCTCCCTCTCTCTCTGCCCCTCCCCTGTTCATGCTCTGTCTCTGTCTCAAAAATAAATAAACGTTAAAGAAATAAAAATTTTTAAAAAAACACATAATACATCCCCTTCATAATCCTTACATAACCTAAAATTGCTTTATTTACCCACTTACTTGATTTGTGTATGCTCCTTCACCTCCTAAAACATACAAAACAAGAAAGCTCCCTAAATGCAAGGATTTTGCTTGTTTTGTCCTTCAGTGAATTTCTTGTCCTAGAACAGAGCCTGTTCCCCTTTAGGTGTCCAATAAAGCTTTGAAGAACAAATAACTTTTTCGAATTCCTCAAGGAAGCCTTAAATTTGTACACATTCTGTGTATCCTTATGAGATTTTTCTCACTATAATTCAGTTTCATCATGGTGAGGACTATACCCCAGTCATTTCTGCATCTTCAGTACCCAGCATGGAGCCTAGCCTAGAGTAACTTCAGTCAGTTCATGTTTGCTAATGAGAGTATCCATCTTTCTGGCACATCTGAGAATACGGGCAAAGAGACTTAAGCTGTCAGTGAACAGACAGGCAGTACTGTGGTAAGGAAGACAGAGGAGAACACACAGAAACAGACAAGATAATGAAAAGGCACTGGGGTGACCAAAATCATCTAAAGTGGTTTAGTTCCTCTCCCCCAGGGTTATTCCAGGGCTTTGGAAATTACGCGTGGGCTTCGACCATTTTCAATACGTCATTTTAGTACTAGATTTCAGCAGACCTGAGACTCCTCCTCCTTTTTGAACTCATCTGCTGTCTACTTTATTGAGCAGACTTTTTTTATGTGGTTCTCATTCATTCACAACTTTATTGGGAGCATCCACCAAGGTGCAGGCATTTTTGATACAGCTGTCACTCAGTTATTAGAAAGAGCCCTCCGTCGTTCAGAGTACCAGAGGACTTCAGAAGAACACCCTGATAGCACCATAGCTTTTGAGGCCCAGAGCTCTTGTCCCAGTTTGTTAGCTTCCAGGGGACTAGTCTCCCATGTGGCACTCCTATATCCCCATATGTAGCATCCTGATGCACACCTCATTCTAGCTACAGATGTTAGTCATTTTGTCAGTTGCAGGGAAGAGTCTTCCACACAATGTATTTGTAAAGATTGGAGAATGTTTGAAGTTTTGGAGACACCTGTGGGACACCATCAAATGTACAACCATGCAAATGGGAGCTCTAGGAGAGGAGAGAAAGGAACAGAAAGATATTTGAGGAAATAAGAGCCTAAAACCTCTCAAATCCACACACTTAAGAAGTTCAACAAACTCCAAAAAGGGTAAATCCAAAGAGAAGCACATTATAATAAAACTATCAAAAGACAAAGAGAGAATCTTGAAAGCAGAGAGAAAAGTGAATCATTGTGTACAAGGGATCCTCAATATGATTAACAGACAATATCTCAGCAGAAGCTGCAGAGACCAGAAGAGATAGTTAAGGCATTGAAAGTAAACAAAATAAAACAAAACAGAAAATCCTGTTAACCAGGAATTCTATATCTGACAAAACTATCCTTCAAAATGAAAGGAGAAATGAAGCCATTTCCAGATAAAGAAAAGCTGAATGAGTCTTTCACTAAGAGGTTCTCCCTACAAGAAATGCTAAGTGGAGTTCTTCAGGCAAAAATAAGAAAGCACTAGACAGTAACTCAAACATAGAAAGAGCTGGTAAAAATAATTGCATGGCTAAAAACACAGCATAGTCAAGTCCAATATGAGGGTTTCTTCAGAGTTTTTTTTCTCAATTTCTTTTCTTTTTTTAAGTTTATTTATTTACGTAATCTCTACACCCAATGTGGGGCTCAAACTCATGGCCCCAAGATCAAGAATTACATCCTCTTCCGACTGAGTCAACAAGGTGCCGCCAGAGTTGGTCAATTTCTATTTTTAATTCTGTAAAGGAGCTACAGTTTCTTGTTTCTTTGTATACCTTGTAATTGTTGTTGTTGTTGTTACAAACTCAACATTCTGAGTATTATAATGTGGTCACTCTAGAAATCCAATCTTTCTCCCCCTCCCTAGGGTTTGCTGTTGTTACCTGGTGAGGGCTGCAGTCATCCATCTGTTTAGTGACTATTCTAAACTATTTTTATAAAGACTATTTTCCTTGTTATGTGTGGTCTCTAAAGTCCCTGTTTCATTGCCTTAGTGGTCAGAGATTTCCTAAAATGATTGGAACCAAAAGCCAACAGTCAAAAATACTGTTTTGGTCTTCTTTGCAGACTGGCTCTAAACTGTAACATTCCTTCAATGCTTTGCCAGTGTGCCTACAACTCTGCCTCAGCCTTCACCTTTTGCTTGTGGAGAGCCGAAACGTCAGCCAGAGATGCACACTCACAGTCCTCTCAGGACATTTCAGAGTATGTACCCAGTCCCAAGTGTGCACATTGTGCTCTCAATTCCCTGACCTATACAGCAGACTTTCAAATCATTACACACACCAAGAATCTTCCTTCTCAGTTTCCTCTTTCTCAGGCTTTTGGGTTGGTCTGCAGCTTACCCCATTATGTCATCCCTTGCCCCAGGCAGCCATGGGTAATATATCTTTAATGCTTTCAACAGATGACAACAAGACTCAAGGGGGTGAAATAAGGGCAAGCTTCTGAAATGGTCCTTCAGAGAAATGCTATATAAGTCAAAATACACAGTTTGTGGAGGGAGAAAGTCTGTATTGCTTGTTTCCCATTGTCCTAGCATTAGCAGCTGCACCAGAAATAGGGGCCACCCTCCATGGCTGCCACCAAGTTGGGGGATGGGGGATGGTAGACAGGTAAGCAAACGTACCACAAGACTTTCTTACCAAAACTTAGCAGCCTTTTCCTTCATTAAGCACACCCCTGGTTGCTGTAAGATTTTTATTAAATTTCCAAGTTCTGAAAAAAAAATTTTTCTGTCAGTTTTCACCAGCTTATGTTCACTCAGTAGAAGGATCAATTCTTGGAACTCCTTATTCTGCCATTTCTCATGATATTCTCAAAAACATATACCTCTTGATTCACAAATTTCTCTTTTAAGAGTCTATACCACCAATATACTGTGTACATGGCAAAATGATGTTCTCCCACAGTTATTAATTTTGGCATTGTTTGTAACAGTTAGTGATTTAAAATAACCCCAAACCACTGGTTAAACACATTATGGCATATCTACAAGATAAAGTGCTTTCTACCTATACAAAAAAAAATCAAGATCTCTTTACACTTATAGTGAAAGATTTCCAAGATATGCTAACTGATAAAAGCAAGCAGCGGTATAGGGTGTAGGGTATAGGGTATTCTACTTCGTGCGTAAATTAGAAGCATACCTAGGAAGCATGTGTGCCTGTTTTCTTTATGCCCAAGATCCCTAAAAAATTAATGACAACAGTTATCTAGGAAGGGCCAGTTGGGGGATAGGAACATTGTAGATGAGGTAGAAATGGAAGAGAATCTTTACATTGTATACTTTCTTAAATTTCTAAATGTGTGAGCCACATGAATGTACATATTACTCAAAGATAAGGTAAACATCCAAAGACTTACAACCCTTAGTATACATTCCTAACTAGCATGCATCATCTTCAAGGCCACGATTGATCACACCTCTGGTTCCACTATCTCATTTCCCCCCAACTGCCTTATGATGCAGCACACTCCAACCACACCAGCCAGATGGTATTTTTCCACCAAGATCCTAGAACTTTCCTAGTTCTTTCTCCCTTGGGGCTTTCGTACAAAATGTTTCCTCTTTCAGGCATGTTTATTGCTCTGAGATTCACATGGGTCTTTTTTTCTCATCTTTTAAACCTCAAAGAGACTTTCCATTAAAATTTCAGTCTGGAATATTTCCTTCATCGCCAATATTCTCTCTCAAACCCTGTTTTTTATTGTTCCTTCATAATAATTACTATAATAAGAGATTACTATTCATTTGTTCATTTTTATTTGCCTGTTTCCCATACTGGACTCTAAGAAATGCATCTGTCTTGCTCACTGTTGGATCTCAGCACTACCTGTATTAGTGCTTGGGGCACTGGTATCTAATAAGTTGGGTGAATGAATAAGTTAAATATGGGAGAGGCTTATTCAGTCCTCATATATGAGTGCACAGCTTTTAAAGATCATTTTTTTGTTTGTTTGTTTCTTGGTGTAGATCCTTAGTTGTTTCACCTGTAAACTACGGATACTGAATCTGCTTGTCCCTAGGTCCCCAGAGAGAGTTCTCACAATACTCCTGACCCTTTGCTTCCACAGCTAATACACATGTGAACTTGATCTTGTTCTTCTCCCTAGTAAGACAGTGAGCTCTTGATGCCAGCAAAAACTGGTTCCGTTGCTAGAGTCAGAAACAGGCATGATGCCAGCTGTCCTGAGTAAGGGTGTCTTCTGACCCTGTTCTTCTGTCACATAACAACACATAGTACTGCCTTCTGGCCACCCCCCCCCCCCACCTTGTCTGCCTATAGTAGGTCTCTTCCAACAGAAAATCATATTTACAATTCTCTCTACTTTCCCTCTAGTATACAGGGTCCAGACAAGAACAGCTTTCAAAACCCAAATTAAAAATCTGTGCCACACATAAAACCTCTGGAGTCATTTGGCTCTGAACAGGGCTACAAGCATTCTCCAACAAACTGCTCAAGCTAATGAATCTTTGGGAAGGCAAAAACAAAACAAAACAAAACAAAAGCAGTTTAAGGTTAACAGTGTTGTTTCCAAAATCCAGGGAGAAAGAGACCACATGGTTGTGGAGGGACAGGATTCAACTTCCTAGCAACCAAGCACAGGGGGAGAGACCTGCCAAGCACCTCAGAAGGCTACCATTCAGGGTCCCACTAAAGCCCAGGGCGAGCGGGTACACGAGCATGCTGGCCAACATGGAGGCGCAGTGTGACAGGATGACGTGAGATGCATTGTCTTCTTTGCAGTCCAAGAAGACCTACCCCACTTCCCCTGCCTCTGGAGCTCCTTTCAGAGTAGCCACTGAGGCGTGCTGTTCACCGGATGGCTACTAATTTCAGGCTCTAGAGACAAGCACGTCTAGCACTCATTGTGCCCAGATGTCTTTTTGACAAGGTAGGACATACCCAGTCATCAAGGGGGTGGAAACCATCACAGAAGAGAACGGACCAGCCTTCTGGATTCTGTCCAAGAGGTGGGGCCACTTGATACAAGGAGATATCTACTTCCAAACTGGCTGGCAACTTCTTTGTTTGAGAGTATCCATCTGGAAAGCAGCCCAATTCTCTGCCTCCCTACCGTTCTGTACAAGGAGCTACAAATTCAAGGGCCTTGAAAAGGCACAGGGCCTTGAGAAAAGCCACCATCGATATTGAACATTATGAAATGGCAGGAGCATAGGTTTTCAGAGACATTCCAGACTAGCGGTAAATCAAGCAAATAAATTAGTTTTCTTGAGACTGTTTCTACGTTGATGGAGGAAACATCTTTCTCATGCATCATCATGAAAGTGAAATTAGATTGTGCTTACAAACACCTGACTCAGTGTTTTACAAAGCAATTAGTTATTTGACCCTTTCTATAATATACATATTTTCACTAGCTCCCATATTTATTTACAGTGAATATTGCAAAATATTTCCAAGGGAGATAAATTGATACACACTTGCCCTCTAAAAAGGGGAGAGAGTTATCCACAGTGCCTCCTGAGGATTCTAAAACTGAAATTGCTGGCCCAGGCTAAAATTTCTGTCCCTAAAGTTTCACACCTCTTATACATTTTCCACTTCAAAGTAGAATTTTAAATGGACTTGGGCCACATAAGCAATAATCACGGTTCTGCTATCTTGAATTTTGGCATTTTAACCTTGTGGCAGGTAGTGCCATCATATGACACATAGTGAATGACACAGAACTCCCAGCGTACAGCTGTGTAAGGGACGGCCCTTCAGCTTATGTTGGAAACTAACCTAGCAATGATTAGATTGTAATTTCATTTCATCCAAACACCCTAAATGCGAAAGGCAGATGGATCCATACAATTAGTCAACGAAAAGGAAATAAATAGCATTCCAGACATTGGAAGCATCATATAGGCCTATAGGATGGAACTGTCAACCCCAGTCAGCCTGGTTCTAATTGACTCCATACTCAGTCCCTGGCAGGCCATTGCCTATTGCTAGGGCACCCATATTCATTCTTCAGTCTCACTCTCCAATGACACTGTAAGTTTGGATGCAGGGAACAATGATAAAATCGGTTAAGACCCGTCTACCAGATGGGAAGAGAACGTGCTGAAGACCGGTTGTTCACACTCTGAAAAAGGCTTCCCTGGAGAGCCAGGGACGTCGATAAAGGATTAGGGAGTGCAGCTCTCAGGGTTTGGCAGCAGAGTTACAACAGATGTGAAGTGTCATCCCCTCTTTGCTGAAGAAACTACCCAAAGAGTTCACCTCATATAGCAGGTCTCTAATTGCTTCCTTAAGTGTGGGTGGGGGTGGAGGCTGGGTCTCCATTCTCTTTTAGTTTATAGTGCACGAGAGGAGAGACTGGTATTGGTACCTGCCCAGACCTCTGCTGGCTGTGAACCAAACCTGGAGACTAGAGAGCAGGTGGAAAATACCACCCCCAGAAACACACATGCAACCTGCAGTGAGCATTCAGATACCACTTAACCTGCAGCCACGTGCTCCATCGCAGGGAGAGAAGGTCTTCCCATCTGCACCAAGTCATAGCTACTGGTATCCCACGGAAAGTCACGGAGGTGCTTTTACTTTGGAGCCAATTGTAAAGAAATAAAAATGAACACTTACTGTGCACTGAATATGTGACAGGACTTGAGTTAGGTGACTCATGAGTAGAAGGACCACAGAACACTGGTGTCAGGCTGTACTGGGTTCAGATGACAAGTCTAGGTGTCTTTATCTGTAAATAAGCCAAATTGATTATTTTCACTGACGATGAAAGCAAAGGTAGAGAAAGGGATCTGGGAGAAGGATACCCAAATATCAAAAGAGAAGAGCACAGAGATGATACATCATCAAGCTGATAGGCAGGAATGCAGAGTCAGACACACTGGGCTTGACTCTGAACTCTGGATTCTACCACTTATGTGGTATTTCCACCTTCAGGAAAGTCATGTATCAGCCTTCAGGCTCTGGTTCATCAGTTACAGGATTTCTGTGATGAGTCAGAAATTCTAAGTAGGACAGGGCCTCATACGCAACAAATGACTCTGTTCTTAATATCCTTTTAATTTTTTCCACTTAATATTACCAGCTATCCTGTGAGGTTAATATTTTCTCCATCTTTCAAATGGGAAAACTGAAGTTTGGAGAAGCTAATTCATTTGGTAAAATTCACACAGCAAGTTTAGTATGGGATTTGAAGCCTGTTTTCTCTTACTTGAAAGCCCAATTTCCTTCATTATTAACATGTCACTTTTGGGCTCACATAACTGGATTGGAAAGCAGTGGATCTTTTTGGAGATTGGATTGAATTTATATATCATGTGAAATTTCTCTGTTCAGTGCAGGGAAGGTGGAATCTGAGTTGATTTTCCTATTTCTAGAATTTAAAACAGACAGGCACAGTTCCCTGGGCCAGAGGAGGCTTGGGACAGACAGACACATGATGCAGATGTTTGCCTCAGAAAGAGCCATCCTGCCCCCAGGAGGGGCTATTTGGCCTGTAGCCCTCTGATTTGCTGCCTCCCAGGCCTCCTGACCCACATTTACAGGAGAGAAAATCCCTGCCAGATCCCATTCCAGGGTCTGAGCTCCCCAGACAGGGTGAGATCATCCTTTCAGACCTGGCCTGCTTTAATATGCTGGAAGACATCCTGAATGTAGGAGCACATAAACGAACAAGTGAATGACTCCATGGGAATCCATGAACAGAGTCTATGTCAAGAAGCCATATACACTCCTGCAAGATGCATCACTTACCTCCCCACTTGGTGCCAGGGTGATTCAGCAACTTGCATGTGGGTTATCTCACTGACTAGTGAATTCTTCTACTAATTTTTGCTTTGTGTCTCCTTGGGAGACTATCACAGGGCTCGAATCTCTCTACAAATTACCTTCTGAGGATGTGTATTACTAACTGCTACAGAGAGACTAATGAAAATAAAAATGGACTCGAAATTAGAGGATGTGATTTCAAGTCTACACTTCTTGGCTATGTAATGAATAAATAATAGAACTTCTTTAAAGCCTCAATTATCTCATGTAATATATGTGTATGATCAAAAATATTACTTATTTTGCAGTGCTTTGTGAGAATTATATAAGGTAGAGGATGAGAAAATTCTTTGTAAATGGAACAAGGTTTTAAGATTGTCAGTTAAAATTTTGATTCACTTAACAGTTTGGACTGTGACTGGTAGCTACACGTTCATTTACTCAGTCATTTGCTTAATCACTTAGTTCACACATGTTATTGAAGAACTGCTACAGAGTCTGGAATTAAGTCTGGAAAGAAAATCAAAATCTTTCCTGAAAACATCACCATTATGATACCACATTGGACTGTGAGATCCATGGGAAATACGAAAATCATTTGATTTATTCTTGTGTCCCCATTCTTTGTCCTTGGCCTAACCTTAGCACTCAGCAACATGCCAGTCACATAACCGGTGTTCAGGATATATCCAATCAATCAGTGTATTTAAAGTAGAATATCCAATGCCTCTGGTCTGGTCCCCTCCAATCCATAACCCACATAATTGCCAGAATGATGTCTCTAAATGCAAAGCAGACACGTCTATTCCTTGATTAAAACCTTCCAAAGGCTTCCATGCTCCTGAGAAGACAGTCCAGATGTCTTAGCCTAATATTAAGCCCATAACTTTCCTATCCAAACAGACCTTCCCCTGCCCAGTATGGACATTGCTGCATTGTCACACTCCTCATAAATACCAGGGCACTGGCTCACTCCCAATCTTGTCTTGCATATATATATGAAAATATTTATATACACAAAGATATTTATTATAAGGAATTGAGTCACACAACTATGGAGGCTAAGAAGACTCGAGATCTACAGTGGGCAAGCTGGAGATTGAGGGAAGCAGATAAGCAGGTGGTATAGTTTCAGTTTGAGTCTGAAGGTCTGAGAACCAAGAGAGCAGATGTTGCAAGCTTCAGTCTGAAAGTCAGCAAGCTTGAGACCCAAGAAGAGCTGATGTTCACGCAAGAAAGAATGACGTCCCAGCTCAATGAGGTCAGCACAAGGAGTTCCTTCTTACTCAGCCTTTTGATTCCATTCAGGCTTTCAACTGATTGGATGAGGCTCATCCACATTAAAGAGGGCAATGTGCTTAACTCTGCCAATTCAAATGTTAATGTCATCCAGACATACACTCACAAACATACCCAGAATAACGTTTGACCAAATTTCTGGACTTCCTGTGGTCCAGTCAAGTTGACATATAAAATTAACCATCACAGGATATTTTTGAAAACAAACCTGTTTTGTGTCAGAATCTTGACTGACTTCCAGGATCGTGTTTCCTTTGTCTCAAATTTTCCTAAAAATTAAAAGATACATGGTATATGGCCAGGCGGAAACTGTCCTGTGGGACACCAGGCGCTAACGTTTCCACAAAATGAAGATAGTCCCTAGGAGACTGATTTCACAAAATGAAACGGCTATCTAAAACACTCTGGTTCCTTGAGAAATATGAAGGATAGGGTTACTCATCACTGAAAGAATTTAGGCAGATCTTGCTCCACCATTGGAAGGGCTACTTTGTTTTTTTTATATTAAATATAATTTATTGTCAAATTGGTTTCCATACAACACCCAGTGTTCATCCCAACAGGTGCCCTCCTCAATGCCCATCACCCACTTTCCCCTCTCTCCCACCCCCCATCAAGTCACACACTACTTTTAATCCGGGACCCTGTCCAGTGACCAAGATATAAGGTGGGCCTTAAGTATATTCCAGGGACCATATCTGCTTTGCTCATGACAGTATACCCAATATAGGACTTGACCCCTTAATAAATATTTGCTTAATGAAAGAATATGTCAATAAGTGATTAATAGGCTGACTTGAAGATGTTGTAGAGTATTATTTTTCTCCTTTGCCTCAATATTTGGATCAGCGCAAGTATTATTTTCATCTAAGGAGTTGAAACTTCTTCACTACTGTCACACAGCCAGAAAGTCGGGGAGCCAGGACTCATACTTAGGTCCTCTGCCTTCCACCATTCAATGCTAACATAAAAACAGTAACACATGCAGGCATATAAACAATTTGGGAAATAGCTGCAATTTAACAATCCATTTTCAATATACAGGGTATTGAGAACTGTGAATCATGAGGAAATATACAGGGAGGGATGTGTAAGATGGTATTTAATCCATGTCACAAAGAAAGAAACAAGATCAAATGTTCCTGGGTAACTACAAAGCAAATCTGCTTATTGCAATTAATAAATGGAATTCATGTAACTAGAGAGCAAATCTATCAATTACAGTTAATGCTTGGAATCCCAATTAATAATTGGTTTAAATCGAATTCTAATTAATAATTTCCAAAACACCCAACAATGTGCCAAAACCTTGCAATGCAATGGTGAGCCAACTGCTCATTATAACCATCTTTTACATCTAAAAATTTAGGCATAGAAAAATGTGTTAAGAGTGTAGACTTAAGTGTTCTCATCACATTAAAAAAAAAAGTTAACTTTGTACAGTGATGAACATGTTAATTAACCTGAGTAAAGTAACTGTTTCACAAAATATATGGATGTCAAATCATCACATTGTACACTTTAAATACATGCAGTTTTATTTGTCAATTATATCTCAATAAAGCTAAAGAAAAGTTAGCCATAGGCAGAGCTTTGGAATGAAAGGGACAGAGGAAAGTGGTACTTTTCTGCTGGTCACATCCTTCAATTTTCCTTTGGTTAAGAAAAATACTAATAGATTAGGTAGCTCAGTAGGAAAAGGGGAGTGCCACTTTGACTTAATATTTGTAAATTGCTTTAATATTTACAAAATATTTTCATAAGTGTTACCTTGCTCAGTTGTCAGAACACTCTCGGGTGATTTATTTCCTTTCTACTAGTGAGGAAGTTAAGTCGCATACAGTATTAAGTGGTAGAGCTAGGGTTTGAATTCAGGTGGCCGACCCTTGCTCCAGAGCTCTTTCTCCCATTCAGTATAGGAAATCAAATCTTGGAAAAATCAAGAGGAAATTATGCTTCCTTCTTTACCCTGAAACCTACATTTAAATTAGCTTTACTGAGGTATAATTGATATCCCCCCAAATGCACACATTTAATGCATATATCTATGGGTTTGGACATACGCATACACCTATGATACCATCACCACAACCAAGGTACTAAATATACCCATCACTTCCAAAACTTTACTTGTATTCTGGTGTCTGCGTATATGTATGTGTTTCTTGGTGAGAACACACACTGCTGTTGAACAGCAGATCTTTAGAACTTAATCATCATGTATAACAGAAACTTTACATCCATTAAAAAAAACCATCCTTAATTAGAGAGACTCCAAATGGCTCTGAAATAAAAACCCTGATAATCTTGAATGGAAGTAAGTCAACATTTTCTTAAAGTACCCAACAAAAATGTCACACCCTTACAAAACAATGGATTTTCTCTTCTTCTACTTAAAATTAGTTTATTAATCATTTCAACACATGTTTGAAGTCCACCGTGTGTTTATCTATGTGTTTGGAAGATATATTTATCAGAGTTTACTTCACTAGCTTAGTTCAGTGCTATCCAGTACTCTTCAGAGCCTAGCTGCCCATGTGCTGAGTATTTTGAGGTAAATTAAATGGAGACCCTATCCTCCAGGCATGGTAGATGCTTAAAAGTAATTGGAGTGTAATATAAGAACTGTCATGATGGAAGTGTAATTGTAGGATGAGAATCCAACTCATGGATGTTAGGACAGGATTCTCAGGAAGAGTGATCTGAGGAGCTCTTCCAGGGTGTGCCAGAATGAATAGGTGGTAAAAGGGGCATCTCTCATAGATGGAAAAATTTGGGCAAGCCACGGCATATTGTAGGTCTTTGGGAAACCCCAAGCAGAATGTTATAGGAACATAAGGAAAAGGTAAGAACTCATAGGCAATGAGATGAGGAAACCAGTCACAACTATACTATAGCATGCATGTATAACAGCTTTCTGTAAGCATTTTCCCAGACCTTCTTCACTGTTCCACTGGGAAACCAGGTTCTCTTTTAGTGTGAGGGAACTAATTTATGTGTGTTATCAGTTCTCCAAAGGGTGTTGGTGATCTTATAACTAAGGAATGAAGAGATGTCAACATTTTTTCCACCTAGCTTTGTTAGAACATTATTTCCACATTTATAGATGAGAGAAGAAAAAAATCCCATTTTATAGCAATCCCGGAAGAGGAAATTAATTCCACCCTTACATCTTAGCCTTGCATTTACTTGGGACACTTTTCCTCAGATGCTAGAAAAGGCAGGGCATGGGGGGACATGGCAAACTGTTCTTGGAGAATTTAATTGTTTTAGATCACTGAAACATTAATAGTTGTGTTTCAGATGGCTTCTTTCCACAAATTTGTAGAAATGCTGTTTTTGGTTTTGTTTTATTTTTGTTTGGCCACAGGAGAAACATGGAAAATCATCCAAGAATCATAATAGGAAGCCATGCTAGAAAAACGGAAAGAGCTTCAAGGGGTAGGAAAAGTCAGTGATGATTTTTGGCTAAAAGAACTAGGGGGAGATTGTGCAAGCCATTAGCAGGCTCATGCTTGGGAAATTAGCTCTCCTTTTCATCAAACTCCTGGAAAACAATTTTTGAAAACAAGTTGCAAGAAACTCAGTATTTCTGCCAGCAACATAGAAAAACAAAATGTTAAACTTTAGGGCTGAGAGGAATGTGAAAAGCCAGCCAGTCCAATCCCTCTCAGTGGACAGATAAGAAGAAGGAAACAGAAGAAGTGGTTTGCTCAAGGTCAAACAGCTTATCTTCTGCATTCCTAACCTGGTCTCAAAGGTTAGAATTCAAATGGTTAGAATTCAAACTCTCCTGAGCTTCTTGAAATATGCTAATTAAATTATATGATTCCCTCAAAACATAAATTGTCTTTCAGTGACTAGAGAAGCAAAATTTTGAGAATGAGGTAGTGGAGGAGGAAAAAAGAAAAGGAAAGAGAGGAGGAGGAGGAGAGTAGGTGCATTCAAATTCCCACTTGGGTCAAAACAAAGTCGCTTGAGAGAATTTTTCAAAGTAACATTAAGTAAGACCCATCCCTGTTAGAAAGTTAGAGACATTCCACAATTTGTTCATCTCATAACAAACTCCAATAATCTTTCATCTAGCAAAGAGGGTGGTCTTGGACTCACTCTCATGCAACCTGTGCTGAGGAATTTTGCTTGGGATAACCAGAATGTTTATAGGAACTTTGACCAACAGTGAGGTCTTGGAATGTAGTCTAAACATACAGAACAAAGATCTCACACTGGCATAGAAACCAGTGATTTGGAGTCAGGAAGCTGGTGTTCTGGTACCTGCTCTGACACTAACACATCAGACAAGTGCTCCACACCAACCTTGTCTTTCCAGAGGCTATGAATTCTATAAAATGGTAGGGTTGGCCTTGGAGAAACTTAAAAACACTCTGTTGTTTTACACCATCATGCATTTATCCAAAGAATTCTCTCTGCCTGGAATATTACTCTTCTTCATTCCTCTTTAAAGTCGTCTTTCTGATTGTTCAGGCATTGCCTTCTTAAGGAACACTTCCCTTTCAGACATCCTCACCCTCACTCTCTGCTCCATCCTGAATCAAGAACTCTTCTTTAGGCCCTCATACTGCTTTGTTACTATTACCTTTATCACAACACCATAAAATACTCTAGACATTAAAAAAGGCATTGAGACAATAGTCATCCAATTAATTACCACCCAATTAAAATATACTTTAAATCTATTTTTGTCACAAGATCTTAAAATTTTATCTTGTAATTACCTTTGCACCCAGCTTTCCACTTACTATCTTCATAAAAGTTTAGAACTGAAATGGAACTTTCTTGGAGTTCATGAAATATAGTAATTAAGGGGTATTTCCTCCAAATTATATACTGTCTTTCAGTGACTAAAAGCAGCAAAAAAATTAAGGATGAAGTAGCGAAGCAAATAACAAGAGAAGGAGAGAAAGGAGGGATATCACAGGTAATGTTTTATTCGTTCTGAAATTATTAGCACCAAACACCATGCCTGGTAGACACTGTGTATTTCTGAAAGTGATCTGAACTACAGTCATAGTCAAGTTATCTAAAATAATGAGATTATATAATAAAGGTTCAATTCTTAAAAACCCAAGATGAAGAGTGACTCTTTATTCCTTTTCAATAACCTCAGTGGACTTCTTTGCACCAGCTCCATAGCAAAGCTATGACATCAGGGATGGGGGTTGTGTCATTTATCTGAGCAACATTTCAATTGAGTTCTTCCCAAACTATAGCCAAAACAAGCTGTCTTATTCCCTGAGGCAATGGCAAGGCTTGGAAACCCTGAGTGTACACACACATAAATCTCAAGAGGAAGAAACATGTTTAAGCTTTAAAGAAGTTACACATATTTAGATCTTGAAAGTTGTTTGGTTTTATGATAAACAGGATAGGAATGTCCAGAGACATGTGAACATTTAGGGAAGGAGATGTGAGTGTATGTGCTTCGGTCAAGGTAGCGGTATTCTTTGAAGTATCCAGAGATTATGAAAGAAGATTCAGACATTCAAGAGAGTGCTTCTCTAGATGTGAGTTCTCATCAGTGAAAAGGATATCTTGCACCTGCATATAGTCCTGTGATCCTACTAAGAGAAACTGGAATCTATTATGATTGTGCAGAGCCCTGTACATAGGAAAGAACCGTAGAATACAAACTAGGGTTACCAAATGTTCCATTGACTTTGTGTGATCTTGAGCAGGTTACTTTTCTCCTCTGGACTGTTTACTTATGTACAATATTTCTATAATTCAATGATAATATATGCTATCATATTATCACTTCCTCAAGCAGACTTATTTTTTTTTTGGCCATACAAGATTGGGATCCATTCTCTTATTACACACTCACCAAACATCCTACACTTCTCCTTTGTACCATTTAGCACAATTCAAATAATGAATTTACTTGGATGGCTCTGTCTTTCATTTTTTAAGCCCCTTATATTTATTGTAGGCATTATATCCCCATTGCCTAGGATAGTGTTTGACTCATCATATGGTCAATGAATATATATTGGATTTCTGTTTTTTTAAATTATTTTATTTTTAATATAGTTTATTGTCAAGTTGGCTAACATACAGTGTGCTCTTGGTTTTGGGGGTAGATTCCCGTGATTCATCGCTTACATATAACACCCAGTTCTCATCCTAACAAATGCCCTCTCAACGCCCATCTCCCATTTTCCCCTTCCCCCCACCCCCGACGATCAACCTTCAGTTTGTTCTCTGTATTTAAGACTCTCTTATGGTTTGCCTCCCTCTGAATGAATGAATGAATGAATGAATACCAACTGACTTTCTCCTCCCTTATGGTAAGTTCTTTATTTATCTGATATTTTTGCTTTGGATACCATAAAGGTTAAATATGCAGGTTTTGTAATTCAGCAGACATGGATCTGAGTCTAGGGTTACAACTAATGTGACTCATCAAATTACTTCATTGTGTTAAACCTCACTTTCTATATTTACATATGGGGAAATAAAATCTCATAAGGCTGTTATGAAGATAAAATAACAGATGTGATAAGTTCTTGAGACTACTGGTACATAGTTCATTAAATGTGAGCTATCATTACAATTTTATTATTTATTTTGTTAGAAATCCCTTGACTCTCCGTTCCATTCCATTCTAGGTAAAATTGCAAGTATATGACTATCACATCAAATTCTTTTAAAATACAGAAAAAAATGTGTAAATGGAAACAAAATCAAACAACAAAAGATATTCATCAAAATCTCTTCAGCAAGAGGTGAAAGGAGAAGACCTCTTTTGAAACTGAAGAATTCATATTCTTTAAAAGCTAATAATGTGTTCAGAACGGAGAGTTCAAGGGAGATAAATGACATAACTTCTCCATAGTAACAACTCACATTGTCCCCACAACTTAAGATCTACTGAAGTAAGATATTGGCCATTTAAGGGCGTATTTGTCCAGAGAAGACATGTAAGGGGTCAAACTCCATGTTAATTGTTGATATGGACACACTGTACTGTTTGAAATGCAGTATACTGTTGACATTCTCAAAGCCTTATCAGAACTATCAATCCATGGGAAGCCCCAGAACCAACTATAAACACATGAGAAATTTTATTATATTTAATATCTCTAAGCTGGCCAAAAATAGCTTTTATTCAAGATGGTTTTATGCTTCCACTTTTGAACTGCACCAGTCTGTGAATGTAAAGTAAGGAGAAAATTAAAAAACAAAACAAAAACAAATGAACAAAACTAAGTCTTGTGTCTCCTTTTAAAGAACAGTTAGATTTGGGTTTAGAAATGGACCAAGACTTATCATTTATTTAGCAAACACATACATTGAGCTTGTTGGAAACTTTCATAATTATCTCACTCAATCCTCACCGTGATTCTGAACAAGGATTACTTGTCATTTCACAGACAGAAAAGCCAAGGTTCAGAAAGGTTAAGCTCAAGACTAGTTAAATAATTGCAGGACCCAGTGAAACGTAAAAATGCATGGCTCCTTGTTCAAATGTTACTGGGAATTTCAAGATGGCAGCAGCAAAATATTAAGCCAATCATGAGACCCTTTTAAGTGTAGGGTCTTATGTGACTGCACAGGTCACATGCTCAAGAAGCTGGCTCTGGTTAAGCAACTCACCCAGTGTCACAAAACCAGTAACTAATAGAGTCAAATGTTAGTATTCAGCCATCTAAAATAAAAGCCATGATTTCTGCTTCTGTAAAATTCCCAACTCTGAAATGGCCCCTGCCACCCCATTTATTTAGCCATAAAGACTGTCCTTGTTTTGACTAAAGGCTTTTTAAGTATTCTAAATTTGACTTTTTAAAAATTAAATATAATGTATTGTCAAATTGGTTTCCATACAACACCCAGTGCTCATCCCAACAGGTGCCTTCCTCAATGCCCATCACCCACTTTCCCTTCTCCCTCACCCCCCATCAACCCTCAGTTTGTTCTCAGTATTTAAGAGTCTCTTATAGTTTCCCTCCCTCCCTCTCTGTAACTTATCGGTAAAGGCTTTGGAACTGCATTGATGGCTGAGTTGGGTAATATCTCAATATCCTATTTTCACCTTGCTCACTGATTTCCCAAGGTATCTATTCATGTCAACCAGTCCCTCTTGTGTCTTAAGCATGAATCAGATTGTCTTTGAGAATCAATACCTACAGAAGACACTCCTGGGAGTAGACTCTCAGGTAGTTACAGCTGATAAAATCCTTGCTGGATGTCAGTCACACTCTAGAACTACACATCTTTTAAACAGAAGTAATTCTGGTGATTACTCAATCCAAATTTTGTTTTGTAGTTTTGTTTTATTTCATTTTAATAATGTTTTATCATAGGTATGTTGAGATCCAGGTGAATAAATAAGTAGCCAAAGCCATACAGTAAATTACTGGCGAATCTAATTCAAATATCTTAAACTATAAACATGAGACTTATAAAAAGTGAACAGTCAATATCTAGAACAACTCTTCTTTGATTAGTAAAACAGATTCTTCAAGGGTCAGATGTTTTTGGATTAACAAATAACCACTTTAAAAACTTCTACTGCACTTAATAGCCAAGACTGTAAGAAGACCAGGTCTCCCGTTGTATGTCTCTTACTCCGTGACGTGGAAAGATGCTGCCTGGGTGAGCTCAGGTGGGGTAGGCACCCTTCAAAAACTGTAATGTGCACTTGCTTGCTTGAAATCTTGACTCAGATAGCCTGTGGAATTGTACAACTTTCTCAAGACAGAGCAATATCTCTGTAATTCTCATTAACTGCTATTTGGAAGGACTTCAATTGCTGCAAAATAAACAGGAACTGCAAAAAGCAAGCTATCCCCTGTTCCTGAGCAAAGCTTGCCATGCAAACGGCTACCCACCCACAAGAGACTGTATAGGTCCACATAAAGAGTGGCCCATTGGATTTCTGCATATTTTGTCTATTAGGTAAGCAAGCACTGGGGATGTTTAGGATATATTTAGTGTGCTTTTTAGGTACTCCACTATTTGGAGAAATGCCCTTGTCCTAATGACTCTACCATAAAACCCAGACTGCATTCTCATAAACAACATTGATACTAGTGAGATGGTAACTGCAGGCACACGGTAAGTTCATGTTGAGTTTCTTATCAGATGCCAACTAATGCTATGAATGTAGAAACTGATTACTTGGTTGTATCTAGTAGCCTATCATTTATAGAGTGAACCTCGGGTGTACCTAACTCAGATCAAGCCTCCTGGCAAACTTAACCATCATATAAATAGTTATTAAGTTAGTGTCATGCCAGCCCATGTGCTAGAATTCAGCTAGAGAGTCCCAGAAAATCTAAATCTCACCTCTTTACTATTCCCACACATGACTTCCTTAAGAATTCCCGGGGCGCCTGGGTGGCGCAGTCGGTTAAGCGTCCGACTTCAGCCAGGTCACGATCTCGCGGTCCGTGAGTTCGAGCCCCGCGTCAGGCTCTGGGCTGATGGCTCAGAGCCTGGAGCCTGTTTCCGATTCTGTGTCTCCCTCTCTCTCTGCCCCTCCCCCGTTCATGCTCTGTCTCTCTCTGTCCCAAAAATAAATAAACATTGAAAAAAAAAATTTTTTAAAAAGAATTCCCAATGCTACCAGGAAGCCCTCTAATTTTTGAGCTCAGCATTCATCTGTACCACTCCCTGGACCCTTGAATTCTAGATTGGTTTGGAAGATCATCTAGCCCAACACTTCATAAAGTGAAGTATGTGTACTACTAGTGGAATACAAGGGGATTTGGGAGGTAAAACAATAAACTTAAAAAATTAGTAGGTAAACATTCAACCATATAGTGTGATAGAGTCATAATCTAAACCTAGCATTATTCCATTATCACTGTAATCTAGATGGAAAAGTTGATTCAACATTATAAAATCTATTAAGATATTTTATCATATTGTCATATTTAAGGATAAAAGTAATCTCAATAGATGCAGGAAAAAATACCCAGTACAGTTTAACCTCTATTTGTGAGTAACAATGTCAATTCTTAAGAGGACAGTAACTTTTTTTTTTCTAACACACATTTCAGCTTTAGTGAGGTATAACTATTTTATAACTATTTATTTTATAAATAAAACTCTACATATTTAAAGTGTAAAGAGTGATGATTTGATATACATATACATTGTTAAATGATTACAACAATCAAGTTAACTAACACATCTATTACTTTGTATAGTTATTCTTTGTGTGTGTGTGGTAAGAACAGGTAAAGCTACTCTCTTAACTAATTTCAAGTATACAATATAGTATTAACTATAGTCACCATGCTGTACATTAGACGCCCAGAACTTAATCATCTTATAATAGGAAGTGTGTACTCTGTGACCAACATTGCCCCATTTCCCCCACCTCCCACCCCTGGTAACTACCAATCTACTATTTCTTTTATTTATTTATTTATTTAAATTTTTTCTTACATTTATTTATTTATTTTTGAGAAACAGAGACAGAGCGCAAGCAGGGAATGGGCAGAGAAGGAAGGAGACACAGAATCCGAAGCAGGCTCCAGGATCCAAGCTGTCAGCACACAGCCCAACGCAGGGCTCAAACTCACAAACTGTGAAATCATGACCTGAGCTGGAGTCAGATGTTCAACCGACTGAGCCACCCAGGCACCCCTCTTTTATTTTTATTTTTTAATTTTAAGTAGGTTCAACACCCAACGCGGGTCTTAAACTCACAACGCTGAGATCAAGAGTTGCATCCTCCACAGACTGAGCCAGCCAGGCATCCCTCTCTATCTTTGAGTTCAACTGTTTTGTATTTGTTTTTTAGATCCCACATGTAAGTGAGATCATACAGTATTTGTCTTTTTCTCTCTGGTTTATTTCACTGAGCATAATGTCTTCTCAGGTTTGTCCATGTGGTCACAAATGGGAAGATTTCATCCTTTCTCATGGCTGAATTATATTCTATTATATATAATAGATATGATGTATTTTATGATATTATATTTTTATGTTATATAAATATATAATTATATATACACTATATTATATATGTAATATATCACATTTTCCTTATCCATTCATCCATCCATGTACACTTAGATTGTTTGTATATCTTGGCTATAGTAAATAATACTGCAATAAACATGAGAGTGCAGATATTTCTTTCTGATTTTGTTTCCTTCAGATACACATCCAGAAGCAGGATTGCTGGATAATATAGTTCTATGGTTAGTTATTTGAAGAATGTCCATACTCTTTTCCATAATGATTGTATCAATTTACATACTTCATTGGTAGAGAAACATGAAATATTCATAGACAGAAATAATCTATTAAAGATATTGATTCTCCCTAAATTAATAGATTTAATGCAATATCAATCAACATCTCTGTAAGATTTGTGTGTATGTGTGTGTGTATGTAATTGACAAGCTAATTCTGAAATTTATATTAAAAGACAAAAAGAAACTAAGATACTCCTGAAAAACAAACACGACAGGGGAATTTGCCAAGGGACAGAGTAGGACTTGTTTGAAGTTCTACTAATTAAGGCTCTTTAGATTGCTGCAGCTATAGGCAAACTAACGGAATCAAACAGAAAGTTAAGTGATGGGATAAGCATTTATATAAGCAATATACAACAAAAATGACACTGCAGAACAAAGATGGAAAGGATGGATAAATACATGGAACCTGCCATTGGAAAAATAAAAGAACATGTTTCCTTATACTACATGTAAAAATTAATTTAAAATTTAAATTTTAGAAAAGGGGAATATATATGTGACTTTGAAGTGTAAAAATATGAAAAAAGATAAATAAGTACAAATCAAAAAGGGAAAGACTGATAAAGCTAATTACATTTTTTAAATTAAGAAGCTATGTTCATCAATAGCATAAAGAAAGTGAAACTACAGCTTGCCACACATTTGGAAAAGGTATCTGAGGCATTTAACAACAATAAAAAGCATTAGTATCTAAAATATATTGATTAGGGGCACCTAGCTCAGTCGGTTAAGTGCCACACATTTGGAAAAGGTATCTGAGGCATTTAACAACAATAAAAAGCATTAGTATCTAAAATATATTGATTAGGGGCACCTAGCTCAGTCGGTTAAGTGTCCAACTAAAGTGTCAAGTCACAATCTTGCGGTTCCCGAGTTCTAGCCCTGCGTCGGGCTCTGTGCTGACAGCTCAGAACCTGGAGCCTGCTTCAGATTCTGTGTCTCTGTCTCTCTCTGCCTCTTCCCATGCTTGCACTCTGCCTCTCTCAAAAATAAACATTAAAATTTAATTAATTAAAAAATAAACTATATTGATTATAGAGCATGTAGCTACATGTAATAATGAACAAAGTTGTGGGCAGATATTCCATGGAAGCAGAAACATAAGAACCAATAAACATTTTTTTAAATGCCCATTTAAAAAGGAAATGCCAAATAATACAGCATAAGATAACAATTTGCATTGGAAATGTCTAATAATATTGATTGTTGTAAAGGGCATAGAGCGACAGCAACTCTCATATCATGCCAATTGAATGTAAATTGATCCAAACACAGTGAAAGTACACTGGTATTAACTCCCAAATTTTAAAAGCCCTAAATTCAGCAATTATATTTCTAGGAATATTGCCTAGGAGAAACTTGTGCATATAGAGTAGGAGACATTCTATTCAGATGTTTCCAGCAACACTGATTTTACTAGCAATAAACCATGAACATTTCCAATTCCTATAATCAGTAGAATGGATACATTGCAGTACAGTCAGTATGTGGAATATTATACAGCAGAAAGAAAAAAGTAGTGCAAAATTCAACATAGATTAATTTAAAACCATAAGATTGATGGAAAGTAGTAATTCATGAGGAAATACATATAGTATGATTCCATTTATGTAAAGGTATAAAACAGATACAGTAAACAGAGGCATAGATTTGTAGAGAATTCAGTACAGAAGAACAAGGGATAGTTAATAAATAAAAATAAGGGACAGTTAACAAGGGATTTGTTAATAATAAAAACAAAATTCAGAATAGTGGTTAACCTCTGGAAGCTGAGAGCGGGATAATGGAATGCATACAGGGAAAGGCACACAGGCAGCTTGAACGGTTCTGTAATGTTCTAATTTTGAAGTCGGATGGAGTATACACGGTTGTTTTCTTAGTGCTCCTTTATCTATTTTTTAAATTTTTTATTATTTATTTTAGAGATAGAGAGAGACAAAGTGTGAGCAGGGGAGAAGCAGAGAGAGAGGGAGACACAGAATCTGAAGCAGGCTCCAGACTCTGAGCTATCAGCACAGAGCCCGACTTGGGGCTCAAACTCATGAACCATGAGATCATGACCTGAGCTGAAGTCGGACCCAGGTGCCCCATCCTTTATCTATTCTACCTATCTATCTTCTCTATATTATCTATCATCTATCTACAACACACATTAGATATACATCTTGTATACATGACATAGAATATTTCATAAGAAAAAAAACAAAAAATTATGTAGGAACTTGACAGCAAAAGAAAAATGATAAAGGAAAATCCAGAAAAAGTAGCATGAACAAAGGTATCAACATGTAAAAAGCATTTATGTATGTTTGTACTTTTGAAGACTGACACCTAGTACAAGTATATATTCTTGAGCTTAAAGTTTCAGAGTCAACTGAAAGCAGATGAAGCCATCACTGGTTAGATATGTGCCCCTTTGGGGTAGTCAACTGAAGATGAGCTCCCCTGTCTTGTTTCCCCTTTCCCAGATATCTAGGCATGTGTTAGGTACAATCTATATTCTGCTCTCAGGGGAAAGAGAACATCTTAAGAGGAGTGGAAGTGAGTTGAGGCTAGAGGAGCTCTAGTTTGTTTGACGGAAGAACATAGGGCAAGATAAAGGACGCCTAGCTCAGGTTGACATTAATAATGTGTCACCAGTGCTGACTGCCATGCTTGGCACATAGTTATGCTCAATAAACATTTGGGGGAATGAATGAATGAATGGAGCCTTTGACAATGAGGCGTCCTGGGAACACTTCTCCTTTGTTAAGACTGTCTTGTTCTCTTTTCTTTTTTTGGCTATTCTCACTGTGGCTAGAGAAACTTTATAACTTTTTTCCCCTTTCCTTTTCAGTAGCCAGTAGGGGTGGGAAGACTTGAAGAGGTCCAAGACAAACTGTGAATGGCCTTGATTTCCAATGGTCCTCACAGAGTGCTGACAGATGTCTGACATGAGAGCGAGATTGGAGAAGCTGCCAGCTGGGGCCAGGAGCCAACCTCCTTTTCTGAGGAAATCTCCATAGATGGTGGTAGATCAGACGCCACTGCGTGCAAACCCTGGGCTCTTTCTTCCCTCCACTTTACCCTTATTTGTCCACTGCACATCTACTTTCATCCCCTACCTAATCATTCTCTTTCACTTATGCTTCTAAAATGAGCCCTTTATGTGCCTCTGCTTGGGTTAGTTTCTTCTTGCACTCTTTGGACCATTGTTTCTCCTCTTGGCTGGGAGGATACACAAGAAACTGGGGGCATGGCTGAGACAACATGACTTGATTATAAATCTCATGCTTTTGAGAGTTCAATTTTTCCTCTCATAGTGTAATTTCTCTCTAGATTTAGTTTCTTTTTAAAAATGTTATTATAATCATTCTTTAATAAAAATATGATACAAGCTCAGTATAGGTGAAATTCAGAGAGATATAAAAGATATAAAACCATAAAAATCATCCAGAGATAACAGTTGTTACACGTATTTGGGGGAATACTATTCTAGTCTCCTTCTGTTTGATTTCTGCCTGTTGGAAATTAAGGGTACCATTCATTTAATATTCCCCCTTTCCAGGTTATAACAAGCACTGGAAAGAGAAACAAGGTGTCAAATGTGGAGGTAATAATAACAGAGGCTTAATAATTTCAAACTTGTGGGTGTCCTTTCTAGGGTAAGATTAGAGAATGTAGCTGACATCTCATGTTAAAAAGAGGTCCTCCTAATAACCCATTTGCCACACCTATGCCCTCAGATCTACTGTGGGGAGAATTATGTCGGACTGTACTCACCTAGTCAGCTCTATGGAAAATATGCCTACCTCACAAACAAAGAATGTAAAGCAGAGGAAAAAGAGTGAATCATGGAAATCTGGGCTCAGCTCTAGGAGGTTGACCCTAAGCACTTCTGTAGGTGTTCTTAGCAACTGGGAGCAGGAAAACCAAAGAGAAACCCAAGCTCTTCTTTCAAATCTACAAGGCAGAGATAGAGTAGCTTCACCCATTAGTACAAGTTTCTGTTTGTAGTAGGAAGGATCAAATCAGAGAAACAGAAACCATACCCATAAGTTTAGCAGAGAGAATTTAATAGAGGGGATTGAGAAGGAAAAAGGAAAACAAAAAGAAATAGGTTATAAAGGAGTAACTTCGAGAAGCAGGTAACAAGGTATAAGGAACAAAAAAAGGAGGTTGGGATTATCCATACCTCGAAGCATAAAGTGGTCCTGTGGGTACCAGCCAGCAGATATTGGGATATCAGGAGCTTGCAAAAGGAATTTCACAGAGCTATGACTTAGATCTCCAAGAAGTACAGTCTGGCTGGAGCTGGTCTTTCTAAGGGTTCGTGACAGAACTGGTTCTTTGTGCTGGGGAGAGTCTGGAAGCTAGAGCTAACTGCCACTACACGGGGAGGAGTCACTCCTCAAGCCAGGCTGGTGAGAAAAGTAAGTAATCCAGAGGAATAAGCCCCTTCACTCTCCTCCAGACCAAGGCTATTTCTAGAACCTAATGGGAGGAGAAGTGGCAAAGGAGGGATGTGGTTTGCAAAGCCTAGTCCCCAGAATCACAGTACGGAGCATAGATAGGTGCTTTGGAGTGAAGACTCACTAAGAGATTGGGACACAGCCAAATGGACATGAAAGTCAGCGATGTAGCCACTCTGCAGAAACAAGATGGACCCCCCACCCAAAATGTGGCTGAGATGTAGAGACTGACGACACAAGATACACTACTTGCACACACTGAGAAGCTTTGAAAAGACTTATTACTCATATACTTACTTTTCTGGGGAGAGCAAGGTAGGCTCCCCAGCTGGTCTGGAAATGAGCTCCAGAGTACAGTAAAAGGCGACTGGTGTGGGTTTGTTATTGTGGCCCAGGAATAGGCTGGGGTGAGGGCTACCCTATGTGAGCAGGGCTTTGATTGGTTGGAATCTGCCAGTGTACCCACAGGAGGCAGCATCAGCTTTCTTACCAGCTTGCTTAGATGTGAAGCAGATGGGAAAGAGGGAAGGCTGAGACTTAAGAGCCATTATCAAACATCAAAAAATGGAGTCAGATATTTCATTACACTCAGAAAACAAAATAGCCACTTTTCCTCCTGAAACGGTTGAAAGTGCTCCTATTGGCATTCTCCAAGTTGAGAATGTTTACAGGTTGATGGTGGAATGGAAGAAGGGGAAAGATTCCCTCTTCCAGCACCCAACTCGAGTACCTGCTCTACATCACAACTGGGAGCTTCTACTCCTTACATAATATATTCTGAACATCTTATCAGGTTATCCACTGTTCTTATAACATGATAGCTTTTGATAGCTGCCTGCTATCACATCTTTGGTTATTTGGATAAACTGTGCTTTATATTATACTAGTTCCCCAAATGATAGGCATTTCCACTGTTTCCAGGCTTTTTTTTTTTTTTTTTTTTAGTTTATTTATTTTGAGAAAGAGAGAAAGAGCATGAGTGGGGCAGGGGCAGAGAGAGAGAGAGAGACATGACAGAGACATGAGAGAGAAGCCCAAGCAGGCTCCTTGCTCTCAGTGCAGAGCCAACTCGGGGCTCAAATTCAGGAACCATGAGATCATAACCTGAGCCAAAACTAAGAGTCAGATGCTTAACTGACTAAGCCACCCAGGTGCTCCTATTTTTAATAACTACCAACATTGCTACCATATAAGAACTTTCTTATACATATATGTGTATGTAAATGTGAAAATAAATCTGAGCATTCCCCTAAAAATAAGATTTTTGAAGTAAAGGAAAGATACAATTTAACTTTTTTACAAATTCTTTCCCACCCCCTCCCCCCACCAAAAAAAGGCTACTGGTTTAAATTCTCAACCTGTGTTCCTCTTTGGAAATTATCTTGCCATGACTGGTTATTTTTTATATTTTTAAATATTTCCATTTTAATGGGGAAAATCAGTCTACGGTTTTATGTTTAGTTCTTTAAACACATAGACTTTCTAATGTTAAAGATCACATTTGTGTTATCTGTTGATAAGATTTGATGCTTAAGGTGTAGAATCACAGAATTTTAGTTCTTTGGCCTTTATATTAAAGCAGAGGCACTCTTAACCACTCTTTAAATGACATTTTGTTTCTAGAAAGAAAAAGTTAATGGTTTGAATAACTTTTCAAAGGGATCACGTATAAAACTCGAGAGCACTTTTAAACTAATTAAATGTAACACTCAAATTCAATATACTTCCCTCTGTATTTTCCATACAGATAGGTTTACTGGGAAATCTGATGGGCTATCAGGAATATTAAATAGCTAGCTGAAATGGGTTGACATGAGCTAGGTTTGTATATCAATTGGGTGCCTCTATCTTTTCATACCATTTTTTTTATTGATCTTTAAGACAACTTGACATAGCCTGCCTTCTTGATCCTCATCCTTGAGATATTTTTTTTTCCCCAGATGAGTTTGCACTTCTTATCATAGACTCCCATAGGATCTTGACTTCCTGCACTGGACACAATGCTTTTATAATAATTTGTTTATTTCTGCTGCCTCTGCTAGACCGTAAGTCTAAACACAAGCCATGGCCATGTCTGCTTTGCTCAACGCATATAGCACAAGGGGTGGTGCATGTCATAAACTCTCAAATCTGTGATGTTATTGCTTTGTAAAACAAAGCACAACTTTCTCTTCTACAAAAGTGTTGAGGACTATTGAGCTGTTGTACATATTTAAAAGTACTGAGGTGCCTGGGTAGCTCAGTCAGTTAAGTGACTGGCTCTTGGTTTCAGCCCAGGCCAAGATCTCACAGTTTGTGAGTTCGACCCCCACATCAGGCTCTGTGCTGACAGCGGGGAACCTGCCTGAGATTCTCTCTTCTCTCTGTTTCTCCTCTGCTTTCTCACTCTCTCTCTCAAAGGAAATAAATATTTTTTAAAAAAATAAATAAAAGTACTGTAAAATTCCACTTACAATGTGGTAGGAAGAATGATTTCAAGATAACTCACTTTTACATTTATGTAACTTAGTTATCATTTGGGTTCCCTGCCTGAATGTCCTCCTCCTTCCCCAGTTCCTTGACCTGTGCATTTCCATGGCTATGGAAGTCAAAGGCCTAACGAAAATATTCAACACACACCCAGAGGCTCATTCCTTGGGGCCTCATCTGCCTCCTTGAGCTCCTTCTTTCCCTGGTCTCTGTTTCTCTGACAACATGCATGATGTCAATCTGAATGAGAAACTCGGCCCTGTCTTCAGGTGCCATTTTAAAATCTCATTCACACAAGGCAACCACTGAATCAGCGGAGTTTACAGTTAGGATTTGTACCAGATTAATTCAATAAATGAAATAAAATATGCTAGTATCTCCATTTTTAAAATATCCTCACCACACTAAGGACTTCCACTCATCTTTCCTGAAATGCCTTTGTTCTCTTAGCTTCCTTTACACCAAAGAACCACAATCCATTCCTTCCCCATTCTTATGAAGACCCACTATGCCTTTTTTTCTCTGAAACCCTGAAATCAACCAACACCCAGGCCAGGTCCTTGGGATCTTTATTTCCATCACAGAGATGTATTAGGGAACTTTTGTCCAATAAAAGACAACTTACTCTCAAAGAGGAAACTGGTGTTTGTTGTTAAAACCATAATATTTTGCCAGACTAATTACATTTACATATACTACATCTAAAATCTAGGAATGTTTACGTATGTGCAGCTCAGTAATTGCCGCTCTATTCTTCCATAAACCACTGGGCATGCCTACATTATCATCTGGAGAAAGCAGAGAGGGCTGGCTTCTCTTTACCCTTTCAGAACGTGAATCACAGACAAGGTCCAGAAAACCACACCTTCAATGCCACAGTAAGTTGTGAGAAGGGCAGATGCAGAGCATTTTGCTGAGAATTGCAAAATCAAGGAAGCACTGAAGAAGTGCAAGTGCAAAAGTCATTAATTTTCAAACCAGTAAGAACCAGTCTGGAATTTGAAAAAGATGATGTGAAATACAACAAACTTATGGGATACATCCCCTTAAGTATACCAGAACAACCTCGCCATCATTCCTGAACGACTGATGTAGGTGATACAGGACAAGGTTTGTCAAAAAAAAAAAAAAAAAAGTTAACATTCCACTGAAGTATAACAAACAGGAAAGTGTACAAATCACCCATGCACAGCTTGATCTACCTTCACAAACTGCGTATGTACCCATAACCAGCAGCCAGCTGAGAGAACATTTCCATCCACCCAGAAGTCCTCCTCTTATGCCCTTCCAGTATGCTCCAAGGGTAATCATTCTCCTGACTTCTGATAAACAGCTTCTGATAAACTGATTTTGCCTGTTGTTAACCTTTATATTGATGGAATCATGTGGCATGTCCTCTTTGGGGTCTGGCTTCCTTTTGGGGTCAGTGAGATCCAGGATTATGAATGGTTCACCCTGGATCTCCCTATAGTTGGGTAACTGGAAGCCAGAAGGACAAGCTTCCTTCTCCCATCAGGATCATATAGACTGAGGAACAATTTTACCATAGGAAAGGGGGTGCTATTACCAGACAAAGGGGGTTGTACAATAAGAATGGACAAGAGAAAAATATGGTCACCACAGGGTGCCAGGCCCAGGGTGCATCGTCGCTAATGTAGAAATTATGTCTTAGTTTGTGTCCCTACAACAACTGAATGAGTTAGAAACGGAGACTTTTAGTCAGTTCCACACCTAATGTCTAGATCTGAGGGATGTCTCTTGTTTAATACAAATACATTTTTAGCAGGATTTACAGAAAGCTTGGCATGGCTCAAATTCAGTTGCTAGGAAGTCAACCTTGGCAGCATTACATCCAAGGAAGGAAAGGGGATGGGCTGTGTGCTGCAGGACTGAAACCCAAGTAGATCAGCTAGCTAGCCCAGGGCAGCACCCCCAGCCTTGGCCCTGGAGGAGGCTCAAGGCATGGACAGCTTCCCTGGATACCCATGTGCCAATAAGAGTGGGGGCCTGGGCTTGCCTACTGAGACGTGTATCCAGGCTTTCCAGCTGGCAGAGTGCTACCTGTATACTTGTCTAAGTACCCCACCTCATCAGAGTGCTATCTCTGGGAGATGACAGCCTTGATTGGATGAATGAAGTGGGATGAGAAGGAAGAATAATCAGAGTTTCTCTGGCATTACCATTGCTGGTAGTAGACAGTCCTTCACTGGTACAATTATTGCACAGGCTGCTATTTGTCCACATTTTCAGATAACCAGATTAGGCTTTTCTTTCCAAGGATACTGTTGTGCATCTTCTAGATACAGAGACCTAGTAATATGTCGACCCCTTTAACACAGAGTGTTGTTGGTACTGGCTTGGAGACTTAAGTCACTGTCTCCTGGATATTTATAGTGGAAGATTAAAATAGAATGAAAGCCCCTGCTGCTGTGCTAATTTTAAGAATTGTGGAATCACACTATATTTCAAGGATGAGGAATCCCCATTCATTCACATATCTAATGTGATAGATAGTGTCATTGTTTACTTTATGTGTTAACGTGGCTGGGTCACAGTACCCAGATATTTTGTCAAACGTTATTCTAGATGTTTCTGTGAAAATATTCTTCAGATGAGATTAGCATTAAAATCATTAGAATTTGAGTAAAACGGAGTAAGATACAGAATGAGGGTGGGCCTCATCAAATCAGTTGAAGGCTGTCAGAAAAAGACTAACCTTTCCCGAGGAAGAGGGAACTCCATCAGCAGACTGCATTTGGACTCAAGCTGCAACATCAACTCTCCCCTGGGTCTCCAGCCTGCCAGCCCACTCTTCAGATTTTAGTTTTGCCAGCCTCTACAATCACAGGAGACAATTCCTTAAAATCTCTCTCTCTCTCTCTCTGTCTCTCTCCTTCTTATTTGTTCTATTTTTCCAGAGAACTCTGACTCAGAGAGAGAGTGACAGGGCCTAAATACTCAGAACTCATCTAAGAGGCCCAACAGAATCACTTCATCTCATCCTTAGAACATGCCTGCCTTAGGTACTGATACTCATCTAATTTGACAATGAGAAGCTGGAGGTAGGAAAATTAAATTCCTTGTCCAAGTTTATAGACAGTGGCAGATCTGCATTCTAATTATGGGATGTGTGCCTCCAAAGTTCAAGCTCACTTTTCTACGTGTCCCAATGCCTTTGAGGGACTCAACACATATTTGACTCATTCATTCTGCTTTACACCTGACCACCCTGGCCACTCACAGCAAAAGCAAATGCTGCCTACTCTCTCCACACACACACACCCAGATCAACTCTGTTCACACCAGGGGCATTCTTCCCAGCTGCAGCTCTGGCCTGGAGTTTATTCACACAGCCTGGTGCTAATAGAGATTCCAGAAGCTCCTGGCTTCACGGACAACATCAGAGTCAAAAGAATGCAAAATAGAAGCAGTGAATATTTTCCAGAGGAAAATGGGCTCCCTGCTTGAGCAGACCTTGCTTGACCTCTTGAGCAGGGGCAGAATGTGGGAATATGGCTAAGAGAGACAGAACTGAGGTGCCCCAAGCTGCCATGGAAACATGGGAAGGTGTTCCACTGGAGAATTGTTACACCTTTTCTGATCTCTCCCAGGATTCATTGAGCAAACCAGTGTAGATAATTTGCATAATTTAACTCATCCTATCAACATATTTCCTGAGCATGCATCATTTGTCAAATGTCACGCATCACGCCAGAGAGATGATGGAGAATAAGAAAACCCTGCTTACCAGTCACTAAAGTCTCTTTCTCTGGTGAGGAACACAGGAAAATAGCCAGGCAATGGCAACACATTGCGATAGGTGTAACGGAAGAAGGGAAGTGTGCTGTGGAGGCAAAGGATGGACACAGCAACAAATGCCATTGCGTGTGAGTCCAGGAAGGCCTTCTGGAGGAGGTGATATCTAAGCCAAGACCTGAGGAAATGAATTCTATAGTAATAGAGATGAGAATGGAAAGAACAGTTTTCTGGATAAACTGAAAATGTGCTGAGGTTGGAGGGCTACATCTCAGAATGCTCAAGACAGTTGCAAAGAATTCAAGTGTGACTTACGTAAGATATCAAGGTGGGGCAGCATGTCATGAGTATCAGGAGGTGATGTATGGGGGAAATTGTTTGAAGCCAATTCAGCAAACTGATTAAAGCCACGGTCTATAACAAAGTTGGGCTCAAGAAGCAATAAGGAGAAAAGAGGGGGAAATGATGGAAAGCATGAGGAGAACACAATTTGCTTTTCTCACCTGTGGGTGCTGGTGTGCATTTGGCTTCCATTCCTCACTGACAGGCATCCCCTGTTTGGGAGCTCACTTCCTCAGCTGTAAATGGATAACAGCCCTGCCTGTGCACCTCATAGATAGTTATGAAGATCAAATCCTCAGTGCCTGGGAAATGGCTGTGCCCTTCCTGCTCCACTCCCCCCTTGGAAGTCTCCAGCTCAGGATGGAGAGCCCCTCAGTGCCTCAATACCTGGAGGCTTTACTCTTCAGAAGCCAAGAGATTCTTTTCCTGACAGTGTTCCCCTTGGAATATTCTGAGTCTTCAACCCATTGGGCAAGGTCACTAGGCTCTTCTATTCATTGTGCTCATGAACCTGATACTATGGCCATGCAGAATTCCAAATCTGGCTTGGGAAAAACAAAATGAAGTCAAACAAACAAAGCAAACAAAATAACATGATTCCCTCTACTCGTCTGTAAATTTGGTCACCACACCAGCCCTACGACCACTAACACAAGGTTAATGAGAAAGACCTGAGACTTGAATATGGTTTCAGGCATCTGTGCCTTTGCACTGGCTGTTCCCACTGTGCACACTTCATGTTTCTGATCCTATTCCTGACATATTCCTGCACTCATTTGCAGGCCTCCCTCCCCTGGGAAGCCTTTCCTGACACCTGGTGCATCTGTAGTTGGGATTCCTCCTCTATGTATCCACAGCAGACTGTATCTCCAACATCACTGTAACCTCTATGAATCTCTTCTTGAACTTGGAGTTAAAATATGGTCATGTGTTTTATTTTCTTAATCTCTCAATTCCCATTTTCTTCCTTACTGTGTATTATTCCATTATATTACTTCATTACTATACAGGATCAATTTTTTAGAGTATTCTTTCCCCCAAAAAACTGTTAAAAATAAACAAGTAAAACAATAACAATATGAGCTTATGAAATCCAAAAGTAAAGAGGAATGGCATCAGAGAGAAAAATGTCTGCCATTACTTTAAGTTTCTATTTAAACTCCAGTTAGCTAACATACAGTGTAATGTTAGTTTCAGGCATACAATATAGTGATTCAACACTTCTATACATCACCTGGTGCTCATCACAACTGCACTCCTTAATCACCATCACCTATTTCTCCCACCCACTCTGTCTACCATTATCTTTAACTACCAAGTCTATTACAGTGGAAATTCCTCACTGCCACTCTGACGGGGCATGTAGGCTCAACTTTCCCCAGAGTCTCACTTGTCCAATAGCTGTGCCACCCTCTATGGTTCTTCAAAGGAAAGTAAGTTCACATCCTCTGAACCAAGCTAGGCCAAGAGGCCCCCACCACTGGCTCCCCATTAGAAAGTCCTCAGGCTCAGTTCTTTCAAGTACATACCCAGCCTTCCCTTAGGCTATCAGCCAGATTTGAGAATTCTGGTCAAAGTGACGATGAAATCTGATATATCTCCAATTTAGAATCCTTCTTCCCTTCTCTTCCTGGAAATCTACTTAGGAGAAAAGGCAGTTTTTCATGCACATAGCATCGGACTGTCCCTTCCCTGTATGATGAAGTTACATGCTCATCCTCCCAAGAGACATGCTCCTTGCTTCTCAACTCCCTCAGCAACTCAAGAGTGATCTACTTTTCCAATGATCAAGTGATTCCAATGTATCTACGTATGCATCCATATTTTCAAGGTACTCTACTCTGTCCCCACCTCCCGGCTAAAAAGACTGCTCCTGGTGAGTGGAAAGTGGATTGCTGAAGAAGAAGGAGGAGGAGAAAGAGGAGGAGGAGGAAAGAAAATTTAATCTCTGGCATGTGTCACACCATAGTAAAATATACGATTCTGCATTGCAACCATCCAGTTCTATGTCAGGACCTGTCACTAGCCCATGGATTTGTTCAGAGCAGGATTTATATCCCGCTTATGTCCATTAGGTATTATATCTTATTTCTATCTATGTCCACTATTTCTAAGATAGAAGCTGATGCAGAATTGGAATCTAATGATTTACTTATTATTTAATGAAAGAAATAAGAATGAATGAATGCAACAGCCCCCTGCTAGAGTCCTCTCTGGGTACCATGTTCAAAATGAAAAAGGCCCTTTATCTGTGGCCACCAGAATTCTATTCCTGAAAAAGACATCTGACTTTTCTTTTGATAAATCCACTTACATGTTATCTGGCTTTCTGGCTATCTTCTATTGAGAAGCAATAAACTCAGGATTGGCTAATAACAATAAAAATGGAAGTACCATGAGCAAAGCCTTCTACAAGAGGGTGGAAAGACCCACCATGAAGAAAAGTCATAGTCTCCTCTTAGACCATATGGGATAAGAGTGATATAAAAATCTTTCACATATCCGTATCTTCTTGTCAATGAGTGAGTTCATGTGCACATGGTGTCCACAGGTTCTGGCCCCGGCTCTACTACCACTTCACTGGGTGACCCTGGACACATCTCTGTCTCTCTCTCAGCCTCAGTCTCCCCTCTTCTGAAAGGCAGTGGCATGAACAGACTATCTCCATGCTCATTTGGAAAATTATATCCCTGTTCACTCAATTCCTTGAAGCTCGTAAAGGCTTCATGCCTATAATTAAAGGTGACCTGTTGTTCTGACTCACAGGTCCTTCCCTTTACCATATACCCTCAGGTGACGACTTGGCCAGGGGATTCTTACTCAATATTTGCCAGCATGCTGTATCCCAAGAGAAATGCAGTTATCTGATAGTGGGTACTTGGTTTTCAAAATCTTGAAGAGTGGCTATTTACTGCTCCCTGGTGGTTCAAGGAAGTTTCTACAGATATCCAAAGAAAACATCTCTGAGATGTAGATCCCACTCCTATCTTATTGGAAGGATTAATGAACAAAATATGTAACGTGCCAACAAATAGCCAGCTATCAAAAGCTGTTGAATAAATGCATATGCACTTGTCCCTTCCCAAAGATACTGGTCTCAATTTGTGGGTTTAGAAGAGCTTTTAAAAATACTATGTTTGTATAAGAAGAATTTAGAATATGTAATAATAACAAAATCAACAGTATATAATAGCATTTATTAATCAACCCCAAGAAATTAGAAGTGATCCAAGCAGGAGAGAGGTAAAGCAACTATGAAAAAAGAATGAATATTCATATGTTCATCTCTTCTTTTATTCATATCTCATGGAGGTGAAAAAATTGGGCAAATCTATCACTAATTGGCTTCTGTATGATCGATGTTTTATATGTTTTATTATATTTAATGCACAGAAAAACCTCAGGATGTAGAAATCAGTAGTCTTATTCTACACAGAAGGAAACAGGCTCAGAGGTGAGTAATTAGCTGAATATTCCATGGTTAACACATGGCCAGCATGCAGAATTTAATCCAAGTCTGTACTGCTCCAAATTATGGCTTCTCCTAACACACAACCCATGCTTCTAGGGGTTTTAAATCATTTTATCCTTCTATCCCTTTTATAGGTGGAGAAATTGACTCAGAGAGATGCTATTTGTCCCGTGGTGTACTGGTAAGTGTTTAACAAGCAACTCAGGGTGGTGGTGGCAACAGGCTGACTTGTAATATTTGCTAATTTCCATGCCTGTTTTATTGAAAGTGGAGTTGGGAAGAAATGTGCACAACTGAGCACATCACTGGTCTCATGTCTTGCAGTGACATCTCACAAGTTCATATTGAGTACCAACATGTCCTGGACCGATCTGAAGAAGAGCTGAAGTGCCTGAGTCCAACTCCAGCTCTCTTCTGCATTCTTACCTGGACAGCAGAACCCGAGGATAGCTAATGTCACCCTGCTAATGGTTTCACCTACTGGCCATGTTAGTCTTGGATTCCTCCTTTTTCCTACTGACTCAGGCTTCATGACATGAGGGTATCAAGTCCCAAGGTGAAATAGCAAGACATTCATGGAGTACAAAACGAGTGGCCATCTATCCAGAATAGTACCCCTAAGTGCAGAAAAGTGGTGCCCTACTTCCCAGTGTGGTTCCAATCACCACCAGCCAGACCTCTGCAATATGCTTTGTCATAATGGACTGTGTGCCCCATGGAAGCAGAATGTTTGTCTTTTTTATCCACATTGCATCCCCAGCACATAGAACAATGGACTGCTTCATGGTAGATGCTCAATAAACACTTGATGAATAACTATCTCTGGCCATTGTATTAAAATTTCACCATAAGGTATATTCCTTACTACTCTGATATTGGATAGGCCACTTAAACTCTCTGGACATGTTTTTCCATCTGCAAAATGAAGGACATACAGTTGAGGGACAGTGGTAGAATCAAAATAATGTACATAAAGTGCTAGGTACACAATAGACAACTAAGAGCAATTACTGTTTTTGTTATTATTATTATTATTATTATTATTATTATTATTTTATTTAGCTTTTCCATTTTCGAGATCCTCACAATGTAAAACAGGATCCCTAAGCAAGGTAGGTACTGATCATAGTACATTACGTACATTTGCTGGAGAATTTCACATCACTTTATCTCAGTCGATACTCATAACCTTTCTCTATTAAGATAGGTATCAACAATTTTATTTTACAAATGAAAAAAAAAAAAATGAGGCCTGAGCAATTAGTAGCTCCTGGGATTTTTTATCACCAAACCTTCTCTGCTTGGATAACTCTTTGGTGGTTGCTTTACAGCCAACTTTGCTTGTCCTATTTATTCTAAGTCTTCCCTGCCTCTTCCACCCAAAACAGACTTTGCCATTTCCCTCTCAGTGCTCCCACTGCATGGGACAGCAATATCTACCATGATGGTCACAACTGTCCTTCATTCTTCCACTTATTTAAAACCTGTTTATTGGCTGCCTTCTAGCTGTCAGCAATTCTGTTCAGTTTTAGGTTTACAGTAGCAGGTAAAACAGATAAGACTTCCTACACAAATAGAGCTCAGATCTAGTGAAAGAGACAAATATTTATTTTTATTTTTTTTAATATTCATTTATTTTTAAGAGGGAGAGACAGAGCACGAGAAGCGGAGGGGCAGAGAGAGGGAGACACAAAATCCAAAGCAGGCTCTAAGCTCTGAGCTGTCAGCACAGAGCCCAACATGGTACTCGAACTCACAAGCTGTGAGATCATGACCTGAGCCAAAGTCAGACACTTACCTGACCGAGCCACCCAGGTGCCCCTATGAAGGAGACAAATATTAATCAAATAACCAGAAACTACATATAAAAATCTAAGTCACTGGGACTGAGATAGTAAAGGGTGGCTTAGAATTAGATTGACTTTTTTTTTTCCCCAAGCAGGGACATCAAACATGGCCTTGTGTGGCATATTAAAGATTTCAGATTTGGGGGCACCTGGGTGGCTCAGCTGATTAAGCATCAGACTTAGGCTCAGGTCATGATCTCACAGTTCGTGAGATCAAGCCCTGCATTGAGCTCTGTGCTGACAGCTCAGAGCCTGGAGCCTACTTTGGATTCTGTGTCTCCCTCTCTCTCTCTGACCCTCTCCTGCTCACATGCTGTCTCTCTCTCTCTCTCTCAAAATTAAACATTAACAATAAATAAATATTGGGCAAAAGACATGAGTAGACACTTCTCCAAAGAAGACATCCAGATGGCCAACCGACACATGAAAAAATGCTCAACATCACTCAGCATCAGGGAAATAGAAATCAAAACCACAATGAGATACCACCTTACCCCTGTCAGAATGGCTAACATTAACAACTCAGGCAACAACAGATGTTGGCAAGGATGCAGAGAAAGAGGATCTTTTGCACTGTTGGTGGGAATGCAAGCTGGTGTAGCCACTCTGGAAAACAGTATGGAGGTGCCTCAAAAAACTAAAAATAGAACTACCCTATGACCCAGCAATCGCACTACTAGGCATTTATCCAAGGGATACAGGTATGCTGTTTCGAAGGGACACATGCACCCCCACATTTATAGCAGCACTATCAACAATAGCCAAAGTATGGAAAGAGCCCAAATGTCCACCAATGGATGAATGGGTAAAGAATATGTGGTATATTTATACAATGGAGTATTACTCGGCAATCAAAAAGAATGAAATCTTGCCATTTGAAACTACGTGGATGGAACTGGAGGGTATTATGCTAAGTGAAATTAGTCAGAGAAAGACAAATATCATATGACTTCACTCATGTGAGGACTTTAAGAGACAAAACAGATGAACATAAGGGAAGGGAAACAAAAATAATATAAAAACAGGGAAGGGGACAAAACATAAGAGACTCTTAAATAGGGAGAACAAACTGAGGGTTACAGGAGGGGTTGTGGGAGGGGGGTGGACTAAATGGGTAAGGGGCACTAAGAAATCTACTCCTGAAATCATTGTTGCACTATATGCTAACTAATTTGGATGTAAATTAAAAAAAATTGAAAACAAAACAAGTTAAAATTTAAAAAATGAATTAATATTTAAAAAACAATAAATAAACAAACAAATAAACATTTCAGGTTTTTGTCTAGGAATCCAAAAAAGATTTAACAATAACAGTGACTTGATTAGAATTTAATTGTAAAATATCAGTGTCTTTTTTTTTTTTTTAAGATAATGTGACTACCTGAAGACAGAGGCCATATTCGGTATCCTTGTAGCATCTACAAGGTAGCTGGCCTATAGCAGGCACTTACAATTGTTTTCTGAAATAATGACTAATAAACAGTAACAACTAAGATTTATTAAGCATTACATTGGACACATCTGTACATATTCTATAATCCTGCAATGCTCCACCAAAGCAGCCACTGTTATACCAATTGCGAGCTTGGAAGACTAGAATACCAAGATGGTATCACTTGGTACCCTTGGTAGGTGATAAAGCCAAGATTCAAACCTGGCCTGGAATATTCTTTCAGGTTCTGTATTCTTCTCACAGCAATATGCCCAGACTGGTGCTATCCCGTATGGCCTCCCACAGAAGTCTCTTGAGGAAATGAAAGCTTTTCCTTAGTCTCCTGTCTTTCTCAATTCTATAGGCACTGGAGGTCATCCTTGTCTGATACCTCTTCTACACTATAATCATTCTACCTGCTGAGTCATCTATCTGTCTTACTGTCAAATCTCCATCAAGTCCAATGGAGAGCTTTCTCATCAATTCCAACACCAGCCCCCAGGGCCTGACCATTACTATGTCCCTAGCCCCTAGGCATCTCACTTCTAAGCCAGCCTGAGTCAAACAGCAGTGGCCCTTTATTTTTCCTTATCCAGCCATCAGAAATCACCTACTTCAGGGTCCCAGAAGGTGACTCCCAACTTGTAAAGCAGAATCTACCCTACACTGTTTTCTTCTATTTTTATTTTTTTCAAACTTTATTGGGATAGAATTGACACATGACATTGTGTAAGTCTGATTTGATACATTTATATGTTGCAAAAAGATGACCACCATAGTGTTAGCTAACAGCTCCATTATATCACATAGCTACCATTTCTTTTTTGTGTGTGTGAGAAAATTTAAGATCTACCAGCAACTTCCAAGTATTTAAGGCAGTATTATTAACCATAATCATCATGCTGTACATTAACTCCCCAGAACATACCCTCTCAACAACACCTCCATGTTTCCCCCACCCCCAGACCCTGGAAACCACCATTCTACTCTTTGTTTCTAGGAGTTTGGCTTTTTTAGCTTCCACATACGAGTGACATCGTATAGTATTTATCCTATAGTGTTTTGAATTCAAAGTGATCTATGTTTTATAGCTCCTATCAAGAACTTATTTGGTTCTTAGTAAGAGAAGCCCAAAAAACAAATGTCAGAAATGAATCAGGAGTTTTGTTATTCCTATATAGCAAGAAATCTAGAGGTAAGCAATCCAGGGCTTCTACAGCTATTTCAAGATGACAACAGGAACCCAAGCTCTTCCTTTCTTTTTTTCAGTACTACTTTACCATGTGTTGGCCACCAAAATGGCTGAAGTACTTCCAGTATCACAGTCATGGTCTAGGCAAGAAGAAGGGGAAGGGCAGAAAATAAAGGAATACACTGGCTTAGTGGACTCCTTTTATTTTTTTTAAATTTTTTTTAATATATGAAATTTATTGTCAAATTGGTTTCCATACAATACCCAGTGCTCATCCCAAAAGATGCCCTCCTCAATACCCATCACCTATCCTCCCCTCCCTCCCACCCCCCATCAACCCTCAGTTTGTTCTCAGTTTTTAAGAGTCTCTTATGCTTTGGCTCTCTCCCACTCTAACCTCTTTTTTTTTTCCTTCCCCTCCCCATGGGTTTCTGTCAAGTTTCTCAGGATAGTGGACTGCTTTTAAAGACCATTTTCTAAACCCCACCAATAGCTCCGCTTATGTCTGATTGGCTAGAATCTAGTCACATGACCACTTCCAGTTCTGGTTTTAAATTGGGCTCTTATTATTGTCACATGTGTGTAGTCCTTTGCTAAGTATCAAGGTGTTCCTTCTATATTATCTCATTTACTCCTCAGAACAGGCTTTTCACGAACACATGATGAATTGTAGGTATAAGTTAACTTTTCCGCCTTCTAGAGATACGGATGATGAATTGGATCTTGAACAGAGATAAACTGCTATCCCAGGGATCCTTCAACAATTTCCTCCCTTGGAGAAAGTCTTTAACGAAAGAACACATCATCATTTGGGATCAACATTTTAATACTGCTATAATTCATTTTCTTAACATGGAATCACATGGTCCCACAAAGATGAGAACAGAGAAGCAGAAAATAACCCGAGTACATGAGCAAGATTCAGGAAGCTAATCTCTCACACTGGGAATGAGGAGGCTCTTTTCCCTCCTGCCTTAGCCTCTATTCCTAGTTCTTAAATGTACCCAACCATCAGAATCAGTTGAGAAGCTTTTGAAGAAAATGTATTTCTGAACCCCAGCCAGAGTTTCTACTTCAGCAAACTTAAGCTAGAGTCTGCTCTGCTTTTCATATGACTTCGGAGATCTCTGTGATCCCCTCCACATGAAAACTGGCTTATATTCTCTGGATGTATAGACTTTGTCAGGTACTCGCTATCAGCTTTGTGAATGCACAGCCGCACTGAAGCCTAATATTTGTGTGAGACAGATAGCACTTGTTCTCATTTCCTGTTTCCCTCCAACTGAGGCTTATCAGCTAAAAACTACTTGATTAAGGGCCCATGGCTAATGGATGGTGTTTCCAGGATTCCCAAACAGATCAGTCTGACTCTGAAGCCCATGGGTTTTTCCATTCTGATATGTTGCCATGACTGAGTCTGTCTAGCCAAAGAGGAAGAACATCCTTGAGGCATGCCAGAATCATTTCTCACCAGCATCCCCACAGACCCCGTGCTGACTAATAAATGCCTACACGAATCTTGTATCACTGCTTCCCAGCAGTCCCTGCCTCCAAGGTTTCCCCGGACCTGTTCCAAAGGTCTCAAAGGACTGACGAATGTCATCTACGCAGACAAATTGGGGGCTGGTTAAAGGAGGGCAAAGGGATGGATGGATGGGAATATAGAGGCAGGCTGGAAAATTAATGTTCCAAATAATTTTCAGTTGGCATGAAGTGATTTTTCCTTGGGCATTTTTCCTCTTCCAGTTTTGTAATTCATGTTTATTTTCAGTGAAATTCAGTCCATCTGTATCTGATTCATTCACACTTAATTCATCAGCAGACGGCTCGTCAGAGAAACAAATTCTGATGTGGCTGCACTGTTTTGCTGTGGAATCGGGGTCTGTCTGGAAGGCCAAGGCAAGGTGGCTTGCGAGAAGCACGTAGGAAAGCAGGTGAAATGGGTTCACTCCTCCTGCACCCTTCTGTTCTGTCTCCCCTCTTTTAGGCAGTTCTGATGGTCTTCACAACTATTTTGTGATCAGGCTTGTACACAGGCCTTTCCCTCTCTGCTGGCTCCTTTTCATCTGTCCAAAGCATGCTCACGTTTCTCTCATCCTAAAACACACAACAGACTGCCCCCGAACAGAAAGCTGCCCCCAAGCAGAAAGACCACAAACAACAACAGCCTTTCCCACCTCCATTCAGCCTCCAGTACAGTTCCTTCCATACCAGCCCACCAGAAGTGTGCATTCTGTGTGCCAGCCTCTCCTCGGTATTTCTCATTCCTCTGTTTTGCCCATCTGCCTCCTGCACTTGGCTGAGACCTTCTAAGGAGAGTCTTCTTTTTCATTGCCAGACTCAATGATTATGTTCTGGTTCTGTTTGATTAGGCTCTCTGTTGCACTTGCTGCTGTAGACAGTTTCCTCCTCCCTCACGCTCCGCTATACTGGTTTCTTCCATCCTTCCCTTTCTTCCCTTCTTTTTGGACTCATATGTCTCTACCCTTCCTTATTCATAAAAGAAATTATGCAATATGACCCACAATCCTTGACTGAAGTTTCTGGGGCCAGAATGTCTGGGTTCGAAGCCTGCTGTGCCATTTCCAAACAGTGTGACCTTAGTCAAGCTTCTTAAGCATCTCTGTGTCTCAGTGTCCTCAAGTGAAAATTAGGGGAAATTATTATAGTTCTTACTCACAGGGTTGACACAGAGATTAAATTAATTTACTATCCATAAAACTCTTCAAATATCACCTAACATCATAGGTCATACTCAATAGATTTTACCCGACAGGACCAATACTGAGCACACCTCCATATTCTGTAAAGCTTACATAGGACTGATGATAGATGGTAATGTATTCTAATGAAATTGTGATTCTTTTAAAGTTATGTTGGATGCATATTCTGCTCTATAGGAGATAGTGCCTAAGCCTATAGATTTAAAAAAGTGTATATGGTTTTACTCACATACATACACCTAAAGATAGAAACTAAGATTAAATTATTGCCTAAAAACAAACAAACAAGCAAACAAAAGCAATGGGACCAACACTAATTACAATAAAAGTGGAATGGTCATTTAAAAATTAGTTAAAATACATTAAATGCAAAGAATAATGACAGAGGAATATAGAGACATTTTATAATGATCAATTCATTAGAAAATTATGAACTCATACATGTGTATGTACCAAATTAATTTTTTCTAAATTTTGTTTTAGAGAGAGAGTCCATGAGTGGGGGAAAAGTGCAGGGGGGAAAGGGAGGGAGGGAGGGAGGGAGGGAGGGGGAGAGGGAGAGAAAGAGAGAAAAGGAAAGAGACAGAGAGAGACAGAGACAGAGAGAGAGAGAGAGAGAGAGAGAGAGAGAGGGAGAATCCCAAGCAGGCTCCACGCTCAGTGCAGAGCCCAATGCAGGGCTCAATCCCACAACCCTGGGATCATGATCTGAGCCAAAATCAAAATTCAGACACTCAACCAACTGAGCCACGCAGGTGCTCAGTATGCACTGACTTAAAGGAAGCAATAAACAAATCCACAGCCAGATTTGGAAGTTTTAATTCTCTTCTCACAGCATTAAAGAAACAAGCAAACAGGGGCACCTGAGTGGCTTAGTCAGTTAAGCTTCCGACTCTTGATTTCATCTCAGATCATGATCTCATGGTTCATGAGTTTAAGCCCCACATAGGGCTCCACCCTGACAGCTAGGGGCCTGCTTGGGATTCTCTCCCACCCTCTCTTTCTGCCCCTCCCCACTTGCTCTCTCTCTCTCTCTCTCAGACAGGTAAACTTAAAAAAAAAAAAAAAAAAGCAAACACAAAACTCAACAAAAAACATAAGTAAAGCTATAAAAAATATAAATGTTGTCAATCGCCACTGGCCTAGCTTATATTTATAGAAAACTACATCTAACAAGCGCATAATGCACATTCTCTTCAACTTGATTTATAATGTTCGCCAAGAGAGACACTATGTTGGGTCACAGAAAGTCTCAATGACCTAGAAAAAATTTTCTTACAAACTTTACTCATTGATCTCAACAAAATTAGAGTGTCAGAAAAATAAGATATCTAACAATGTATCTTACATATGGACATTAACATACTTCTACATAACTTATGGGTCAATGTAAAAATAATGAGGAAAACTAGAAATGATTATCAACTGAATGATTTGACACACATGTCAAAATTGTCGAAATGGATCTAAAGCAGTACTTGGAGACAAAAATAGTTTAGTGAAAAGATTAATTCCCTTTATTGTAGCAGAGAAGACATCACTAAATTTCCTACACATATTACAAACATAGTAAGATAATATTATTAATACCTTCATACCAGCAAATTCAATAACTTAGGTGAAATGGGAAAAAGAATTCTTGAAAAAAACACAACTTAAAAAACCTGATACAAGAAGTAATATAAAATGTAAACAGCTCTGTATCTCATAAAGCTATGGTTTTCAAAGTCTGGTCCTCAAACCAGGACTATCAACATCATGCAATACTGTATTAAAATGAAACTTTTTAGCCTCACTTTGGAACTACTAAACCAGAAACTCTGAAAATGATGTTCAAAAATTTTTGTTTAAAAGCCCACCAGACAATTCTGATGCATGCCCATCTTTGACAATTGCTCTTTTAAAGAAATTGAATTTACTGTCAAAGATATTTACACAAACAAATCTCAAGACCCAGGTGTTATTCCTGGGTAATGCTATCAAATAGTTAAGGAATCAATAATAGTAATCACTACCTTTCAGAAAATAGGGAACCAGAGAATACTTCACTAGTACTTTCATGAAACCAGTGCCCTAAGAGAAAAATCTGAAAAAGATATTCTAAGTAAATAAAATCATAAGCAATATCTCTCATTAACTCAGGAGAAAAAATCCTGAACAAAATATTAGCAAATTAAATCTAACTATACATAAAAGGAATTAAGTGACCCCTGTCCTAGTAAGAAAAAAGGTTATTTTTGTTTTTTTAAAAAACCAAGCAATGAAATTAACCATACTAACAAAAGGGAGGAAAAAAACATAATTATATCTTAATAAATTGAAAAATTCATTTGAAAAGTTCAGTATCTATTCATCATAGAAACTTTTAACAAACTAGGAATAGGAAAAGAAACTGTTTTCAATATGATTCAAGCATCTACTATAGCAATATTAACAGTGGATGAACCATGAATAGCCAATACACACATTTGAAGTTCTCAGCACTATTAATCATCAGGGAAATGCACACTTGAATCACAACAAGGTGCCAATGAAGAATGGTAACACCAAATATTGATGAAGTTGGGGAGTAACCAAACTCTTAATGCATTTCTGGTGGAAATATAAAATGGCACAACTACTTTGGGGAAAAGTGTTGGTATTTCCTTACAAAATTTAAACATACCTCTGCTGTGTGACCTGGCAATTCTAGGTGTTTAGCCAAAGGAAATGAAAATCTACGCTTACAAAATGACTGGTAAAATATGTTCACAGAAATCTTATTTATAAGAGCCTAAAACTAGAATGAATAAGCAAATTGTGATATATTCACATGAAGGAATAATATTAAGTAATAAAAAAAAATTTCTTACACAGTCAGCAATATGGTCAGACTGCATAGACATTATGATGAGCTCAAGAAGCCAGACACAAGAGGATAAACTGTATGATTCCATTTATATGAATTCCTGGTATAGGCAAAACTGATCTATGATAAAAAAAAAATTCAGAGCAGTCATGTCTCTGGGAGATACTTTAACTGAGAAGGGAGGGAAAAGTCTAGGTTGAGTTTTATTCTATAGACAGGTATGTAGGTGCATGGATGGATGCATTTGTCATATCTAATGGAATTGTAACTTAAAATTGTGCATCTTCTAGAATTTAATTTTATCTTTAAAAAGATCTGTGTTTCTTTGAACTGACAGCCCAGCTGCTGGCTTGGTTGACCTTCAACAGCAAAAATGTCGATTCAAGTTTACCTTAAACGGAAAGATACTAAATGCAAAATTGTAAAGTTCCCCAAAGTCTTCCATGTATCTATTGTGTTTGATTCCATGTGTGATTTTTCTGCTTTAAAGCCAACACCATATTTATCTCCAACTTGGGAAGCCCTCTCCTCGCCAGAAATGTGTAAGTTCTCTCTTCCTCTTGTTATAAGTGGGATAAGCCCTACCAAACATTTTTTTTTGGAAATTAGTGAATAGAACATTAATTTCCTGATAGCTCAGCACCCTAACTTTCCAACAGTGTTAACTTTTTTTCATGTGTTTAGTCTTTTATTGTGGAGTTACACATTTCTGAATGCAAACCTCCCTTTTTGTGACATTAAAGAGATATTTGGTTTAGTTTATATTTTCCCTCTAATCAATTTTTGAAATTTAATAAACTTCTTTTTGCCTTAACGTTGCTTAACAGGAAAATGTACCTGGAATCATCTGTTGGTGGCCACAATTGGACATACAAATGGGAACAGTATTATCTTGCTTTTATGAAATACTGAAAATATTGGAAAATGGGACAAAGATGAGGAGAGGTAAATAAAATTCTGGTGGAATGTCTGGTGTTGATTTATATTAAATATTATATAACCTTAAAATTTTATGTAATATTATATAATAATATTCCAAAAATTAGATTTTCATTCAACACCTGCTTACCCTACAGGCCTAGCAAGCTACAATGTTCTCTCATTTCAACAAGGGATTCTGAAAATGTGTTGAGTGTAGATGCTTGAAAATACAGAGACTAAAATGAAATTCTACAAAGAAATGCAGTCTAGAGAAAGGGGACAGTCATCTATACTAATAATAGCAATCTTAACAGGATGTGACAAATGCTAACAGTGAAACAGAAGTTTTAGAAATGATGATAAGTGGCAGCTAGCCTAATTGTGGGGAAGTATATTCTGCAAGAATCCAGAATTCTTATCCATTCTCCTTACCTTTCCTGGATTGTTCCCATTGCTTTCAAGTCTCAGATTAAATGTATTAAAGGTATCTTTTCTAAACTCTCAGACTATGAGGTATCTTTGTTATATACTTTCATAGCACCATGTAATTTCCTCATAACATTTATCACAATTGTAATTAAAGATCTAGGGGTTAATTATTTGTCTAACATTGAACTCAATCTACTGGAGTGTAGGTACCTTGTTTGTTTTAGTCTTTGCTTTCTCACAGTGATTATTGTGTTACTTGGTACATATTGGATGATCAAAAGATTCTTATTTAACAACAAGAACCACGAAGAAAGAGTTGAGTCTTGTTGGAGCAATGATTTTCAGCGCAGATACTTCCAGAATTCTTTTGTTCTCTTACCTAAACTACAACATGCAGCTATTCTGTGTGTGGCTATTCTGTCAGCCATGATGTTGATTAGAAGGAGCCTCAATGGGCATGTACCATGTGAGCAAAATTAACCCTGTGTTGCTGTAAGCTGTTAACGATTTGGGAGTTGTCTGTTACAGAATCATAACTTAACTGATCCTAACTGATAGAGTGGCCATATCCCAAATTCACTTCTGCTGACCAATCTAGTACTGGGTATACATTGAGCGCTAGGAGGTGCATACAGATGAATTAAATGTGGCCCCTAAACTGCTGCACCTCATAATTTCACAGTTCCTTATCATGAAAAAGAGCCTTCCCTAAATTCATAAGAAATGTCTTCTTCATATGTAATATGAGATCTTAGATATTAGTGTAGGTATGAGTCATAAAGTCAGACAGATCTCGGTTAGAAAAAGTAGAGGCTATTTTCCAACCCCTCAAATTTAGATCTTCGCCATTGTCAGTTAAGCTGGGAATAATACTAATCGTGTAGGGGTTAACTCTTACAATGTGTCTATCTCAGGCCAGGCAGTAAATAGTAGTCATTTATAATAAAATTTAAAAAGGGAGAATGAGATATTTTGCTATTGTTAAGAATTTTCTTTCAAGTTTTTCTTTACTAAATCATCTCTTATTCATTATTAGAGAAGAATTGTGTCTTACTTGTCTTTATATATCTGGTTAGGACAGAGGTAGACATCCAGATGGTATATGATAAATGAATGTTGACTTGAACTTTGTAAGGATTGAGAGAAGGGGAGGCATTTCCACTCTGAGGATATCAGGGGAAATTTCAAAATGTCAAGGAGGTAGAAACATTTGAACTTAAATCTTGAAGCCTTGGCAAAATTTTGATAGGCTGAAGACAGAGCACCATTGTCAGAGAAAACAGCAAAGCAAAGACAGGAGTTAGAGCCTCCTGGGGTAGGTGAACAAATAGTGAGCAGTTCCGTTTGGGTATATGTAGGGCACAAAAAGTAAGAACTTGGCGAAAAGGCAGGCCAATGTCAGAATACTGGAAGCATCTTGAAGCCCATGTAAAGAGTTGAGACTTTACAACAAAAAAGAGCTACTGAAAGCAGCAAAAGAAGAATGAGGGGTGAAGAGAACAATACTTCAGGAAGCCTAAGAATGCAGTGTAATGTTAAAAGTGCTTTATAATTACAATTATCCTGTGAGATAGAGAACATTATTTTCATCTTATATGAAAAAACTGAAGCTCAGGAGTTAAATACCTTGCCCAAGTTGTAAGCACCCATAAATGGAAAAGATATCACTTAAATCTAATATTTTGTTTGATGTCAATCTGCATTTTTTCCATTTAAGACACAAACAGAATAAATTTCATTTCAAGATTTTTCAAATGTACAGGAAAATCATCCTTACAGACAGCACAGTTCTATGGTTTTTTGAGCAAGTCCAGATGAATTTCCTTATTCCATTTATTTTTCTTAGATGTATTAAGAAGATAATTTGTGAAATGTAAAGTTTTAGAAGAATATAAACTAATAATAGTGCTAATTAGACAAACTTTGCTTAGAACAGTGTTGTTTAGATCTTCTAGATCTCTTCTCATTGAAACACACAAAAAAGAGATTAACTTAATTATTTTCTTATTTCTACTTGAATTTCCCTAAGTCCAGTATTTATTTATAAATCAAGAAGAGCACTGACATCATAAAATCCATCCCAGTACCTATCTTTGATTTTATTCTTATTTTTTTAATGTTTATTTATTTTTGAAAGAGAGAGAGAGACACAGAGTGTAAGTCAGGAAGGGCAGAGAGAGAGGGAGACACAGAATTTGAAGCAGGCTCCAGGCTCTGAGCTGTCAGCACAGAGCCCAATATGGGGCTCAAACTCATGAACCATGACATCATGCCCTGAGCTGAAGTCAGATGCTTAACCAACTGAGCCACTCAGGCACCTCATGATTTTAAGTTTTATAGATGGTTAAAAAGATGTCCAGGCTATGAAAGCTGAAACAGTCCAAGTGCTTGACCCATAATAAAGACCAAAACTAAGGAAAACTTCAGTGGTATCGGATATGACCTTTTTAGTCCAAGTGACACAGGGCATGAGCAAGGGCTTCAGATGGTTCAAAAAAAAAAAAAAACAAAAACAAAACAAACTAGGGCACCTGAGTGGCTCAGTTGGTTAAGCGTCCAACGTTGGCTCAGGTCATGATCTCGCGGTTTGAGAGTTTGAGCCCCGCATTGGGCTTTGTGCTAACAGCTCAGAGCCTGGAGCTGCTTCGGATTCTGTGTCTCCATCTCTCTCTCTGCCCCTCCTCCACTCATGTTCTCTCTCTCTCTCTCTCAAAAATAAACATTAATTTTTTTTTTTTTAAATTAAAAGGACCCCTGTGTTCTGAGCACATATTCTTAGTGATTCAACCTTTGCATTCAGAAGATGAGTCCTAGGACAGGGTAAAGAAAGAATGCCATAAAATAGTAACTGTCTTTTACTAAATATCCACAATGAACTGGATGATTTATTTATATTATTTTTAAATTTCACATCTTTTTAGGGCATATACTACTATCCCCATTTTGTAGATAAACAAAATAAGGATCACAATGCTTTAAAAAGCTGTCCAAACCCTTCCAGCCAGTATGTACCTAAGTGGAGACTTTTACTATACATTCTTGGAGTCATAAAGCCATATGTTTTCTATTCAATCACCTTGCCCAAGTTCCCTTCACCTATCACCTCCAGTTCTCTCTTTTAAAGTAGAAAGTGGGGGTGGGTGCAGTTGAGTTTAAGTGAGTTAGCTTGTTCTAGCCAAGAATGAATCCAATGGAGCACTGTCTGTTTGCTCTTTGCTTCCCAAACCCCGAGATAAACCTATTGTTCTATGGTTTACGAACACTCATTTCACTATACTCTTGACAAACCACAACTGTTGACATGGGGCTCCATTAGACAAACGGTCAGTCCAATAAGACCTGAGTAAGTCCCTTCTCTCTTCATCTCTCATCCTTCTTCCTCACAGAAAGGACTGGTGTCTTGAAGATGGTGGGAATTAAGCCACTCATGAGGTCAATGATGGGCAGTACAGAAGTCTTAGTGGACAGAATATCTCAGCATCAAAACCAAGACCATGGGGCAATTGAATCCATTTTAAATGCCTGAAAGGAAGTTAGAAAGTAATCCTTGGGCTCAGCAGGCTTTGTTTGACTGCATCTCATTGGATATTTTGCAAGTGTTACTTACCAAAAGGTGGTTCTATTTGCCTAAAGAATTAGAGTAAGGAACAAACTTCAAAAGAACATTGGTATCTTAAGACCTACTGAGTCAGAATAAGCAACAGAGAAAAACCTTTTAAAATCAGCCCTGGACTCCTCTTTCAGCTTCCTTCCTTTCTTGGGTCTTTAGGCACACCAGAGAGTTCCCCCCCTTCTCCCCCCCCCACCTTGCGAGCTTCTCTGCTTTTGCTCCAGCTGTTACCTCTGCCGGACTTGTCCTTTCCACCTTATCAGCTTAAGCAAGTTCACACACATTTTTTAAGATCTTACTAAAATGCCCCTACTCTCTGTAGCTTTCCCAAAGCCATCATCACATACAATAAGTGACTCCTTCATCTGTATATCTTCAGGATGCACATTCTTCCTGTCTTATAGCACCTTACATGATTTATCCTTGCTTACTACACTGTTTTCTTCTCCACTGAATCTGCATTTATATGACCAGAGACCCAGCATGTGTTTACTGAAGTTTTACTGAATGCACAACTTATAGATCAGCTGTCCACGACTCATTGAGCTACTGCATCTATACCAGCAGTGTCTATTTTAGCCCCCATACCAAACCAGATTTGAATACATGATACGGAGTTCCCCAAAGATTTCTCTGGCTGCAAAGCATTAGTGAACAATGTGGCTTTTGCTGAAGATCTTAGTGTAGAGACTTGGATACAAATATCACAAACAACTAAAAATTCTTATTACATAGTTCTTATTCTCTCCAAAGTCCTGTTTTCTTCAGGAAACTACTCAGATTGATCTATCTCTTTTTGTCCTTTTCCAAGCAGTAAATAACTTTTCAGATTCTCTCCTCACATAGTTCTCCCCCAAAGATAGTCACCAATCAAACTTTAATTTTCTTACCTTTGTATTATTTAAAATAAATTCTGATAATCCTATTCTTCTGACCACTTTCCCAAATTATAGACCTATACTTATCAGGGTGCTCACCAAAAAAAAGGGTGATAATCTCCATCTCGCTAAATGGCACGTTAACCTCACCCTACCCACAGTACTTTATAATTTCCCCCCAAAGAAATAGAATACTTTCTCCAAGAAAGAATCTGATGAAAGGGATTGTCCACATTTGATTACATGAATCTTTGATTATTCAGCTGTCTTCCTCGCTGGTTATTGGGTCATCTCAGATTCCTGAAGATTCAGAGTTTAGATAAATAATAAAATGAGTCAGTGCCAGAAGTGGGCCTGTTGCTCCTCCATCTTCTTCCATATCGAGAATAGTGGAGGAAATGGAGACTAGATAAATAATGAAAGGAAGTAGTGTCCACCATTTATTCATATTTCATTGTTTACTATGCTAGACATCTCAAAAACATGCACTCTTTCGTTTTTCACCATTGCCCTGCAATACAGACATTATCCCATTTTACAGATGAGGAGACTGAAGCTCAGAGCGGTAGAGTCCCTTGCCCATCTAGGTCTTCCTACGGACAGGTGCCCTTCCCACTGACACAGGACCTCTCAAGTCCAAGTTTAAGTGCAATTCCTTTGTGGAGGAATTTTCTTCAAACTAACTTTTATTTGAATTGTTTTGGAAAGACTATCACATTGCTCTGTAAGTCTGAACATTCATGCTTAAGCTTATTTAAAGTGGAGGTGGCAAGAAGTTCTTGAGTTGGATTATTGGAGGTTGTCTCAATAGGGGTAAAAAAAAAATAGGGCTAAGTATCTGATGCATAACTTACATTCCATGCTATGAGGAAAAGACCCACCAAGAAAGTGATACATTAGAACAGTGCTTATTTATGCAGGGAAGCCTCATTCATTATGTCACAGGGGATCCCCAGAGCCACAGGACAGCAAAAATTCATATTTGGTAGGGGTGGTTGGAGAATATTTCACTGTAGTTGGATTATTTTCTGGAATAAACTTAGAATGTTGCAGCTGGCCTACTGAGATCACAGTGAACGGACTCTGACAAAAGGTATGTGGCTTTTCTAAGAGCAATCATCTTGATTCTTTTCTGGGAAGACTGCTGGTAGGATAAATCAAAGTGAAGATTATTAATACTCTGCTGACGCTTGTTCTGTTCCATGTGGGCAATGCAACTCAACCACTACATGTGTGCCCCTAGGCTACAGGTACTAGATAGAGCTTCTTCATTTTGATACATCACACCCTCTCCATATTACATGCCATTTGCCTTTAATCCAGACCACCATTTCTGGAAGCCGTGTGAGACTCAGTCTGGGAGGACAAGGGAGGCAGCAACACTTACAGCCTTGCAGAGTGACAATGTCAAAATTAATCTTTGAGAGAAGACACGAGTTAATGGAGCAAAAAGAAAGTGAAGACAGTCATCTCAGGAAGAGAAAACAGTGCTTGAAAACACACCAGGGATGGAAGCAAGAGCGGGGCAGTTTATACCTGTACCTGAGATATGGATAGGGAGCAGGTGGAGAGGACCAGGAGACAAGGCTGAAGAGCTCTTCGGCACAGCGTCACGAACGAGCCCTTTAAGTCAGCGAGGGAATGTAGAGCTTATCCTGAAGACAAAGGGCAGTCACTGAAGGGTTTTAAGATGAAGGTCAGATTTGGGGTGCCAGAGTAGCTCAGTCACTTAAGCATCTGACTCTTGATTTTGGCTCAGGTCATGATCTCACAGTCATGAGAAGGAGCCCTGTGTGGGACTCCCTGCTGAGTGTGGAGCCTACTTGGGATTCTCTCTCCCTCCTTACACACACACACTCTCTCTCTCTCTCTCTCTCTCTCCCCCTTTTTCTCTGCCCCTCCCCCATTCACGTGCATTTTCTCTCTCGCTCGCTCTTGCTCTCTCTGAAAATAAACTTTTAAAAAGAGATGAAGGTCAGATTTATGTTTTAGAAACCTTACTCAAAACAAAAAAATATCTAAAATATCTAAAACAATATCTAAATCTCATATGCGGCAAAGACTGTATAAACAACGAAGAAAGACAAGTGAAATACAGATTGCCAATAAAGGTACTAAATACTCCCACTAGGTACAGGAAATTCACAGAAGTGATCTCATATACTTAGGAATCATGCTCAATCTCACTCATCACCTAGAATATTCAAAATAAAACAGCACATAATTCATGCCAATCTAATGAACACATTTTAAGACATTAATAACATCTATTTTTTTTAACTAATTAATCTATTTTTGAAAGAGAGTGCAAGCAGGGGAGGGGCAGAGAGAGAGGCAGAGAGAGAGAGAATCCCAAACAGGCTACACAATGTCAGCACAGAGCCCAGCACAGGGCTTGAACTCACAAACTGTGAGAGCCAAAATCAAGAGTTGGTTGCTTAATTGCCTGAGCCACCCAGGAGCCCAAGAACATCTACTTCTAATGAAAGTACATATACAGGGTTGGTGAAATTGCTACAGTTTCTTAGGTAAGTTACTGTAGCATCTGTAAACATTTTTTAAAGTTATTTAATGTTTATTTATTTTTGAGAGAGAGAGACAGAGTGTGAATGGGGGAGGGGCAGAGAGAGAGGGAGACACAATCTGAAGCAGGATCTAGGCTCTGAGCTGCCAGCACAGAACCTGACTCAGGGCTCGACCTTGGGAACAGCAAGATCATGACCTGAGCCAAATTCGGATGCTTAACCAACTGAGCCACCCAGGCATCCTATGTCTGTAAATATTTAAAACTTCTGAAACACTTCGACTTGACAGTCCCACAACTGGCTATCTATTTAATAGAATTAAAAGCCCAGCATGAAAATATGTACATATGCTGTTCATTCTAGCACTACTTATAAAAAGCCAAACAGAACAGAAAGAGAGGAATAACCTGTGTTGGTTAATTCCCTTTACCTTTCCAGATCTGATCTCAATGTCTACTAACTACATCACATGGGCTCCTGGCCCTCTGATTTCTGATAGGCTTCCAAAGATGGGAGAAGAGAGAGGATGGGGTATTTATCCCTCACCTTGTCCCTGCTTCCTGTGGGTGCTGGTCTCGATAAAGGTTCTGTTTCCCTGTTATGACCACAGCTTGGCCAACTCTCTCCCACAACCAAACTTCTTGCCAGGTTCTGCTAACTATGCTCTGTCCCCCCTCCCCTTCAGGCTTTGGGGTGTGATGGCTTCTCTCTCTAAATACTTGTTTCATTCAATTCTCATTTAAAAAAAATTTTTTTTAATATTTATTTTTGAGAGACAGAGAGAGACAGCATGAATGGGAGAGGGCAGAGAGAGAGAGAGGGAGACCCAGAATTGGAAGCAGGCTCCAGGCTCTGAGCTGTCAGCACAGAGCCCAATGCGGGGCTTGAACCCACGAACCGTGAGATCATGACCTGAGCCATAGTCGGTCGCTCAACTGACTGAGCCACCCAGGCACCCCTCATTCAATTCTCTTTAATTCACTTTTTTAGTGTGCTGACCACTCCCAGCTGGAACCCAACTGATGAGAAGATGGATTGGAGAGGACAACATTGGGTAAGACAGGTAGGTTGGTCCTTCCAGGATTCCTGTGTGACACACAGGAGAGAATAGGGACAAATTCTAGTGGTATTTAAGACAAATTCTAATGATACATAAGACACAATAGTTTGTGTAATACACAAAGGCAATCTCTTTCTCAGGCACCCCCAGTGAATTGTCAACTAGCTATTGTTTAGGACACTTGGGTCAGGGAAGAGGGGTCCAAAGGAAGGATAGGTGTTGTGTTACCCATGAGAAACTATCAAGGGCAATTAACTTTCTTTAAACATGCCCCATATCTAGCCCCAGGAATTCTTGTCAGTCTCCTAAAGGTTCTAGAGCTCACAGAAGCAGTAGAGAGAGCTTGAGGATTTAGCATTCAGGCTCTGACATCCAACTACCTGAGTTCAGGTCCTAATGTCTCTCTGTACAGCTGTATGATCTAAGCAAGTTACTTAATCTCCACACCACAGTTCCCGCATTTTTGAAATGGGGATAAACTAGCACCTCTCCACTGTAGTAGTTATGAGGATTAAATGAGTTACTACAGGAGGAGGAGCCAAGATGGCAGAATAGCATGGAAGTTTTTTGTGTGTCTTGCATCCATGAAATACAGCCAGACCAACACTAAACCATCCTGCATACCTAGAAAGCTGATCTGAGGATTAACACAAAAATATGCACAACCTGAACCACAGAATTCAGCAGGTACGCAGTGTGGAGAGGTAAACTGGGGGAGGGAGAAGCTGCAGAGGGCAGGGAGGTGCTTTTGCATGTGGAGAGAGGACAGAGACAGTGGGGAGAATACGGGAAAAGCACCCCTCCCCAAAAGCAGCTGGAGAGAAAGTGGAAAATTGGAAACAGCCGCAGGGACTGAACTAAAAAGGGAGAAAGGAGAAAGGAGAGGGTTTAAATTCCATTAAGACTGTAAACAGGGGGAGTGCAGAGTCTGCAACTCCACAGCTCAATACCTGGTGGTGCTCTGGTGGCAAGGGCGAATCCCCAGGAGCAGAGTGGGGTCCGGAAGGTTCTCGGGCCACAAAGGGAGAAGCGGCTCCACTGCTGGAAGGACATTTGGTAGAGACTGTTGAAGCCACCTGGTCCCAGCAGACCCTGGAAGGCAGCCACATTCGCTGGTGCTGGAGCAAGGTTGTTAAGGGTGAAGCCTGGTGCCAGATGTGTGTTGTGATTTTTCATAATCCCCCAAACGCTGCTGCTACACTATCTCATGAACTTTTTCTGGGGCAGCTGGCACCCGGCCGCAGTCTCTGGGCTTCGGCAGAAGCACCATCCTGCAAACTTTCCTGGGTGCAGCCGGCACCCGGCCATTGCTCAGTAAGACCACCTACAGAGGGGCAGAGCAGGTCAAAGCCGCAGTCCCTCTGAAGTGAGGGGCCAGGGAAGGCAGCCACATGTGAGACAAAACTCAGGAGGGAGGTGCTGCCTGGGGCTTGGTCATGGACAGTGTGGAAGTGGGGAGTGTCAGAAGCTGAAGACAGCTAAAGGACAGGTGTGCGATTGCTGATCAGGGAGAAGAGAGTTCCGATACTAAAGACTGGGTAGCTGGGTGACGCCATTTTCACTGCTTCCATGCATGTACATACTCACCTACAAGTGCCACAACAGTCCACCCAAGTAGGCTAAGCAGCACCATCTAGTGGATAATGGAGGCATTACACTAAGCCCCGCCCAACTGGGCCAACCTCCCTCTTCAAGAACACAAGTCCCACTGCCTGCTTAGTTTATGGACTATAAAGTGCTTCACAGTTTGACTTCTAGGGTAAAATGAAGTAATTTCAGTCATATTTCAGTCTGTTAGCATGTCCATCTATTCAACTTTCTTTTTTTTCTCTTTTTCATTTCCTTTCTTTTTCTTTAATATAGAAATAGACAAAAATCATTTTTATTTTCAATTTTTCTTAAAAATATTTTTAATTTTTTTCTACTATATTTTTTACTTTTGTGTAAATTTTTTCAAAATCTGTTTTACTTCCATCATTTCATTTTAGTCTACTTCAGTGTATTCATTTTTTAAATTTTTCAAAAGATTCCCCTTTTTCCCCCTTTTTTCTCTAATCTGTCAAGCCACTTTCAACACCCAGACCAAAACACACCTAGGGTCTAGCATCATTTATTTGATTTTGTGTGTGTGTGTGTGTTTGTTTTTAATCTTTCAATTTTAATATCTTTTAACTTTAATTTTTCTCATTAATTCCTTTTCTCCCTTCAAAATTATGAAACGAGGGAACTCACCCCAAAATAAAGAGCAGGAAGAAATGAAAGCCAGGGACTTAACCAACACAGATACAAGCAAGATGTCTGAACCAGAATTTAGAATCACGATAATAAGAATACTAACTGGAGTTGAAAATAGATTAGAATCCCTTTCTGCAGAGATAAAAGAAGTAAAAAATAGCCAGAATGAAATTAAAAATGCTATAACTGAGCTGCAATCACGGATGGATGCAGCAGCGGCAAGGATGGACGAGGCAGAACACAGAATCAGCGATATAGAGGACAAATTTATTGAGAATAATGAAGCAGAAAAAAAGAGGGAGACGAAGGCAAAAGAGCACGATTTAAGAATTAGAGAAATCAGTAACTAATTAAAAAGGAACAACATCAGATTCATAGGGGTCCCAGAAGAGGACGAGAGAAAAATAGGGGTAGAAGAGTTATGTGAGCATATCATAGTGGAAAACGTTCCTAACCTCAGGAAAGACACAGACATCAAAATCCAGGAAGCACAAAGGACTCCCATCAGATTCAACAAAAATCGACCATCAACAAAGCATATCATAGTCAAATTAACAAAATACTCAGGCAATGAGAGAATCATGAAAGTAGCAAGGGAAAAAATGTCCTTCCTTAACCTACAAGGGAAGACAGATCAGGTTTCCAGCAAACCTATCCACAGAAACTTGGCAGGCCACAAAGGAGTGGCAGGATATATTCAATGCGCTGAATCAGAAACATATGCAGCCAAGAATTCTTTATCCAGCAAGGCTGTCATTCAAGATAGAAGGAGAGATAAAAAGTTTCCCAAACAAAAATTAAAGGAATTTGTGACCACTAAACTAGCCCTGCAAGAAATTTTAAGGGAGACTCTCTGAGGGGAGGAAAGATGAAAAAAATAATTAATTAATTAAGTAATTAAATACCAAAAGCAACAAAGATTAGAAAGGACCAGAGAACACCACCAGAAACTCCAACTCTACAAGCAACATAATGGCAATAAATTCATATCTTTCATTACTCCTTCTAAATGTCAATGGACTCAATGCTCCAATCAAAAGACATAGGGTAACAGAATGGATAAGAAAACAAGATCCTATATGCTGTTTACAAGAGACTCACTTTAGACCTAAAGACACCTTCGGATTGAAAGTAAGGGGATAGAGAACCATCTATCATGCTAATGGTCAACAAAAGAAAGCCAGAGTAGCCATACTTATATCAGACAATCTAGACTTTAAAATAAAGACTGTATCAAGAGATGAAGAAGGGCATTATATCATAATCAAGGGGTCTATCCACCAAGAAGACCTAATAATTGTAAACATTTATGTGCCAAATGTGGAAGCACCCAAATATATAAATCAATCATGAACATAGAGAAACTCATTGATAGTAATACCATAATAGTAGGAGACTTCAACACCCCACTTATAGCAATGGACAGATCATCTAATCAAAAAATCAACAAGGAAACAATGGCTTTGAATGACACACTGGACCAGACGGATTTAACAGATATATTCAGAACATTTCATCCCAAAGCAGCGGAATATACATTCTTCTCCAGTGCAGATGGAACATTCTCCAGAATAGACTACATACTGGGACACAAATCAGCCCTCAGCAAGTACAAAAAGATGCAGATCATACCATGCATATTTTCAGACCACAACACTATGAAACTCGAAATCAACCACAAGAAAACATTTGGAAAGGTAACAAATACTTGGAGACTAAAGAACATCCTACTAAAGAATGAATGGGTCAACCAAGAAGTTAAAGAGGAAATTAAAAAGTATATGGAAGCTAAGGAAAATGATAAGACCACAACCCAAAACCTCTGGGACGCAGCAAAGGTGGTCATAAGAGGAAAGTATATAGCAATCCAGGCCTTCCTAAAGAAGGAAGAAAAGTCTCAGATGCACAACCTAACCTTATGCCTTAAAGAGCTGGAAAAAGAAGAGCAAATAAAACCCCAAACCAACAAAAGACAGAAAATAATAAAGATTAGAGCAGAAATTAATACTATAGAAAGCAAAAAAAAAAAAAAAAACAAGAACAAAACAAAACAAAAAAAACAGTAGATCAATGAAACCAGAGGCTGGTTCTTTGAAAGAATTAACAAAATTGATAAACCACTAGCCAGTTTGATCAAAAAGAAAAAGGAAATGACCCAAATAAATAAAATCAAGAATGAAAGAGGAGAGATCACAACCAACACAGCAGAAATTAAAACAATAATAAGAGAATATTATGAACAATTATATGCCAATAAAATGGGCAATCTGGAAGAAATGGACAAATTCCTAAAAACATATACACTACCAAAACTGAAACAGGAAGAAATAGAAAATTTGAACAGAGCCATAACCAGCAAAGAAATTGAATTAGTAATCAAAAGTCTCCCAAAAAACAAGAGTCCAAGGCCAGATGGCTTTCCAGGGGAATTCTATCAAACATTTAAGAAAGAGTTAACACCTACTCTCTTGAAGCTGTTCCAAAAAATAGAAATGGAAGTAAAACTTCCCAACTCTTTCTATGAGGCCAGCATTACCTTGATTCCAAAACCAGACAGAGACCCCACTAAAAAAGGAGAACTACAGACCAATTTTCCTGATGAACATGGATTCAAAAATTCTCAACAAGATATTAGCCAACCGGATCCAACAATACATTAAAAAAAAATTATTCACCAAGACCAAGTGGGATTTATACCTGGGATGCAGGGCTGGTTCAATATCCACAAAACAATTAACGTGATTTATCACAGCAATAAAAGAAAAGGACGAGAACCATATGATCCTCCCAATAGATGCAAAGAAAGCATTTGACAAAATACAGCATCCTTTCTTGATAAAATCACTCAAGAAAGTAGGGATAGAAGGATCATATCTCGAGATCATAAAATCCATATATGAAAGACCCAACGCTACTATCATCGTCAATGGGGAAAAACTGAGAGCTTTCCCCCTAAGGTCAAGAACAAGATAGGGATGTCCATTCTCGCCACTGTTATTGGAAGTGGCGAGTATTGGAAGTCTTGGCCTCTGCAATCAGACAACACAAAGAAATAAAAGGCATCCAAATCAGTCAGGAGGAGGTCAAACTTTCTCTCTTCACAGATGACATGATACTCTATATGGAAAACTCAAAAGATTCCACGAAAAAACTGCTATAACTGATTCATGAACTCAGCAAAGTGGCAGGATATAAAATCCATGCACAGAAATCAATCGCATCCCTATTCACCAACAATGAAGCAACATAAAGAGAAATAAAGGAATTGATTCCATTTACAATTGCACCAAAAACCATAAAATACCTAGGAATAAATCTAACCAAAGAGGTGAAAAACCTATATACTGAAAACTATAGAAAGCTTATGAAAGTAATTGAAGACACAAAAAAAAAAAAAATGGAAAAAGATTTCATGCTCCTGGATAGGAAGAACAAATATTGTTAAAACGTAGATACTACTCAAAGCAATCTACATATTCAATGCAATCCCTATCAAAATAACACCAGCATTCTTCACAGAGCTAGGACAAATAATCCTAAAATTTGTATGGAACCAGAAGAGACCCCAAATAGCCAAAGCGATCTTGAAAAAGAAAACCAAAGCAGAAGGCATCACAATCCCAGACTTCAAGCTATACTACAAAGCTGTAATCATCAAGACAGTATGGTACTGGCACAAGAACAGACACTCACATCAAAGGAACAGAATAGAGAACCCAGAAATGGACGTACAAATGTATGGCAAACTAATCTTTGACAAAGCAGGAAAGAATATCCGGTGGAATAAAGACAGTCTCTTCAGCAACTGGTGATGGGAAAACTGGACAGCGACATGCAGAAGAATGAACCTAGACCACTTTCTTACACCATATGCAAAAATAAACTCAAAGTGGATGAAAGACCTAAATGTAAGACAGGAAGCCATCAAAATCCTTGAGGAGAAAGCAGGCAAAAACCTCTTTGATCTTGGCTGCAGCAACTTCTTACTCAACACATCTCCAGAAGCAAGGGCAACAAAAGCAAAAATGAACTACTGGGACCTCATCAAAATAAAAAACTTCTGCACAGCGAAGGAAACAATCAGCAAAACTAAAAGGCAACCGATGGAATGGGAGAAGATATTTGCAAACAACATATCAGATAGAGGGTTAGTATCCAGAATCTATAAAGAACTTCTCAAACTCAACACCCAAAAAACAAGTAATCCAGTGAAGAAATGGGCAAAAGATATGAATAAATACTTCTCCAAAGAAGACATCCAGATGGCCAACCGACACATGGAAAAATGCTCAACATCACTCAGCATCAGGGAAATAGAAATCAAAACCACAATGAGATACCATCTCACACCTGTCAGAATGTCTAACATTAACAACTCAGGCAACAACAGATGTTGGTGAGGATGTGGAGAAAGAGGATCTCTTTTGCATTGTTGGTGGGAATGCAAGCTGGTGCAGCCACTCTGAAAACAGTATGGAGGTTCCCCAAAATACTAAAATTAGAACTACCCTACAACCCAGCAATTGCCCTACTAGGTATGTATCCAAGGGATACAGGTGTGCTGTTTTGAAGGGACATATGCACCCCCATGTTTATAGCAACACTGTCAACAATAGCCAAAGTATGGAAAGAGCCCAAATGTCATCGCCAGATGAATGGATAAAGAAGTCGTGGTATATCTATACAATGGAGTATTACTCAGCAACAAAAAGAATGAAATCTTGCCATTTGCAACTATGTGGATGGAACTGGAGGGTATTATGCTAAGTGAAATTAGTCAGAGAAAGACAAATATCATACGACTTCACTCATGTGAGGACTTTAAGAGACAAAACAGATGAACATAAGGGAAGGGAAACAAAAATAATATAAAAACAGGGAGGGGGACAAAACAGAAGAGACTCATAAATATGGAGAACAAACTGAGGGTTACTGGAGGGGTTGTGGGAGGGGGGTGGGCTAAATGGGTAAGAGGCATTAAGGAATCTATTCCTGAAATCATTGTTGCACTATATGCTAACTAATTTGGATGTAAATTTTAAAATATAAAATTAAAAAATAAAGTTAAACGTACACCTAAAATAAATAAATAAATAAATAAATAAATAAATAAATAAATAAATAAATAAATAAGTTACTACATATGGTTGTCACATAGTAGGGGCTTAATAAATATTGGCAGTCACCATTATCTACTCATTCTGGGCCACTGTGGACAGAATGGACACAAGAGTACAGCTGCAAAGACAAAAAAGGAGCAGATGAATATGGCAATGGTCTCCTTTCTTTACCAGTGCATGTGGCTAAACCTACAACCACATGAAAAGAGAACATGTGGAAATCATTATCCAGACAGTCTTGTTTCCTTTTTTGACAGGGCTACTAAACTGATGGATTGGTGATGGGTTTAGAGGCAGAGAGTCTTGATTTTAGAAAGGCATGTGACAGGGTTCTCCCCTGGCCCAATTCAAATCTCTCCTTTCCCAGGAAGCTCTCACAGCATTTGCATTGGGGTTGTCCTCTCACCACCCTACACACCAGGAGCCCTGTGAACTTCTCCTTTGTAGCAGGAGGTCACTTTGCCCTTTGACAGCATCCTTTATGTGTGTGCATGACATCCGACTAGACTGTGAACTGCTGGAAGTCAGTATTGACAGTATTATGTCACTCCATGAAAAAAGGTGCTATCAAGTACATAATACAATATTATAACTGGAAGTCTGTACCGTTTTACCAACATCCTCACATTTCCTTCATCCCCCAGCCCCAGGTCACCACTCTATGTTTTCATGAGTTTGGCTTTTTTAGATTCCACATATAAGTGATATCATAGAGTATATGTCTTTCTCTACCTTGATTATTTCACATAGCACAATACCCTTACATTTCATTTAGGTTATTGCAAATAACAAGGATTCTTTCTTTCTTATGACTGAATAATACTCTACTGTATTTACATACCGTATCTTTATTCATCTGTTGATGGATATTTAGGTTGTTTCCATATCTATTGCAAATAATGCTGCAATGAACACAGAGAGAAAGTAGCTCTTTGAGATCCTATTTTAATTTCCTTTCAATATATATACAGAAGTTGGGGCGCCTGGGTGGCTCAGTCAGTTAAGCGTCCGACTTCGGCTCAGGTCATGATCTCACGGTTCATGAGTTCGAGCCCTGCATTGGGCTCTGCGCTGACAGCTCGGAGCCTGCTTCGGATTCTGTGTTTCCCTCTTTCTCTACCCCTCCCCCACTCAAGCTCTGTCTCTGTCTCTCAAAAATGAATGTTAAAAAAAATTTAAATATATAAATATATATGTATATATATCTATATTTATACATATATATGTATATATACTTATATTTATATCCAAAAGTAGAATTGCTTGGATCATATGATAGTTCTGTCTTTAATTTTTTAAGGAACTTCTACACTGCTTTCCATAGTGGTTGAGCCAATTTACACTCCCACCAATAGTGTACATAAGGTTCCCTTCTCTCTCTCTCTCTCTCTCTCTCTCTCTCTCTCTCTCTATATATATATATATATATATATATATATATAGACATAGACATGCACACATATATACCCATACTTGAAAGTGGCTATGTGAGTAGATTTTAAATGTTCTCACCACAAAAAAGAAATGGTAATTAAATGTGATATGATGGAGGTGATAGCTAAAGCTACAGAACTAATTATTTTGCAATACAGAAGTGTATCAACTACAACATTGTTGTAGAATGTGTTCTACACCTTAAACTTACACAATGTTGTAGGTCAGTTATATCTCAAAATTCTGTAAAAAAAAAAAAAAAAAAAAAGAAAGGTACTATCATTATTACCCATGCACAGAGATAAAGTCAGGCATAGAAAAGTGCTCAAAAGGAAAAAAAAGAAAAAAAAAAAACTCATCCAAGTTTACAAAGCTAGTAAGTCATGTAGGCAGAACCTGGCCCCAGGCAGACGAAGTTCCACACAATATTTCTAAGCCTGCATTGCACAGCTTCACAGATAGTCAGTGCCTGGCTTATCACAGATGCTTGGTACAGTTGTTTGTAGAGCAAAGAAAGGCTCACCACACCCCTAGGATATACCTGGTACTAGATGTAGGGCACAGAGCAGTGATGATACAATCGATGCCTGATCTCATAGATATACTCTCTAATGTAGAATACACTAATCACATAAAAAAAAATAAGTCGTTATACCTTGTAATTAGTACACGGAAGGAAATGAACAGGGCCATGAAATAAAAGAAGACTGGGATAGTAGAGAAGACCTAGTGTAATACCTTGACCCTAGTAAAGACTCAAAACATTTATTAACTTTAAACAGACATGCAAAGGAACAATGTGGGACAGGAGTTAAATGCTCAGTAGATTTACAGCTGATCAGTACACTGATTACCACACACTAAGTGTGTGGGGCATTTGGGGTGAGTGCTTGCTCTGTCCAGGTCCTGAATAATTTTTTAAAATGATATCTGATTTAATACCTTACAGGAATTATGAGATTGGATTTTGAGGTATGGAAAGTTTCAGTCAGACAGAGTGGAAATTACAGAGAAATACCTGTTTTTCTTCTCTTTTGCAAAATATTACAGAAGTCATTCATTTTAGACACCCGTGAACATCAGTTTTCAAATTGAGAAGCCCAATATTTCCAAATCTCACCTTCTATTTTGCTCTTCCGTATTTCAACAGTTAACTAAGAACAAACAAAACCATCTTGACTGGCCAGGTCTCCCTTTTTGAACCTTTACATTTGTTCCAATGCAGGTAAAATGTCCCAAGTGCTTTCAGCAAATGATTTCTTAGCCACATACCAAGTAATTTATGAAGAATAAAGGACACAATATGCTATGTCATACAACAGTCATCTTAAACATGTTCTTCCCAACTGCAGTGGGCATTACTGGCAGATTTCAATTTCCCCTGTCCTTAACTTTCATATCTCCTCAAAGAGTTCCTCACACAAGAATCTCTGGGAAAGTCTGTTATCTTGATAGGAAATAGACACCAGCTAATATCTTATGCAGGAGTCAAATACTGACTCTGGTTAAAGTTAGTGGGTCTTTCTAGGCTCTAAATGTGTACCAGGATGATTAAATTTGGAATAGTAATTTTTATTGGCAGATAAACTCTTCATATGTTTTGTTAAAAGCCCCAGTTTTTGTTCCAGAGTTGGATATTTGAAATGAGGTAGAATGAAGAATACCAAAGAGAATAAAAAAGGGGGTTGGCTATGTAATATGTGAGGATGGAAAAGAATGGGGTGGGTAGAAAGGTGCATGAGGCAGACTGTATGTCAGAGCTGGCTCTGCCACTGGCTGGCTATGCCATTTGGACAAGTCCTTTACATATTCTGGGTCTCTTACATACTCAAAGTCTCAAAGTTTCTCTTTGAAAAGTAAAAATATGGAACTACATAAGAGGTTGCATTCTGGTCACATAGAAAAAAATGTGGCAACGTCTGACTTAGGATTTTTGGTTAGTTTTGAATGCTTTCTTTTTTTTTTTTTTTCGAGTTTTTTGATAACTTTGTTTTCCAATAACATAATCTCATAGAAAAGTTTCAAGGCTACTACAAGTGGCTCCCAAATACGAGATTCACCAACGGTTCTGTTATCTCTGAACCATTTAAGTGGGAGATATCACACTCCATTACTTTAATTATTTCAGCGTATTTCCTTAGAACAAGGAAAGCAATGCATAACCACAATACACTTACCAAAATATTTTGCACTACTATTGTCAACAAATCATACTTTCAACTTGGCTTCTTCTCCTTTTGATAGAATTCCATCATTTTATGAGATTCTATCCCATATCCCAACTTTTAGCAGATTATACAGTTCCAGACATCTATTTTACCATGAATATGAGTTTTGTTTAGACTTGTCTTTTAAAAAACACATTTCTCATATAAAGGCAGGTGACTCATTTATTTTGAAAAATCATAATATATTACTGGATCTAATTTCATGACTATCAGCTGGAAGCAATTGGCCTGCTGATAGTAGGGCCTTCTCAGTTTCCAGTTACCATTATTCACTTGGTTCATATCACTCATTACCTGCCTAGCTTTCTGTCTGATGTTTGATTTTTTGTGATGTCTGTACAGGACAATCACATGGTTTTACATCCAAACCAGATGCTAATGATGGGATGCTTTTGACAGTAAAAAGGAGTACAATTAATAGTTACCTTAGAGAGCAAAGTGGTACAATCTCAGGCAAACTGAGACCTGTGGTCTTCCTATGTCTACACTTAATCTTGTGATACTTCCTACATTAACATTATAGGATATGCATCCACCTCCTGTTGATTCATAACTGAAAATGAACATTGGGATCTGAGTGATACCTTAGCAACAAGTTCTCTGAATAATAAAAATTAAAAGACACCTCTCTGCAGGACATTCTGAGAGTGCAAAATGTGAAGTTTCTTCTTTTGACCTCATGATATTTATTGGGTCAATCAAGAGGTGTCCCTCTCTTTCAGCATGGCACAGTTAGTGTTAAGGGAACCAGATTCATTTTTGTTTTTAATTTTTATTTATTTTTTTGAGAGAGAGAGAGCACATGCATGAGTGGGGTAGGGGCAGAGAGAGAGAAAGAGAGAGAGAGACTATCCCAAGCAGGCTCCACACTGTCAGCACAGAGCCCAATGTGAGGTTCCATCTCACAAACCATGAGACATGACCTGAGCCAAAATCAAGAGTCAGATGCTGAACTGACTGATCCACCCAGGCAGCCCAAGGGAATCAGATTCCTGAAGCAGAGCAAACCTTACCATGCCCCGATTAATTTATGAGGAGAAAGAATTTCTATTGTGTCTCTTCATATTTTCCCATTTCTTTTTTCAATACTGACGCTTTGGGATTCCTTCCTTTATAATTTCCTTTATATCATATATATATATTTTTTTTTTTTTTTATATGAAGTTTATTGACAAATTGGTTTCCATACAACACCCAGTGCTCATCCCAAAAGGTGCCCTCCTCAATACCCATCACCCACCCGCCCCTCCCTCCCACCCCCCATCAACCCTCAGTTTGTTCTCAGTTTTTAACAGTCTCTTATGCTTTGGCTCTCTCCCACTCTAACGTCCTTTTTTTTTTTTTTTTTTTTTTTTTTTTTTCCTTCCCCTCCCCCATGGGTTCCTGTTAAGTTTCTCAGGATCCACATAAGAGTGAAACCATATGGTATCTGTCTTTCTCTGTATGGCTTATTTCACTTAGCATCACACTCTCCAGTTCCATCCACGTTGCTACAAAAGGCCATATTTCATTTTTTCTCATTGCCACGTAGTATTCCATTGTGTATATAAACCACAATTTCTTTATCCATTCATCAGTTGATGGACATCCTTTATATCATATATAGAACTCATGATTGCCAGGGACTTTTTTTGTGTTTTTAACCCTTGGAAAATGTGCTACTTCCTTTTGGCCTTCACAGTTTCAGATGAGAAATCCATTGTCATTAGAATTGGTATTTCTCACAGATGAACAAAAGGGAAGGGAAGCAAAAAGAATATAAAAACAGGGAGAAGGACAGAACATAAGAGACCCTTAAATACAGAGAACAAACTGAGGGTTGCTGGAGGGGCTATGGGTGGGAGGATGGGCTAAATGGGTAAGGGACATTAAGGAAGACATTTGTTGGGATGAGCACTGGGTGTCATACATATGGGATGAATCGCTGGAATCTACTGCTGAAAACATTATTGTGCTATATGCTAACCAACTTAGATGTAAATTAAAAATAAATAAATTCATTAAAAATAAAAGAATTGGTGTCCCTCTATAGGTAATACATCATTTCTCTTTGGCTGCTTTCAGCAATTTTTTTCTTTGTTTTTAGTTTACAGAAGTTTATTCATGATCTATCTCGGTGTGGATTTCTTTGTATTTTTCACATTCGTGGTTTGTTCAGCCTCTTGACGCCTATGTTATGTCTATTGTAAAATCTGAGAAATTTTCAGGTTTTCCCATTTTTTAATTAGGTCATTTTCTCATTGCTGAATCTTAAGAGTTCTTTGCATTATTTTGAATACCAGTATTTTATCAGATATGTGTTTTGCAGATATTTTCTCCTAGTTTGTGTCTCATTTTTTTCATGCTTGGAAGATGGTTTTTTTTTTAAAGACTCCATATCAACTTCTAGAGATGAAAACTATAATGTCTGAGATTGAAAAACACATTGACTAGAATTAACAGCAAATTAATACAGAAGAAAAGCAAATAAATTTAAAGATACAGCAATGGATAATATTCAAAGTAAAACACAGTGAAAAAAAGATAAGTAGAGCATCAGTGAGCTATAGGAAACCTTTAAGTGGCCTAATGTGTATGTAATTGGAGTCTCTGAAGGTGGGAGAATGGGGAAAAAATATTTGAAAAATATAACGGCCATTTTTTTCTTTTTTTCCTTTAAATTTTTTTTTTTAACGTTTATTTATTTTTGAGACAGAGAGAGACAGAGCATGAATGGGGGAGGGTTAGAGAGAGAGGGAGACACAGAATCTGAAACAGGCTCCAGGCTCTGAGCAGTCAACACAGAGCCCAACGCGGGGGTCAAACTCACAGACGTGAGATCATGACCTGAGCCGAAGTCGGACGCTTAACCGACTGAGCCACCCAGGCGCCCCATAAAGGCCATTTTTTTCTAAATGCGATAAAAACTGTCAATGAAGAGATCCAAAAAGCTCATAACCTCAAGTACAAAAAACATGAAGTAAAAAAAGCACATTCTAATCAAATTGCTTAAAACATGTGATAAGGAAAAAAAAAATCTTAAAAACCAGAGGGTTAAAATAAATGCAATCCATAGAAAGAAACAAAGATAAGGATATCTGCTGATTTCTCACTGGAAACAATGCAAGACAGAAAACAGTAAATGAATAACTTGAAGGTATTGAAGAGAAACCTTTAACCTAGATTTTTTTTACCCATGGAAAATCTTTCACATTCGAAGATAAAATATTTTCCAAACATTAAAAAAAAAATAGCTGTGAAATAATGTGTCACCATCAGATCCTAGCTATAAGAAATGTTAGAGGAAGTCCTTCAGGCCAGAGGAAAATGACACTAAATGGAAACTGAATCTGCACAAAGGAATCCCCGGAAATAGTAACTTCATGGGTAAATATAAAGAATTTCCATTATGATTTAGATTATTTTAGAAGATACTCAACTCTCAAAGAGAATATTGTGGTATTTATGATATATAAAACATATAGAATATTAAAATGAATGACAACAATAGCACAAAAGCCAGCAGGGAGAAGCCAATGTATGCTGTTTTAGGATTCTTCTGTTTTGGATACTATAATATCACTTACAGGTAGATTGTAATAAATTAAAGTTGTATACTATAAACCTATTAGCCTTAAAACGACCCCTAAAATAATACAAAAGAGTTATAACTAATAAACATAAAGGAGACAAAAATGGAATCATTTCCAAAAGAGAACAAATTTGGAGGACATGGGAGCAAAAAAGAAAAAAAAGTAGATCGAATAAAAAAAAAAGACAAATGTAAACAGCAGGCAGATTTAAACCCGATGTCAATAATCATGTTAAATGTAAGTGGTCTAAATACCCTGGTTAAAGTTAGGGATGATCAGATTGGTTAAAAAAAGCAGGACCCAACTGTATGTTACTTACAAGAAAACTACTTTACAGACAGAGAAATGGTTTAAAATTCAGAACATACAAATTTATATGCTAACCATATTAACTAACCATGCTAACCATGCTAACACTAATTAAAATAAATATGGAATGCTAAAATTAATGCTAAACTAAACGTATTTCAGAACAAGCAATTTCTAAGGATGAAGAAACTCACTTCATAATAACAAAGGTGTGAATTCATTAGGAAGACATAAAAATTCTAAAATATAGCACCAAATAACATACACGATGCAAAACTTGATACACAATTGTAACTGTAAATTTTATTACTCCTCCCTTAATAATTGACAAAACAAATAGACATAAAATCAGTCAGGATGAATACTTTAAGATAAATAAATAAGGATCAACAAAACTTAATTCTATCATCCAATTTGAATTAATTAATAACCATAAAGTATTCCACCCAACATCTTCTTTCCAAATACATTTTCTTTCCAAGTACACAAAGAACTTTCACAAATATAGACTATATTCTGGACTATAAATCAAGTTCAATTTAAATTAAATATTTAAGTTAAATTTAAATGAACGCAAGTTAAACCAAGTGTGTTCTCTAACTACAATGGAATTATATTTGCTATTATTAACAGGAAAACGTCTGAAAAATCCCCCAATATTAAGAAACTAAATAACATTCAAATAAATAACAAATAGATCAAAAAAGAAATCAAAAGGGGGGATAAAAACTATAACATCAAAACTTGTGGGATGCAGGTAAAACAGTACTTAGGAAAAATTCTGTAGCAATACCCACCTCTTGAAAATAATAAGTATCTTAGGGAAACATAATGAGATAAAGAACAGAAAGTCAACAGAAAAAAAAGCAATAAAAGGTGTTTTTTGAGATAATTAAATATGTAAACCTGTCGTCAGAATGATGTGGAAGAAGTAAAGACACATTAACAGTATCAGAAATGAGAGAGGTGATATCTTTACAGAGTTTACAGATATTAAAATCTTAAAAAGATAAATTATGAATAATTTTATGTAAATAAATTTAACAACTTGGATGAAATAGACAATTTTTCGCAAGACAGAAAATGTCAAACTTCCTCAATAAGAAATAGATTATCAGATAGTCCTGTATCTATTAAAGTGATTGACCAGGTACTTAAAAACCTTTCTACAAAGAAATTTCTAGGCCTACATTGCTTTCATGGGGAAATCTTACCATAATATTCAAGAAAACTGAAAAGAAGCACTTCTTCCAAACTCATTCTATGAGGCCAGAATTACACAGATTCCAAAATAAGATAAAGATATTACAATGAAGGAAAACTACAGAACAATACCTCTCATTAAATAGACTTAAAATTCTTAACAAGTTTGTGGCTAATCAAATCCACGAAAAATGAAAATGATAATACATCATGATCCGTTGGGGTTTACCAGGAATTCAAGACCAGTTCTGCATTCGAAAAAATCATTTAAAAAAAAGTCACCATGTCAATAGATTACAAAAGAGAAAATTTGGTATCTCTATAAATGGGGAACAAGCACTTGACAGACTCCAAAGCTCATCCTGATAAAAATCTCTTCACAAACTAAAAATGGAAGGAAATTTTCTCAATCTAATAACAGATATCTACCAAAAATCTAGAGTTAACATCATACTTAGTCACAAAGTCACAAAGACTGAAAACTTTCCTCCAAAGATCAAGAGTAAGGAAAGGCCATCTGCTCTCAGCTCTTCTTTTCAACACTGTACTGGTGGTGGTTGTAGCCAGTATAAAGAGGAAAGAAAAATAAATAAAAGGCACCCCAGATTGGAAAGGAAGGCCTAAAATTGTCTTTACTCATAAATAACATAATCATCTTTGGAAAATCAAATGTAATCTGCAAAAAATCTTTTATGAATAATAATTGAATTTATCAAGATTGAAGCTTACAAAATAAATGTACAAAAATTCATTGCATTTCTATTCACTAGCAACAAACAATTAGAAACTGAAATTAAAAGTATCATTTACAATAGCATCAAAAATAGACACGTAGGGATAAATCTGATAAAAGATGTGTAAGGTAAAGCACACTGAAAACTACAAAACACTGTTGAGAGAAATTAAAGATCTAAATAAATATAGACATATTCCATGTCTATTGACTGAACGATATCCACGGGTTAAAACATTAGTGTTCCCCAAATTGATCTACAGAGTCAAAGCAATTCTAATCAAAATCTCAACATGTTTTTTCCTTACTGAAACTGACAAGCAAAGTCTGAAATTTACAAAAAAGTGTAAAGGACCTAGAATAGCCAAAACAATGTTGAAAGAAAACAAATTTGGATGACTTATGCCATCTGACCTCATGATTTATTATAAATCCACATTAATCAAAACAATGTGGTATGTATGGCATCAAGATAAATAGATAAATGGAAAAGAACAGAGAGACCAAAAATATATCCATACATATGGTAAACAGATTTTCAACAAAGTTGCAAAAGTAACTGAATGAAGAAAGGCTGGTTTTTTTTCAACAAAGGTATGGAAAAACCAGATGCACACATGAAAAAAAATTAGCTTTGATCCACACCTCACATCATATACCAAAATTAGCTTTTAAAATATATCACAGACATACATGTAAAATGTAAAAGTATAACATTTCTAGTAGAAAATATAGAAGAAAATCTTTGTGGTCTTGGGCTATACAAATATTTCTTAGGCACAACAGAATAAAAGAAAAAAATGGATAAGCTGGATTTCACCAGTTATTATTAAATTCTGCTCTTTAGAAAGTATTGTTAAGATAATGAACTAACAAGATACTGACTTCCAGAAAATAATTTCAAATCATGTATACTATAAAGGATCTTATCCATAATGTATAACAATCTTTGAAAACTCAGTAAGGAAACAACTACCTGATTAGCGGTGCCTGGGTGGCTCAGTTCAATGAGCAGTTGAGCATTTGACTCTTGATTTCAGGTCCTGGGATTGAGCCCTGTGTTGGGCTCAGCACTGCTTGGGATTCTTTCTCTCTCTCCCTCTGCTCATTTCCCCCACTCAATGCTCTCTTTCCCAAATAAAATAAATAAAGTAAATACAATATTTTAAAACTACCCAATTAAAAAAAATAACCGTTTTGAAAAACACCTCATCCAAGAATGTATGTATGTGTGTATATATATATATATATATATATATATATATATATATATATATGGTAAATAAGTACAGAAAAAGATGCTCAGCATCATTAGTCCTTAAAGAAATGAAAAATAAAACCACGTTGAGATATCACTATACCTATTACAATGGCTACAATGAAAACAAATGACCGTATCAAGTGTTGACAATGACATGGAATAACTTTCATATGCTCCTGGTGAGAATATAAAATGATACATACACTCTGGGAAACAGTTTGGAAATTTCTCAAAACTTTAGGCATATACCACCTATCATATGACCTAACCATCTCACTCCTAGGTATTATCCAAGAGAAATGAAAGCATATGCACAGAGTCTTATGCACAAGTATCTTAGTAACTTTATTCACAATAACAAAAAAATAGAAACAACCCAAATATTCATCAAAGGGTGAATGGCTAAAGAAATTGTAGTATATTCATGCAACAGAATATTACTTAACAATATAAAGGAATGAACTCTTGGCATACACTGAAACATGGATATATCTTAAAATAATTATGCTGAGTGAAATAAGTATGACAAAAAATAGCATATACTGTAGGAATTCATGTATATAATTCTGAAGACAAGACAAACTAATGTATACTGGTAGAAAAGAGATTAGGGGTATGGGGGATTGGAATAGGAAGAGAATGGGCAAGAGGGAGGGATTACAACAAGACACTAGAGAACTTTGGGGAGATGACATATTTATTCATTATCTTGACTATGGCTGTGGTTTACAGTTGTATACTTATGTCATAACTTCTTAAATAGTATACCTTAAATATGTGCAATTTACCATAGTTTAATTATAACTCACAAAGTTGTTAAAATATATATATCAATAAATTTGCTAAACAAAAACAGATAAATAAATATAACAGATATCCAAGATATCAAAATGTAAATAAAACACATCTGAGGAAAGAATCTAAATAAATGGAAGGCACACTATATTCATGAACTGGAAGGCTTAATAGTATTCAGATGAAAATTTTCCCCAAGCTCATCTATAGATTCATTGAGCAGTCGTATAGACTTATAAACAGACTTTATAGGGGACTTCTACAAATCAATAAGGAAAAGGTAGAGCAATAGGCAAAATATTCGAATAGGCACTTCACAAAAGAAAAAAAAACACACAAGTGAAAAAGAGCACAATTTCACTAATCATCAGAGAAATGCCAATCAAAACCATAAGATAGCTCTATGCAACCAATATACTGGGTTTTTTTTTGTCATTCTTATTCCACTGAACATAATTATTTTAAGATATATCCATGTTTCAGGGTATGCCAAGAGTTCATTCCTTTATATTGCTAGGTAATATTCTGTTGCACAAATACACTAAAATTTATTAACCATTCACCCTTTGAATATTTGGGTTGTTTCTATTTTTTCACTATTAACAAATATAGTTACTAAGAAAATTGTGTATAAGACTTTGTGCATATGCTTTCATTTCTTTTGAATAACACCTCGAAGTGAAATGGGTAGATAGACGGTATATGTCTAAATTTTGAAGACATGGACAAACTCTTTCCCAAAGTGTATGTACCATTTTACATGGGAAGTAAAAGGGGATGAAAGTCACTCCATGTTGTAAAAATAAAAGAACAGACACTAACAAAGTTGGCATGAAATAGGGTTTCTCAACCTCAGCACTCTTGAAACTTTGGGTCATTTAATTATTTACAGTAGGGGGCTGTCCTATAGGATCTTTAGCAGCATCCCTGGTCTCTACCCACTAGATGCTGGTAGCACTCACCACCCCCACCCCCATTTATGACCTCCAAAAATGCTTCCATATACAGTATTGCCAAACACCCTTGGAGGGGGAGCAAGATCCCCGCCGCCCCGCCCACTCACGGATAGCTATATGCACTGTTGGTAGAAATGTAAATTGGTGCATCCATTTTTGTATTACCTAACAAACCTGAACATATGTATAGTCTATGAACCAGACCTGGGTAGGTATTTAAATTCAAAGATACAGAGGCACCTGGGTGGCTCAGTTGGTTGGGCGGCCGACTTCAGCTCAGGTCATGATCTCCGGGTCCGTGAGTTCGAGCCCCGCGTTGGGCTCTGTGCTGACAGCTCAGAGCCTGGAGCCTGTTTCGGATTCTGTGTCTCCCTCTCTCTGACCCTCCCCTGTTCATACTCTGTCTCTCTCTGTCTCAAAAATAAATAAATGTTAAAAAAATTTAAAAAAATAAATTCAAAGATACATACAAGAATGTTCATACAAGCACTGTTCCTAATAGCACCAAACTAGAAACTATCTATGTTCACCAATGAGAGAATGAAAAAATAAAACATAAGAAATGACCAATCTCCTTGTCCCCACTAACCTTTAACTCAGAGGGGAGCAAAATAGAAACTGGCTAATAAAAGATGCAGTATATTTAGTGTGGGTGAGGCTATGTAGCAGTGGTGAACAAACAAAAGACCCCAATGACTTAGAGTTCATTTCTTATTTTCATGACAGTTCATTTTAGGTTGACATGTATTTCTGCTCATCACAGTGATGCTGGCACACAGGCTTATGGAGGCTCCAATACACATGTCCAGAAGACACTGTCACGGTGTAAGCACTACATTGGGCCACTGTATGACGAGTGTCTTTTCATGGGTCACAATTGTCCCATCTTTAAATTGGGGATTAATGTTATGCAGGGAATCAATGTTATTCAGTATTTCTCCAGTTTTTTTCCAAGATAGTGTGTGTGTGTGGGGGGGGTATGTGTATGCATGTGTTGGAGGTTCGTTCATACATCGAATTAGAAATTTTAATTAAAAAGTGTTTTTCCTCTAACATATGTTTCAGACAATGTACTTTTTGCAAAGACCAGAATACAAGTAACTCCCAGTATTTTGCGTTGTTTTTTCTTTTGTTACTATACTCCTCTGAAATTGTCTGAGTGACTACCAGACATGCCCTGGTCAAACAGCATCCTATTTTTGGGTTTGGATTTTCAATTCTGTAATGTGATCACAAGCATCTTCTTGCTTGAAGGCAGTATGACCACTAGAGGGAAGCAGCTGCCAGACAGAGCAGTTTCTTTACAACACAGATAAATAAATCTCTCTGGGTCAGATTTTTTTTTCCAAGCATTTTTAGTGTTTATTCATTTTTGAGAGAGAGAGACAGAGACAGAGCATGAGTGGGGGAGGGGCAGAGATAGAGGGAGATACAGAATCAGAAGCGGGCTTCAGACTCTGAGCTATCAGCACAGAGCCTGATGCGGGGCTTGAACTCATGAACCATGAGATCATGGCCTGAGCCTAAGTGGACTCTTAATCGACTGAGCCACCCAGGAGCCCCTTTCTGGGTCAGATTCTAAAAGTTTGTTCTCTCAGGGATTTTGGAGTCAAGGAAGCTGATTTTTTTCAAGCTTTTTTCATCAACTTTGAGCAAACTGCTTTCAGGCACTCTGAGTCTCTGGGTCCCCCAAGCTCACAGTAGGGTCCCTAAAGGAAACATGAGTGGCCTTTGTGTTTCTTTTCCTAACCTTGCCAGTAGCTGTCTTTGTAAGGCCCTTCAGTGTCCATTATTAAGCAGAACTGTGGAACAACAGTTCCTTCACAGGATCAGAGCTGACCTCTCCATCCAGACAGCTTAATCTTCCAGTCCTCATGAGACAGATCTAGTAGGGGACTTTAGAGACAAATCTGTACACTAAAGCTAACTTGTCAATCCCCCCACCTCACCCCCCACTATGGGCAGACAAACAGATTACAATTAGATGAGCCAGGAACCTTAATAAATGCAGATGTCTTTAGTTAAATAAACAACTAATTCTTGGGATGTAAATATAAACAGAAGCATACTTCACAATTAGGGATGAATGATGAGTGAATGAGTCAGTAGAGGGTGGATTAAAGCAGTAGGTCTGCAATCAGGAAGTCTGAATCCCAGCGATCTCACTAATTGTTGATGTTTGGTAGATTATTTAGTCTCTATGAGCTACAGTTTCTTCATCTGACAAAGAAAGTGATGGTATCTAAATTTCAAAGTTGAATAAAGTGGGTTTTGTACTGAGCCAGGTACCTTATATAATACCTAATGGTTCATCTTAAGAAAAAGAAGGAGGAAGAAAAAGCAAACTTTGTGTGTTTGCTATCTGGTACAGAGGCGTAAAGGAGAGTTTCGGAGCATATCCAAAAACGTGTTCAAACCCCAGCTCTGCCACCTACTGGCTGTGTACACTTGGGTCACGAGCAAAATGGAACCTCAGTTTCTTATTTGGGAACTGAAGGTACTGATGGCTGCTTTAGTTGAGATCTAAAGGAGATGACAAGGGAGGTGAGGAAGCTGGCATCAAATCGGTACATACTAAATTATTACTTTCCATATCAGATTATTTTCCAAATGCCTACAGGTTAATACTATAATAGCAGCTCATCATTAGCCTTCTAAAGCAGGCATTATCATTCCCATTTTACACGCCAAGAAACTGAGGGTTCAAGAGACTTGTTCAGAGGCACAGAGCTTAAAGTAGACGGTGTCTGATTTCTGACAAGTTTCCTTGCTCTAATGCCATTAGCTGTGCTATAGACATGTTGACCCCTGGTGACTTCCAGAGCAACCAACATTCTCTTTTATAGGTGCTGTTGTTACCTCTGCAGTGCCTTTCCAAAGCCACATTTCCTTCACCCATCCCTTTTCCTTCTAGTGTGTGCACTGGCTACATCTACCCACTAGATGGTGCCAATACCCTAGCTTTGGTTTACTTTGGTTTCCATCTTCTGTGAGTATTAAAAATTTACCTTCAACATCATCAGACCTGAATGTCTACATAAATCCCAGCTTGTGAGATGCATATACTTGTAAAGAATTTTTTTAAAAATATATTCAGGGTAAACTCTGGAGGCTTAGTTATCTTGCTTAAAAATGCAGACCAACCCTCTATAAATTCACTAGCTGAGGCCCCGCTATGGTCATGAGCAATCACAGCACTATGTGTGTCTCTGCTCCAGGGTGACTTGGAAAGTATTAGCAGCTTCTCCTCTGAGTGTATAGACTGGCGGGCCTGTGGGAGCCCACCAGCGCTCCATGGATCCTGCTTACTCTCTGTGAAAGGAGACAGAGTACAGGCTCAGCTCACAACTGATGCAAGCATAGAACAGGACATCCTAGAAGATTTGGTGACCTTCTTATCCTAAATTCTTCCCCTCATAGCCTGCCGCAAATTTCCATAATACCATAACTTGAATAGGCATTGTACCCCTTTATTATTATAACAATAGCGACAATCAACCTCTGTATATAGTCTTATAGCATTTACAAAGCATGCCTCTCTCAATGATTTTATTTAACACACTTGAATGAACAGGGTCAGGGTTGTTTACCCCATTTCACAGAGGAGAAATTGAGGTCCAAAGAGTGAGTTCCTAAGAATCTATAAGCTATTTAACTAACATGCCAGAATTGAACCCGAGTTCAAGTGTCATCCTCATGTCACTACATGAGAAAGAAACCTGTAGTACATTCCAAGCAACAAATTTATAATGAGAGTTCCCCTACTGCTATTCCTTTTCTTTTCCAATTGTCTCTGAATTTCACCTCTCCCCCAAATCCAGCATCCCTGGAAGGAGAACATAGCCCTCCTTCCCTGGCCCTTTCCCATCTTCCATTCTAGCGCCCAGACCAACAGTAAATGTTGTGGTAGGCAACAGAGAAGGCACTGTCTGTGTTCCATGTACAGAGCACCAGAGCTGGAAGGGATCATTGGGATTATCTCATATAACCACCCCTTTATATGTAAGGAAACCAAGCCAGGAAGAAGAAGAAATATTCCTATATGTGATGCCATGGGATTATCTCAAATGACCTACTTTTCATGAAAGCTGGTCTACACCTTGGTATCCATTAGTTTGGAAACTATGTTCATGCCAACTGCCTTATCCTTTAAAATAGTATCTAATTTTAAATTTCCACTAATGCAGCTGTCTCCCCACATACATATGAACGATAACCAAATAAATTTTTTACTGTGAAATCTCACCAGAGTTGAAATCTTTATGTCATCACTTTCTTACTTTAGGGTCTAAATTAAAGCAAATTCACCAGAAATCTGAGCTGTAATTGGCCTATTTATTTATTTATTTATTTATCTCATACCCTTTGTCTTGCACACGATCTGTGTTATTGAACTAATCTCAATGTATCGTGCTTGCCTTTCTCCTTGCTTGATTCTCCCATGGAGCAGAATATCGAGGACAAGAGCTACATCTTAGAAATCTTTGTAACTCCAGATGCTAGTATAGTTTTTGGCAAAGAGTGGATGATCAATAATTAATTTTGAGGAATTGAATTATACTGCATTGAACTGGAACTACAGATTACAAACCACCTCCTTGGACATACGTCACCAGGATTTTTAAATCCAGATGGGACATGGAAAAGATATCTATTAATAGACATTTAGAGTTTAGCAAGCACTCTCCTTCTGTCCCTAAGATCCTTGCTTTCTGACCAGTCAGATAAAGGCAGATGCACTAAAGATTAAGCTATACAGAATTTGGTAGTTCAGTAAATATTTACTGAGCTCCTTCTATGTGGAAAAGTAAGTGATCAAGAGTTCTAAAGACTGTAAAATTCCTATAGGGCAGCAACGTAGCAGCCACAGTGATAGGAAAGCTAGCCTAGTGCTGGGTGGACGTAGAGCACCATGCTCAGAGGGAGCAAGGACTTTAAGGTCTTCTGTTTCAGTCTTCCATTGTACAGTTACATTGTACTTCCACTGTACAGACTGGGGGGGGGGGGACGTGGCCACAGTTCCCCAGTGAATGAGTGACAAAACTAGAATCAGAGCCCAGTCTCCTGACTTTCAGCCTAGTGCTCTTTTCACCACATTTCTTGAAAAATCCACTGTGCACCTGGCCATGCTTTTCTTTCAGAATCCAGCCACTATTTTGATTTCTCTGCATGGCAGGCAGCCAAGAGCCTTGAACGTCTCCATGTTGCCATTTTGCCCTCTGCAGAATGGGATATTAAAGTATTCACTTGGGGGACGGGTCATGGGGTTCCGTCAATAAATGTTTGTGAATTGCTCTGAGCTATTTGGGCCACAGGGACTCCAGAAATGGGAGACCCCAGTGGTGGTGGTGGTGGTATCTGAGCCCTTTTTGAGGTCTTGCCTTTGCTCTGCAGAATTAAAGCGATGGTTTAAGTGATAAACTATTCCTTATGAGCTGTATTTGTGTTGAAAGCACAGCATGAGTCCCCTGAGTGCTTCCTCTCACACAACCACAGCTATGCACCAATTCTCCTGGGCTCAGAGATGGAACTTCGGTTAAATGCATGGAATTTATTCTTAGTCCTTTTCTTAATTACGACTTTATTTTTATTTCTCTTGCCTTCTCTAGGGGAGGGGTTAGAGAGAAAAGGAAAAGGAAGGAAAGAGGCAGGGAAATATGTTATAGATTCAAGGGGCTTTTTTGTTGTTGTTTGTCTCTGAGCTGCTCTCAGTCAGCAAAGTAGAGGAATTTAACGGATCTTGCAGAGATGCAAACTTCATTCCAATGAAGCCAGAATCCAGAAGACATGTAACAAACACAATGAAAACATATCTTGAGGTGAGGCAATCATTATTTGACTAATAAATCCCCTGGGCTGACAGAAAAAAGATGGAACCTGTTATGCACTCATCATTTAAGTCATTAAAACAAGGGGGTGGACGTTCAGGGTAAGAGGACTGTGTAGTCATGCTGAGGATGTTTCAGCAAATTGCTATGTTATAAGCAACTCCATTGCTACCCCAGGTTAGTCATGTAGCCTTCCCTCCTGTGTCCAATCTGGCATCCTCAAAACACTGAAAATCCCATCACTCTCATGCTACGCTCTTTCTCTTGTTCAAAATCCAGGTCAGAACATGTCCACTGAATGCTTCTATCGATGTCCTATCTCAGTGAGTATCCCTCAATACCCAGAGCTCCTTTAAAGTATATAAATAACTTGTGTGTAGGCACATTTCTCGTTCTCCTCTGCTTCCTCCTCCCCTTCTTCCTCCTCCTCCTTCTGTGTCTTCTTTCTCCCGTACTTTTTATTTTTCTTTTTCATCATGATCATTATGCCTATGTTCTGGCATACTTTGTAAGTCTACAGAGGAAGGGGGTAAAATGAAAATGGACTTCAGAGGGAAATATCTTACTTGTGAGCTCTGGCCTTGATAGGGACTAGCTGTGGGAAAGTGAGAAAATCCTGAAAACTACACAGGACTTAGTACTCATCCACAAATTGGAGGAAATAATCAGTTGTCCAAAGGCTTCTTTGCGAGGATAACCCAAGAGGGTGAATTAAAGCACCGCAGTGCAACCTGGGTTGGAATGAGCACTTGACAAATATGAGTTTCCACAATCTCCTTTGACCTTGGGCTCAGATGGTGAGAGACTTCTAGCTCACACAAGCCTATTTATGTGAAGATATGTATGGCCTAGGGGAGTTCCAAGGGAACATCTAGGCGCTTCCACAAACCCTGCTCCCTCTTTACCCTCTTTTCTGCCATGGAACAATCAAACCATCTGACCAATTTGTGGTTAGCGTAGTGTTTAAGTAAAGGTAGGTTAAGGAATAGGAGAAAACTGGGATGGAGCCCCACTGCTTCACTAACTCTGTGATGTTGGGCAAATTTTACCTGAGCTCCAGTTTCTGCATCTACAAAAATGGGGCTATTACACCTCATATACCTTTGTGGTGGGTAGCCAGTGAATGTGAAGCACTTCAAATAGTATCTGGCACACAGTAAACCTGGTTACTACTATTCTTCCAAGAGTGGCCCTGAGAAGGTAAAAGTGCCATCAGATGTCAGTGGAACGAGAAGAAATGCTGAGCTGGTGGAGACCATGCTTGCTTCCTGGCTGGACTGTGCTTCACCTCCCTCACTCACTTATAACTAACCGGTATTGCATATACACTTTGGCCCAGCTCAGGTGTTGCCTGCTCTATGAAGCCTTGCAATTCCTTCTTCCTCTTCCTGTCCACCTAGAGAAGTGGCCGCCCTTTTCTCTGAGCTGCCAGAGCATTAGGTATCCTCTTCTGTGTCAGTGAGCACTATATAACTGGCACCATAAAAAATGAATACTCAGGGGTCATTTTCATGCCAGGACACAAGCTCCTAAAAGGCACAGGCCATAGCTATTATCTTTCTCTCTATCTCTTGGCCCAAGTTGATTTATTCTGTGTTCATGAAACAAAGACTGGTGGATGAATGGTTTCTCAGTTGCAACTCAAATGTCTCAGTACAGTGATTTTCGGGACTATATGGGATTCTTTGCAAATGAAGTGTCAGGACCAATGAGATGTGATGAACCATGAAAAGTTATCTGGCCTCTTCAAAACATCCAGTAAGATATTTTAGACAGTGGTTTTGAACTTACTCAGTTCAGCCCTTCAGAATAAAGTATGATCACTGATTTGTATTAGCTCCTGTTGATACCTAAATGGCAAAGGGATATACTAAGGAAACAAAAGGAGCAGCTTGCCCATATCCTGAGTTAGTTATTGAAGTTGTCAAAGTAACCCAATGTTGCTGAATGCTGTCACAGAACAGACTGAAAGAAAAACAGCTATATCTCAAATGCCCAGGGACTGAATGGGTAGAGAGGTTTCATTGTGTTGGTCATAAATAGCTTTCACGAAGTTAGAGTGCTTACTTGAACCCTACTTGAACTAGCTGGATGCTGATGCATTCACTACTCAGAGAATTTCTTAAAGGCTTTGAGTTGCTCCCACTTCTTGTCATGGAATGAGCCAATTTTTATGTCTGTTTATTACTCTGTAGCCCAGCTGGACCCCAGAAGGATGGGCTGCTGTGACCATGGAAAATAACACAAATGCACAGACACCAAAATGAAGCCAGAGATCTTCTAGAGACTTAGATAAACATTTAGTCTCATAAATAAATACATTATCAGACCACACAAAGCTCTTCCTACCCGGTCTCTTCCTCAGAAGTCACACTCCAAATTGCTTCTTTAATTCATCCAGGTTCAGACAAGGTATTTATTGATTACCTACTGGGTGGGAGACCAATCCCAAGCTACATGTTCCAAAAAACACAGTGGCAGAAGATATGGTCCCTTGCTGCTTCTACCATTTTGGAATTGTATGTATAGTGGCAGAATGCACAAACTTAAATCAATCAGTAACAAATGCAAGCCAGGACGAATACTATCTTGTGATATATTGGGAAATGGATTGCACAGTAAGAGATCTGAGTTCCAGAGCTGCGAGCAAGTTGCTGGAAGACTGTTTGTTTGCTCATTTGATAAGCAAACAAACAAACACTTACCATGGATCAGGTACTGAAGATAACTTGAACGATTCATTTAATTTGTTTATTCATTCACTTACTCAACAATTATTTAAGGATTATATAATAGATGAAGCATTGTGGTAGGTGCTGGGGAAGGGGGAAAGATACAGTCCCCACCTTCCAGGGGTCAGGCTCCTCATCAGTACGGTGTGTGTTTGGGTGAGAAAGGGTAGTGGTCTCTAATGTCCTTTCTGCCAAGAATATGCTAAGCAGTGGACTGGAAGATTTTGTGGTTCATTTGCTAAGAGTCAAGTCAAGAAGAAAAATGGTCATTTGTAAAAATGGAATAAACTACTGAACTTTGAATTACAGACTTTTGGATGGGAATCTTCCTAGAACCTCAAAGCACAGCACTAATATTCCTATGTGTTCCTTTAAGAATCCAAATCAATCCTGTTCATCCCCTTGTACATATACATTTTTTTATATTTTACAAGGCACTTCCATGTGGACAGTTTTATTTGCTCTACATAGCAATCTTATGAAGTCAGGGGTTTAACATCCTTTTTTAAAGATAAAGAAACTGAGGCCACAAGTGGTTGGATTTACTTACTAATGTCTGTGAGTAGAGCAGGGGCCAGAACCTAGGTCTCTGACCTCCCATTCTGGTGCTTCTAAAATAACAACAGTATTTATTCGTTTGGTATGTGTGTTTCAAGGGCCAGTTATGGCCCAGGCATTTGGCAAAGCCTGGGAAACTCGTGAAGAACCAGCCAGTAATCTCAATGTGATTTTACCATCACTTTTCCTCTAATTCTTGCTCAGAATTAACAGGAACTCATACTGCTTTGTAGCTTATAGTATAGTTTTATATGTCATTTAAAGTATGGACTAGTAGGGGTGCCTGGGTGGCTAAGTCAATTAAGCATCCGACTTCGGTTCAGGTCATGATCTCACAGTTCGTGGGTTTGAGTCCCACATCAGGCTCTGTGCTCAGAGCCTAGAGCCTGCTTCAGATTCTGTGTCTCCCTCTCTTTCTGCTCCTCCCCTGCTCACATTCTCTCTCTCTCTCTCAAAAATAAACATTAAAAAATTTTTAGAAAAAGTATAGGCTAGTAGACCATAAGCTACTTTTAGTCAAGTGCCAGGGAGGATAAACAACACCTGATAAAGCATTTTCGTTTCTTCACATCAATTCAATCGATATTGACAGCAATGTATATATCATTATTCCTACTCACTGGCAATGAAGTATAGATTCTGAGAGACTCAAAGTTACACACATGGTTAGTAGAAGATTCAGAATTTAATCCTAAATCATTTGTCAACCAACACTTTTTTATGTCCACTCCCTAAACATACTCCATCCCACTGTGCCATATATAGGGGCTAGGAAAGTGCTTTACCTAGAGTGACAGCTCAATCAGTCATTGTAGAATAGATTAGACATGGAATAATTTTGATCTGTGAATGGGCAACACATTCATCCCCTAACATCTAACTGTCACTAAGTTTAAGATACAGCTTTCCTGGGGCGCCTGGGTGGCGCAGTCGGTTAAGCGTCCGACTTCAGCCAGGTCACGATCTCGCGGTCCGTGAGTTCAAGCCCCGCGTCAGGCTCTGGGCTGATGGCTCAGAGCCTGGAGGCTGTTTCCGATTCTGTGTCTCCCTCTCTCTCTGCCCCTCCCCCGTTCATGCTCTGTCTCTCTCTGTCCCAAAAATAAATTAAAAAACGTTGAAAAAAAAATTAAAAAAAAAAAAAGATACAGCTTTCCTTGCATAAGAAGAATTCCATGAGAGTTTGAGATATAGGGAAAGAGTAAGAAGAAAGGAAACACTGAAAGATGAAGGAATGTTACAGAAAGACCAAAGGCTTTGGGGTTAGATCTATAATCTCAGTATTGCCACTTACCTGTGTATACCTTCAGGCAAGTATCTTAACTCTCAGGTCTTATGGGGGCGTTAAGCAGATTAAGGGCAATATTATATGGTAATAAGCATTTAGCACAGTGCCTTGTCTATATATAATACATACTCTAAACACTACTTTTTCATTCAAATGAGAGAACTTCAAGAGCAAATACAAAGTTGTAAGGAAGTATAAAGTATCTGGGGGGAAAGTTTAAGGAAGATCAAGTATCATAGGAAGATATGAAGTTGAAAGAGTAATTTGGGACCAGATCTTAAAGAGCCATTAAAGCCATTCTAAGGGTCCATATCCTCTTGCTACAAGGGGTTTATAACCAGTTGGGTCTTTTACAAACATATTGTAGGGATAAGCAGGGAAGAGCCTATAAGCAGAAAGATGTTGGAAAGCTACACAAAAATGGAGTAGCATTTACAAAGATAGTTTCCCCCTAATTTGACTTTAGTAATGGCTGATAGCAAAAGTGTCTGGTGCCCAAATGAATAAAACCTGAACCACTCCGAGTTCCTCCAAGACACATATCTTTATCCACTGCATGGTTGGAAAAGGGTATGTGTGTGTATGTGAATGTGTGTGTGTGTGTGTGTGTGTGTGTGTGTGTGTGTGTGTATTATGATAGATTAGCCTTTTTGGACTGTGGCCACACCATAGAGGGTTTTCTAATGTATTTTGAGTTCTAATTGGCTACAGCATTTGGAAAAATGTACAGCAAATTGCTCCGTTAATCAAGGTAAATCAAGCTGATGTCATGGATGCTAAATATATGTCTTTGCAGTAATACTACTTACATGGCTGGAACCAAGGCTGCTGTCAGTATTTCCACTTGACAGCCCTGCATTCTCAGAAGGAGCTCATGGCTTATCTCTGAAAGCACTCAGTGGTCCATTTCCGAGGCTGGGTTCCCAGGTCCGTCTTTCCACATCTAAGAAAGGGGTCTTAGGAGAGGGCGAGACTGCCTTCTTATGTACAAACTCAAAGGCAGTGGGAAGGAGGCCACACCACAAAGGCTAGGAAGACAGGGAAGTAGATATCAAAGGCAGATGATTTCAAGAAGCCAGAAGGACCCTGGCATGCCACATCCCTTGGCTGGTGAGGGAATTTAGGGATAGCAGAGAACTTTACTGAGATACAGAAGATCACAGAATGGAATAATGCTTAAAGGTCATCTGGTCCTCTTGACAAAACCCCTGAAGCACAGCTACAGAAAAGAGTTTACCAAAGAACACACAGCAAGTTAGTTTCAGGGCTAAGATTAAACATTTGGTGACCTGACTTCTCATGCAGTGCTCTTTCCAAATTATAGAAAACATTGCTATGCTTTTTTTTTCCTTTTCCTTCTTTCTTATAATCCCTGATATTCATTATTATCCCTAATGCTCACTATTAGCCAGGCTGTGTTATAAGCACTCCATATTATTGCAACCATCTGAGGTTAATGTTACTTTTATTCTCATTTTAAAAGTGAAGAAATGGATATGGAAAGAAGGGAGGTAACTTAGCCAAGGAAATCCTTCTAAGGAGTGCCCAAAAAAGGGACTCAAATTTGAAAATATGTAACTCATACGCCTATGCCCTTCATCATCATGCTAAACATCATTATCAAGTTTCCATCATGTTTCCAAATACAGTCTTTTAATATGGTGCTATTTACTTCATACACAAGATTTCTAAGCTTCACAATGATGCTCAGAGGCATAGATGATGAATCTCTTACAAGATGAAGTGAAGCAATTTGTTGAAGGACACAGCTAGAACCAGCCATAGAACCCATGGATATTTCTGGGAGTCTGATAATGGAGATAAAAGACAGAACTAAAACTCAGCTGGGTCCCTGAATTCTTTTTCCTGATCTTGACCAGGTTCCTTTTCCTCTCTGGGCCCAGTTAGCCATTTGTATCACGAAGACGCTGAGGTTCCTGGCTCAGTGGTCAATAGTGGTCTAAGGTCAATAGCAACAGCAGCAACAACAACAAAGCAGAGGGAGAAAGAAATCCAAGAATACACATGAAGATCCTCTAAAACCATGAAAGATGATTGAAAGAAAGGGTTTGGGGTGAAAAAAGGGGGTAAAAAAATTCATCCTCAGGTCAGTTTTGGAAGGTTATCCGTGGCTTGGGTGGTGCCCCATCAGGACTAGATCAAAAGCAGAAGAGTGTTGCAATCAGCTGTTTGTGTACAGATGCTGGCCTCCAAATTCCCACATGGGAACATCTGCTGGGGACATCCACTTGACAAATAAGCAGGCAATTAGGTAGCAGATCTATCGGTGCCAAGAACATGGGACCACCAGCAGCGGAAGGCTGCAACAGGGGGAGAGGGCCATGCTGGGAAAGATGCTCTTATGTTCATATGAAAGTCAGACTATTGATGGTAGAAGAAAGATAGGATCAGGGATAGAATTCAACAGAGAAGATCATTTGCTTCTTGTTTTGCCGCATGGCTTCATGATCCTCAGTCTTTGCTCTACATTATAATCATCTGCAGATTTTAAATACCTGATGCTCAGGCTGTGTCCCAAAACGATTCAATCACGTTCCCTTACAATGAGGCATAAGCAACAGTGTTTCCTGAGGTTATCCCAATGTGCAACTAAGACTGAAAAACAATGGTCCGGTAGTCTCCAAATCTAACCACTAAGGTTGGTGACACAAAGACAGTGGTCTACATAAAGCTATCAGCTTTATTCCATGATGCTTCTCTTTGAAATATGTGTTTTGAGTTTATAAAATCCTCATTTCAGTGGTCTAGGACTCAAGCAAAGTCCATCTACTCTGTGAAACAAATATAAACTACCTTTGTATCATCTGGTACCAGATGATCTTAAATAAGTTGGTTCTCTCTCCACAATTCCATTACCTTATCTGTTTTGGAGTGTTCACTGGGGAGTAAAATGTGATTATGTATAATCAAATGTTTAAAGCAAGCCTGGAACACAATAGTTACTCAATAAATGTGGTTGAATTACAATCCAAGGCGTGCATGCACATGCGCGCGCGTGCACACACACACACACACGGAACAATTTGGGCAAGTCAGTTTGGACACTGTTCTTGATGCTATCAGTACACTATAGCCAATTGATCACCAATATTGTAGATTATATCCTCAATTTTTTTTTTTTTAAGTAGGCTCCAAGCAGAGACCAACTCAGGGCTTGAACTCAGAACTCTGAGATCAAGACCTGATCTGGGATCAAGAGGCAGATGCCTAACCTACTAAACCACCCAGGCACCCCACCCCCAAATATTTTTAAGCCCATTTCTTTCTCTGTAGTCTCACTGCTAGAGTTAATACTCTCATCATCTCTCACCCAAACCACTGCAGCAGCTGAGATCTAAAAGCTCTGTATCCCTAACCTTTGTAGAGCTGAATGTGTTCTATACACCACAGATGGAGGGATTCACAACAAACAAGTATCACCCCAGCTCAGAACCTTCCAGAGATTCCCTATTATCCACAGGACAAAGACTAAGCTCTTTGATGTAGCGTAGTAGACTCTCCATGACCTGTTCCTGTTGATCTTTCTATACTCACATTTATAGAGCTTTCCTGTCTACCTCTCCTCCTCTCCTACCATAACCAAGTCCATATCCCAATGCTATCAATCTTTTATTTTCCTCAGCATGCACTTAGATGTTCTACACATCAGACCCTTTCCTATCCTGTTTGCTCATCTCAGAATTCATTTCTGACCTTCATTCATCACCTAGCTAACATCCATCTATTTCCTAAGCTCAACTCAGGCACTCCTTTCTTCAGGAAGCCTTCCCTAAATCCCTTGGCCTTGGTTTACATTAGGTGCTATACCTTGCACTTTCCCCTACCATTTCATATTCTGCTAGAATTTTCCAACACATTTCCATATCTCATCCATTAGACTGTTAGTTCTTCTATGACAAAGGCCTTTCCTGATCCCCTACTATATATACTCAGGATATAGAAGATATAGATACTACTTTGACCCATAAGAGATGCACAGTCATTTATACAATTTCAGCCCAGTGAACCTGAGACACTGTAGCGAGTTTTGTTCCCAATGAAGAGGCTCTGTGCTCTTTCATGGTTTCTCTTATGCTTACCCATGGGGAAAGGCCATAACTGGGAGATCTGTGTTCAAATTCTGCTGGTCAGTCAGTTCCTAACTAAGGCCAAGGTCCTGAAGGCAGTCCTCTGGGAATCTTTTTGCAGACAGGAATGGAGCCACGCAGGAATAGATCTCAGCCTTATTTCTTTCCCCTGAACCAAACTGGCTCTGAGTAATGCCTTTGCGATCTTAACCACATCCTCTTCTTCCACTGCCAAAAAAGGGGGTGGCTAGAGATAAACCATAGCTCAAGCTCCAAGACTTCAGGGAAGGTGACCCGCTTGCTGGGTCGGGGCCATATTTTAGGAAGGCTCCTTCAACTCCCTTGGGTCTTAGATTAAACTGTGTCCTTCCAGCCTTATAAAAAATGGGCTGTCAACAGCAAGTCAGAAAATATTAATGAGGTGGGCAAGAGATGCCCCCCGAAGGGGGAGGATTGCAGAAATTGCTGAGAAAACACTCAGGAGGATGATATTTCTAAAGATTTTGCCCTCTACTTCTAGTGACTTTCATACAAAGTTACTGCTGATTCCCCCAACTGCATTGGAAATATTTAGATTCTATATTTGATTTCAAAAAATTAATCATGATTTGAATTGGAAGGGATGTTAGAGATAATCTGGGCCAATCCAAGAGCTTTTGTTTTTCCAAAGGGAAGCAGAGGATTTTGTTTTCCTGGCTGCGCAACATTTAATGTCCTCTTGTTATCCAGACTCCCATTTTCTTTTGGCGGGTCTGTGGCAGACAGAATTTGAAGATGACCCCTAAGATTCCTGCTCCCCTGTACATTCTGTATGTAAAAAACCAATGGAATACAATGGTATCTCACTCTCATAATTAGATTAGCATCAGTCAACTTTGAATTAATCAAAAAGGAGATCATTCTGGGCACGTCTGATCTAATCAGACGGGCCATTTAAGAGAAGGTAAAGTGTCAGACACTCCTGACATTGAGGATTAAAAAAACAACAAAACAAAACAAAACAAAACAAACCTGCCACGTTGTGAGAAGACAGGACCATGTGGCAAGGACCTCGAAATGGCCTCTAAGAGCTGAGAGAGATCCCTGGCCAAAAGCCAGCAAGACATTAGGGACTTTGGTCACACAACCAGAACAAACTGAATTCTGCCAACAACCACATGAGCTTGGAAAAGGACTCTGGGCCTCAGGTGAGACCACGACCCTGGCTCACACCTTCATTTCAGCCTGCTGAGGGCCTCAGCATAGAATGTAGCTACACTGTACCTCGCTTTCTGACATACACAAACTATGAGATAATAAAATGTCATTTTAGCTGTTAGATCTGTGGTGATTAGTTACACAGCAACAAGCACTAATACAGAGTCCATTTCTTTACAGTTGGTCACATGAGCAAAATATGTCACCTATAGCTTCAGGAATGGAATGTGACCCAAGCTGAAGTAAGGACCGTGCTCCATCCTCCCATCCACAGTAACTGGCTCAAGACGGGCATGTGAGTCAAATTGTGCCTATGAGAATCAGGCCTAGGGCTTTTATGGAATTTGTTCAGGAAAGAACAGTGCTCTATTTTCACTGAAATTGAAGCTGGGGGCATTTAGCTCTGGAGCTGATGTCAACCGTACTGCCAGCATGTGGATTTGGGGAATGAAGCCAACATTGAGAAGAAGAGATTTCAGCAATGGAGGAAAACAGATTTTTTGATGTATCAAAGAAGTCCTGGATCAGGCTGAGCCTAAAGGAGAGATTACCTGTGGAGGTTTCAATGACGTGAGGCTGGAACTTGCGCATTTAGCTTAAGATAATTTGAGACTAGGTTTTTGTTCCGTGCAATATGAAATGCTCTGAAATGTGGGACAACTTGGGGCCAGAGAAGGAATACGTTGACCCAATCACACAGTTAACAAGTTGCAAATATGACATAAAAGGAACCAGATCTCCTGGTGCCCAGTCAAAAGGACTTAGCCTTATTGCTATGCTGAGTACCTCCCTGGGAACCACAAATTATTGATTTCCCAGGAAGAAAATACAACAATAATGGTAATAACAACAACTACAGCTCAGTGAGTGTTAATTATGCGCCAAGCTCTTTGTTATGAAGTATATATAGTATCTAATTTTACATTCCTATAAACTTTTTGAATTTTGTATCTTAATCATCTCTTTTAAAGATGACAAAAGTGAAGCTCAGAAATGTTTACCAACGTGAGCAGGGAAGGTCACATAGCTAATAAGTGGAGGAGCCAGAATTTAATCCTTATCTGTCTGGCTCCAAAGTCTATTCTCTTAACTATTGTGTTCATTGTTGCTAGGATTAAAGAGAAACAAAACAAACCTCGGGGATATTTCTTTATTACTTCAAATTTATTGCAAGAATATGTCATAAAGGAGGGCTTTTTTATTATTATTAATGCAGATCTGCAAAGATTGGTTTGTATTTCTCAGCCAATCAGCACTTCCATGCTTGAAGAAATCTTTAATCCCTAACATTGGATAATATTAAGTTCCACACCTCTAATTCCTTTTTATTTTAAAGATTATACAGGAAGTATTTTTGGAAGGAGAAAAATGCAACTTGCTGTGTAGGAAAAAAAAAAAGTCAAATTAGCAGTGGGACACTTGTATTCAAGTCCTTATTCTGCCTAGAAATCTCCTGGGCGGATCTTGGGCAAATCACCTTTCTCCACTGGCCCGTTTTCTGATCTATAAAATCAACACATTTATGTTAAAATGGATGAAAAAGCTTTTGTGTATAGAAAATGTCTTCCATTATGAAGATACTTTGGTGGGACTCCGAATAATCCAGAAACTTTTTCGGCTAAAACAGCATTGACTTCAATTTGGATCCCTTGATGGGGTCCTGGAATATCTCTGAAATGTTCAGGCACTGAAAAGTCACTGTGCCCAAATTATAAAAATATAGTACATTTGTTAAGTACTTATCTGTTAATATGCTTACATCATTAATTATTGCATCTTTACTATTTATTAAACATACTTCACAAAAAGTTAATTAACTTCACTAAGGAACAGAGCATAAACACAAGACCACCTGACACCAAATCTTATCTATCTGTTCCAAGCCAAAATGTTCCTACTTGACTCCTGCCCCATATCAGCTTCTTCAGTTTTAATTTTTATATCTTATTGTAAGTCATCTGAAGCATTATATGGAATAAGACATGGCACAAATCAAAATGAAGTAAATTATCTTGGTTTCCTGAGACAACAATACACAGTAGTGCCTAATGGGATAAGGGAAGAGCTGATCTTCCTTCAAACAATCTTTTTGGCTTCTTTTTTTCCTTTGCATGATAAAGTCACCTTTTTAAAATAGAACTTTATTTTTAAAAACAATTTCAGATTTATAAAAAGACACAAAAATAATACAAAGAGTTCCTGTATACCTATAACCAGTTTCCCCTATTATTAACTACTTACACTGATGGTGGTATTTTGCTACAAATAATGAACCTATATTGATACATTATTATTAACTAAAGTCCATACTTTATTCACATTGCCTTAGTTTTTACCTAATGTAGTTTTTCTGTTATAGTTTCTCATCCAGGATACATTTAGTCTTCATGTCTCCTCAGGCTCCTCTTTGCTGTGATCATTTCTTAGATTTTCCTAGTTTTTGATAATCTTGACAATTTTGATGAGTACTGGTCAAGTATTTTGTAGAATGTCCCTAAACTGGTATTTTTCTGATGTCTTCCTCATGACTAGACCAGAGTTATGGGTTTTGGGGAGGTAAAGTGTTATTCTTGTCACACTGTATTAAGCAGATTGGGTCAACATGTCTTTATTGCCATTGGTGGTGACTTTGATTACTTGCCTCAGCTACAACAGTGCCCTTTAAAGCTTACAGTTTCTACCTTCTCTGAGTTCTTCCTTTCTCCATCTGTAATCTATTGGAGCATTGCTTCTATATCAAACTATCCTAGATGGCTGGGAGTTATGATCTTAGCCAACAGGATTCTACGGCAGTCTGCTGACCAGGAATACTTTGGAAGCATGCGAAAAGGAGGTGTTTTGACTTTCCTGACAGTTTTTTCAAGTGCCTCCTTTACTGTAATACAATTCGCCCAAGAGGCTACACTTTGAATCTGTTGAATAGCCAATGGTTTTAAGATGGATTATATTAGCAATAGGTTGTAATATATGTGTTTTTTGGTTTGTTTGTTTTTGGGTTTTGTTTTTTTTTGTTTTTGTTTTTGTTTTGCCATAGGATAAGGAGTCAGAGGCTGTGAATGTTGTTTGTGTTTCCCACTCATGTTACCAGGGAGAGCAGATAGGCTTTTTGCCCCTTATTATAATACCTGCATTCACATAGGACTTGAGCTTTTAAAGTCCTTTTACATATTTAATATGCACCTCCAAATTTGTTCAATAAATACTTCTGAATAAATGAATGGATATGTACATTCCCAGCTCAAGGCAGTACTGTAAAGCTTAGAGTTTAGATTTACATAGAACTGGGTTTGAGCTTACAGAGCTTACGGACCCTGGGATCTTTAGTAAGAGAGATGATTTTCACGGGCTTTCATTTTTTTTTTAACTTTTTAAATGTGTATTTATTTTTGAGAGAGACAGAGACAGAATGCAAGTGGGTTAGGGGCAGAGAGAAAGGGAGACACAGAAGCAGAAGCAGGCTCCAGGTTCTGAGCTGTCAGCACAGAGCCCGACACGGGGCTCGAGCCCACAAGCTGTGAGATCATGACCTGAGCCAAAATTGGATGCTTAGCTGACTGAGCCACCCAGGTGCCCCCATGGGCTTTCATTTTTATAGGGTGGTCAAATGAGGGAAGAGAGTTCAATGCAACAATGCATGCAGAATAACGGACGCTGAGATGACACCTTATACTTTTGTTACCATGTAGGAATGGAACATTCACCCAGTGTTTGAATTGATATAGTAAATAATGATTACAGTGCCCTTTAAAATAGTATCACACAAATCAATCTCAAAGGGAGGGGTTACTGTTACTATTATCATCACCACTTGACAAAGAAGGGAACCAAGGCTCAGAGAGGTTAAGTAAGTTGCATGAGGGAGCAGGCAAGATTTGAACTCAGTGCAGAAAAGCACTGGATTATAATCATGTACCCTTTTCTCTTCTGGAAAGAATCTCCTTGCTGAAGTAACTGCAGTGCTCTGTTTGCAGACTGCTTTGGGTATGAAGCAGAGCCATCATTTTTAACGATTTAATCTACCACGGTCTAAAATATACCAGACCCCTTCTAGAAAGAGCAGAGAGGAACTAAAAATTCCCTTAAAATGGAGATGCCTTTGTTCCTCTGGAAAAAAAAAAAATCTCACTTTATAGCCACACTGTAGAAATCACTCTAGGGTTTGTTTAACTTTTTTTCTTTTTCTTCTTGTTTCATTCTTTAAGAGAAAAAGAGTCATAATTGCTAAGATTTATGCATGAAACTTTTCTCTGGAGGATTCTAAACAAATTTGCAGTGTTTCTTAACCTCCTCAGCCACCCCCTTGGGGTCTCTCTAAATTGCTGCCTCATTAAAGAAGGAGTGCCCTACCCAGGCTTTTGAGGAGAACACATTCAACTATTTCTCAGATGTATCATATACATAGAGATGGGCGGGAGTGGGGGATCTTCAGGCATTAGATCATCTGGTTTATCCCAACACTAGGAGGTTGTTCCCAGTTGGATATCTCTAGTGTTGTGAATGGCTGCTAACCTGAAGAACTTCACATCTGTTACTTGAGGCCAGTCCTTGAGCAGCAAGACCTACTAATGGGACAGGTATTGCTTTGTTTTTGACTTTGGGGTTTTGGGGAGTGTGTGTGTGTGTGTGTGTGTGTGTGTGCACGCGCACACACACTTTAGATTATCCAGGAAAGCTTGCTAGGTGAGGATAAGAAAAACACAGAGATTATCACTCTGTACATACTATTTAGACTGAATTATGCTGACTTTGTGATCTGGCGCTTGAGTGGGTACCAACACCTTGTGCTCTCTCTCTGTTTCTAGCCAGTGGCGGGAGAGGGGAGTTGAAGAAGAAAGAAAAAGTAGCAGGAGAATGTGGAAAGATGGAGGAGGATACCCCTCTGTCCTTTCTGCCTTTGTAATCAACAACACCCCCATCTATCTCCTAGCACAGCCTTCCTTTCTTCCCCTGCACTTCCAGTGTAACTGAGGATTTAATCTACTCAGACAGTGGTAGAATTGGTTGCACTTTCTATTTTATTGCATTTGCAGTGGGTATACAACATGTCTTCATTAACTCTCCATGACATTCAGAATAGCTTGGGATAAAAAAGACACTCAATCAAAATGGGAAAACAGTCCCCCACCCTCCCATCTCCAATCCCAAGTATCCCCCAGGGCATGTATTAATTACTGAAGATGAATGCTGGACCTTCATTCTCAGCAGGGGCTTTTAAATCGTATTGCTCTCAGTCAGGTCAAAAGATAGTGCTTCATCTTGCAAAATGGTAAAGGAGTCTCAACCTCTTGTGGAGGTAGCAGCTAATATTGGCTTTCATTACTGAGTGCCTACAATGTGCCTAGCATTATTAAAGTCTTTTCATGAATTAGTTCACATAACCCTCACACCTACCCTACAAGACACTTTATCATCCCCATTTGCTGGATGGGGAAACTGATTCCAAACACCATGCTATTGCCAATACAATAGGTGGCTCCCCATAGCTCAAAACAGAGGGAACTCTGTAGTTCCTCAAAGTGATCTTGTGTCCAGGAAGACATTAGCGCTGTATCTCCATCATTGAAGCTTTATGGGTTCTCAAAACCCAGCTCATACATCAACCTTCAGAAAAAGGTTTTCTGGCTCCAAACAACATGGAACTGTGCTTTTGTTTTGTTTTATTTTGGGTTTTATCAAGCAGGGCTATTACTGCTGTCCACAGAGGAGACAATATTCAGATGGAGTTGACCTGCCTTTCTTTAACTGCTGTGTTGCCAAAGCACCTTCTGGATACGCCTCTTTTGTCTGTTGCTTTTGCTACTTTACCTGAGCAATCATCAACACTCCATAGATGAGGCTAAAGAGATACTGAGTTCACAGGGCAACACTTATACATACGTTTTCTTGGGAACACTAGTTTCAATGTTTGATTTCAGAATAATACTTTTTGAGAAATCCTAAATATTCTCCCCCTCCCTATTTCCACTCATTATCTCAAGAAACAGATGCTTATTGAAGATTCTGAGACGTCCTGTAGAAAAAAGCAAATAAAGCAGAAAGAAAACAAAACACAAACATTTACTTTTGTTTCATCAGACTGTCTTTTCTCCTATTTAGATTTTTAAGTGTCCCTTCCCCCAACCTTGGAAATGCTGTTCACATCCTTTGGAACTATCGTCTTCTAGAGAACACCTTAGGAATATCTATACCAAGGACTATCCAAAGAGTTATCATCAAAAATATCATCACCAAATAACATGAGGATTTAACTGATTCTCCAGATAGATATATACTCTCTCTTGCAAAATCCTACATTGTTTTACCTTTAATGCTCTTATGGCTTATAGCTTAAAGATGATAAACTAAAGGCAAGATGTATAAAGATGAGATAGAGGTGAGTAATGTTTTCTATCTTGTTCCTTTTCCCCTCCAACTTGTTTTCCCTGATGACAAATGAATATGTGTTCATTATATAAAATTCAAACCTCAACCAATGTAGAATCCATATGCTCTACCTTGGGTTGTACCAGGATCTAACCCTCATTCTCTCACAACAGTGTAAACTCTCTTATAATGAGCACATAGCCTGATGACTGGAACATTGTAGGTCCTCCGGACACATGAGTTGAATACATGAATGAGTTCTGCTTTCATTGATTTTATTCGCTCAGCTGGGAGCTCCTTGTGGACAGAGACCCAAGCCTTATTCACCTTTGCTCCTCCACACCTAACAGAGTACCTAGCGTATAGCAGACACTCAGTAAACCTTTGCTTGCTACAATCGTTTGCCCTTTAGAGGTTCTTCTGGAGAAGCCACTGAAGGACGGTCTCTGCAGTTAAAGCCAGACACACTTGTGTTTGTATTCCATTCTGTCATGTGCTTGCTATTAAGTTTACTTAAGAAGGTTGGTATCTGTGTCTACTAAATGGGGTTAATACTACTTGCTTTATAGAGCGGCTGTTACACGCACATGAGAAAATATATGTAAATGTACTTTGTAAATGCTGGAGGGTTACTCAAGTTAGTTATTTTATGATTATAGAAAAAGTGGTCTATTCTTGAAATGAGCCAAGTTTTTCAAACAAGCATTAACTGAGTGTTTCTTCCGTGACATAGAGAGAAATAGATAAAGAGATAATGATAAACTGATGTGGTAAGCAGAGAGGGTCACAATTGAGGTAAGCAGAGGATAATTTTGGAGCACAGACTTCCTGAGGACATTGAAGCTGCAAGTGAAAGGGGGTGGGGGGGGCGGCTACAGGTGTGTTTGAAAGGAGGCCACTCCAGGCAGGGGGAAGAGCTTATCCAAAAAACAGAGATGGGTAATACATACATGTGTAGAAAACTACCACTGTTCTATAGGGATCTCAGATAAAAAAGTGCTGTGATTAACTCTCTACTGCTTACTTGATATAATGTTGTGCACAGCACTGGAAAAGAGGAAGTCAAGGGTACTTTCTCAAGCATATGGCTTCCTGTCTAACGTATGATAGAGCAAGGATCCCTCCCCATAAGATCTTGAGGGCTGCTACAGCTCAGAAAAGAGAAGTTACCTGACCAGGATCACACAGGCATTAGGGGTTAAAGCAAGGATTACAACTATGGCCTGGACCAAATGGCCCTGTCCATCATACTTCCTGCCTTCATGCATATCTCCTTATCTATCCTGGCTTGAAGAGAAGAAGAGATGGGAATGCCTTTTCTATAATAAACCCCTCTTTTGTGGTGGGCTAACAAAGGATCCTCAGGGTCTGAGCTGGGTCTTTTGTTCGAAATGGCCAAGATAAGTCAACTGTGGCTGCTCTGGAAGTGGGGTCCCATGAAACCTGGCTGGCTGGTTGTAATTAATCACTACAAGGCAGCAGAGAAGGAGCCCAAACTATTAGAACACCCAGGAGGCTGTGGCTGCAGGGTTCCAACAATTGACATTTGCAACTCAGTGTCTCCACAGGAGACTGGGGCTTTGGAAACTCCAGAACTCAGCAAAGATTCTGAGGCTTGGGAGCCTTGTCCTTTTGGACACCTTACCCCAAGGAGCTCTCCAAGCCCTGACATTTGGGGGATTGTCAGAGCTTTGGGCTGCCAGAGAAAGGCCCTATCTCAGAAGCCAAAGTCATCAACAAAAAGGGAATTGAATGAGCAGGTTTTTCAGAGGCTGGAAGAGAAACTGTTTCAAAAATCTGTTTTGACTTTTGCAGACACTGCTTTTCCCTCTGGCCCCATAATTGAGTGGGGCTGGTGATACTTATTCATCTCTTAGTCTATGGCTGAGTCACCCCTCCTTCTCATCAAAATGTTATGAGTATGCAGAGAAGGTGTTTATTGAACAGTCTCAGTCCATTTTAGAGTGGTAGTGATGTAGGGGGTTATGGTTGCTCTCCCCAAGTGAATTCCAGAGAAGTCCTGCACCTAGCACCAGAGTAAGAAAACATCAGTCTATATGTAACTGATGTAGATGACTAAGGCTTTCTTTCGATAGGGTGGGTTCTGGTTTGCCTTCTTTTCTATTCCCTCCTTTCCTTCCTCCCCAGCTCCTCTCTTCTGATTCCATTTGCAAGTCCAGACTAAGTTCTACGAGAATAGTGCTGTTGGTACAGACAGTACAATATCTAAACATATTATTTATGCCCCTGAGCTCTACAGTTTAAAAGACACACCATGGGGCACCTGGGTGGCTCTGTCGGTTAAACACCGACTTTGGCTCAGGTCATGATCTCACGGTTCCTGAGTTCGAGCCCTGTGTCAGGCTCTGTGCTGACAGCTCGGAGCCTGGCACCTGCTTGGGATTCTGTCTCCTTCTCTCTGCTCCTTCCCCACTCGTGCTCCATCTCTCTCTGTCTCTCAAAAATAAATAAACATTAAAAAAATTAATTAAAAAAAGACACACCTTGCAGTGTACAGCACCATACACTTTACCAAGTGTCCTCAGGTTCAATACCTCATTCACTCTGCACTTCAATTTTGAGACGTAAGTAGGTAAATAGTATTATCCCCATTTTACTAAAGCTGGGATCCAAGAGCAGCTATAAGTCTGGTTGTTTCTTATTTTGTGCTGCTCTGAATTTTAGTTGGAGACATATCCATCTATTTACTCGCCATCGGTACTGTGATGACCCACAGACCCTTCAAACTCAGCTTATCTACAAGTGGCCTTATCACCTCACATCCCTCCCTATTTCTCACTCTAGTGTTTCCTAGGTAATCTGGTTCAATAAAAAGCCCCTGCTATCCAGCCAGTCATCCAAGAGAGAGATCTTTCCTTCCCTCTGCAGACTCACATCCAATCAGTTACCATGTCCTAATAGATTCTCTCCCTTTTTATAATGTTGTAAATCAATGTCCATTGCTTCCAGCCTAGTCCAAGCCATTATTATTGTCAGCCTCCTGACCAACCTCTATATATTGACTTTGGTCCTGCTCAGTCCATTCTTTAACCATAGACTGAGTGTTGTTTGTAACAGGAAAGTCTGATCCTATCACTTTTCCCCTCCTGTAAGTTAAAACTTTCAGGTTTCATGAGTCTGGAGGCGCAAATCCACATATTTGATTATTTGTGATCTGACTCCTATTGATTATTTGTGATTTGAATATTGGTAGTAGTTATTCTAGTCTCACTTTTATTGGGTTTCCATGTTATCCCATTTTACACTCCCACCCAAGCCATGAGACTCTTGTGTTTTAACAGATTGAAATTTCTCCTTTCACCCTGTCTCCTCCAAAAAAATCTTCCCTGAGTACCTTTCTAAGTTGTCTCCTCTAGGTTTTCATACTATTTTATACTTCCCTGTACTACGGCACTCATTCCATTACAGTGTTTTTGCTTCTGTTTTAACTTTTTATTTTCTCTGAGTTCTTTTTGAGTGCTGCACCTATAGCTTATTCAACTTTAGCTCCAAAGACTCTAGTGCCAGTCTTGCACATTGCGGATCTTTGATGGCTACTTGAGAGGTGCAGTAACCTGTCTGAGATCTTTCACTTGGGAGGGAAGGAGCTGCTACTCTTGTTTCTCCAAGTCACGTGCTGCACAGTGGAAAAGCACAACAAAACAAACAAACAAAATGAGTGGCCACATTGTAGGAATTGTGAGAATTCATTCTTTTCTCAGTTGATGGATAGGATATAGCATGTAATTTATAATACAGTGACATACAGTGGACTACCTAAATGTCTTCTATGAAGAAAGCTTTCTTAGCCCTCATCTGGTCTCCATTAGCCCTCCACTATCTTCTCTAGCTGTTCTCTTGAGGACCCATTCTGTCTGCATCCCACATTGTCCTTGTCTCTCTTGGGAGTAGAGAAAGAAGTTCCCAAGAAGTGCTGTGGTTCCTTCCTTCAGTCTTCCCTTGAGAGGTAAAAAAAAAAGTGCAGGTCCCACTAACCAGGCTCCCTCTCACCTGGCCCTCATCAAGCCCCCTACCTCACACAGAAAATGCAAATAAACTAGGGGGTTGATGTCTGCAAAACCAAATAAATTGGGTGTCTGTAAAATCAAAGACTTGGAGCGGTACTTTTCTCCCTCATCATATGCTTCCACTAATGTTTACTTAGCTAGAAGTTGTAACATAACTAAAACAGCTTTCAACACCCCAGGAAGGGCTGCAGAGTCCCACAAGGAACATCACTGCCAACAAATCTGGCATTAAATTTGAAGACTCTTGTAAAGAAGTTGCCCATTTCCTTAAGAAGAAAACTGAGGCCAGAGGGAGAAAGAATGTGCCTAAGGCCACTCAGTAACAGAGCCACGGAACTGGAATGCAGGTCTGTGGGTTCCCTATTCATTGCTCTTTTCAGCTTTTCTAAAAATTCTGAGGATACTCAAGGCTGAAAAGCCAGAAAAATGAATTCCATTTACTCTGGATCCAGAGGTAGTTAGCATCCCAGTTTGCTTTTGAGGGGTTTGGAAATTTGACTGCGTTTTGAGGGATGGGATGTTCCATTAATCATGGAAACCAATAATATGCCTTCATTTGACCAATTTTTTCAGAGCCAACACTGAATGTCCACTATTTTCCATTACATTCGTAATCTCTCCCTCTCAGGGAAGAGAAAAATAAAGCAAGCAAGGGGGAGAAAAGGCAGCAGGGTGACTCCATGCGTGTGTTTGGCTGTGGTGGAGTGGATGGCTGGTTTAAATTTGTCAGCTGCTGGCTCAGGTTTCCAGCGCCCTGCCTCTGAAGAGTGTTCCTGTTGAATTTTAAATGGGAGTAAAATTAGGTCTCCACATAAGACCTCTCATACTTTTATTTCTTTGGGTGTTCCTGCATGGCACACGAGGACGGAAAGCAGTACTGTGCGTTTGACCCTACTGAGAGCCCATTATGCTCTGAAGGAGAAATTACTCACTGCCTCGGTGTTATTAGTTGAAACACACCTAAAGCCTGGCCATGCAGATGTCAATCCTGCGCATTTGGAGGCTTTAAAACATACCAGGAGAGAAAACTTGGGCTATAAGGAATATTACCACTGATTTAGACCAGTCTCCTTTTATTTTATTTTTTTAAAGGAGAAAATCAAAGGGCAGAGTAGGAAAGTAACATGACCCAAGGTCATACAGTGAGTTACCAACAAATCAAGGATGGATATCCCTGTTTCCTAGCTAAGTTTTAACTAATGACATGAGCCTTTTAGGCACTGAATGTTACTGCGGTTGGTTGCAGAGGCCCTATGGACAGACAGAATAGCGCTTAGTCCTTTCTCTGTCATTGTTTTCCATGCCAAAGTATAATCTATAAGGCCTTCTGTGGTGGATTCTCAGTTTTATGGATAGTGACCTTTCCTGGGCCCACTCTGCCATTCTTCCACGGCCTGCCCCTTTGCTCTCTCCTCACAGCGAGGGTAACCTCCGTCATCTTCCTTGGTCTTTCTTTATAGAGATTCACTCTCCTTCAAACAGGACACTGAGGCACTGTTAATAATGCTTATATTTTAATACTTTCTTGGAACTTCCATCCCAAAGGAGGGGTGAGAGGAAGGGAAGTGGAGTACAAAGGAAAAACAAATACAAGATGACAAATTGCTGAGCTATCCACCGATGGCTAGCTCATGGAGGATGTCCCTGGAGAGACAGTATAGAATTACTATGTATTGGGGGCACCTGGGTGGCTCAGTCGGTTGGGCCTCCAACTCTTGATTTTGGCTCAGGTCATGATCTCACGGTTCTTGAGAGTGAGCCCTGCGTTGGGCTCTGTGTTGACAGCATGGAGCTTGCTTGAGATTCTCTCTCTCCCCTTCTCCCTCTGCCGCTCCCCCTCTTGTGATGTGTGTGCACCTGTGCGCGCGCGCGCGCGCGCGCGCTCTCTCTCTCTCTCTCTCTCATAAATAAATGAATAAACTTTAGAATAAAAAAAGCAGGGTGCCTGGGTAGCTCAGTCAGTTAAGCAGCTGACCTCAGCACAGGTCATGATCTCACGGTTCATGAATTCAAGCCAGGCATCGGGGTCTGTGTCAATAGCTCAGAGTCTGGAGCCTGCTTCGGATTCTGTCTCCCTCTCTCCCTGCCCCTCCTCCACTTGTGCTCTGTCCCTCTTTCTCAAAAAAATAAATACTGAAAAAAAAAGGAATTACTATGTATCGCAACAGTCATCCAGGGCTGAGCCAAGAGAAAGGGAAAGCAATTTATCTGTTTAGTTTTTGCCTTCTGCTATATCTGACTGGTCATAATATTCTCCAAAGAAGTTAATTCTCCAACATGTCCACTTAGCATTATCCAACCCTGCAGAGTTACTACAGCCATCTGAGCATCTACGGATCAGTGGTATCCTGGGGAAGGCCTAGGCGGTCAGGTGTCAGGAGAGGAGGTGACAGAGGAATCCAAGAAATACTAGCTCAGATCACTGTCTCAAGCAGATCTGTGTGCCAACTATAATTAAAAGCTTTTGAATATCCCAAATAGAGAATGCCGGACTCATAACTTAAAGAGAGGCCCTGAAAAATATTTTTTTTTATTTGAATCCTATGGTTTTCCAAAATATATCAACTATGTATTGACCCTTCTGCTCTTCTGTTTGGCTATCCCTCTATTCTCTCATTCTCCATCTCTCACTTCTCTCTCCTCTATATTCCTATTTCCATAGATAAAAACTCTTAACTTTAGTTATCAAAGATGCATGGATCCATCCCTCACCCCCACTGGCAAAACTAGGAAAAACTGAAGGGTAAGATTGACGGGAGGTTTTAGAGGGTCTCCCTTTTCTTAAGTTTGTATTTAAATTCCAGTTAGTTAACATACAATGTGATCTTGGTTTCAGGCATACAATACGGTGATTCAACACCTCCATACAACACCCGGTGCCCATCACAACAAGTGCCCTCCTTAGTCCTCATCAAGTGCTTAACCCACACATGCATAACCCAACCCTGCATAAACCTCCACCTCCCCTCTGGTAACCATCAGTTTGTTCTCTATAGTGAAGAGTATGTTTCTTGGTTTGCCTCTCTTTTTTCCCTTTTACAGGGTCTTGAAAAATAAGTTTAGCAGCTTGGACATGGTCAAACTTTAGTGAAGAGAGTGCTATACTTCTGCTCAAAGCAATTCTTACCCCACTGCCCATACTGTGTATCCTTTCTGTTCTCCCCTCTAATCCCAGTCCTACCTATTTTTCAAGATAAACCTAACTTTACTACTTCCGTTTTTCATCCATGCTTCCATTTATGAGATGCTCAGTAGTTACTTAACATCTACTAAATTTTAGGTACAGGGTGAGTTTCTGGGAATAGAATGGCATCCTAATGCTACTTAAGTCTATCAGAGGCAACTGTCGAAAAGAGAAAATTACAATCTACTGTGAAAAGTGCTAGGATACAGGGGATACTGGGTGCCTACAGAAGGGGTCCTTGCATTGTATGGGGAAAGGTTTAGGAAAGACCCCTCAGGAAAAATGGCATCCGATGTACGGAATGAAGGATGAGAAGGGGTTAACCTAGGAAACCCCTAGTATCCTAGAGGAAACTATGTGTAATGTCTAGGAGGCAGCTCTATTTGTGAGACCTCAATGCAAACTGACCAACTAAAATGCTTAGAACATGAGAGGTGTGGTAATAATCAGTGTCCAAGATGATCCCTGATGATTTTAGTCTCCTGGTATTTATTTATGCTCTTGTGTAGTTTCCTCCTGCATTAAATAGGGTGAATCTATGTAATCACTAAAATATTTTGGAAATGATAATGTGTGACTTCCAAGGCCAGGGCACAAAAACCTTACAGCTTGTACCATACCCTTTCTTGGACCACTCAGTTTGAGGGCATGACAGCTGCCATGTCATGGGGACACTCAAGTGGTCCTATGGAGACAACCACATAGGAAAGAACTGAGATCTCCTGCCAACAATGAGCATTTGCTTGCCAGACTTATGAGTCAATTATGCTGGAAGTAGATCTTCTCCAGTCCCAGTCAAGCTTTTAGATGACTGCAACCTCAGATGACATCTTGACTGTGACCTTATGAGAATCCTGAGCCAGAATTCCCCAGCTGAAAGTGTGTGAGATAATAAGTATTTGTTGTTCTAAGGCATGCAATTTGGGAGCAATCTGTTACACAGAAACTCACCCACAGAAAGTGTGTGAGATAATATTTGCTGTTTTAAGGCATGCAGTTTGGGGGCAATTTGTTACACAGCAATAGACAACTTACAAAAGAAAAGGGATATGCACTAAGACCGGGGAAGTAGACATGGGTCAAATCACATAGGCTTTTATAAGGCCTGTTAAGATGTTGGAACTTTTAGAACAACAGCAAATCATTAATGGGTTTTGAGCAGAGAAACGATGTCATCAGGCTTACATTCCCGTGGACTCTTTGAGACCAACTATGTTCTTAAATTTCTCTTTCTATGTGGCGCTGAACACAATGCTTTGCATCAAACACGGCAAATGTAAATTTTAACTGGAGAATGATAGATTGTAGACAGTATAAGATCTCTCAGTAGCATCAAGAAAGGAGGATGTCTGGTTCCCAGACTAAGTAAAATTGATGGAATGAAACTCCAACATGCTCCCACTCCCCACCAGGCCCATATTTATGGATGAGTGAAGTGAAATGCCTGCTGTCAAGCATGTTCAATGCAGTCTCTTTATAATATAGGGGTGGGGGGGACAGGAAGAACATCTGCCTAACAGACAGATCATAACATAACATGATTTTTCCAAATATATTTATATTCTTGGTGTGGGAGTCAGAGTAATGATCTGACCCCAAAATGTCAAAATATGTGAAATAAAACTATAGAATCATATAGTCTTAGAGTAATAAAAAGACTCTAGAAGTAATTTAGTCCAACTTTCAACCCAGTGCTGCATTCATCTATAGAAAAGCTAATATTAGCACCTACAATTTATTGTGTATTAACTGTTAGATAGTCTGCTAAAACCTTTATTAACATCATATGATTGATCACTGAACCACACTAAGACATAGCTATTATTATCCCCTTTCAAATAAATAAGTAAATATGCCAAGGTTTAGAAAGCCTAGGTCAGTTCTTCTCAGATTTCAATGCACATACAGCCTGGGGCCTTGTTCAAATCTAGATGCTGACTCAGTAGGTATGGGGTGGAACCCAAGTTTCTGCATTTCTAACAAGCACCCCAGTGATGGTAGCACAGCCTAGGTAAATACTGCAAAGTCTCAAGGTAGGGATGTGCAGATTTAAAGCTTCTTCTGCGTAACTTCAAAGACTAAGTTCTTAAGACTAACAACTGCACCTCCACCCCACAGGAATATTGGTTATACAGTCTATCTGAATGCTTCTATTTACCAGAGAATCCTCTAGTTCACAAGACAGCTCCCCTTCCCAATTATGAATAGTTACAAAGTGAAACATTGCTTCTTGTGCTGAATGAAATTCTGTACCTATGGAACTTCAGTGCATCACTTGTTGGACAATTACCAAAGAAGTACTTACTTTATATCATTGTTCCTTCTGAGTGCTCCATTTGTCAGGGAGCCATGGAGAGAAGGAGGGGAGGATCTGGATACCAACACACCTCTTGAACCCATAACATTAATTAATGAGTGACTTGATAAATGATGGGGCCAGAGGCATAGTATTCTAGAACAAGTCTAAACTTTTACTAACCTGAGCCAGATCTAAAGTAATAGTAATGTAGAAGAGGGAGATGATTGTAATCAGAACCAACTTTCCTTTTTCACATGATTTCCAGTCACCAACATGGATATGGCCTTGAACATACTGATAAATAAAATATATCATAAGTCATATTAATTAGATCCCTCCACTTGCCCGTATTTGTCAATTGAATCTACTCTTTCTCCCATTCACATCGAATAAGGCATATTTCCCATAGAAAATTAGTTAGGGCTCTGTGGACTGAATCTGTAAGTTATGAATGGTGAAAGTGACTTTCCTATAAACTAGCTGTATGCTCTCAAATTCTAAGCGAAATTATTTAGTCTCAAGAAGAGCACAGAATATGTAGAAAAGACATCGAGCTGGGAGTCAGAAAACCTGAGTACTAATACTGCCACTACAGCTAATTTCTTTGTGTCTTCATCTAACCATCTGTAAGAACAGGGGCTGGCTAGGAGCAGACCAAATGGTTGCCCATTTCTCTTCCAGGTCAGAAATTCGAGGCATTAGTTTCACAGAGTGCAAGCAAAGCCTTGGGTTCCAAGGGAGACAGGCACCAAGCATCTCATAACCAAGAATCAAACTGTCAATTACTTTTCTTCACTTTCTAACAGCAGCAGGAAAATTAAAAAAAAAAAAAAAAATCAGGGTTGTTAGAAAACGAAACAGTGATGTCGACAGTAGATTCTAATCTCTTACTCACTTTTTCAGAACAAGATGTATTTCTCTCAAAAGCCAGTCGAGATAAAAGATTCACAGACGGATGGTGGCAATTCATGCTGCCTTGCCACTCAGTTCAGAACGTACTGAATTAATAGATACTTGGAAACCTTTCTCAGTTCCATATTCCCGACTCACAAATAGGAATTGCGAGGTCTTTGACGTCCTGCTGATATTATATTGTTTCTTGATGTTCCTTTGGTAAATTTCTTTAAGTGTCTCTACCCTCAGCTGAAATGATACCTTACAATTTTTTCCATCAATAATCCTTAGTGACTTGTAAGAAGATGGCCCCTAAAACGCTGCCTTCCACCATTGGGAGACCAAGTTTCCATTTCGATGATAAACCACAAGAATTTTAGAAGCTATGGGCCAACTTTTATGGAGGTTTCTTGTTAATATTACTCATGATATATTTTCCCCCTATTACTCCAAAGCCATATCCCTTTCAATGACTGGAAAGAGTGTGTATTGTCTGAGTTTAGTGTCTGTAGAGGCAGAGGCTTGGGGGAAATAAGTCTTCTTGGGTGTGGATTCAGCACCAGGAAAGTTCTCTGATAATGGAATTGCAGGATCGAAAATGTAATAGAGCCAATTATTCTAAAATCAGACTTTAGAGAGTGAAGGGCAAAGAGAAAGAAGGAGCTCACATTAATCAACACTGGCTCTGTGCCAGGCGCATGAGAGTACCTTTACCTGCATTTACCGTTTTAAGTTCTAAGAAGAAGCTATTTATTATTTCTGCTTTCCAAGTGAAGAAATTAAGTGGGACTATGAAAGTTTAAATAGCACGCCCAAATTTACACAGCTAGCAAGCAGCAGAGAACCAGTGGCTCCAAAATGTCTTCTGAGACCCAGAATCTAAACTCTTTTCTCAGCATTCCTGGCTCTGCCAATTACTTGTTATGTTACCTTGGATGAATTACTGATGAACCCAGCAGAAAGTCTGCCTCCTCAAGAAAAAAAGTGTAGGGTGCTTTTGAGGCTTTTGCCCAGAATAAACAGAGTCCCTAGCAATAAATAAGCACATTAAAAATTGTAATCATTAAAGTTATCAACATTATTATTCCAGCATGCTGCCTCTTTTAAATACAGATCTACATACATACATACATAAAATTAGAATAGTGCTGAGACAAAGGAGGAACAAAGGAGAAGAAGAAATAAAATGCCATTTTCTCCCTGAATTGTATGCTGACGTGTGTTTTGATTATGTGGTCACAAAGGTGACATTTCAAGCCTCCACGATGTGTCCCTCAGACCACAGTCAGGATGAATGGTGGCAACGTTCATAAATGGAATCCCTCCTTTTTCCTTCATTTTCCCTCCAATTACATTCTTTCCTCCCCACTTCTTACTCTGGTCTCCCATCTAATTGTATAAAGCCTCCTTGTCCTCTCTTATCTCTGAAGCATTCATCTTGAGAGACGTCGGCTAGAGAAGCAGAACAAGAGTGGTAAAGGGGATGGATGGAACTGGCCAGATGCATGTGGTTGAGGAGAGGCCCCACTTAGATTCCTGAGCTTCCAGTATTGAACAGAACTGTGAATGGAACTCTAGGGCCTGTAGAGATCATCTAGTATGCTTGGTCCATTTACCAGATGAGAAAACCAAGGCACAAGGCAAGGGACTCTGACCACCAGGGAGTGAAGGCAAAGGCTGCTCTGGCTGGTAGTCTCCTTTCTTTCCAAGCAGTCTCAGTCCCTATTTCATCTTCTGTTAGGAGATACATCATAGCGATTGCCTGTGGTCATTTCAAACTGTCACTTTTGTCTCTGTCCTCTTTACCCCCAGGTTCCTGATGTGGGAGCTCCAAAAGATATTCATCATCTTACTTTCTTTACACACTTTGAAACCACCAAACGTTTCCCCAAACAGGTTACTCTCTTTTTCCAATCCTGAATTTCAACCCTGGAACATTCTCCAATAAAACTCAAATGAGAGAAGTCAACTGAAAACAAATATACTCCAGACTTACAAAACTAATATATGCACATATGGTTTTAGGCGTATGTTCATGTGTGTGCAGGCATGTGTCATTCCACAACATACTTTATAGAAGCAGTTGACTTGCTTTTGCACATCGGACAAGTAGGTCCACATTTCTTGCCTCAGACTTTAAGCTCATTAGGATAAGAGGATTTTGTTAGATTACTCTGAGCTTTCCTCTTACCTTAGAAGTCCAGGCTGCCTCTGGGCAGGTTGCTATATTTCTGAGTGATCTTTTCTCCAACCTATCACCTTGGCTTATCAAATATACAAACCAAGCTGAAGTATGTTTTAGGGAGCTCCAACTCAATTTTTGCAGAATTGTGATAATTATTTTTTGTGTCCCAGGATCAAGTGCATTGGAGAAGTTACATATTTAAAAAAAAAAAAAAAGCTAATGAATTCATGTATTTCGTTTGGAAATCTTTGTGTGTTCGTTGGTGGTACTCTTCACCCCACCCCCTCTTTGGAGATCAAAAGCTCCTCTTTTGGACCAAGGGACAAATCAGGTTTTAGAAATTGCCACACTTTCCCCACCCTCCTTCTGAACAGGCGGCAGCTTGGGCTTCTTGGATCTTGGCAGTTGCATTCCCCCTTTGTCCCCGAGGTGGTCCAGGGGAGGACCCCAGCCATTGTCCCAGGCTCCAACCTTTGTTGGATTCTTGAGAAAGGACTGCTAAGGCAGACATAAGGCCGGCTTTCAAGTTTTCCCGCCTCAAAAACTCTATTGAGGCGTTTTGTGTGGTTACTTGTGGGGGTCAGGCTTCTGATCTGACCCCTCGCATCCCCGGGTAATTAGAGCATGCAGAACAGCACCTCCTTCCTGGCTAATTGGCTCTCTCAATGAACCTTTCAGAGAGGAAGTTTGTCTATGACTCACTTGCCCTCTACAGCACACTTCAGGCCCTAGCACACTCATCTGTCTAGGTGATGGGATAGAGACTTAGGAAGTGATTAGAACTGGGATCAAACAAGTCCCTGATTGCCCCATTAGCAATGGGGCCCATTAACTCTTTGAGAGCTTTCTACCACCCTGGTGGGAAACTGATTGCAACTGAAAGCACTTTCTCAGACTTGGTGATGCTAATATGTTTATAACATGTTTCCAGAAAGTATGGTAGCTCCTGGGATCTACCTGGGAATCAATTAGCATGGTATTAAAAAAAAAACAACAAAAAACCACAACATTTACCTTGATATTAACAAACACCTTAGGAAAAGACAGAAAGCTGTCAGGGAAGGGAGTTGAAATAGAAAATAGTTATGTCAATAAATCATGATACACCGGTGGCAGGAATCGGGTATAGGGAAGTAATAAGGATTCTGTTCTAGGACAGTCACTATGGTCACCAGATCAATGGACCTGCATGCAGTTACTTCAAGAAAGCAAGTGTAAAGGCTCCTGAATAGCCCTAATACAGGGCCTCCCTGGACACAATCCTTGTAGATAGCCCTCAAGCCAGGCCACTCCATCTTGTAATAGCCACATTACATTTCCTGCTGGAAAGAGTAAGGATTCTTAGCAGGCTCCAATGCAGACAAATTCGGTCTTGGTTTTGTAGGCCATCTCTTGTTTTTCATGAATGATTTACCTCCTACTTTCCTGGCTGATGCCCAGGTCATTCACAGACTGTAACTTGAATCTTCCCTGACAGGTTGTGACTTTTAGGAGTTCTTAAGTGGTGAGTTATGTGAACAAGGAATGCTAAACGTTAAAAATAAAGACAAACACCAGGCTGTTAACACTGCTTACTTTAAGGATGGTGAAGAATGATGGAGGAGTGAGGGGGTGGGAGTAGAGTTATTTTTTTTCTTGATACAGTTTTGAGTATATACTTTTTATGGTACTACAATAAGTTTTTAGTTTTGAAAATGTGTAAAAGAAACTTTTAAAAATGTGTTTATAAATTTTCCTTAAAAAAACATATAAGTTGGCTTTTATTTATCTTGGCGTTCTTACTCGATGCATCTTGTGTCACATGGATAAGTAAGTATGAGATTTTGCTAATGATAAAAAATATTATTTAAGAGTTCATATAGATGAGCCTGTATATTTGCATATTGAATCTCAGCTCCAACACTTACCAGCTGGATAGTTTTGGGTAATTTATTCAATTTCACCGAAGATCCAGGACCTTCGTCTGCTAAATGGAGATATTTTGTAAATATCTTAATGGTTTGCCATGTGGATTAAAAAAAATAAAGACAATGCATATGTAGCATCCAGTACCACAATGAACACCCAGGGATGGCTTTGTCAACAAATGCCAGGGTTGTCATAGTTGAGAGAGCTCTGTTCCAGGAGAATTAAGTCAAGATCACCCCACAGGAGAGAGTCTGCATTCCAGGCCCTTGACTTTAAACTTACTTCCTTCTCAGGACGCCAGGTGGGTCCCTCTATTGATTCTTACTGTCATCTCAGAGGTTCAAGGGAGCATGTTTGTTCTACTATCTCCATTTTATACAAGAAACAACAGAAAAATTCTAAATCTGGCTCAAATCATCCAGAACTCTCTTCACAGCCTAACAGTGTTGTTTACTCAGAAATCCTACTGCTTTTGCAACAGAAAAAAAAAATGGTATTTTTAGGGTACTACAGATGATTTCCCCATCTTGGGTTATGGTATTCTTGTGATTTTTCTCACTGTGGGATTTTAACAAACTGAATCCATTGGTGGAAATGGTTTGATCTCTGTCTCCTGCATCATGAGAGCACACGTTATTCATCTGTATACAATGTGCAACACTTGTCATGACCTTTGAACGGGTAATAAAAAAAGCTTACAATGTGAAAAAAAAAAAAAAAAACAAATACAGCACAGATGATTTTCCCAACTAGATGTTAAATGTTAATGGGGGGGACACAGTCTTATTCATTCTTACATCCCAAGCAACATGTGCTATGCCTGGGGCATAGTAGGACTCAATAAATGAATTCTAGCTACGATTTGAAAGTCTTAAAAAAAAAAAAAAAAAGGCTTCAAGTATCCACCACTTCATTTGCTGACTGCAAGGCATGTCCTTGGGCAACTGTCTATTGAGAAAGGTAGGGCCAGACTTTGAATCCTTTAGACTATAGAAAAAGAAAGGGAGGAGGAGGGAATAGGGAGATACAGAAGAAGAAGAAGGAAGATATACAGAAAAGATGGAGAAAGAAAGAGGAAGAGAAGAAAGAAAGAAGATTTATGCGCGTATATCCTGTCCTACGAATAGCGCATATAAAGAGCGGTAACAAAATGAGGCTTGGCTTGGAAAGAAACAAGACAAAGGGTCAGAATTTTCTGAATTAACAATAGAGACATTTGTAACATGCTCAGGGGAGGATGTGACAAGACTTCTATTTTCAGGCCTCACTATTAATTTATGCCGATTTTACAGAACATGCCCATCGGCTTCCTGGTATTGTTCTCTCTTCACGTACACATGTGTACACGCATAGTTATTATCTTTACACGTATATATTTTAGAGGCGGCAGTATCTGCTGGAAACTTCTTATGTTTCACACTCAAGGTTCATAGTTTGGAAAGACCAGAGCTGAAACCTGTTGTCTTTCTGTCTGCCCATTTAGTAAGGACTGTGCAGTCTGTGGGCGCTTAGAAGCAGAGTTTGTGCTAGAAAGCACACAGGTCTGAGGTCAGGAGACCGGGCTTCCACCCAAACTTGAGTTTGGGTATCACTTACTTGACCAGGACCTATTCTTTTTCTCTTACAATATCAGTTTTGCTTATGTGGGAAGAATCCTAAGTAAAAAATCTTTAAGGTTTTTTTTTGGTTTTGAAATCTTCTCTTGTCTTCTTTCCATGAAAGTCTATTTCGGCCTTGAAAATGAGGTGCCTCGTGGGCTGGTAATACTCTTTATTGAGTGTGTTGTCAGGGTTCATGCTAAGGGCTTCACGTGCAATATCTCATTTAATCCTCACATCAACCCTGCAAGAGGGCACTGCTCTTCCATTTTACAGATGAGGGCCAGAAGAATCTCAGAGAAATGAAATTTTGATCATGTTCCTTTATGGTCATTTTTGAGATGGCCCTTCTTAAGAAATGCCTTGATAGGATCTTCACATGCATGGACTCTACATAGATACCAGCTGACTACCTTTCTTCAAGTTCCCTCTTATATGGTATGTACCAGATGGAACACCCAGCCACATAAATAATAGCAATGGGCCATTTGTTGATTTCCTTCCCTTGGAGAAACTGTCAAGATGGAAGCCCATAGGCTGGGAAATAGAAGATACATATATTACTCTTTCTCTCCATAAATTCTCTGTTTATCCTTGAGAAAAATATTTCTTTCTCTTGGGTTCAGTTGCCCCAACTGCAATGAGGGAGAGCAGAGAATATGGATTTGATTTGGATAGTACAATTGGATAAGAGCATGCCAAAGCTTTGGTGCTTAGGTTGAATTCTAAGCCACTCCTTTCTAGGCATATACCGTTTGCAAGTTACTTAACCTCACCCAAACTCAGTTATTTTTGCTATAAAATGGGCATAGTATGAGTTTGTTTCCTACAAGTTTCTCGTGAGTACTGAGTGACTTAATGCATATGAAATAAGTAGCATGATGCCTGGTAGAGCACAAATTAACTATTACTAGTATCCTCTTGATGAAAGTGTGAATAACATACGTAGAACAACTGGTTTCTAAGAACTCTCCCTATACTGTTTGAGAGGATTTTGCGTACAGATTTTGAAGCCTGATCTCTGAGTCTAGTCATACATTGGGGAAGGGCATTCTTGGAGGAGGGCTCAGCATGTACACAGAATAGAAGCAAGAGAGAAGCTCATGCTGAGAAATAAAAACAGCTTCATACAGTTGGAGCACTGGGCATGTGTATACACCGAGGGATGGAGACTCAGTGAGAAAAGAGGGGAGAATCATGGAGAGCCCCAGACAGCAGGTGACAGAGGAAGGGCTGTATCCTGTAAACAGTGGGGAGCAGAGGAGTGTCAAGATGAAGTCAGACCTGTAAAGAATGGCAATGATATACATATGTCTACGGAGCACATGCTCAGCTAATAAGCTGGTTTTATTTAGATCATGTGTTGACTTTGGGAATGATTTGGGAGGTTAGGCTTGAATGGGTGATGAGGTGTCCTGGGGGCCCTCCCAAACCACATCTTGGAACTGCTACTGGTGAGATTCATAGGGAAGAGAGAGAAACTGGACCCTGGAAGGCCTGCAAAGAGGCCTATGCAGTTATCTGTGGAGGGATGCTGTGAGCGGGACTCAGGCAGTGGCCACTGGCATGGAGGGACAAGCCCAAGGCCACTGCAAGGTTGGAAGGGCAGCCTCTCTACCTCTAGCTTGGATGCCAGTTTGGATGTCCTCCTTTGGTTCAGAAACCTGACCACTGAGACTCTACCCGCCCCAGGGGCTGCTCTGTGAACCCAAGGCCCAGCACAACATGAGGAACAATGAGCTCAGCTCCTGGGCTCCCCGCTTCCAGAAGGGGAACGGGCATGCCAGGTAGGAGTTTCTCAGACACTCTTCCTCCTCCACCCCTTGATTTCGGGAATGCATAGAGAACCACTGTGGTTTGGATGTGAGACGTGGAGCACAGCAGCCAAATGAAGTCAGGCTGTCCGTCTGTTCTAAATTTAACTCCTTAACCACGTTTGGGCACAGTACCTTGTCTGAGGTTGTTTTCTACCCCAATGTATAATGTCAGGGCGTGCCAGGGAGGGATGCGGGCAGTGGCAGCAATGGGCCTAGGAGAAGAAAATACGAGCAGCCCCTACAGCCAATCTGATTAGCGCATACGCTCCCAAATGCACCCTCCACCCTGAAACCTCACTCCATCACCAGTGATTGACTATAGGCAAGCTGCCTTCTTCAAAAAGAATTTGAAAAAATCACCATTTCAGAGTCTCTGTGCATAAGTGTGATTCAGTGCTCCTTTCCTCAACTTCTTTCAGGGGCATAAAATTTGGAAAATATTAATAATTGCTATTTTAGGCATTCCCCACATAAAAGACACAGAGATAAACACTCTCTATTTGTTATCTCACTTAATCCTCACAGCAGCCCTATGGATTAAATACTATTATTAGCTTCCTTATAGACTGGGAAAAAACCTTAGAGTGATTAGCTAATTTGCCCAAGGCCTCACAGCTAGCCTGTAAAGAGTCCAGACTTGAATTCGATACTCTCTCAAACCAAATGGTACTTCACGGATTCCTCAGAGCAGGGGAGTATCTGCATGGACCAGCTGAGCCAGCCTGCTACTCGTGAAAGGTAAAATAAAATACCATCAGCCCATTTTAGAGACAGACAAAAGGACGACCAGAGAAGATTAGTGGTGTGCCCTAAACCTCTCAAGGAGCAAGTGGAAGAATAAACACTGGAAACAGGATGCCTGTCTCCAAGAGAATGATCCAGAATGAACAGAGAATTTGCTGTCAGATATTTAAAACAAAACTTTTTATTTTGAGCTATTTTTAAACTTACTAAAAAGTTGCAAAACTAGAACACATTTCTATATATCTTCTCACGAACCTCCCCCGATGTTAGCATCTTACATAACCATAGTGCAACCATCAGAACCAGAAAACTAACACTGGTAAAACACCACTAACTAAACTCAAGGCCTTACTGAAATGTCATCAGTTTTTCCACTCACATTCTTTTTCTGTCCCAGAATCCTCTCAAGATCCCACAGAACAGTTAACCATTGTTTACTCTTAGTTTCCTACAGAGTCTGACAGTTTTTAGTCTTTCTCTTTCACGACTTTGACATCTTTGAAGAGTGCTGGTCAGTTATTTTGTAGAAGGTCCCTCACTTTGTGTTTGTCTAGTGTTTGCACATGATTGGACTGAGGTTAATGCATTTGGGGCATGAAGGTCACAGAAGTGATGTTATATCCTCCTTAGTACATTATGTCACCAGGTTTATGCTACCCATGTGTCTTATTGCTGGTGATGTGACATTACCTTTGGTGACTTGGAGAAGGTGGTTTCTGCTGGGTTGTTCCGCTGTAAGTTGATCTCCCCTCTGTGCCTAGAGTTGGCAAATATCTTGGGAACTATAACTCTGAGACTCTGTCTATCCTGTTTCTCTCTAATCTTTCACTCACTGATTTCAGCATCCATTAGTAAAACTTGTAGGCAGCAAGTATCCCTGTGTTGTTTGCTCACTGCTCAATTTCAATTTCTTCCCTTCCATTTGTATGAGTGCAAATTGCATTGTAAGGAAGGACTGTTCATTCACTCCCATCTAGCTAGGCAATCAAATACTTTTTTTTTTATCCTTGTGAACTTATGGATATTTATTTTTTACTGTGGATTCTAATCCAATACTATCATCTTCTACTCTGTTGCTCAAAGTGTTCAGCTTTGGTCATGAGGAGCCCCTGTGGGTCTGTTGCTAGTTATCTTGCATTGCAGTATTCAACTTTCTTTTTGTTAATTGAAGCTGCTGCCTAAAACAGAAGTAGAAATGATTTCCCTAGTTCCTCTTTTTCTCTTATTTCTTACATCATCTTCTACCTTCATCCTGTTTCCAAAGTCTGAAAGTCTCAGCTCCAAAGTATTTTACATCTCTCCTCATGGCCTCCTCCCAGTTTGGGATTCTTCACTTCTCACTTAAACCACTGTGACATTTTGGTATTACTCTTCCCAGTCGCTTCCTCACCACCCTCCTCACCCCCATAACTGAACCCTTTTCCACTTGGCAGATTAAAAAATGTTCTGAAAATGTAAAGATCAGATCACCCCCCTACAAATGCTCCTGCTTGCTCTCAAGGACAGAACTGGTGCTCCTTAGCCTGACTTGTGAGACCATCCATGATTTGGCCATAGTCAACTTCTTCATTCTCGTCTACTAGTCCTCCATCTGTTTTGTGATCCCACCCCTGAGTTCTACATCTTTCCCATTTCATCGTTCTCTACCGTTGCACATGCTGTTGATTTTGCTTAGAATGGCCTTAATCTTGAAGAGAAGATAATAAAGATGTTTACTTTAGTTAGTGCTTTCTCTATTAATCTTGCAGATATCTTTTTTTTTTAATTTTTTTTTCAACGTTTATTTATTTTTGGGACAGAGAGAGACCGAGCATGAACGGGGGAGAGGCAGAGAGAGAGGGAGACACAGAATCGGAAACAGGCTCCAGGCTCTGAGCCATCAGCCCAGAGCCCGACACGGGGCTCGAACTCCCGGACCGCGAGATCGTGACCTGGCTGAAGTCGGACGCTTAACCGACTGCACCACCCAGGCGCCCCAATCTTGGAGATATCTTAATACCCCACCTCAGAGGTGGTTTGCAATTTATAGAACCAATGAAAGAACTTCTCACTCAATAGATATCCATTTATTCAAAGGACCCCTGACTATTTTCACCACTTCTTGTACATCTGATTTACATCTTCCGGACTGGAGTGAGAAGGAGGTTCTGCAGAATATTTTTAAATATTCTATTTGAGTGTCAATATTGTGGCAGGGCAAGCATAACTGTGGATTGTGATGGAGGTTAAATCCATCTTTTGTGAGTTGATTCCTTTCCTTTTGTGGAATAACACCATCACCACTATCATTATTACCTCATCATCATCATTGCTGCCTCACTACCATGACCAACACCAAAAGCTCAACACAGTCACCATCACCAATAAAATCTGCACTAACATTATGACTGCTACCCAACAACAAAACTAAACAGCCGTTATCTCAGCATTACCATCACCATCAGCACCATTAACCACCATACCACTAAACCAGCAAGAAGTAGCCTTTACTGATTGCCAAGTGTATTAAACATCTCATGTGTTTATATTTCATATGTATGATATAGGTCTATATCATACATATGCATATCTCATATATATAACTTGTTTTATGTATGAAGAACCTTAACATAAAGAAATTAAGTCATTTGTTCCAGAATTACTCTATTGGTAAGTGCCGGAAAGTACAGAAATGTTGGATATAAGTACTGAGTGAATTTACATGTATGCTAATTCAACTCTCATTTATATAAGTGGGGGGGGGGGAGAATACTGTAGACAAGAGGTTGAAAATGGCCCAAATCTTGCTCTTACTCTTACATTAGAGCTGCATTCACTGTGCTACACAGACTATTTTCCCTTCTGGATGGACTCTAGTATTATCTTTAGATGTTGCTCATGGCATAACTGTTTAGCATCCCATACAGGCACGTAGTTCCCAAACAAGAGACAAAAAGAAAATGAGCACAGAACCCCAGAACAAGACTTAAAAGGCAGTAAGAGTGATTTTCCTTCCTCAAGTCCCCAAAACTAAACATGACAATAAATGAATTTTTTATTTTATTTTTCACTTGAGTTTATCCCATTAATAATGCATGAATTTAATGTGCTGTTTCAGAATGAACATGGAGGCATCACTTAGTCTCTCAGACTGCAGCTCAGCAGCCAAAAAAGAATTCCGAGTCCATGACTAGGGAGCAAAGGTAAAGTCTTCTGATGTGACTGACACAGATGAAGAAGCAACGAAGCAGAGAAATGAAAGATGGTGGCTCCAGAAGGCAGAGGCAGATTTGGAGAATCCCTTTAATCTCAGTGGTGGTCTGTGGGGCTGAGTTGGTTCAGCGTCCAACTCTTCATTTCAGCTCAGGTCATGCTCTCACAGTTCATGGGATCAAGCCCCACACTGGACTCTGTGCTGACAGCACAGAGCCTGCTTGGGAGTCTATCTCTCCCTCTCTTTCTTTCCTGCCCCCCAAAATAAATAAACAAAAAAACCTCTCAGTGGTGGGAAAAGGTTTGGACTTGGTTTGTTGTATATTTGAGGAATGAAATGGTTTGTAGCTTCTGAATGGTTTTTTTCCTCAGGTGAGGCACAGCCAGGTCTATGGGAGGAGGGAGCAAAGCTGCCACAAATTGAAATGAGTTTAGACCTGGGCTTCTGCGAATTACATAGCAAGTGTCGGTTGGCCAGAGATCCTCTCGTTAGCTTTCTGAGACATTCTTCTGGGCAGGTTATGATATTCTGAAAACATCCTACCCCTCCTCCTTTTGTAACTTCTGGGCCACGCATAGCCTCCCTCTGCTCTCAGTCTTTCTAATGTGCCCATTCCTCTGGACCCTAAAGTCCCCATTGAGGCTAAAGTCAAGACTTAATTTTCTACTCTGGATTAACTGTGAACACTTGGTCTACCATGTAGTGCTCCCTCATTTCTATATCCCTGTTACAGTATTAATGAATATAGGAGATAGTATAAAGTACACCGAAAGTAGAGACAGAAGGCTAGGGCTTGATTCCAAAACATACATGGAATGAAGAAAACATGAATCTATACATAAAGCCTCATATTGATTTTGAGTTTTATTCAATATTACAATTATTAATAGCTCAATCAGCTGTGCTTATAGCTTTCTTGTCTTCATTTCTCTATCTAACTTCAGCATTTTTTCCAGGAAACTTTGTTGGTTCCTCATCTTGCTACCACCCATCAAAACCCTGCCTCAGTATTTTGGCCTTTATTCAAATTTTGTAGTGAATCTATCATTAAGATAGTCAATGAGTATTTTTGTGACTTTATTATACCACCAGCACAGGGAGGGAGGAAGAGAGAAAGAGAGGAAGGGAGGAAGGGAGGGATGGAGGAAGGAAAGGAAAGGAAAGGAAAGGAAAGGAAAGGAAAGGAAAGGAAAGAAGGGAGGGAGGAAGGGATGAAGGAAAGGAAGGAAGGAGGGGAGAGAGAGAAAAAGAAAGAGAGTCATGGTTTGCTGTTTTCAATGAGATTACAGTAGGAAACGGAAGCCAAATAATAATGAACAACTACAAAAATTCAGAGTGTCCCAAACTTTGTGAAATAGACGTACAGACAAATTTTTACTTGGAGATCTAACCTGGATGGGAGAGCAGGATAGCTTTTTCTGCAGTCACATTTAGATTGAGGGATGAAGGATGAATAGATTTTAGCCATATGAAAAGATAAAAATGTATTCTAGGAAGAGACAAAAAGCAATGAGTAAGCCCAACAAATGAAACAGAACACTGGGGGGACTTCAGCTGTGGTTGTAGAACTAGCAGGGTTAGGGAGAGTGGTAAGAGTTGAAGCAAGACAGCTAGGCAAGGTGTAGTACACACAGGACATATAGGCTAGGTAAAGGATGTCAGAATCCAATCTGGTGCTGCAGTCATGTTTATGGGTTCTGTGCTTAGTACATAATCCTTGCACATAATAGCTTCTTAATAAATGCAAAGTTAGATGTGCTGTAAGAGGCAGCAGTTGATGGAGAAGAATCCACAGAAGTGCTGGCTGCACTTCATTCACTCCTCACAAAGATTGTTCTGCTATAACAGAGGTCTTACAGGGAATAGGAACTTCACATACCTGAGCCTCAGTTTTCTCATCTGTTAAATGGGGCATTAGGACAATCACAAGAGACACTGCATGAAAAACACCTGGTTCCTAGTAGGTACTGAGTAAAAGTTCTTAACCTTTGTCTCCCTCCCATACTTTTAGATAATCGTTGATCCTGTCATCTATATTATATGAGTATCCTAAATTATAAGATAAGATAACCACATCAGAAATCCCCAAGGCAGAATACTAAAATTAAATAGCAATATCACTAATAATATATATGTAATATTTTAACATTATATTTAATTATAACTCAAATTTAATTATAATTATATTTAATTTATATAACTATAATAATTTATTATTTAATAATTAATTATTAATTAATAAATTATTGGTTATTAATTATCAAATTAAAAAGTATATTAAAAATTATAATATTTAATCTTATATAATAGATATATTTATATAATATAGAATATCATTAATTATTATTATATTATTATATATAATATATAATATTCATAATTAGTAAATCTTTAGTTATTTATAATCCATCGCATACTAATACTCTACTAACTTATCTTTATTACAAAATACATTATTATTATTCATATCATACTAAGTTATATAATATATAATGAAAGGGAGTGGAAGGAAGAGAAGGAGCATTCATTAAAGGCTATGGGAATATAAGGTCTTGTCACTAGTATGTAGAAAAAGAAAAAACTGGAATCCAATAGTGCTTGGGACTGAATTCCAACACTAAATGCTCTAATCCAATGGCCTCTTCCAGTTGAAATCTTTGTCTCCCTTAGGTCTGTAAAGTCTGGCTTTCCTTGTATCCAATCCCTCAGCAAGTCTTTCTGATTTTATCCTTCAAATCCCTCTCAGACCACGTTCTCCTCTCTATTTGCTGTTGTCACAATCCAGGGTCTCATGACCTTTCCCTACACCTCTCTACCTCCTGTTTTTCCTCTCAATCTGTTGCTCTCCTTTGCCAAGTGAATCTTTCCATATTCCATTCTGGTCAAGTCTTTACCAAACTTAGTCTGTGCTACAGAAGAGGTTATAAAGCCTCCCAGGCTTGAAATCCAAGACCCTCGCAACTGTTATGTTTTGCCTTGCCAACCTTATCAGGTGCTGGTCTTCCTTCCTTTCCGTAAACTTAAGCCACAACAACAGACCCATAGATCAACAGAACAGAATAGAAAGCCTAGCAATAAACCTAAACTTGAGCCAAACTGTTGTCTTTGTTTCCTAGAACTGCTCTTTTGATCAAACAGTTCCCTCTGCTGGATTCCCCCTGCCCCCAGCCCAAACTCAGCTCCTTTACATCCTCAGCTCAAATGTCTCCTCTTCCATGAAGACTCTGTAATGCCCGAAGTTCCGAAACCTCCCACAAAAGTCCACCAGAGTCGTAAGTCAAAGCCAAGCGGCAAGGGTCGTTTATTGCAGGTTCGAACCTGGTCCTCTGCGCACTCGTCGCCGGTGACGCAAGAGGCCACGATCAGGGTTGGTACAGCGTTTTTATAGACAGAGACAAATAGCACAGGGGAGGTTTCAAATTATGAGGGGCCTGATTAGTTGATTTTAAAGTAAGGACATTTGTTGTTCTCTGATTGGGCGTCCTTTGTCTGTCCTTTGGCGGGAAGGCTTTGTCCGTTACTTGTGGCGGGAGAAAAAAAGGGGGAAGGGGGAAGGGGGTAGGGTAGGTGAGGAATGTGCTAAGCAAGCAGGTTTACAGAACCGAGAAATGCCGGTTAGTTTATGTACAATCACTCATTCCATTACATATCAGACTACATTTAGGAAGGTTTACAACCCATTCTACTACACAGCGGGTTACATTCAGGAAAGGCCTCACAATGCTCGTAGCAAACAGCAAGCAAAACAGACTTCTCAGCAATTGTATTTCTTATCAAAGATCCATAATAAGCAGAAAAGAGAACTTTAGCTTTAAACTAAGGCAGGGCTGTCATTTGGATTTAAAGCTGTTCTTTTCAACTCCAAGGATTATGCAACCTTACCCCCAAATACCACCCTCAACTTTTCAGCTGGAAATATCCTCCAAAGTGTTTCTCCTCATGCAAACGTTGGTTTATTCATTTATTTTTTAAAAAATTCATCAATGGCAACTTCTTGTTTCTGATTTTATACTACAATCCCCCTAGAGGACAGGAGCTACATGTTATTCTTCACATTATCACCAGTGCCTAACATGGTACTTGACACAAGAGCTCAATACCCTTTGTGGGAATGAATTGGTTATTCTGAGTCATTTCTGTAAATTGCAGTAAAGAGAAAGTCCACAAAGGGAACTGAAGGTAATTCTCACACATACAAGAAAAATACCCAAATAATGGTAATTCATAACATAATTTAGACAGAGAAATGACAAACCCACAGAGGGTTTTCTCCCTTAATGTTTATCTTTAGAGGCCTCACATGCATTATGGCTATGAGAGTCTTGGTCTTACTCAAAATTGTTTTGTTTTTCTTCCTTTTCCTGGCCCGCCCCCACCTCACTTTCTTTTTACAATGTTCTTAAAAAGTTGAGAATGGTTTATCTTAGCATTTGTAAGTTTATTTGTGGATGCAATTGCGAAGCTCATCATGTCAGTTTTATGAGAAGTCTGAGTCCATTGTCCTTAGAAAACGAAAATGATTAACATTGATTTGTTTTGTTACCCAATTGTTTAAATTATAATAACTCCCCATCAGGGTTTTTTAAGTACAGCTGTGTTTATGGATTAAGATCTACTGACTCAAATATTTACAGTGTTCCAAAAATTACGAGAACATACAGTGTCAGGAATTTTCCATAGGCTGCTCCCTTGAGCTGGAGTGGGTTTCTGTTCAACTTGAAGAGAAGACTTTAGACAATTTCAAAGGCCATCAACAGGTCTATATAATTGCATCCCCAGACAGGCACCAAATGGAATAACTCTAGAGAAGGGAAACATTGGCTAACATGGCCATATTCACAGTAATTCATGGTTGTATTAAGAGAGAAGACATAGAGGGCTTGAGGCCCTAAGACTATGAAGGACAGACCCTACTAGCCTATAAAATCTAGCTTGTTGGCTTTCACTTAATTCTATATTGCTTCAAGATGCTTCTGCCTTAACATATTTAAAGTTCAACTAGCCTAGCCTAGAGTGGGAACAGAGCTCCACCTTTTACTAGTTCTACGGCCTGAGAAAAGTACTTCATCTTTCTGGACCTTCTGTCCTTACCTATGGAATAAGGGTACTTGTGGGAACATGAAGAGACAGCATGATGCTCTGCACATACACATGCTCAATGAACACTCACTGGCTTCCTTCTCCTTTAAGCCAGATTCTATCCTTGAAAATATTGGCTTAGAAGTAGTATTTTTTTCCCAGAGGAAGCTTGTAAAAGGTTACAAAGAATACTGTCTTGGCATATGGAACTGAGGGTTCCAGCTTGTCTCTGCAGTCACCTAGCCATGGGCTTTAGTTAATCCACTTTGCTTTTCTCGATCCCATCATGTTATCTGTCTACTTCTTGTGCTCAGCAACAGACTTCTTCATAGCTGAGATTGTGCCTTATGTGGCCTTATATGCTGTGTCACAGTACAAAGTCCATGGTAAGACCTAAAAAGGGGTTTGTTGAAGAAGCTGAGAGAAGGTAGAAGGGAGAGGGGAAAATGCACAGGTAGAAAAGGGAGGAAAGAAAGAATGAAGAAAACAACCTACAAATCTGGGATAAGCAAATGTTTCCTAACTCATATGACAGCTTACAGGTTGAGAGAAACACACACACACACACACACACACACACACACACACACACACACAAATTATATTGAATAGTAAAAATCACAAAAATAACCTACCAACATTTTAATTGTACTTTAGAGTTTAAATAGCTCTTTCACATCCATTATCCAATTTGATCCTTCAAAGTCCCTTGAATTAGGTTGCATAGGGATAATTACCTCCACTCAGTGGGGGGGGGGGGGGGTTAAACTGATACTCAGATCTTTGAAATTATTCACCCAAGGTAAACTTTGAAATTATTCACCCTATTTTCCAACTTGAAATGCAAGTTACATGCACTATGGAAATTCAGGAAAACATACACATATACATAAACACACACGCATGTAAATTTGAACAATGAGAAAGAAAACAGTGAGGAATTACATTTTAGATTAATCAGTTATCAAAGTATCAATCATCCAAAAAGGGAATTCAGTTCATATACGCATTTCCAAAGTAACTGGCAGAACACAGTACTTCCCCTGAAACATTAGACAGATGCTAACTGGCACTGTTTGCAGTAGTCTGATAGAAGGTAAAGAGGAAGGCATTTGAAGTCAAACATGCCTGCTCCTCAGTATCAGCTCGGCCGCTTATCCATTCTATGACCCTGAATCATGTGAACTTTGAGTCTCAGTTTTTCAATCTGTAAGTGGGGTTAATAATACCTGCCTCATATAGCAGATATGAAGCTGAAATATGATAATCTATGGAAAAAATAGATTAATAATATGCCCATTATTATAGAAAGGAGAAACATTATCTTTGAAAACCACCATGCATTTCTGGGGCAGAGACAGACTCTGTTCTGTCATGCTATCACTCCAGGTGAGAACCATGCCCTGTCCTGGCATTCTCTCCACCGCTGTATAAGGACCAGCATAATCCCCGGCAACTCACCTGATGAAAGGTGTAGTTCTAAAAAACACTGAAACGTGGGGAATCCCCAGCAAGGGCTTCCAGGGTGGCAATGGAGCCTTGTCAAACCCTGCTTGCACCAGTGCCTCATCTTTCTGGAGACACTGTCACCCAAGAGTTTCAGTCAACATCCTGGCCCTTTTCTGGGCACCTTCTGCATCAACCTGTGTCTGCCTCTGACTTCTTTACAAAAGTGAAACTCAGCTGCAAAAATGTATTCGTTCATTCATTGTATCAATCATTCATTTATCCAAACCATCTTGACTGCTCCCATGTGCCTGGCTCCATGCTTATTTTGCACATCGACAATGAATTTAAGGCAAGGGTCACTGACTCCCATCCTAACAGCTAAGGCCTGAAAGAAGCCTGGTTAAAAGTTGCAGACTTGAGGGGCGCCTGGGTGGCGCAGTCAGTTAAGCGTCCGACTTCAGCCAGGTCACGATCTCGCGGTCCGTGAGTTCGAGCCCCGCGTCAGGCTCTGGGCTGATGGCTCGGAGCCTGGAGCCTGTTTCCGATTCTGTGTCTCCCTCTCTCTTTGCCCCTCCCCCATTCATGCTCTGTCTCTCTCTGTCCCAAAAATAAATAAACGTTGAAGAAAAAAAAAAAAAAAAGTTGCAGACTTGAGCAAAAGAGGTCTGAATCTGAATTTCTCCTAATATTTCTATGGGTCTCAATTTCCTCATCTGATAAAAAAAAAAGCGATCTCTTCTCTAATGGGTTCTTAGAAGGATTACTGAAGAGATGTGTTTAATGCACCCAGCACATAATAAATATTCATCACATGTCTCTTTTTCCTTAACATAACATTTCAAAGGAAAAGAGAAGTGGTTGTATTAAAGGAGGCGATAAGAAGTCTAAAGGGCTAACTAAGATATTTCTCTCTCATTTGGCACATGCACAACTATTTTTGAATGAATGATTAAAAGTGTGAAAATCTCAAAGGTCCTTATTGTGTCTGTACTTGTTTGTCTTCTTCAGCACTTCTACACAAAATCACTGAATAAGTGCTGAATTGTGGAGAATTCATAAATCCCGAGAACCAGGGAAATTACAGTATTTTAGATAGATAAGGGCCCAAAGAAATAATACAGTACATCCCCGTTTTTTCAGGTAGGATCAACGTGGTATGCTTAGAAAGGACAATTTAGGAGAGCTTAATGAAGAGATGATTTATTAAGGCGTGATCAGAGTCAGAAGAACCAAAAAGAACTGGTGTACCACCACCAGGCTGGCAATAGCAGGGAGCTATTAGCACCCTTAGTCCTGAGGGGGATGACAAGAGGGAACAGTGTTTCTAGAGTCTAGAGAAAGTAGACGATACTTGTAGGAGATAACCTGTGACAGAAGCTGTGGTCTTCAGATGAAGGACTAGCCACTGTTCACGTGTGGGCTGACAGGGAGCAGAAGAATGAAAATCCAAGTCTCCACCATCTCCCTTTCTTCAGTCTCTTTTCAGTGCCTTCCACTGGCCAAACCCAACCAACATCAGTGGGGGAGGGACCTCATTGATACAGCATGTAGAGGTCAGAGAGAAGAGGGGAAGAGGATGGTGGTGCCCACAAATATAGTCAACATACACATCATAACTGAGAGAAAAATTGAAGATTGGGGAAGAATGCTGACTTGCCCACATGAAGGCTCATTGGCAGAGCTAACATGATAACTATGGTCCTACAGAGCAGTCCCTTTGGGGCAGGCACTATCCAGTGCTTTGGCTTGCATTAACGAACTGACTGAATTCTTACAACAACCTATGAAGTAGCACTCATAACCACCAAGTGAAACTGAAATATTCCACATGAAGTTGCTCTTGATCCAGTTACATAAAATGCCAGAAGCATTTAATCAGAGCTGACAAAATGTTGATAGAAGAGGGGAAAACCGGAGTAGAGTGTGGAGAACAAAATCTAAAATTCCAAACTCTTCATCTGCTAGAGGTCTGGGCATGAGTCACCTAATGGAGCTGTGGTAGACAGAACAAGGGTTCCCCAAAGATACCTATGTCCCAATCCTTGGATCTTGTGACCGTGTTGTACTACACAACAAAAGAGACATTGCAGATGTGATTAAGATTACAGAAAGATTATCCTGGTTCATCCAGGTGGGTTTTAATGACATGAACTCTTAAAAGCTGAGAACTTTTGTCAGCTAGAAGCAGAAGACTTGTGGCAGAAAAATAGGTCAAAGAGATTTCAAGCACAACAATAGTCCAAAAAATAGTTTCTGGAACTGTGGTCCAGCCATTTGCAAGGGCTGGAAAGGGGCCCCTAACAACTAAAGGTGGCTGACACCTGAACAAATTCTTCCTTAGAGCCACCTGATAATGACCCAAATCAAGCCACCTTGATTTCAGCCTCATGGGACCTGGAAGAGAGCAACAGCTGAGTCTACACAGATGTCTCACCTAGAGAACCATGACATAATAAAGGTGTGTTGTTTTAATCCACTATGTGGTAGTTTGTCATGGCAGCAATATAAAACTAATATAAGGGGTAAGAACAAAGTTACACATGTAACTTGCCTTAGAACCTCAGGAGCTCTGACTTCTGTGGATACATTCATGTTCAAGCTCCCCATTCTACAGGAAACTACACTACCATATTCCTGTTAAATATTGCTTGGACCCACTAGAGTAGCCCATATTTAAAGAAAAAAATGACAACACCACATGTTGGTACACATGTGGAGCAACTGGAACCCTCATATACTGTACACGGGAATATAAAATTGTGCAACCACTTTGGGAATATTTATGGCAATTTCATTCTGCTTTTGTTTATTGTGTGTGTGTGTGTGTGTGTGTGTGTGAGAGAGAGAGAGAGAGAGAGAGAGAGAGAGAGAGAGAGAACACGCATGTGTGTGAGTGAGGGAAGGGCAGTGAGAGAGGGAGACAGAAAACCCCAAGCAGGCTCCACACTGTCGGTGCAGAGCCCAATGTGGAGCTTGATCTCATAAATCATGGGTTCATCACCTGAGCCCCGAATCAAGATTAAGACGATTAACTGACTGAGCCACCCAGGAACCCTGGGGACAATTTATTATAGAATTAAACATACACCTATACTGTAAACCAGTAATCCTACTCATAGGCACTGACCCCCCCCCCCCAAAATTAAAATGCATGCCTACACAACAATTTTTACACGAATATTCACAGAAGTTTTATTTAAAATACCTAAAAGCCGGGAACAGCCCAAGGTTTATATTAATAGGAGAATGGAAGAATAAACTGTGACAAGTTCCTACTATAGAATACTATGTGGAAGGTCCAGGATAGGCAAATTCATAGACAGAAGGCAGGATACAAAGTGGTTGCCAGAGGCTGGGGGCAGAAGGGAAGGGGAAGGGAGAGTGATTCCTAATGCACACGTTTCTTTCGGTGATGGTTAAAATGTTCTGGCACTGGATGGTGGTGATGGGTACATAACCTTGTGAATATACTAAAACACACTGATTTATGCACTTTAAACAAGTGAATTTATAGTATTTCAATTACATCTCTGTTTAAAAAACAGCAAAAATAGAACAGATTATAGATACAACTAACAACATAGGTAATCCTCAAATATTTACACAGCATGAAAGCAGCTATACACAAAAGACTAGATACCTTCTAATTCCATTGACGATATGAAAGTCTGGAAAAGGCAAAATTAAACTATGGGAAACAATTCAGAAGAGTGGTGGCTTCTAGGATGACGGGTAGGGACTGAGTGTGAAGTGAGAAAACCTTCTTGTGTGACAATAATATTTTACATCTTGACAGAGGTTTGGTGTATGTCTTTGTCAGACCTCATAAAATGATACACTTAAGACTTGCACACTCACTGCATGTGAATTTTATCCCACAGACAGACAGGCAAACAAACACTAACTCCAATAATTTAGAGGGGGAATGTACTGATGTCTGCAACTTAATTTGAAATGCATAGAAAAAAAACCACTATGTTGTCAGATCAATAGGGGAATGAATGGATGTGTTATAAAGCAAATGTATTAAGATGCTAGAATCTAGATCACAGAAATATGGTATTTACTATAAAGTTTTTACAACATTCCATTATGTTTGAAATGTTCAGAGTGAGATGTTAGGAAAACATAGTGCTTGGTCTTTACTTGAATAATGATAGGGTACTCATCTCATAAGATAGTCCCTATTATTGTCTATCAGCTCTTTTTTTTTTTTCATGTTTGTTTATTTTTGAGAGAGAGACAGAGACAGAGTGTGAGTAGGGGAGGGGCAGGGAGAGAGGGAGACAAAGAATCCGAAGCAGGATCCAGGCCCTAAGCTGTCAGCACAGAACCTGATGTAGGGCTCAAACTCACAAACCATGAGATCATGACCTGAGCCAAAGTCAGATGCTTAACTGACTGAGCCACCCAGGCACCCCAATCAACTTGTGATATCAGAATCACTTTCCAGATATCCAGATTTTGCTCTATTTCCATCCAGTGGTCTTTGTTTCATCTTCTGCAGTCCCACAGGGAATGTCTAATCCTCTCTATTTAAGTCTAATCCCTTCTATTCTATGGAGGGTGCAAGCCCTCCTCCTAGACCCACTGAATCAGAATCTGCAAGTTTACAGGGTCCTCAGGAATATGAATGTAAGTCAAAGTTTAAGGAATAAGCCAGAACAATCAGGCAAAAATATAAATGGGGCTTATGCCATGGTAGTAGCATTAGGGGAAGAGTGAATTCAGAATTGAGACACATTTAGGAGACAGAAGTTACAAAACTAGATGAATTAAGAGTGAGGAGGAAAAGGGGGAGCCCAAGATGGCCCAGAAGTTTATAGTGTGGGTGACTGAGTATGTAAGAATCTGGACCTGAAGCGCCCAAGACATCTGCTGCTTTAGCTGATGCTGACACAATGCCAGACTTACAGGAATATGGCAGTACTTAGCTGCTGCACCCTTTGAGCTTTATTTTGATATCTCCTCCAAGTTTAAAACCTGCTTCTCCCAGTCTGGTGCTTTTCTGAGCAAAACTCTTGGGAGCCTCTCTGCCATAGATTTGCCCTTGCTTTTGCTCACACAACAGTGCTTTCTAAATGAATATGGCTTCCCTTCCATTTCCTGCATCCTCCTTCCAATTACGTAAGTGCAACCACCAGTGTCTGAAGTGTTTTTTTTTTCTTTTAAAAATATAGATCAATTCATCAATATTTCTAAATGAGGCTTTTGCATGACAGAATGTCTGTCCAGGGACTAGGGTTCTGCTTTCTTAACAGTGATGACCTTGGTTACCGGGACTTCCTGGAGGGTCTTTTGTTTTGATGTTGTTTTAATGAACACACAACACCGTTTTCCAACTCAGAGCAAATGTCCAGGAACACGTCCCATCCTCACCCTTCATAAGCCCTTCACCAATTCTGCAACTTCTATTAACTCTGATGGTTCTTGCTGATCGCGAATGTTCCCTCTGAGCATGCTGGAAGCATACCTAATTGGGTCTACTTCATTGTGACCTGAAATAGCACTGGGGAGAGCAGTGACCTGGAGCTGACACCTGATCATCTCATCCTTCAAGATTCAGCTCAAACAGCTCAAATAATGTATGCTTAGTAAAGCCCTCTCTAACTTCCCTACCTACCTCTAGGTGGCTCAGGTAGTTAGGAACCTCCTGGATTATGTATATGCTTCTAATCGTAAAGGGAAAAATACATATACATTAACCTAATGGCTGGCACAAAAATTTGTTCTCCTGCAGTGGGAAATGTTTTGTCTATAAAGTACCTGATTAACATCTTGGGGTGGAAAGTGAGGCCCTGGGGGCATGGTTAGAAAGAGGTCAGGAAATATAAAAGATGAATACATTGTTCAGTATTGAAAAGTCAGTGAGGTTGAAGGACAGAAGAGAGGAGAAGTGAGAGGAAATGGGCAACGTGGCAAGGGATTAGAGGCTGAATCCCAGGCACGTGTGAAGCTTGTACTCAGGTCACCTGAATACCAGTAACTTCTGACACAATTACAATGGTCTACCTCTCCCTGGACAAGAAAGGCCATGAGAAGGCCATGAGAAAACGGCACCATGAACATGCTTACACATGTATAAGTGCAGTAGCTCACCTACCCAAAGAGAACTATTTGTAATACAGCCTATGTGACCTAGGGAAAAACCGTGAAAGGTTTTTGAGGAACTGACATAAAAATACATACAGCAACCCCTAATAATCATGCATCACTATTACTGACAGAGCTTGCACAAGGCATCAGGCACTTTACAAAGAGTTTTTCCTGCTAATATTTCCAAAAACTGCATGCATGCTTCCCATATTCCTAATAAGGAAACAGAGTCTAGGAAGGCTAAATAGATACCAAAGCTCTCTTGGGTTAGAATATGATAGAGCTTGCACCAGAACTCTGATTCCAAAAAGCCTGTTCTTCACCCAATATTCTTAACCAAACGCATCTTCCTATAAATAACCAAAAGTGACTACTAAACCAAGTCTTTGTCCTTTAGCCATAAAGTAGCCCCTTGTGTCCCAGAGTAGAGCTTCTTTACTCCTCCAATACATAATAATTTAAGGTTGTGTATCTATCTAGTTGATTTATTAAAACAATCAAAACTAAATAGTTAATGAGGAAGAGTGGTGAGGGAATCTGAGAGGTAGGTTCACTGACAACCTCAACTAGTGTTGGGATACTAACACTAGTACCCATAAGTGAGGACAAAAAGAAGAAAAACGAAACAAAAACACAAACCAAACAAACAGAAATAATCAGTGTGAGCAAATTGAACTGTCAGTCAAGCAGCTGGAGTCACACCGGACTCTGGTACAGAAAGCTACAAAGAGTGTTACAAAGAAATCATGTTACTATATTTCCCATTTTGAAGTAACATGAAAGAATAAAACGTATTTCTGGGGACAATAATCCAACACAAATGGCTAAAATAACAGCGTGGGATGAAATAGCTCTAGCTAAGGAGAGAGACGTAAGTGTTCACCCTGCTTTGCACAGATTAGTGCTCTAAGCTGGGACCTCACCATTCTGTGTCATTTTTGCTCCTCTCTACAGTGGGAATACTACTTGTATCTATTTCTGAGGGTCCTTCGGAAGAGGAAAATGATGACACATCTAACATGCTTGGCACGTAGATTATGTTCAACACAGCTATATTAAATTACATCAGAAGACAGCTTTGGTGCCCAAATGGAAAAGCTGTGACATTTGGAAGAGTTTTCCAACATGGGGAATATCTTGTCTAAAAATTGTATGTGCATGGAGTACTGGGAGGAGAAAACAGGATGGGGCTTTCCCACTCCTATGTTATCTATCTCCACTTTGTGGAGAGAGCCATAACGTGTCAGATACACTAGCTCTCGTTCATATCCCAGCCAACATCGCCCAGGAGACAGAAATAGCATTCATCGAAAGCCGCAATTACCTCATTTCACTGGCCCGTTTGTGCAATATGTGCCTTGCCTCACAGTGACTGCATGGGGCCAAAAGTCCAGCAAACAGAACCGCTGCTTGTCCAAGAAATGGCCCTGCAAACAGGAGAGGACAGCATGTTCTCTGAGCAGATTGGGACCCTTGGCTGTTTCGAGGGTGTTTTTGTTTTTCAGGCCAGAAACAGTGTCTGAAAACTCCTGGGGATTTCCCAAGCCCCATTCGTCAGGCGGCCAGGCTTCCTCTGACATCATCTCTGAGTGATGGGGTGCAGAGAGGGGGTCACACACAAGGCAGTCCTGGGACAGCTCTAGCACGATTGCGGGAAATTAGAGAGATAGTGCCAGAGTGGTCAGGAAAACAAGGAGAACTTTCTGAAACAGTGCTTGGCAGATAGTGGACATTCAAGGAGTAGTTCTTGAATGAAACACTGAGGGAGTAAGTGACTTGACCTCCAAATCATGCATCCGGTATATGGTAGAGATGAGATTTCAAGAAGGGTGACCAGCCATCCTTGTTTTCCAAGGACTACAGGGTTTCTGTGGATATACGACTTTGGGTGTTAAAATCAGGAAAGTCTTAGGCAAATAGGGATGAGTTTATCACCTGAATTTCAACCCAGGTGTGCATGACTCCAATGTTCATGCCTTTAAATTTTTTTAAGTTTATTTATTTATTTTCAGAGAGAGGAAGAGAGAGATAGAGAAAGATGGGGAGGGGCAGAGAGAGGGAGAGAGAAAGAATCCCAAGCAGGCTCTGCATTGCCAGCGCAGAGCCTGACATGGGGCTTGAACTCACGACCTGTGAGATCATGACCTAAGCCAAAACCAAGAGTCGGATGCCCAACCAACTGAGCCACGCAGGCACCTCTAAAGCTCATGCTTTTAAACATCAAACTAACACTTATCAACAAGGAGACTTGAGTTTAATAGCAGAATTACAACATGGGAACAGACAACTATCATACAAGCTGAGAGGGCCTACTTGCTTGAGAGAAGGAGTTAACAGCTTGGCCAAGCACCACTCACCAATTACCATCACTCCTCCTTTCTAAGTGCACTCCAATTTTGTTCAGGAAATCCTTCTATTAAACATGTGCTTCAATGAGCCAGTCACAGAAACTGAATTCCCCTTACCAGTGAATGGTTTAGAAATAAGCATGTGACATAATTTTGGCCAATGGAACATAAGAAGTCTGATGGTCAGATTCTTGGAAAGGTTTCCTTGTTCTTCAAAAGAAACCAATATCAACAAAAGCTCCTTTCACCAACTGGCCAGAGTTATGTTTGTAAATGACACTTATAACTGTGGGGGCTGTTTCAGATTTTCCAAGGAAGCTGAAGCGAAGCTGGAGGATGGGAAAAGTGAAAAGGACCTGAGTCTTTCACGACACCGTTGAGTTATTAAATGAATTGACCCCTCAGCCATCTTACTTCATGACTTGTAATATAATACATTGTCTTTATTTTTGAAGCTATTTGAGACAAAGTATTCTGTTATACAGTCAATAATATCCTAATGGATACAATATCCAAACTGTGATATGCCCTCAGAGGGAGAGATGCTTACCCTATGATGGTCTCAGGGAAAGCTTCATGAAGAATCTAGCACTTGAATTGTGCTGTGGAGGAAGGGACATGCCTTCAACCGACAAAAACAGTGACAGGAAATAACACTGTTAAAATTACAGAGAACATACAGCTCTGGGCATACCTGAAGAAAAAAGAAAGCATGCTAATTTGGCTAAAGCTAGGGTTTATGGAAGTGATTAACAGAACAGAAAGCAGGACTTAGGATGTAAAGCATGGACAACTTTAAATTCCAAGCTAAGTAAACTAGATTTCCCCCCATAGATGATAGAGAGTCACAAAGATAGATGGCTAGAATGTCATTCTACTTCTTCCCCCAAACTCCTGCTGGCCACTGCAATTTCTCCTTCATTCAGATTCAGTTGATATTTAGAGCCATAATTCTCAACTTTAGAAGCATATTATAATCATCTGAAAGTGATTATAATCACCTCTCTGTATATACATATATATGGTGTGTGTGTGTGTGTATGTGTATGTGTATATTTATGGAATGTGAGTACAGTATATTGTTCTGGAGAAATGACGTGCTTTTTTTCTGGATGCTTTTTTAAAATTTCCATTAAACTCCTAGGTGATTCTGAAGCACAATCAGGCTTGAGAACCATTAACCTGGCCATCTATAATTTTGTATATCTTACTTTTAAAAAACTCTACTATAATTGTCGATTTGAAAGAAATATTGAAGATTTTCTAATTAAACAGCTTTTAATTTTTGGCTAATCACTGTCCCATCTACCTCTAAAATAATGTAAAGACCTTGTAAATTCTAAAGGGCCATGAAAATGTACCAGCTATTATGACCACCACAATTATCATTTTAAATTGGTATTGAAAGATATAGAAGTTAAATGATTTGGGGACACCTGGGTGGCTCAGTCAGTTAAGCATCTGACTCTTGATTTTGGCTCAGGTCATGATCTCATGGTTACTGAGATTGAGCCCCGAGTTGGGGTCTGTGCTGACTGATAGCATGGAGCCTGTCTGGGATTCTCCCTCTCTCTCTCTGCCCTTCCCGCTCCTCTCAAAATAAATACAAAACCTTAAAAAAAAAAAAAAAAAGTTGTCCAAAGCCAACCTGCACATTAGTATCAGATCTGGGACTAGAAGTAAGATTTCAAAGTCACTTGCCTACATTCTTCCCACTAAGCAGAGTTTTGATATTTCAGTTAGGCATACTTCCCCAAATGTTCTGCAATTACTCTTTGTGTAGAAAACATGTGTTATGTTTCTTTGCATCCTCCCAGCTGCATTCCCCACTGAAGCCTTCCTGGGTAACTGCTTCTTATATGATTAATTAAATCTCACTCATCCGGTGATTCCAAAACAGTAGCATGCGTCAGAATTACCTGGAGGGCTTGTTAAAACACACATTTCTGGGCCTCACCACCAGTATTAATGATTCAGTGGGTCTGAAATGATTCCTATTCATACAATATTCCCAGGTGAGGCTTATGCTATAGTCCAGAGACCACACTTTGAGAATCACTACACTTGTCCAAATCCAGAGATGGATTTTTTTTTTCAGTCAGTCAAGTAAAACTGGTTTGTATCCTGACTCCTACACTTTCTACCTTTGCAACTTGAGCAAATTACCACCTCTGTTTGAGTCTTAGTTTTCAAATCTACAAAATGGAGCTGCTAACATATACCTAGAAAGTTTACTAAACACAACATGACATGCCTACTTCAGTGGCTGGCATTATAGAAAGGACTCACTCACTGTCCATTTCCTAGCTCCTTTTGTTGACTTTCCATTGACAATCTACTTTTCCCAAGAAGAGAGACGTTGTCTAGCACTAGTTGTAGATTCATGATTCCTCTTGTAGCTGGCTCTTCTTCAATGAGCTTGAGTTTACACTTCTTCCACCAAATTACTAACACACATATGGAGCCTATTTCTAGGAAACGTTATGCAAATCATTTCAAAGGGGGAAAATATGATAGGCAAATTATGTCAATATTATCCTCAAAGCAGTATTTTGGAGATAAAACCTATCCCATATGTTCTGTTTCACTTACTTTGGCATTTTTAACAGTTTAACCATACCAGCTGCTCCTGATCACTAATTGCCTGCAACATTAAACAATGGATGAGTATCAGTTCCCATATTTCTCCTTCTGTGTCAACTTCAGAGCTTCCAGGTATTTACAAGTGTCTCCCGGTCGCTTCATTCCTCTTGTGCTGAACTCTGTCAGCCTATGACTGAGCAAAAGATGGTGTAAGATGGATGAAGGTGACCTTTTGCATGAGCCTTGGTGAAATCAGAGCAGTAACAGATGGGGTTCCAGACCCTGAGACAATCTGGCTCCACACACAATCTTTCTGTGATTCAGAACACCTTAACTAAGTTTCCACCACCACTCCTGGTCGATAGGTGATTTTCCATATGAATTTTCTGGGACCTTCGTTTGAAACTTTGTACCTCCATGAATCTTATCATCCATGCTAGAAACTTGGAATTCATTGATCCACCATTTCAAGTCATTGTCCAGGTCCTATCAGTGTTTCCACTTAAACTCTTGACTCTGTTCGATCAATCTCTACTGCTCCTATGCAAACCACAATCTTTTTTTTTTTTTTTAAGCTAGGATTGCTGCAGCATCATCTCAAGTAATATTTCTTAACTTCTGCTGAATCCCACTCCACCCATGCCTCACCATTGTTGGAATGATTTTTCTTTTTACAGAGAGAATGGATGAGTGTGCATGTGAGTGGAGGAGGGGCAGAGAGAGAGAGAATCCCAAGCAGGCTCCCTGCTGTCAGCTCAGAGACTGTCTCAGGGCTTGATCTCAAAAACCATGAGATCATTACCTGAGCTGAAACCAAGAGTTGGATGCTTAACCGACTGGGCCACCCAGGTGCCCCTGGAATGATCTTTCTAAGAGAAAACTCTATCATGCCATTCTCTTGAATCCCTTTCCAGTGACTCCCCACTGGTCTCAAAAACTAAGTCAAATCTCATCGTCCTGATTGACTCTAAATCTTTCCACTCCAATACGGTACCCATTGGCTACATGTGGCTATTTAATTTGCATTTAAGTTAATTAAAATTACATAAAATTTATAATGAAGTTCTTCAATCACACCAGCCACATTTCAAATGCTCAGTAACCATGTGTAGCTAGTAGCTACCATTTTGGACAATAAAGATATAGAATAATTCCTTTATCACAACAATTTGTGTTGGAAAGCCATGCTCTAAATATCAACACTGGTTAACGTTATTTACCTTATTTTAATGCTATTCATGGCCACCACATGGGCAAATGGTGCCTACAGGCACCGCTGAAGGGAATATAAACTGATGTGAGCACTTTGTAGTGCAACCGGTCTCAATGAAATTAAGAATGTTTATATGCTCCAGAGAATTCTCACATAGCTTTCAAAGGGCATTCAGTCAAGGATGTTTGTCACAGCATTATTTTTGCTAACAGGCTATGGGGACAATTGACTGTTATGACCAGGGCAGTGGATAAGTACAATATGTAAGAGGGATTTTGCAGAATACTGTGGAGCAGTCAGAAGCAAATGACTAGATGCACACATACCTATCTTAAAACCATAGTATTATATTCTTACTGTGGATTGTTACTCAATAGTGAAGTAATGATTAAAAGCATACTAACACAGGCAAAACTTAGATGCATCTCACAGATATTTAGTTTTAAAAAGCCAGATGTAAAAGAGTACATACGTACATACTGTGCAATTCCGTGTTTATTAAGTTCATTGACCATGCAAACTAATCTATGGTAATAGAAATCAGAAGAGTGGTTGAATCTAATTGGGGGATTTACTGTAAAAGGACAGAAGGAAACTTTCTGGGGTGATGGAAATGTTCTGTGTTTTGATTAGGGTGTCCATTACATGGAAATATACATTTGTCAAACTTGTTTAACTGTATGCTTACGATCTGTATATTTTACTGTATGTAAATACACCCCAATGAATGTTATTTAAACACACACACACACACACACACACACACACACACACACACACACAGAGTTTTAAGGGCAAAAAGATTAGTTTCAGATGAGATATACAGCCTCTGTACATGCATTCAAAACCACAATATATATTTTACAAAGATACTGATATTTAAAAGGATATAAACAGAAGAAATGAATCAATATTTTTGGTAAAAATCACAGGAAGCAAATGCTAGTAGGGTTTAGGGACAAAAGAGACTGAAATTAGGATAAAGTCAACTACAGAAGGTCCATAAATAGCTTTAAGGTGACTGAACCATGACTGGGGGGGATGGTCACTTCAACTCACTTTCTGGACCTGAAATTGATAATGCCTTCAGTGGGAGAGTCTCTCTCTTTTCCTAGGGTGGATAAACTGGGATTGTGCCATATTGGTGTTGTCTCTACTCCCTTCTCATTGAGTAATCTTGGCTGTGGAAAGGAGAAATGAGATGGGAACAAAGGTGAGTGGAACCTAGAAGAGAGCAAAGGGATGGGTGAAACAGGCAAGACAGAGATACAGCAGGAGGGGAAGAGGAAGGAAGAAAGAGAAAGATGTGGCACACACACACACACATCTGAATCTTCAGAGTGTGAGCCAGCTACACCTCCAGAATTTTTAGTAATATAAACCAATACATTTCCCTCCCTTTTTTCCCCCGTAAACTAGTTTGAATGAGTTTCTGTCATGTTCCTTCAAAATGTGGTAATACCCGAATGTCATCTAACATTTTGAAGGATCTGTGTAAAGCCTGATTTCAGCATTTTAAAAACTTTCTATCATGGAAATATTCAAACAAATCCAGAAGTAGAAATATTAGTGTAAAAGACATTCAATTTTAAAAAGTTTTAGTATATCGCTAATCTAATTCCCTTCACCTCATCAGCCTTCCCTCCCATACATACACACATTTTTGGATCAATTTGAAACCAATGCCAGGAATTTTACCATTTAAAATATAGATATTTCAATCTGTATCTCTGAAGTTAAGAAGTCTTTTTAAGAATGTAACTACAAAAGCAAGATCACACCAAAAAAAAATTCCCTTAGAATTAGCAAAATAGACAATATTCAGATTTCCCTGATCATTAATGAAGTAATTTTACTATATTTCTTCGAATCAGGATCCAAACAATATCTGAAACCATTAATCTGGATAATATATCTCTTAAATTGATTTTAATTTACAGGTTCCGTGTGTGTGTGTGTGTGTGTGTGCGCGCACACACATGCACATGCATGAGCCGGTGTATAATTTATTTGTTCAAGAAACTTGGCAGTTTGTTCCCGCAGATTTGTCCTTATTCTGGAGTTTTAGATGCACTCTTGCCTACTATCTGTATGTATGTTCTATGAACTGATATGGTTTATTTCAATTCTTTGGCAAGAATATTTTATAGTAGGTATTCAATGGTTCCTGTAGCATCATATCAGAAGAAAATTAATGTCTGATTATGTCTCCTCCTATTATGTTAAGAGTGATCAGCCACTGTGGAAAACAGTATGAAGTTCCTCAAAAAGTTAAAAATAGAACTATCCTACAATCCAGCAGCTGCTCTACTAGGTATTTATTCAAAGGACACAAAAATACTAATTCAGAGGGATACAAGCACCCCGATGTTTACAGCACCATTATCACTGATGGCCAAATTATGGAAAGAGCCCAAATGTCCACTGACTGATGAATGGATAAAGATGTGGTGTGTTGTGTTATATATATCACACACAATGGAATATCACTCAACCATTAAAAAGAATGAAATCTTGCCATTTGTAATGACATGGATGGACCCACAGTGTATTATTCTAAGCAAACAAGTGAGTCAGAGAAGACAAATACCATATGATTTCACGCATATGTGGATTTTAAAAACCAAATGAACCTGGGGGGGGGGCAAAGAAAAAGACTCTTAACTACAGAGAACTGATAGTTACTAGAGGAAAGGTGGGTGGGGAGATGGGTCAGATAGGGACAGGGATTAAGGAGGGCACTTGTGATGAGTACAGGTGTTGTATCGAAGTGCTGAATCACTATACCGCAAACCTGAAATGAACATTACACTGTATAACTAACTGGAATTTGAATAAAAATTTGGAGAAGAAAAAAAAATAAAATGATTAGTCCATTCAGGTGTTTCAGTCTGATTCATCTTTTTTCTTTTTAAGATAAGATTATCTCGGGGCGCCTGGGTGCTCAGTCGGTTGAGCGGTCGACTTCGGCTCAGGTCACGGTCTCGCAGTTCGTGAGTTCGAGCCCCGCGTCGGGCTCTGTGCTGACAGCTCAGAGCCTGGAGCCTGTTTCGGATTCTATGTCTCCCTCTCTCTGACCCTCCCCTGTTCACGCTCTGTCTCTCTCTGTCTCAAAAATAAATAAACATTTAAAAAAATTTTTTTAAATAAATAAAATAAAATAAAATAAGATTATCTTTATTTATTTATTTTTGAGAGAGAGAGGGAGGGAGACAGAATCCCACGAGGGTCAGAGAAAGAGAGATGAGGCGGAGAGAGAGAAAAGCAGGCTCACCAAGGCTCATGTTTTACCCGAAGCACGGCTCATGTTCACCCAGTGTGGGGCTGGAACTCACAAACTTGTGAAATCATGACCTGAGCAGAAGTCAGATGCTTAATGACTAAGCCACCCAGGCGCCCTGATGCATCTATTTTAAAATTCCTTATCAGCTTTTTATTTAAGGTTTGAGAATCCATTAATGATCATTCATTATTTCATTAGAGGTACCAAAATGTTGATATTCTTTTACTCCCACCTTTAATAGCTGCAATTGTTCTATAAAGAATGATTTTCCTCCTATATCATTTGGAAACATGAGGTACAGTTCTTACAGAAAGACAATTTAGTGCTGAGTCCTTCTCTTTGTTTAACAGTTTCAGAGTAAGTTGACTCCTATGAAGGTAAAAAAAATGAGGAAAACAATGCCCTTTTTCTTTTTAGTAGGAAATGGCATTTTGAGACCACAATTCTCCGGGAACTAAGGGAGCTCACTGCTAGTGGTCAGTACTGGTCAGACACTGATTCTCAGACTTTTCAGTAGACAGAGCGAAAAATTATGTATCTTTTTAAGAGAAAATATCTTCCTATTTGCAATCAAATTTAGGTAATTTGTGGTTTTGCTTAACATCTTGATTTTAAATTTTCATCTCACCTGCTGAAAAAATATGATTCCTAAGTACTTATTTGCTTTATCCAAATATAACAGATAATAGTATTAGAATAAGAAAACCAATATTAATACTATCAATGTAATTGTTGAAAGCAAATTAAGATTTTTTGGTAGTTCATTTGTTCTTTGTATGTATTACCACATTATTGTATCTTATAGTCAACTAAAATAAGTCTTCCACGTGTAGCTAAGTCACCAACTTAATACACAGTTTGATCCGTTTGTTACATTTTGCTTTTTATTTTTATGAATGATCATTTTTTTTAGTTTATTTATTTTGAGAGAGGGAGATTGAGGGCACATGTGCAGGAGAGGCAGAAAGAGGGAGAGAAAGAATGCCAAGAGGGCACTGCACTGCCAGTGCCGAGTCCAATGTGGGGCTCAAACTCTTGAACCATGAGCCAAATCTCTCCAACCTGAGCCAAATCAAGAGTTGGACGCTTAACCAATGGAGCCACCCAGGCGCCTCTATGGATGGTCATTTTTACTTCTGATTTATTTTTTAATTATGTAAAATATTTACATGGCTCCAAAGTAATATCTACAAAATGAGATCTACTCAAAGCTAGATTTTACTGTAACCTCTACTTGTCCCTTCCCTCTTGCCTATATATAACTGCTTTAATTTGTTTAATTTTTGCTTATTCTTCTACTTTTATACATTTGCATATGTGGATCTTAGATAAGAAGTAACATATACTATACCTGCTACTCTGGACCTTGTCAAGCCTTATTTCAAAAATCAAGAATCTTTCTTTGAAATACTTTCCTGTACCTACCCCAATTATTTAAGTAAAAGTAGTTTTATGTAGAGCAAGTTTTCTTAACAAAAGGTACACTTACATTCAACAATCAATAAAAGAACAAAAAGTTAAGAAAGTTCCATCGAAGGCTAACTCTATAACTATTAAGATTCACAGCAGAGTTTCTTTCCTCTTTTGAGCTGAACGGATTCAGATGAAGAAAGTGTAGGTTTTACGAATAGAAACGGCCTTGTGTGTATATCAGCCTGGGTTTGTGGACATTAAAAGCTGTTTGACATGCACCGATCTTTTACTGGTAAGAATTTGGGAATAGTAATTTCTTTCCTGCTTCTTTGATCTCCTCCCAAATCCCATGGTGGTATATTATAGCTGCAGAGAACTGTAAATGTTAGCAAGCAGCAATTTGAAAGCCTTAAAAAAATGTAGTTGCAAAGGCAATTCAAACATCAGGTATCCCTCTCATCATCTGGACTCTGGTTTTAGAGCTATTGAGGGAATTCTGTCAAATCTCAAACTGCATTGGATTGCTGATCTGGTATGAATACTCAAGTTACTCTGAATAGATGCATTTTCAATGCAGGAAAGCAGCTGTTACTTTCTTCTGTCCTTTCTTAAAAAAAAAAGAGTGTATGCACACACGTGTATGCACATACATCAGTGTACACACACAAATACTTATTTCACTGCAAAGGCATGTCTTTCTGGGGATAAATATGGCAGACTTGCATAAGGGGCTGAAATGTACCCAGTCTAGATGGATGTTTGATCCCTGATGTTCTCTCTCGAGCCTTTTCACTACCATTTGCAGTTTGGGAACTGTGTTCACTAAGTGTGTTTGGGGAGGATGATCGATGACAGAGAAGGGAGGCATTTTACACCTCCTGCTACAATAATTGTGAGGATACTAAAGGATAATAAGAAGGGTACAATACAAACTGAAAATCCTATGTTTCCTTTCTCTTCCCCATAAATAGTGGTAGAGAATATGAATGCATAGTTTATTTTTAATGGTATGAAATACATTTTATTCTACTAGTATTGTTTATACTCAAACACATTGCATATTTAGTGTCTCTAACTCCGTTGATGCTGTTTATTGGGGTTTCCCATCTTCCACCATCTTGAATTATCAAGAAACAGTCTGTGTCTACAAAAATGGAAGTCACTTCCTTCAGGGAGACTGAAAGATAGGGAAGAGTGTGGTAGGGAGAATCCACTTTTCCTTAAAGATCTTTGTCACTAACACCTAAGCACCTTTTTGACCTCAAAACCTTTTAGTATCAGTCAGCATCCTTCTGAGGTAGATAAAACAGGAACTGATATCAAACCAAATGGTTGTCTCTATACACTCTAACCAAGTCAGTAGTAACTACAGAAGAAAATGATCTGCTGCATACTGTGTCCTTTGGAAAAACCTTTTATAGCCTAATAACCCACACTTTATTCCTACTACATCCCTGCGTGCCCTCTCCAAACCCCTCTTACTTCTCCAGAATTAACAAAGACATGTTCAGGAGAAACCACTGAACCAGGAGCTGCAGAAAATTCTTGCTTAACCAACAACACGCTGTGTGACCTCAGGCCAGCACTTTTCCTCCTGCATCTCAGTGCCTCCCATCATAAAATGAGAGCCTTGGAATAATGATCTCCATGGCTCCTTTCAACTCTGACATTTGGGGGAATCTACAAAAATGTTCCAAGATATTAGAAGAGTTCCATTTAAACACCTGGCCACTTTAGAAGGGCTTTGCATATATATTGTATTTCACTTGCTAAATCGCCAAATAAACCTGACACGAATGATCCCCAAGAGGACACAAGACCAAATTGCAAATGTCTGTTTGTGATGATGGAGGTTTTGTAATCTGAGCATTGATCCTAGAAAGCCTAGAAAGCCATTGGGTGCTTCTCAGAGTAACGTAAGATTATAAAGTGATATATTACCCACGAGAAATCCCTTCCCATTTACATTTCATTTTCCTCTGTGGTTATTTAACTTATTTTTTTTATTATGTGAAGCCATCATAAATATTTATACTGCAATGTATGATTGGTCAATAAAGAAAAATCAATACTGGGTTTCTGCTGCCCAAGGAAGAGATTGTGCTTTACCTGATTCTAATCAAGCATCAAAAAACAAAACATAACATAACATAACATAACATAACATAACAAAACAAAAAAAAAAAAACAGTACAGGTGGGATAAGGACCCAAGTGGAAAAAGGGAAACAGAAATTATTTATTTTATATTTTTATATCATATATAGTTTACACTTATACACACTTGTACTAATAAAAGCTTTTGTTTAAAATACTTTATTAATAACCCCTCATTCAGTCTAACTGCTTTGCCACAGTCCCTATGAACTACAGAAAATGATGAACTTTAAATAATACAAAACATTAACTACCCACAGTTACCCCATCATGATTATGGCTATATCCGCCATTAAACTATAAAGAAAATTAACTCGGAAATAAGAAAAAAAAGTTTGCTCATTGCTTCCATAAACATTTACCAAGTACCTAATCCATATAAGGTAATATTTTGATGCTTATGTCCCAGCTGAAAGGTTCACGCTCTTGCCTTAAAATGGAGGAGATATATGTACAAAGAGGATAAATCCTGTACAGATAATTAAAACAAGCTCATGTTATAGAGAATCACTGAGTGTCTGTTTAGATTGGTCAGAGAAGTTTTTGAGAAAGAACTTAAAAAGCTACAATGATCAGATTACCAAGAAAATTACTACAATCCAATTGAGGAAGTCAGCCACACAAAACAAGTAATTTTAATATAAGGTAAGAAGTGGCCAGTGCTCCAGAAACTCCTGCTATCCTCAGTGGGTGGTTTATGGACCAGCAGCATTAAGCATCACCTGGGAGCTTGATAGCAATGAAGGATCACAGGTTCTACCCCAGACCCATGGTTTTACTACATTTTCGAGGTGATTCCTATGCACGTGAATGTTAGAACAACACTGTTCTCTAAAAAAGGAAATTTAAAGGAAAGAGAAATCACATCCAGCTACAGGTGAATGGTTCTTAGAGGAAGAAGCGTGAAGACAACCTAAAAAGATGAATAGGATGCACATTCTGCCTTGTTTACCATTTTTTCCCTCAACGTTATTCAGAGGGGTTCACAACTACCCCATAAAACTACCCCAGGCTACAAGTTAAAATCAGAAATGAAAGCAAAGACATTACAATGGATGTCTCAGAAATAAAAAAAGATCATAAGGGACTATCATGGACAATTATATGAGAACAAATGGGATAAATATAACTTCCTTAGAAACACACAACTTATTAAAACTGAGTCAAGAAGAAACAGAAAGCCTGAATCACAAATATGAAAATTGAAGTAGTAATCGAAAAGTCCCAACAAAGGAAAGCCCAGGACCAGATGACTTCATAGCGGAATTCTACCAACATTCAAATAAGAAATAGTACCAATTCTTCTTAGACTCTTCTGAAAAATAGAAGTGAAGGGAATACTTCCAAAATTATCTTACGAGGCATTACCCTAATATCAAAGCCAGACAAAGGCACCACAAGAAAAGAAAACACAGGACGATATCTCTGATTAACATAGATACAAAAATCCTCAATAAAATACTAGCAAACCAGATTTAACAACACATCAAAAAGATTACATGTCATGACAAAGTGGTATTTATCCCTGGGATGCAAATTTGGTTTAACACACTTCAAATAACAGAATGAAGATAAAAACCAAATGATAATATTAACAGGTGCAGTAAAAGAATTTGACAAAGTTCAACATCCATTCATGATAAAAACTCATAATAACACAGATAAAAAAGGAAATTTTCTCAACACAATAAATGTCATTTATAAAAAGCCCACAAAAGGGGCGCCTGGGTGGCGCAGTCGGTTAAGCGTCCGACTTCAGCCAGGTCACGATCTCGCGGTCCGGGAGTTCGAGCCCCGCGTCAGGCTCTGGGCTGATGGCTCAGAGCCTGGAGCCTGTTTCCGATTCTGTGTCTCCCTCTCTCTCTGCCCCTCCCCCATTCATGCTCTGTCTCTCTCTGTCCCAAAAATAAATAAACGTTGAAAAAAAAATTTTTTTTAAATAAAAAAATAAAATAAAATAAAAAGCCCACAATTGCATCGAGGAGGGCACTTGTTGGCATGAGCACTGGGTGTTGTATGGAAGCCAATTTGTCAATAAATTATATTAAAATAAATAAAAGTAAACAAAAATAAAAAGCCCACAATTAATATCGTAATCAATGGGGAAAACCTGATAAATTTTCTCTAATATACAATACAAGGCAAGAATGCTGACACTCATCACCTCTATTCAAAATAAAACAGCAAGTACTAGCTAGAGTAATAAGAAAAAGAAATAAAAGGCATCCAAATCATAAAGGACTAAGTCAAATTGTCTGTTTGTAGATGACATAATCCTATTTCTGGAAAACTCTAAAAACTCCACATACACACACAAAAAACCTATAAAATAAATATTGTACAATTGCTGATTACAAAATCAACAAAGCTTCAGTTGTGTTTCTTCACACCAATAACAACCTATCAAAAAAAAAATCAAGAAAACAATCCCATTAACAACTGCATCAAAAAGAACAATATACAGTAAAACCTTGGATTGCAAGTAACTCGTTCTTCAAGTGTTTCGCAAGACAAGAAAACATTTCTAATAAATTTTAACTCGATAAATAAGGAACGTCTTGCAATACAAGTGGTATGTGATGGTGAACGTGACATGAGATGACATGTGATGGTGAAAACTGAGCCAATGGTTGGTTCTTTCTTTCTTTCTCACTGCGGGATTGTGGGTGATCCCCACAGTCAACATCCGTGCAAGCATATACAATGGCCCCAATGCAGAAAAAGGTTGAAAAGAAATATGGTAAGAAGGAGATGATCACAGTGGAAGTTAAGAAGGAAATCATCAAGAAGTATGAATGAGGTATATGAGTGGCCAAAATTGCAAGATTTTATAAGAAGTCTTTGGCATCTCACCTGCAGAAGAGGAGGAGAAAAAGGTGGAGGAATCCCTCACTGGGAAACAGTGCAAAATTTTGTACAAAGTACGACCTGAATAAGGCAGCAGTGTGAGCAATGGATCAGGTTAACGACAATGAAATGTCACATTTCTGAGAAATCCTCAAAAGGAGGCAAAAGCAAGTGTCATTGGATAGTTTCCTTGTTAAAGTTGCATGAAAGAAAAAGATTCCACTGAGCCAAGAGACAGCAGTGATTCCGTTAGTGATATCACTATCACTAGTTGTCCTACACAATAACCCTCCTCTCTCCTATCTCCCTCACACTAGCAATGAAGGTTTCCAAAGGTAAGTGCAGGTTAATTTATTTTTCTTTATATTTTGCATTTTCTTTATTATTTTGTATTATATTACAGTATTATAATCATTTTTATATGAATATTTTTGGGTTGTGGAACAAATCATCTGAGTTTCCATTATTTCTTATGAGGAAATTCACTTTGATATACAGTGCTTCATATTACAAGCATGTTTCCAGAATGAATTATGCTCACAAACCAAGGTTTTACTGTATTTTGGAATAGGATGATGGAGGTGAAGAATGGTGAAGGATGTATACACTGAAAACTACAAACACTGGGGAAAGAAATTAAAGAGGACACAAATAAATGGAAAGACATCCTATGTTCATGGATTGAAAGAATCAATACTGTTAAAATATCCATACCACTCAAAGATACATACAGAGCCAACACAACCTCTATTAAAATTCCAATGGCATTTTTCACAGGAATAGAAAAAATAATTCTAAAATTCATAAGGAACCAAAAAAGATACCAAATAGCCAAATTAACCATGAGAAAGAAGAACAGAGTTGGAGGCATCAAGTTTTCTGATTTCAAATTATATTACAAAGTTACAGTAATCAAAATAGTATGGTACTGGCATAGAAGAAAATACACATAGACCAGTGGAACAGAATCAAGAGTTCGGAAATAAGCCTATTCCTATACAGTTAATTAATTTTCAACAAGGGTGCCAAGAATATACAATGAGGAAAGGACAATCTTTTCAATAAAGTGTTTAAATAAAGAGTGTGGACAAGTGGATATCCACATGCAAAAGAATGGAAATGGAGCCTTATCTTACATAATCTACCAAAAAATTCAACTCAAAATGGATTAAAGACTTAAAGGTAAGACCTAATACCAGAAAACTCCTAGAAGAAAACATGGGGTAAAAGCTTCTTGATATTGGCCTTGGCAATGCCATTTCTGGATATGGCCCCAAAACCTCAAAACCTCAGGAAACAAAGCAAAAACAAATAAGTGGGACTATATCAAACTGAAAAGCTTTTGCACAGAAAAGAAAGCAATCAATAAAATGAAAACACAGCTACAGTTTGGAAAAATATTTGCAAATCATGATCTGATAAGGGGTCAATATCTAAAGTATGTAAGGAACACAAACAACTCGATAGCAAAAGCAAAAACAAAATAACAAAATAAAAACCCAATTAAAAAATGGGCAAAGGACCTGAAGAGACATTTTCTCAAAGAATATACACAAATGCCCAACAGGTATATGCAAAGATGCTCAACATCAGTCATCTCTAGGGATATGCAAATCAAAACCACAGTGAGATATCATTTCATACCTATTAGTCTGACTATTACCAAAAAGACAAAGGATAACAAGTGCCGGTAAGGATGTGGTGAAAAGGAAACCCTTGAACACTGTTGGTGGAAATGTAAATTGGTACAGGCATTATGAAAAAAAATATGGAGTTTCCCCCCAAAATTAAAAATAAAACCATCATATGATCCAGCAATCCCACTTCTGGGTATATAGCCAAAAGAAATAAAATCACTATATCAAAGAGATATTTGCATTCTCATGCTCATTGCAGCCAAGATATGGAAACAACCTAAATATCCCTTCACAGATGAATGGATAAAGAAAATTTAAGGCTAGCTACCTAGAATAGAATATTATTCAGTCTTTAAAAAGAAGGAAATCTTGCATTTGTGACAATACGGATGAATATGAAGGGTATTATGCTAATTAAGTAAGCCAAAGAAAAAGTTGCATGATCTTACTTATATGCAGAATCTAAAAAAGTTGAATACATAGAAGCAGTCACCTGGGGCAGAGAGGTTGGGGAAAAAGGGAGATGTTGGCCAAAGGGTACAAATTTGCAGTTATGTAGGATAAGTCTAAAGACTTAATACATAGCATGATGACTATAGTTAACTCTGTACTGAATGCTAGAGATTTTCTATGAGAGCATATTTAGGTACTCTATCCCGGGGCGGAGAGGTAACAGTAATAATTCTGTGAGGAAATATGTTAAATGGTTTGACTGGAGTAATCATTTCACTATATACATTAAATCGTCAACTTGTACACCTTAAATATATACAATTTTTACTTGTCAATTCCCTCAAAATGAAAGTATATATTGGCAGCATTTGGCCTTTCAGGATGGAAATATAAACTTCAGGTACAAAAGTTTTGTTGTGTAACAAGGTTTAGTGATTTCCTCCTCTCTGATAGGCCTTTATCTGTACTGAGAAATGTTGCCTGAACTTTGTCTCATTAGAACAATGCCCTACTGAGACATGCTTCATTAGATCCTTCACTATGTGGCCTCCTCTGTGTAAAGTTCTATAAACCTGGCTAAATAAAACTGACAACTCATTGAGAAAAAGGAGAGAGGATTTATGTGTCTCACAAATCCATTTAGATATTTTGGAAATATCACAAATTAAAATGTGTGGTTTATGTGTGGTGACATCTGGATGTGTGGCCCTGGAAGGATTCAACCTAAAGGGACCATTTTTCATGTTACAACTTATGTCAAATCAGAATTTCAGTGAAAATATAAATGAGTGTGTGTGTGCACGTGCATATGCACTGTGGTATAGAAGAAAGAGCATAGGATTGAAAATCAGATGGATCTAATTCAAACCATTTTACTTCTCTAAGCCTGGAAGTTCTGACCCATAAAATCATCTTAATAAAAACTAAATGGGGTAAACAAAAGTCACCTCACCCTATGCCAGGCACAGTGCATGTGCTCAACAACATTAGTAACCTCTGTTCAATAAAAACAATGCATTAGCTATACCTCCTGTTCGATGGAAAAGACAATCTAGACATATTAGCTCTAAAACTGGGGGACTTTGCTTAGAACCATCTCCCCACAGACCATGAGAAATAAGTAAGAGATCCTGATACTGACATTAGTACCAGATATATTTTGTGTGGGCAAACGTATGGTATAAATAATAAATACATATAATTAATACACACTGAAGAAATCAAAATTCTCTTGGGCTTTCCTTGTCATTGTGGCACAATTCTGCTTGGGAAAGGAACAGAAGGAAAAATGTTCTGTCAGTTCCTAGGTTAATTACTAGTCATCATGTTGGCTGTTTTATGAGAAAAACATGTATTGTAATGGTTACATGTTCAGATCTAAGTTTGCTAATGATCCTTCAAGAATATCTTTGTTAATTATCTAATTTGTCTGGCAAATTAGGTTGATTTAAGACTCCAATATGCCTGCTACATTTTCCCCATAGTTTAAAATTTTTAGAAGTTATGTGAAAATATTATGGACTTAAGTTTTCTATCATGGAGTGTTATAATTCTTTCTTAGATTCTACCCCATCTCCATCCCAATTCCTAAATTACATTTGATGAGGCACCAAGGAAGACAGGACTTTGGACAGGACACTAGGGGCTAAACTAATTGAATACTGCTATCAAAGCAAAGGAATCCTGAATCTTGAAGACATTAAAATCCAGTGCAGAGACAGTGACAGCAGCATAGCCAAGAATGTGAAGAAAATGGAAAGGAATTGAAGGCGCACAGAAAAAGGACAAACTTAAACACACTGCTCCAGCTCATTTGCCCTTGTCCAGCCAGGGCTATCTCAAACCTCAAGCAGTGAAGGTCTTTATGAAAGAAGATAAAGATAAATGATGAACAGTCTTTCATCTGATATAAGCAGTGGTTAAAAGGGAGGGAATAGTGGAGTTTTCTTGCTAATGTAGATTGAAAGACATTCTAGGCCTTTACTTGCTTTTTCTTTATTTTTTTTCTTCCCTTCTAGCCCTCACCCCCACTCCTGCATAGCAAGACAAGAGCATCTTGAAGTGGTTTCTTTCTTGGCATTTATCTTATAGGAAAGGCAGAAACATTCTTGGTATTTTAGCCTTCTCTGAGATATGACAGCAATGCATAACCCATTCCACCCCCATCACCCCACCTGCTCACTGAAATATTTAAGGCATATGCTCATCTTAAACCTGTCCTCTCCTAAACTGAAATAGAATAAAGTTGAGGGGAGAAAAGCAGAAAGGTTTCTACACAGCAGAGCAGAAGCTCCGAGTTGGGAGTCTGGGATGTGGCTCACTACTTAACAGTGGTATGAACTGTTTCGTGCTTCTTTGCAGCAGGATCCTCATCTGCTAAAAGAAGGAGTAGGGGTGGCTAGGTGGCTCAGTCAGTTGAGTGTCTGACTTCAGCTCAGGTCATGATCTCACAGTTTGTGAGTTCGAGCCCTACACCAGGCTCACTGCTCTCAGTGCAGAGACCACTTCAGATCCTCCTGCTCCCTGTCTCTCTTTCTCAAAAGGAAAAAAAGGGGGGGGGCATAGAATAGTTTGAATTGCCATGTAATAGCACTAGGCTACAATAATATCTACTGCTATCTGAAAGGACTATAGCTTTCAGCATAGCAAGTTTTATGCACCCTTTGGAGTATTTTAGACCTGAGTTTTAATTCTGGACCCATAACCCCGGGCAAATTAAATAATCCTTCAATTGCTTTACATGTAAGGGGCGGATAATTATAACTTTCTCAACGTTATTTGTGCGTGTAAAAATTAAATGAGATAAACACAATGCCTGACATAGACTAAGTCTCTGATAGAGCCTTTTACAGAATACTTTTTCCCGGCTTTAGGGCACTAGTTTGAGCATGTGGGGTCTGGTGTACATAAGCCATTATAAAACCATGAGACAACAAGCACATAGATGAAAACCTGGATGCTTGTAGGCATCACTGAGCCATAGAACCAGACCTAGAATTGTCAATTACCAGCCTTCTGGTTAATCAATTGATAAATATCTGTATTATTTTAACTTCTATCATTCAGGACTTGCTTATTTCCAATCGGCATCCTAGATAGTAAAGAACAGTGCCTAACTGTGGAGAGCTCACAGTACAGACTCAAGGATGGGCTTTTAAAATTATGTGTTCAGAATGGTCGTTGTAATTTAGGTGCTCTGTTAAGGCTTTTTTCTGCCTTTCTTCAACTTGATGTGAGCTCCTCAGGGACATTAATAATTTGTCACCCAGTGTCCAACGTTGTATATTATACTTTGTAAAAATTCTGGCCCCATTGACAGGAATCAAATTTATCTCCACTATGTGATTTTATCATGAAGTCTGATGGAAAAGGGGGGTATGTAAATCTGGGCTAGAATCTCAGGCTTTCTTGCTAAGTCATCTTGGGAAGTCACAGGGTCCCTGTAAGCCTTAGTTTCCTCATGTGTAAAATGGTGGCAATACCTTCTATGTCTCAGGTCTATAGGGATTCAAATATATAAAGAAAGGAAAAGATGTCACAAATCTTATAAACTTTTAGAGTGTACCCCTCTCCCATTTTAGTTCTTACCCTGAATTTGGCCATTGGAGCAAACTAGAAAACTGAGGGTCCTCTTCCAAATCTTAAATTGGCTGAGCTGTGGTCATCGCTGTATATTCTCTAGCTTTTTTGGAAGCTTTGCTCCAAAACATCTGGCTGTTTTATGACTTTGATCCCAACTTAAAGTTCCAGAATACCTCACACAATAATTTTCCTTTATCCAGAACATGCTTTGAATCAGACGAGATAAGAAAAGCCAAGAGCCTGGAGTATAAGCCTTTTGGTTATCTTTCGATCTCTCTTCTGTTTCTACTAAGAGTTCAATGCACAAGTCACTTCACCACTAAAACAAGGGGGTTATACCATAAAAAGTCAGTGATTCCTTTATTTCATAGTAGTAAAAGCATTTTGGCAAATAAGCTGGGCTCAGTTCCCTGTTCTGACACATATTAACTATGGTACCCTGGGCAGATAACTGGCTGAACTACTGTCTTCTCATGAGTAAAATAACACAAAAAAATATAGGCTTGACAAGGAAACAAAATGAAATCCTGCATGTGAAAAAAAGGTCCTAGTAAACAAAGAAGTTCTGCACGGTATCATCCATATTAAAATCACATGATTTGTGAATGATTTCAGTCGCCTGTGCCTTTTTTATTTATTTATTATTATTTTTGTTGTTACATAAAGCAACTGGAACAATAGTTTGCAATTCACTGTGGGTACTTCCCCTTATTTTTCCAAGGAAATTTATTTTAAGAACTCTTGCTTGTGTAATGGAATCAACCGATCCAGAAATGGCCTGCAAAACAGCAATCAGATATGAGCCACTTTCTTTTAATTTTATTTCTATCCACTATCTATAAATTTCCTTGTTGAGGGATACCTTGAGAGTAGGAGGTAAACTAAAGGTAGAAAACTATACAGAAGAAGCTATGAGATATGATAAAAAAAAAAAAAAAAAGCAGAGTGCATTTGTTTCCTAGAACTGCTGAAAGAAATTACCACACACTTGGTGGCTTAAGACAACAGAAATTTATGTTCTACAGATCTGGAGGCCAGAAGTCTGAAATCAATGTATTGGAAGTTCTGGATCCTTCTAGAGGTTCTGAGGAAGAATCCATTCCATGCTTTTCTCCTAGCTTCTAGTGGCTGCCTCCAAACCGTGGCGTTCCTCGGCTTATACACACACCACTCCAACATCCACCTCCATCTTCACATCACCTTCTCCTTGGTGTGTCTGTGTCTTCTCTCCGTGGTTCATAAGAACACCTGTCACTGGACGTAGGACCCACTGACAATCCAGGATGACCTCATCTCAAGATCCTTATCTTAATTATAACTGCAAAGACTTTCTTTCCAAGCAAGGCCATATTCACAGGTTCCACATGGACTTATCTTTGGGTTACATTCAACCTACTACAAAAGGCTCTGAGCGACACTAAATTGGATTTGGAATCCCAATTCATATACTAATTACTCAATTTGTACTCTTTGTGATTTCACATCCTCACTTGTAAAATGGGGCCATGACATTATCTTCACAAAATTGTTATGACCTTAAAGCAGACCATGAATACTGAGTGCCTATCATGTACTAAACACTCAATACATGGTGACAATTTTTTTAAAGTAAATTCTGGCTTTGGTATATTTAATACTCATGAAAAAGAAGGCCAACCCCAAGGAAGAAATACTCAGATTTAGTGGAAACCACTCTGGACTGGGTCTCGGAAGTTCTTTCCCAAATCTTGCCACTAACCACTTTATTCTAATACCTTTGAAAAGTTCTCCTACCCTACTCCATGGTACAGATCTTACTCTCCCCACTTGTAAATTATACGGGTTGAACTAGATAATCTCTTATTTATTCCCCTTTCTGACATTCTGAAAATTTTCAAGTATAACATTTAAGGTTGCTTTGTGAGTAACTGGGTGAAAACACCCCAAAACTTCTAAAAGTCCAACAAGAAAGAAAATGTCTAGCCATTGTTTTGACTTAACAATTGTGAAGATTTGTTTTTAGGGATAGATTTTAGGTAGGAACTGCTGTCACCCAGGTCTGCAAAGTGCAGGAGCTGGCTGAAATATAACTTCGGGGACAACTCTTATCCTTTCGGACTTTCAACTGAGATCCCGCACCCCCAACGACCAATGTCTCAGTCACTGCTCTTATAAGACTTGGCAATGCCTTTGAGAAACGTTCTGGCAGCCTCCTTGGGCAGATAAAGGTGTGGAGGGGGGGCAGGAATGCTGAGGTTATCTGGACAGCCACAAAACTACGCATTAAACCCAGACTAACTATATAATCCATTGGGCTCCGCGTGCAAAAAGCAAGGCAAAAGTGCCATTAAAGTTACTAAAATGTAATAGCTTCCTTTTTTCTCCACTCTCTCCCAAGCTGTCAACATCTCCCAAGATGTTTTATGCTTGCTATTTAATGTTGTACTATCTCTGTCAGGAGGATACTCACAGTGTACAAACCTCTCTGGGTGCCCAAGGCCATACCCCGTGAATTTCAGCATTTACCTGGGTGCCGGTGGGAGCTACCTGACTGATGTGTCATGCTCTGGCCTGGAGCTGAGATTCAATCTTCCCTTCCCAGGTTTCCCTGCTCTAACCTACTGGGGCAGGTGACCACCAAAAGACTGCAACCTCCACATTAGGACACACTTTGTACCCAGATGAGGGGTGGGTGAGAGGCTTGCCTTAATCACAGACTCACCAGCAGAATGCACTGAGGGGAAAGGAACACTCCTGCCATGCCCCTCCAGGAGACACCATAGAGCACGTGTCCTCTATCTCCAAACACTCTGCCCTGTACCCATGTCCCCACAGGAGGCAGAGGGAAGCCTAAACATGGCCTAAACATAGGCTTTCTGAAGCCTAAACATGGGCCTCACCCTGGCCAACACTATCTCATTTCCATTCTGGATGAAGGATACAAAGGGCTCCTGCTCTGACCAAGGGTGAGGGAACATTCTCACAGATGGAGGATAATAAAATGGACATAGGTCACAGAATAACTTATAGTTGATCCAAGAAGTGGCTTCATTCAGAATCCATGGAAAAGTGCAATTTGATGGTCCCTTCCTCAGCCATGCCTCTGAGTTCTGAGCCTTTCTGCATATGCAGGAACCAGTCCCTGGCAATGTCCCTGCCCCCATACCCCGCTGCCCATGGTTTTCCCAGCACCTCTCATCACAGTCAAGTCTAAGGAAGCTTGTCCCCCAGAAACATGGGAGCTTCTCCCTCCCATTTCTAAAGTGTTCATGCCCCAGGCCTAATCTGCAACAGGATTAGGAAATTCCCCAGAGGGCTGGCAATGGGGAATATACATTCTCTTCATGGAAAACCTCACATTCACCCACAAGGAGGGTATTATGGCTCCTTAATGTACCATTAATGTACCAAAGGACCATTGTTGGGTACTTTTCTGTGTGTTGGTAAATAATACCAAGCTCTTTCTACTGCTGAGCTCTGTTCAGTCTCCTCTCTCTCTCTCTCTTAAAAATTTTTTAATGTTTATTTTTGAGAGTGAGAGAGAGAGGGAGGGAGAGAGGGAGGGAGGAAGGGGCAGAGAGAGAGGGAGACACAGAGTCCAAAGCAGGCTCCAGCTCTGAGCTGTCAGCACAGAGCCCAACGCAGGGCTTAAACTCACGAACTGTGAGATCATGACCTGAGCTGAAGTCTGATGCTTAACCGACAGAGCCACCCAGGCACCCCACTCTCTCTCTTTTAACAAGCCTTCCACTAGATTGAGATGATGAATATACCAGATCTACACACCCCCTACTTGTAATTCCTTTGCATCTACTCTCCTTCTGTATGCAGCTGCTCTTAATTCCACAAAGAACACTCCATGATTTAGGAAAAATAGTTTTTCCAAGGAAGTAATTTTCTGAAGCCTAATTTTATTAGTGTGTGTGTGTGTGTGTGTACACACGTGTATGTTTTTCACTGAACAAGGCACTCATCAACTCATCTAAATTAAGGAATTTGTTTTCAGTGCTGTTCAACTCAAATCTATCTGAATAAGTAGGGGTGATTTTTGGAGTTTTATTTGACATTTATACCTAAAAGGCACAATAAAATGACGCTCAAAATAAGAGAGCCCACTTCATGCACTGTAAAGATACCAACTGTGGGTTTACTATGCACTAGATGCTATTCCATGTGTGTGTCATAGTGAGATTGGTAGCCAGGCACAGTACGGAACTAGACAGATACGGAAGATTCTGGTTTTCATGGAGTCTGTAGTATAGGTGAAAACAGATAACAAAGATGTAAACAAATGAACAATAGTTTCAGATAATGATAAATGTTAGGAAAACCAAAGGCGGGGCGCCTGGGTGGCGCAGTCAGTTAAGAGTCCGACTTCAGCCAGGTCACAATCTCGCGGTCCGGGAGTTCAAGCCCCGTGTCAGGCTCTGGGCTGATGGCTCAGAGCCTGGAGCCTGTTTCCGATTCTGTGTCTCTCTCTCTGCCCCTCCCCCATTCATGCTCTGTCTCTCTCTGTCCCCAAAATAAATAAATGTTGAAAAAAAAAAAAAAAAGAAAGAAAGAAAACCAAAGGCAGCATAGTGAGAAAGTGACCAGGCTGGTGGACCTTATTTTGGGTGGTCAGAGAAGTGTCTCTGAGGCCAGGACATTTGACTCAGAAGAAGGATGCAGCCATGCAAAGATGTGGAACCAAAACTTCTAGGCCAAGGAAAGAGTTAGGTGAATGCTCTGATGTGGGGATAATCTGCTCTTGAGGAAGAGCATGGATGCCCATGTGATGAGAGCCAAGTGAACCAGCCTGACATATGAGCTGTGCTCTGAGTGGGGACAGAAGCCAAATCACGAAGGGCATGAGCAGTCATGCTAAGGAATTTGAAGCCTAGACAATTAGATGCTTTTAAGCAAGGAAATGACATAGTATTTTTCAAAGACGCTTCGACCGCTTTGGAGAAGAGGCAAGGTAAATGATAACAGCAGAAACACAGAAAGCAGTCGGTAAACCATTGTGACAGGCAGGATGGGAGCCAAGTATGCTTGTGTCTGGATGGTAGCAGCAGAGAAAGATGGCAAAAGAGAGATTTCTGGGTATTTTCTGCAGGTGGAGGAAGTAGGACTCACCAACAGATCAGATGCAGAAGGGGTAAAGGAAGGAGAAATCAAAGACGGTGACTTGAGCAACTGGGTGAGTGTCACGTGAACGTATCTTCTGACGGGAATACTGGATGAGGAGGGAGTTTGGAATAGACAATGAACTTCATTTTGAAAGACCCAGAGAAACTGTTTATAGCTTGACCAATACCAATATTTTCACCTTTATTTGCAAACAACAAAAAAAAGTATACTTATGTCTCTACTGGGTACCTCACTGTGGTTCAATTCCCAGACTTAGAACATGACCACCCATAGAATAAGACTTCACGATAGATATCACTTGAATATTATGAGAGTAGAACAGACTTACACAGGTAACAACTCTGGAGTTTATAAGGCACTTTCCCATCCATATAACCCGAGCCTCACTTTAAAGCCTGCGGAAGAAATAATATTACTACCCCTATTTTACTCAAGAGAAAACTAGAGCCAAAGGAAAAGAGTGACCAGCTCATGCATGATTCCTCTGGATGAGCTGATCCTGAAATGCAGGGATCCCGATCCTCCCACCCAGCCTTTGCCGATGAGACAAAGAGTCCTGGAGGCTCTCCCTGTGTATAAACCTCCAGGAGCTTTTCCGTCCATCATTTTACATCAGCCAGACTCTGACTCACAGCTGGAGAATCAGCCTCTGTATTATGCAGTGAATTCCATGTGTACACACCAAGCGTTGTTTTCTGGAACAGGCTGAAATAGCCTTCTTCCCTCATGCTCCTTCTTCCGTTAACCATAGAATATTTTTCCTTGGAAAACTGTGCCCAGGTTGAGGGGACTTCTCCCTGGTTTTGTGTAGACTCTTTGATATGTTTCAAACTCAACAGCTTTCCTTCAATCTCTGGGGCCCTAGAAACAGCCAGCCCACATGTGGTGGGAGGAGGCAAGAGGGAAGGAGGAATGTGAGGAAGACACAAATACAGCACAATGTCTTCTTTCTGAGTAACTTCATCAAGGCTCCGATTCCAGTGACCTCACCTTCAAGCGATGCCAGCTCCTTGCTCTAAATCAAAGTTGACTTGTGGTGGTGGCTCACATGTTTTGAGTCTAATGAGCCTACAGCTTCTGATGTTGCAAAAGAAATCCTAAGGGTAGTTAGCATCTGCCCTCTGAGACCAGAAAGCTAATGACGCTGACATATGCCAACTTCCACATTTCAGTACAGATTCCTAAAGGAAGGTGAATGTAAGACATAAGACAGTCCATGCGGTGAGACCATTCAAATTGGGACACTTACTACAACCCACCAAGGACACATTCTTTACTATCCTTTCAAGGAAATGAAACTGAATTATAGAAATAGGTTCTCAATGGACCTCCATGTTTTCATTCTTGTCCTGCGCCCTGTATCTTTTCTTTCAAAGCTCTGTGTACTATTCTCCTTCTCATATTCTTCTAGTACTTGTCACAAATATAACCCAGTGTCTTTTGATGTCTTACAAGGCCATTCATGACATGACCCCTGGCTCTATCGCTGACTTCTTTTATCACTGCTTCCAACACTCATCTCCATACAAGCACATCCAGTCTTCGTGCCATTCCTAGAGCATGTCAGGAACTCTCTGACTCATGATCATTGGAATGGCAATTCCCTTTCTAACAGAAGCCTCTTTCTACAAGAGTCTCATGGCCCATTCCTTCAGCACATACGGCATCTTAAGCACATCCTGGCACTACCATGGCACTGACAATCTCTTTTCTAAGATTTAATAGTACTGTGATAATTAATTTTATGGGTGCACTTGATTGGGCAATGGGATGCCCAGATAATTCTTTAAACACTATTTTGAGGGCATTTTTGGATGAGATTGACATTTAAATCAATAAACTGAGTAAAGCAGATTGCTCTCCCTATGTGGTGGGCCTCATCCAATCAGTTGAAGGCTCAAATAGAACAGAAGGCCTGACCTTCCCTCAATAAGAGAGAATTCTGCCTGCTAGCCTTTGAACTGAGACATTGACTGTTTCCCTGTTTAGTAGCCTTAGTGTCTTTGCCTGCTACTTCTAACATTTGTGTCAATTTTGACTAGTTTCGGGTAATTGATTTTTCTTCTCATTATGGGTATGGGCCATACTTCCCTCTTTCATTGCATGCCTGGTAACTTTATTGGAAATTACCCTGTAAAATTACCTGTAAAATTGTTTTCTGGAACAGGCTGAATAGCCTTCCTCCCTCATGTCCTTCTTCCTTTAACCATAGAATATTTTTCCTTGGAAAACTGTGCCCAGGTTGGGGTGACTTCTCCCTGCTTTTGTGTAGACTCTTTGATATGTTTCAAACTCAACAGTCTTTAAAATTACCTTATTGGGGGCTAGATATTTGTATGCTTTTAAGTATTAATTAGCTTTTTTCTGAGACACAGTTATTTGAAAGTATTTTGATCCTTCTATGTCTTGCTTCTAAGATTTGTTAGTTGGGACAAAAACAATTTTTATTCTAGGCCTAATTATTCTCCATGACTATGCCAAGATCCTTTTGTGTTTTCTACTCAATGCCCCATGAATCACAAGGTTTTCTAGTCTGGCTGATGGAAAATGCACTATTTCTGGTTCTGAATGAATATTGGGTACTGTTTCTCTCTCTCTCTCTCCCTCTCTCTCTGTTGTTTCCCCTCGCTTCTAGTAGTTCCATACATGCAAGCACTTTTATCACTCAATTGAATGCTAGAGAAAAATCCTGTGCTTATATGTGAATTTCTGTCTATGTGCTGCTTTCTCCCCACCAATATTCTGTCCCATGAACACTAGCCACTTTGTTCTCCCTGGATTTACCAATCTATTACCTCAGTTCAGTGAGCCCAGTGACTTTGTATATCCCCTCTTTGTGCTCTGACCTAGGAAAACTTCTCAAGGCAATAAGCAGAGGGCAGCTGTAAAAGGCTCATCTAATTTTTGTGTCACCTCTCAGGGATCACCGTCCTTTTTTTGCCAAATATCCAATATCTGGAAAACCACCATTTCACACACTTTGTTTGCTGTTGTTGCTTTGGGTGGAAAGGCAAGTCGTCTCTCTTCTTCCATCCTGGCTGGAAGTGGTACTCATAGACACTTTCAGGGGAAGGAAAACAAATAGAATGAAGGGATTTAGATATCAAATGTGTCTGGATTTCATTTCTGATTTTTCCATTTACTTTCCAAACATGTGTAAGTTCTTTCTCCTCTCAAGACCTCAGTGGTCCAACTATAAGATGGAGAAAATAAAACTTGTTTCAGATGGATGTTGAGAGGACTAAATAAAGTGGTGGTGATAATCCAACAAAGTATGCAGGAGGGTCTGCTCCCTGTTCTTTTGTTGGCACACTGCACAATTGATTTCCTGAACTTAGGTCTGCCAACCACCGCCCTCTCCACCTGTTTTCCTGCTTAGGGACAGCTCCTCAATAGTGTTGGCAGAATCAGTTATTTGAACTTGACAACAGGGATTCAAATTTATTTCTACAAAATAGCATATGGTTAGAAACAATTATTCCTTGCCCCACTTCGCTCCTAATTCCCTGGATACCGATTTTGATGACTAACCATTTACTCTCTACCTTCTGAACAAAACCGTCACCTACAGATTGGTGAAGCATGCCTTCCACCTGAAGTGTAACTCTTCATCTTGAAGTGCTATCTTATAATTAATACTGACACATCTCAATTTTCCTTACATGTCCTTATAAAATGGCATGAATACTGCGTGTAGTTATAGTTTCTAAAAAGTATAAATCCAAAGAAATACGACAACTTGTTATGCGTCTAGATCATGGTCAATGCATTACTTCACATCTAGGAAATACAGCTAATTTCCCAACACGTGACATCAGAACGAATATAGAAGCATCTCTTGACATTGACCAGTTTAAAGAAGAACTTGTATTTTATAAACCAACCTGATCTCTAGATGGTATTATTCAGATAAGACTGATGCTACAAGGGTCTCCGGTAGCCAGCCTGAGTAGTCAGATGAAGAGAAAAGAGGAATCTTCAGAAGGAGGCTAACACAGGGCCCAGCACTGATCATCAGAAATAGTGTTGAAGCTTCCGTTAATACCAAGTTAAAACACTAGATGCTGGATAAATACTTCCCTTTTTAGTGGGAAGCTTCACATAAAATAAGTAACTGATATTTTATAGGCACTTATAGTAAAATGACAGAGGCTATGAAAAAGTGGGGGTAAATTATGCAAATAAAGTACATAACAATGACAATAATGGATTCTATTATAATCATTATAATGCCTAAAAGATATTCTTTTCAACTTTTTAGTGAAGTATAATCATGTACCAAAGAGAGAATTTTATGTATTATAAACGTTTTCCGTAAATATTTGAATCCTTGTTATGAGCATTAAGTTTGAATAATGTCGAATAATTAACCCTAATTTGAAGTTCTAGATACTGAGACTGAGAGAGTTGAAACAACTTGCTTAGCAGGTGCTACTGCTATTAGGCATAGGACTTAAGACTTGGTTGTGCGTATTGGATGCTTCCAAAGCCAATGCTCTTTACCTAAAGTGCTGTCCAGTCCTTGTTTTTTGAAATGTACATATTCAATCAAATTTAATTCTCATTGAAACTCTGTTGCCAGCACACCTACCATTTGACAGCATGGGGCTTCAAGTGCAGATCTTTTACTCTAACACACTTTCCTGTTCCTCTCCAGACCTCCCAACCTGCCTACCTGCCAGCCTGTCCTGTCCGCATTTACCAAGAAAATGTACATTAAGTAATGTTTCCACCTATGACCCAGACATGAAGAGGAGTAAGTCCATTAAAGAGAGGGTTCTTGGGAGGAAGAATATGCAGAGACAGAAGAACACTTAGTGGGTTTTCAAACTAAATGACTCTGAGAAGCGCTACATCTCAGAAAGTGGTTTCATTCCTGGCTGCACAATATCACCCATGGAGATTTTTTGATACAATGGATAACTTTATTCCGAACAAACCAAATCCCTTCTGTGCATAGGAGGGGAAACATGCATGTAATTTATTTTTTTCTAAACATCTTCAGGTGATTGTAAGGTGCATATTGTATATTTTTAGAGACGGAAGTAGAAAGGTTTGAGACATATTCAATGTTAGGATTAGGTGAAGATTTGGGAAATGATTTGTTGTGAAGGTGCAGAAGAAAAAGAAGTCAAGAATAATGCCCCCAGATTTTTGTCTTGGCTTTGCCATTTACTCAGATAAGGGAACATGAATAGTAGAGCAGGTTTGGGTAGAAATTTGTTTCATTTTTTGTGGTTGTTTTTTTTAATGTTTGGGTTTTTTTTTTAAGTTTGTTTGTTTGTTTGTTTGTTTATTTATTTATTTATTTATTTATTGAGACAGAAGGAGCACAAGGGAGGTGCAGAGAGAGAGAGAGAGAGAGAGAGAGAGAGGAAGAGACAGAGAATCCCAAGCAGGTCTGCACTGCTAGCGCAGAGCCTGATGCAGGGCTCGATCCCACAAACTATGAGATCATGACCTGAGCCCAAATCAAAAGTCAAATGCTTAACCAACTGGGCCACCCAGGCATCCCTAGAAATTGGTTCAATTTTGAGCATTTCATAAGACTGAAGCCCAGGAGAAAAGAGATCTGGCCTGAGTCTATGGAGTTAAAAATCCTTTGCAAGTGGTGGTGATTAAAGGTGTGTGTTTTCTGCTGGTGGTGGTGATGACTGGCTGGTTGTTTTTAAGAATCAACTTTTGTTGGGGCGCCTGGGTGGCTCAGTCATTTGAGCGTCCAACTTTAGCTCTGGTCATGATCTCACGGTTTGTGAGTTTGAGCCCCATGTCAGGCTCTGTGCTGACAGCTCAGAGCCTGGAGCCTGCTTCGGATTCTGTGTCTCCTCCTCTCTCTGCCTCTCCCGTGCTCATGCTCTGTCTCTCTCTGTCTCTCAAAAATAGATAAACATTAAAAAATAAATTTAAAAAATGAATTAACTTTTGTTTCTTTGGTTGTCTTCATTATTACTATTCTTTTGATATTTGTTTGGCTATTACCGTTGAAAAATTATTCTACAAAAGAGAGAGGAAATAGGCTGTACAAAACGTACCTGCTTATACCTTGTTGCTTTTTTGTCTGGTTTGGTTTTTTGTTTGATGTGAGCAATTAAAGAATTGACAAAAATTTAGCAAAGTGAAAGTAAAACATCCTGAATATTTTGAAGAGATCTTAATCACATCAGATACTCTCATTTTACGTATGGGGAAATTGAGTTTAATGAGGGGAAGTATGAGTAATGAGTGCAAAGCTGGGATCAAAGCAGGGTTCATCAGTATCCAGTGTTCTCCATTACAAAGTTCCTGAATTGGGAAGAGTGGGTCCAAAGCCCTGGCAGAAATGTGGGTAAAAAACAGTATAGAAGCGTGATGTGGTTGGCATCACCTGGACTAGATGCTAGGCTAGGGAGCACAGTAAGTCACTGCTATTCTAGCTAAACTGGACAGGATGCCACTGACATTGCCAGGTGCTTTTCCTCGCATCATACAATTGCAGAGAAGTTACATTAGTGTTTGATGATATTGAATGTGAATTTGGAAATGGAAAAATTAGATGAAACCAGTAAGTGGGGCTTAGTCACCTACTGAGTGGAACAAAGAAAGTCAGAGGTGGAAGAAAAAAAGTCAGGGGGTGGTCCTGGCTGTTCATTTCACACTGAAACACTGGAGTTTTAAACTCCTGAATTTCCTGAGGGAGGAAATAGAGCTAAAGGGAGAATATAGCCCTTCAGATGGAAAGAAAACATATGATTCCAGCACATTTGTTTAGTCTTTCTGCAACTCAGATAAAGCAAAAAGCTCATTAATTTAGAATTGGTGATCATTTGTACAGGGCCTATTCTGAAGTTTACCTTTGCTTTATCTGGCTAAAAGGATTTGGAAAGCAAATTAACAGTGTAAACAGGATGGCAGGCAGCAATATTTAAGCTCTTTAAAGAGCAAACTTTCTCCCAATATCTTTAAAACACAATTTATACTTACAGAGATGACATCTAGTTACAGATTATTCTTGTCTGTCTGTTATTGCAAGTCCCTGATGATTTCTACCTAGGACACTTTCTTGTCTGTCTGTTATTGCAAGTCCCTGACGATTTCTACCTAGGACACTTAGCTTTGCTTCACCCAATGTATGTGTTTCGGAGACAAGTCTACTTGCACTTATTTCACAATTATCAAACTTTTAAAATATTGATAATAACTTGGACAGGCCTTGGGTACCGTAATTAGTTCCACTTAATAACCTATAACTTTCCTCCTAGCAAGAAAGAAACACAGGACTTAGCAGCATATGGTGTAGAATGAAGAGCAGATACAGAAATAGAGATCTTGGTTTCAGGTCCACATTCTTGTGTTTATTAGTTATGTTACCTTCACTTGTTTTAGATTAGATCAGGATCAATCTCCTCTCCAGGACCATCTCAAATGGGGATAAAGATAGCTCTGCTGTAGGACTCATAGGGCTGATACAAAAATGCATTTTGCTAAAAGATATGAAGGTACATTAAACACTATCAGACAGTATCAGAATGTAAATAATTCTATTATTACTTTTAGCATTATTAAAGACTGAAAACTGAAGCCAAAAAAGACCATCTTTTATAAGCCAACTCATTATTTTTTTCCAGAAATGCCACTGTTTGGTACTTTCTTGCTAACATAGACTCCTAACAAGAATCACACATTTCTTGGAGTACTTGGCAGCATTAAGCTATTACTAATCATTGCAACCTCCACTGGAAATTCCTTGAATGAAGGACTCTAGTTGCTTTTGCCTTCCTCTTGCTCCACTACCTAATTTCTTCTTCTATGTAAAATCAGGCCCTCTCTAATTACTTTATATGTTCTTTGACATACTTCTACACACGCACCCTCAGATGCCTTGTAAATTTCCCCGTACACTTCTGTATCCACACCAAGACCATGGACTCCTTGATTTCTGCCCTGTACCTTATTCATCTCTGTTTCCAAAGGGCTTGACATGTAGTAGGCATTCAACACAGGCTTGATAAACAGATACTTGAATAAATGAGGAAGATAAGGACATAGAGAAGAGAAATGGGAAATAAAGTTTTGTATTGGGCACATGATCATCATACTAATAGCTCCTCAAGCCCCATCTGAAGAAAAATGCCCTTCTCACAGTCCCTGCCACATAGGAAGCCACCATTTTTACCATGTGAGCTCCTGAACACAATCTATTGGATTTAGGGTGGGTACAGACCCAAGGAACAACATGTCCATAGGCTAGCTAGATAGCAAGTTTATGCCATGGGATCTCATTGTCACTGGCTACAGAAGAAAGGACAAAGAGTGGCCACTCAATCCAAATCTGGCTGAATCAGACACAATTACTACAAACATCTAATTCTACCTTTTCTTTGATAGCACAATCTGATGTTTGTACAGGTTATCAGTCATTTAGGAAAGCTGACTCTCTTGCTCAAAAGTAAAACCTAAGCCAATCATAGTAACAATATTATCTTTGCCAGCATTTGGTTTAAGCATGGCATGTGTCATAATTCTAGTTAATACAACGTCAGGTCAATATAGGAGAGTCCCCTGATGAACTTCCAGAAAGGAGGTTTGATTCTTAAGAAGAAAACTTAGTAAGTTTCTTCTTATACAGGGTGTTTCTGTGTTTGGTTGAGCTGCTTAGACTGGCTACAATAATGATCATGAGGGGGGGAACTTGGCCTTACAATTGGCCTTACATGCAATGTGCTGAAGACAGCAAAGCAGACCGATGTGAAGAACCCATATCCCAGATCCTTCAGTCATCAAAGACATACTGAATTCAATCACCCGGGAGAGGTCCAACTTCAGTACTTCACATTATTAGATGACAGACTTTCTTTATTGTTTAAGCCAACTGAATCAGTTTTTTTTCTGTTATTTGTAACCACACACAGTAACAAATACAGAAACTAATCCATACACAGACTAATTACCCAGGTTGTTGCCTAGTGCAAAAGGATAAACTAGCCTTTTAGATTCTTTTTTTCCCCCCACAAATTACAACTTGGAACTATTGAAAAAAGAAAATTTTAGGTTAGGAGCCAAATTCTCTTTTTTTCTTTTCAATCTGAGAGAGAGAGAGAGAGAGAGCATGAACATGCATGTGGCAACAGGGGAAGGGTGGGGAGGGGGGAGGGGGAGAGAGAGAGAGAGAGAGAGAGAGAGAGAGAGAGAGAGAAAGAGAGAAAGAGAGAAAGAGAGAAAGAGAAGAGAGAGCGAGTCTTAACCAGGCTCCATGTTCAGCATGGAGCCCAACTGGAGGCTAGATCCCATGACTCTGGGATCATGACCTAAGCTGAAATCAAGAGTCAGACACTCATCTGACTGAGCCACCCAGGCATCCCAGGAGATAAATTCTTAAGGTTAGTAATTAGAGAATGAGTTCGGAGTTGCCTTAATGAGTCACTGAAAAACTCCAGTCATGAGGAAGTAATAACTGCAAAAAAGCAAAGCTGGCCAGCTGGTGGAAAGAAGACAACAGATCAAAAGGTCAGGGAAACATCAAAAGACTGACTGTGAGCTTCCTGAGGGAAGTAAAGAGAGAGAGGAAGCACTGGGTCCTATAAAATACCTTGACTTTTGGGGCGCCTGGGTGGCGCAGTCGGTTAAGCGTCCGACTTCAGCCAGGTCACGATCTTGCGGTCCGTGAGTTCGAGCCCCGCGTCGGGCTCTGGGCTGATGGCTCGGAGCCTGGAGCCTGTTTCTGATTCTGTGTCTCCCTCTCTCTCTGCCCCTCCCCCATTCATGCTCTGTCTCTCTCTGACCAAAAAAAAAAAAAAAAAAAAAAAAAGTTGAAAAAAAATAAAATACCTTGACTTTTTATGACTTCTCTTTTCCATTTCATATATACACATACTCCTTTCTTTGAGTTAAAATGAGTCTCGTTGGGCTCTTTATAACTAAAGCAAAACAAAACACCTGAATAGAAACACATTTATGGAACAAACAGAAATAAAATTACCTAGTGACTGAATCTGAATTTATTTATAAGAATAAAACAAAACCAAACAAAACAAAGCAAAACCCCACACCTATCTGATGTCCCTCTTCTCCCTACAGCATCACTAACCAGTATTCACCCAGTATCTGCTTCATATCGATGGATGTAGAATGAACACCCTCCTTTCCAGGACAAATTCTCCCATTATGGAATGGTATCGATTAATGAAATGCTCCCTCTGAGGTAGAAATTAAATTGATTTCCTGAATCCCCAGAGTCATCTCCAAACATACAGATTAGTAGTTATCAACTAGGACCTCTGCCCCTAGGTGACAATTGGCAAAGTCCAAAGACATTTTTGACTGTTACAAGTGAGGGGTTACTACTGGCATCTAGTGGATAGAGGCCAGAGATGCTCAAAACAAAAACAAAAATCAACCAACTTAAAATGTCAACAGTGCCAAAGTAGAGAAGCCTTGAGCTAAAAGAAGTCTTAATAGGACCATATATGGAAGAGGAGACTTTAAAAATGCTGTAGTTTTGTAGTGTTTCCATTGAGTCCTTCATATTTCCCACTAGTATCAAGGCCCAGGTATTACTTAAATGGTCTTGTATATAATACCTGGTGACAGGCCCTGGAATAGTTGAAAAGGAATAGCCCTTATTTGGAGATGAATGAACAGTCAAGCAAACAATGCTGAGGAAGAGGTACCTCAGATACTTAGAGATGCTTAACTAATGACTTTCCATGCTTTGGAGCTAAGGTATCTGCAATGCCTAGGAAGCTCTCTGAATATGAATACATGTTCTGGTCTGTGAGTAGATGCTTCATGACCCTACTCTGGAAATGCCTGAGTCATATTCTTGGCTTTGTTACTGCAGTAGACATCTGTTGTTTTTGTCTCCCTAGCATCCCTTTCCTCTTCTTTTGGGAACAGCACTCAAGTTTCTTTGGGAAAATACTTCTCCCTATGGGGGTATTTCCTATAAGGTCTCCACGGAACTATCATTCAGGGGCTCTTACACTTTCTTACCATGTGTTTGCAAGTGTCTGAAGCTAGGCCAATCAGTCTTCAGCTCCTTCAGATTTAAATCTTGAGTGAAGTAATATGAGAATAGGAAACATTTCAAGCTGATTCATATTGCATTGGGATGGTGTCCTAAAGAGAATGCCTATAACTCCTACATAGGTCCCCAATTGTTTCTTTTTTCTGATCCAGCTGTTCAATTGACATCTCAGTTCTATAAGTTGCCCCACATACTCCCTCATTCCCCCCACCTCAGGACTAGTTTTAGTTCCTCATATTCAAAAATCCTCATTTGCAACCACAGAATTAGGTACCTCATAGGGAATCAATACATTTAACTTCTCCTTCTATGATTTCTCTTAATTGGCTATTATGGTCATGGAAAGAATATTTTTCCTCTCTGAGCCTGTCTCCTCATCCATAAAAAAGAAGTGATGGACTATGCCATTTTACAGACTCTTCATCCAGCTCTAAACTACTAAATTGCTAGTAAATATTGGACCTTCTTTGACTAGAAAGGCAAACTGAACTTCCAAGATAACCAGGAGGTGGTGCTCCAGTACCATGATGATACAACCACTAATAGCATCCAAGCAGTACTGCCCCTGTAGGGGATATGGGCTTCCAAGAATCCTGCAGGGCCATTTCCACATTGTCTTGTTGATTGGGCACATTTTCCTTCTCTATTGCTAAACACAACTCTGTGTGTGGCTAATGTGGGAAGTCTTTGCTGGGTCTCTGTTGAGATGGGTAAGCCTTCTTCCTCAAATATTTCCCTACTGGACACTAGAAATATTCTTTTTCCATATTTGGTAAGTCACAGTGATGTTGGGTTGAGGTGGGTGGTAGCATTATGCATGTGGCAGATACATCAGAGTGAGACAAGCAGCTCCAAATGCCGTGAGGAGATAAAACAAATACAGACCTTGCATTCTGGTACCACCTCTGCCAAGTGTTTGCTGTGTAACATTGGGAAAGTGACCGTGTATTTTCCTTCAGTTACCTCTTCTGTAAACAATTACATTGGATGAGATCAGTGGTTCCCAAATTTATATTTTGTCAGAGAAAAACAGTGGAAAAAAATCTTTCCTTAAATAAAGTCATACATGAAATCCTCATATATAAATACTTCTCAAAACTCTACATGACAAGTGGCAGAAACAGAATTCAAACAAGCTTAGAAGTAAAACAGAAAGGTAAAAAGAAAAAACGTATGTCAGATATGGCTAGCTCAGGGATCAAAATCTGTCCTCTAGAGATCCATCTCTGCACCTCCCCTGTACCTGTATCTACTTGACTTCAGTCTCAGACCCTCAAAGTGTGACTGCAATATGGATCCACAAGAAAGAGGAAGGGAGAACATTTTCCCCCATCTACCCTACTCCCTATCTGTTACACTCTGAGAAAGTCAACGAGGTGGCTTATGTCCATTGTTAAAGAGTCAAGGCTAAGTATTTGCCAGTTTTATCAGAATAACATGGAGTAGAAAAGAGAATATTCCATATGGAAGACAAGCAGAAGAAAAGAGAGAAGGAAAGATACCCAGTACTAAAGAATATATAAAACTGGAATCACTCTAATTGGAACAGAAGAAAGACCCATCCTTCTCACAGATAGTCCCTCGGGGACCTCTACATAATAGCTAAGGTGTGAGGAATAGAAACTAAAAGTCATGGAACTAGAGATCTATAAAATTTCGTATAGTACTAGGCAGTTAGACCCTTAAATTGAGAATAAGGTGACACAGTTCTTTCCTCACTCTCTGCCATATTACACCTGCAGTTTTTCCCATTTTCTATGAGCTAACTATTTATTTAGAAAACAAACTGATGATTTGTCATCTTTGCTTGAATATTTTCTCATTCTCCAAAATGATTTATAACTTCATTTGTACCATGCACTTTCTTTATACATGGTAGGAAACCCAGAGGTAATTCTATTATTAAAATGATGCAACTAAGGAGCAGATAGTTATATAAGCCAAATATTAAAGGGTTGGTTAAAAAAAAAAAGAGAGGGCACCTGGGTGGCGCAGTCGGTTAAGCGTCCGACTTCAGCCAGGTCACGATCTCGCGGTCCGTGAGTTCGAGCCCCGCGTCGGGCTCTGGGCTGATGGCTCAGAGCCTGGAGCCTGTTTCCGATGCTGTGTCTCCCTCTCTCTCTGCCCCTCCCCCGTTCATGCTCTGTCTCTCTCTGTCCCAAAAATAAATAAACGTTGGAAAAAAAAAAAAAAAGAGAGAAAGATTACATCTATGAGAGCCCAGTGAAATCACTTTGTCCAACTCAATCCTTTTCCATTTGAGGTGACTGAGATCCAGAAAGAGGAACCTGTCTTCTTAATGCCATGCAATGACTTAGTCCTAAAACAAGGACTAGAAGCCCAGATGGCTGCTTCCAAACACAATTATTCCTTCTAATTGGTGCTTCAGTGGGCATTGCATGTAGTGATACCCTTTTCCTAACACAATTCGATCATGTCACTTCTGGCCTTAATTACTTTCAGAATCCCATCTTTATGAAATGGCACAAATACTTTAACAGGAAAATCAAGACCTTTTTTGATGCAAGTCCTGGCTGACTTGTTTAGATTCAGCCCTACCACTCCTTGCTTCTCCCTTTATGGCCCAGTACAACTGGCTTTCTCTGGCATCTCTTACACTCGTATTTCTGGCTTCTAGTCCTTGCTCAGACAACCCTTCCATCTAGAATACTGTGCCTTTCCCTATCTTATTCTCTAAGGCTGAGTTTATCTGCTACTCCCTTTGAAGCATCCTGTGATACATCCTCTTTCTGTAAACCAGCTGTGATATCATTCTTTGTTTCTCTCACAGCATCCCATGCTTATTCCTATGGTTACTCTTACTAAATTGAATAGCACTGTCATTTTACAGACTTAGGACTATGCATGTCATTTAAATAACAACATTATATTGATTTAGGCTTTATGAGAGAGAAGGCTGGGGACAAAAATGCTTTTCCAGGACCTCTGAAAAAAATACTAGAACAGGTATCATCAATGGTTCTCTTTTGTGAAAGCTGGAACAACAAAAAATTCCAGAATCCTCCTCTACACCATGATGCAGCCACTACCAATGAAATGAAATTAATAAATACGTGTAAACTTTACTTACTGTCCCCATCTATATCTAAAACAAAAAGTGAAGTATCTTTCTTCTAAAGCATCATATCCATTTGATCCTGAAGTCATGAAGGTCTTTAGGCTACATCCTAGCTCAATGAATACTAGGATTTGATAGAGATGTCTTCCAAAGCACAGGAGGGGATAATAGTGACATACAGCAGGTCCATTTGCTGACTCTACCTTAATTCACTCATTCTCAGACTTTTAATTACAGCTCCACAGTTGAGGGATAACTTTCATATGCCTGACGCACTCTAATCAGATCCTACTGATGGCGCACTATTGACCGTCTTTTCATAGGTAAAGCAGGTTGCAATTTACAAGCAGTCTCTACCTCTAATTATAATAGCACCAATGTCTCTCCCTCTAAAGAAAGTGAAGTCAGCTACAACTGGATCGTAGCCACAGTCTAACCTTCCACATATCTGGCTCTCTCTCCGAGTATCCTAGTGATTTGAGTTCTCTCCTGCACAAAGTATATATGGTACTAAAGATAAAAACAAAACAAAACAAACAAAAAACATATTTTCCATTTTAGCTTCCAAATTTCCTTATATTAGATAAGCTCAAACTATTTCACATTTCTGTCCTTGAACTAACACCTTACAAACATAATCTGAGTTCATCTTTACTGCAACCCTGTAAAGTAAATATGATTATTCTCCCTTGCAGGATAATGATGTTGGGATCAGAGAAAATAACTGATGTACTCAAAATCATTTCATATATCCCTGAGTTGGAGTTTGAATGAAAATCATTCTAAATACAAAATGTATTTATTCACATTCTGCTCCATAAATATTTTACAAATGACCAAGTGGATAAATTAATGGATGCCCAGCCTGTAAAACCTCTTTGAAATATCTTTCACCTCTGGTACAATTTATGTATTTGACAGCCCAGAAATTTATATATTGTTCTACCTTTGAGATCATGTCAGAGAGATGGCAGAGTATAATCCCACTTTGAATTTTATCTACATCTTCCATAAGCCTGTTTGGCTTTATTTGAAAAGCTTTATTTGAAAGCTGTCATAACAAATACACATAGCATATCAAAAAATAAACAAAAATAAATAAAAGATATATCAACAGACAACAAGAATATGAAAAAATGCTGGTGTGCCTAGGTGGCTCAGTTGGCTGAGTATCTGACTCTTCATTTTGGCTCAGGTCATGATCTCATGGTTTGTGGGACTGAGCCTCACATACATCGGATCCCACGTTGAGTGTGGAGTCTGCTTAAGATTCTCTCTCTCTCTCTAGCTCTCTCTCTCTCTCTCTCTCTCTCTCTCTCTCCCTGCCCCTCTCCCCTGCTCACTAGGATAGTTATAATGGGGGTGGGAGGCAGGAACAAGTGCTGGAAAATAATGGAGAAATTGGAACCCTAGCACATATCTTGTGGAAATGCAAAAGGTTCAGCCACTACAGTTCGGCAGTTTCTCAAAAAATTAAACATAACATTATTATATAATCTTGCAGTTCCACTCCTAGGTGTACACTCAAAAGAACTAAAGAGAAGTACTCAAATAAGTACATGTACACATGTTTATAGCATTACTAATCATAATACCTAAAGGTCCAAATATCTGCCCAAACATCCATCAATAGATGAATGGATGAACAGAAAGTGGTATATCCATGAAACAGAACATTATTTATGTATAAAAAATGAATACTGATACATGCTACAATGTAGGTCTTGAAAACACTATTCTAAATTTAAAAAGTTAGACAAAAAACATCACATAAGTATGATTCAATTTATATGAAATATTCAGAGTAGATAAATCCATAAACAGAGAATAAAGATCGATGGTTGCCAGTGCTAGGGGAAAGAGACTTTACTTAGAAATGATGGAAATGTTTTGAAATGTGACAGAACTGATGATTGCACAATATTCCAAATATACTAAATGCTATCAAATTGCTCACTTTAAGATGATTAACCTTATGTGACTTTCAGTTAAATTATTTTCTTGAAAAATAACTTACTTGTGTATATTAACAATAAACAACTAAAAATGTAAAATTTTCAGGTACCACTTACAATAACATCAAAATTATGAAATACTTAGGGATACAGTTAACAAAATATGCCCAAGGGCTGAAATCTACAAAATAATGCTGAGACAAACTAAAGATCTAAGTAATTAGATATACCATATTCACGATGAGAAGACACAATTCATTAAAAGAACAGTTTTTTATCAAACAGATTTGTAACCATCCCAGTCAAAATCTCAGCTAATTTGTTGTAGAAAAAATAGATAGGCTAATCATAAAATATGTATGTCAATGTGGGTGCCTGGGTGGCTCAGTCAGTTAAGAGTCCCACTCTTAATTTCAGCTCAGGTCAGGATCTCAAGATTAATGAGATTGAGCCCCATGTTGTGCTCTGCACTGACAGCATGAAACCTGCTTGGGATTCTCTGTCTCCTCTCACTCTCTGCAGCCCCTCTCAAAATGAATAAACATGTAAAAAATGTATATGGAAATGCAAATGACCTGGAAGGGCAAAATGTTACCAGAAAAATAAAAAACATAGTTGGAGGACTAAACCTACTTATTTTCAAGACTTACTATAAAGACATAAAATAATGTGGTATTGGCATAAGTAAAGAAATATATAGGTCAGTGGAACACAATTGAAAGTCCAGAAATAGACACACACATATGTGGTCAATATATTTTTGGAAAAGATATCAAGGTAATTCAATAGGTGAATGACTGTCTTCTCTCTCTCTTTTTTTTTTTTTTTAATTTGTTTTAATTTTTTTAAATGTTTATTTTTGAGAGATCGAGAGCTGGGGACGTTTTAGAGATAGGGTGGGGGGGGGGGGACTCAAGATCTGAACCGGGCTCTGTGCTGACAGCAGTGAGCCCAATGCAGAGCTCAAAATCACAAACCATGAGGGGCGCCTGCGTGGCGCAGTCGGTTAAGCGTCCGACTTCAGCCAGGTCACGATCTCGCGGTCTGTGAGTTCGAGCCCCGCGTCAGGCTCTGGGCTGATGGCTCGGAGCCTGGAGCCTGTTTCCGATTCTGTGTCTCCTTCTCTCTCTGCCCCTCCCCCGTTCATGCTCTGTCTCTCTCTGTCCCAAAAATAAATAAACGTTGAAAAAAAAAATAAAAAAAATAAATCACAAACCATGAGATTATTACCTGAGCTGAAGTTGACGCTCAACCGACTGAGCCACCCATGTGCTCAGTATTTATTTATCTTGAGAGAGAGAGAGAGAGAGAGAGAGAGGGAGAGGGAGAGAGAGAGAGAAAGAAAGAATACAAGGGGGTGGGGGGCAGAGAGAAAGGGAGGGAGAGAGAAGCCCAAGTAGGCTCCACCCTTAGCGCAGAGCCCTGATGTAGGGCTCAATTTCACCACCATGAGATCATGACCTGAGCCGAAATCAAGGATAGGACGCTTAATAGATTGAGCCACCCAGTCAACCCATGACTGTCTTTTCACCAGTGTTGGAGAAACTGAAGATCCACAATAAAAAGAAAAAAAAGAATTTTGACCATAAATCACACCATACAAAAATTAACCTGAAATGCATCACAAAGGTAACCATAAAAGCCCGAGCTATGAGACTTCTAGCAGAAAACACAGAAGAATCTCCTTGGCATTTGTTTAGACAAATACTTCTTAGAACATATAATCATGAACCAAGAGTGAGATAACATGAATCAAATTTTATCAAAAATAAAAATTTTATTCTTTGAAAACTATTATTAAGAAATAAAGAAGGGGGGGGCGCCTGGGTGGCGCAGTCGGTTAAGCGTCCGACTTCAGCCAGGTCACGATCTCGCGGTCCGGGAGTTCGAGCCCCACGTCAGGCTCTGGGCTAATGGCTCAGAGCCTGGAGCCTGTTTCCGATTCTGTGTCTCCCTCTCTCTCTGCCCCTCCCCCGTTCATGCTCTGTCTCTCTCTGTCCCAAAAATAAATAAACGTTGAAAAAAAATTTTTTTTAAATTAAAAAAAAAAAGAAATAAAGAAGGGGGGTACCTGGGTGGCTCAGTCAGTTGAGCGCCCGACTTCAGCTCAGGTCATGATCTCACAGTTCTTGAGTTTGAGCCCCACATAGGGCTCTGTGCTGACAGCTCAGAGACTGAAGCCTGTTTCAGATTGTGTGTCTCCCTCTCTCACTCTGTTCCCTCCCCTGATCATGCTCTCTCTCTCTCTCTCTCTCAAAAATAAATAAAACATTAAAAAAAAAGGAATAAAGTACATCAGAGAGTAAGCAAGGAAAAACTGGCAAAATATACATCTTAGATAAAGGATTTATATTTGTTAAAGTTTTTTTCTCACAACTCAATAACAAAACAAACAGTTTGTTCTGTTTGAAGAATGAAATGGCCACAAGCACATGCATGGACGTTCAAATTCAAACCAGGAGACACCATATATACCTACCAAATGGATTTTGTGAGTTTAATAGACATGCCATGTACTGGTGAGCATTTGGAGTAACTGGTGTGCCCAGTTGTTACTTGTAATGCAAAATGCTGAATCACTTGAAAAAGTAGTTTGGCAGATTCTTATAACATTAAATATATACTTACTCTACAACCAGCAACCCCATTCCTAAGTATTTATCTAAGAAAAATGGAAGCCTATACTCACATAAACACCTGTACTGGAATGTTCATAGCAGGTTTTTTCTTAATAGTCAAACCACAGAAAAAAACTCAAATGTCCATCAACTGGTAAAAGGATAAGGAAACTGTGGTATACCCACACCGGCGGTATACTAATCAGCCGTAAAAAGAAGCAAACTATTGATATGTATGTTACATTGATAAATTTCAAAAGGATTATTATAAGGGAAAGTAGGTAGGCAAAAATTCTTAAATACCACCTAACTCTACTTGTACGAAATTACAGAAAAGCAAAACTATAGTAACAGACAGCAAATCCACAGCTATCACAAATCTTTGCTGGGCTGAGGGGTTTGATGACAAAGGGATAATTAAAATATTCTGTATCTTGATTTTAGTGATGGTTCCCTGACTGCATAAGTTTATCAAAACTCAACAAACTGCATACATAAAATCAGTGATAGTTACTGTATGTAAATTTTACCTCAGTGGAATAAATTTTTTAAAGAGATTAGGACAGTCAGACTAACATAAGAAAATTTGTGGGCCCTCTATATACCAAATTATAATCTGCTCCATTAGACAAATTATAATCTGCTCCACATGTCTATACATCTCTGCAAACTGGAGCTCTCTACTTGGGGTTCTGAATCTGGGTGCTGTGGACAATACTCTTAAGTTCGCAGAATTATGGACCATCTGGGTGGCTCAGTCAGTTAAGCCTCTGACTTCAGCTCAGGTCATGATCTCAGGGTTCATGAACTCGAGCCCTGCTTTGGGTAAAACACAAGCTCTGCTTCTCTCTCTCTTTCTGCCCCTTGCTCACCTGTACCCTCTCTCTCTCTCTCTCAAAAAAAAAAAAAAAAAAAAAAAAAAAAAAAAAAAAAAGTTTAAGTTCTCAGAACTATGGACTGAGAGAGATTTCAAGAATTTTAATAATTTCTGATATCCTAATAATGGGTCTTTTAAGAACACTTTTGATTTTACCTTGACCCCATTCTCACATTTCACTGGCAGAACCCAGGATTTGATATTTTCCCTGGGACTGTTTCTTACTTTTCTAATCCTAGGCCAGCTGGAGTAATGGGAGTGAGAGAGGGTTTTATGTACCAAGCCCACAATACCTAGATTGGAAATATTTTCTCTAAATTCTGCTTGGAAACTGAACAGGTTTTTCTTAATTTATTCCTCCATTCCCTTAATTTAGCATAGCAAATAAAAGAAGCCAATGAATACTGTCAATATTCTTCTTGAAAACTTCCCTGGCAAGGTTCGCAAGTTCATTAGGTCCTTTTTGCCTTAAATTTTCTACTTTCCTATAGGTGATAATGTTTCCACTCATAACACAAGGGATACTTCTCCCAGTCTCCAATAAGAATTTCCACACTTCTCAAACATCTTCCATTTAGTAGTATCTTTCTTCATCACCCTATTCTAGCCTCTACCTACAGTCTGGTTCCAAAGCTAACGCCATGTATTTTATATTTTTGTTATGGTAGCACTATTTTGTCTTTTGTCAGTTATCTAGTGCTATTTAACATACCTCCCAACACAGTGACTTAAAACCACAATGGCTTTTTGTTTTTTTAATTTCTTAAATTTTTTGATTAGTTAGTGGCTCTTCTGCTCCACATTGTGTTGATTGGCATCAACAAGGAAGCTCCGTTCAGTCTGTAGCTTGGCTGGGGTTACAACAGCCCAGAGACCTCACTCACTCTTCTTTCTGGAGAGTTAAGGACAATTTACTATGTCATTTACCAACATATTCTGATTATGACAAATCTGAAGAACACATTTAAATATTTTCTCATTTGTGAAAAGCCTTTTGGAACAGACTATGATATTCTCATACTTTACTTTTGTTAAGAACAGTTTTTATGGGGCGCCTGGGTGGCTCAGTCAGTTAAGCACCTGATTTCAGCTCAGGTCATGATCTCACGGTCTGTGAGTTCGAGCCCCGCATCGGGCTCTGGGCTGTCAGTCCAGAGCCTGATGCTTGCTTCAGATTCTGTGTCTCCCTCTCTTTCTGCCCCTCCTCCACTCACACTCTGTCTCTATCAAAAAATGAATAAATGTTAAAAAAAAAAAACGTTTAAAAAGAACACTTTTTATAACCAATATCATATATTCAAAAGAAACTTAAGTAATATCTACTTGTCTCATTAAAATAAAAAGATTTTGGGGCACCTGGGTGGCTCAGTTGGTTAAACTAAGCTTCTGACTTCAGCTGAGGTCATGATCTCACAGTTCATGAGTTCAAGCCCTGCACTGGGCTCTGTGCTGACAGCTCAGAGCCTGGAGCCTGCTTCAGATTCGGTGTCTCCCTCTTTCCCTCTGCCCCTCCCCTGCTTGTTCTCTCTCAAAAAAATAAATAAATAAATAAATAAACAAACATTTTTTAAAAATACAAAAGATTTGAATATGACACTTTTTGAAATAAATGATTTCCTAAAAACTACTGACCTATTATTTACAATTATTGATTCTGTGTTATTTCTTCTTCTAGATATATCCCTCAAAATAATTTAAAATACAATGGAGTATTACTCAGTAATCAAAAAGAATGAAATCTTGCTATTTGCAACTACGTGGATGGAACTGGAGGATATTATGCTAAATGAAATTAGTCAGAGAAAGACAAAAATCATATGACTTCACTCATATGAGGACCTTAAGAAACAAAACAGATGAACATAAGGGAAGGGAAACAAAAATAATATAAAAACAGGGAGGGGTACAAAACAGAAGAGACTCATAAATATGGAGAATAAACTGAGGGTTGCTGGAGGGGTTGTGGAGGGGGGATGGGATAAATGGGTAAGGGGCACAAAGGAATCTACTCCTGAAATCATTGTTGCACCATATGCTAATTGGGATGTAAATTTTAAAAAAAATAAAAATTTAAAAAAAAAGAAGAGAAAACATTTTAGAATTAAAACAGGTGTTCCAGAGAGAATCCCCAAGTGAGAGAGCCTGCAGGTTTATATCTGCTAGCCACATAAAAAAGACTGTCAGCATCATTAGCTATCAGGGAAATGAGAATCAAAATATATTCTGACACAACGTTTCAGACCTGCTAATTTTCTGGGTTTTTTTTTTTTTTTTTAAACAAATCAAAGCTAGGAAAATGGTACCTTATCCTCCAACATTCTGCCTTAGTGAAAAGCAGTACAAACATGGCCCAGGGGCCTCACTCACTCTTATCCTCAGTTCTCATCCATGTGGTGGGTCTCTCCCTGGTCTCCTCCCTCCCTTAACTTCCTTCCCTCCCTCCATTTCCCTCCCTCCATCTTTCTCCCTGTCTCCATCTCCTCCCCTCCTTCCATGTCTCTTGAGTGTTCTCTTGTAATTCAGTAGTCTAGCTCCAGCTTATGTACATGGTGGCTGCATCCCAAAAGAGCAAAAAAGGAAGCAATCAAAACTCTTAAGGGCTGGGCCCAGACTAGAACAGCATCACTTCTGCCACATTTTATTGGCCACAGCAACCCACAAGTTCAGGTCAGAATGAAGAACAGCAGAAACAGAATCCACAACCCGATTTTATAGAGCATTATCAGGGCACAGAAATGGGAGGGGCTGTGGTACCCATCTTTGCTGATAATCTACTATACTATACTATCCTTGAACTTTTCAGGTATGATAGGTTAAAAGATCCACTCTCAATCCATTTCCTGTTTCAATTAGGTTTCTGTAACTAGAGACTAAAAGAGTCCTGACTAATACACATAAAAGAAATGAATATATGGAACAGTTGACTAAGAGTAGAGGGGTTAAAAAAAAAAAAAAAAGAAAGAAAGAAAAAGAAAAAGGGGAAAAAAAAAAAAACCTCCTGGAAAAGTTGAATGCGAGTTAATTATCTGGAACTTCCAGTTACAAGGTCTAGCGTACTCTCCACGAGATCATAGATTAAATCCCAAAGAAATGTTTGAAAGCACTTCATCCAGTCTTTCCCAAAGAATTCTGCAGGACCTTGTTTCTACAGGATGCCTTTCAAAGATTCCATGGAAAAATGAGTTCCACTGCTAAAGGATTCATTAGGGCTTTTGATAGCTACTATGCATCATGAATCATAACGTGTCATATGTGTCATAATTTCTACCCAAACTCACTTTAGCACAGATTCTAAACTTCAGCATCTTGAAAAGTGCTGTTCCATGGGAGATGCTCTGCGGTATTCCAATACAGCTGAGCTCCTCACATTGAAAGTAGGGAATCAGAGGCTCAGAGAGTCTCTTGCTTGAGGTAAGTAGGAGCACAACTTAGGGGCTGTCTCAGTTTCTAGTTCAAAGTTCTATTATTCTCCACATGGTCTAGGAGTAGACAAGGTTAAATTCATTAAACAAGGTGGCCATTACACTGGTGGGGGGGGGGGGGCTACATCAGCAAACCAAAATCTAAGCCTGTACAAATCCCAGGGTTATCTTATAAAATGCTGAAGACAACCAATCACAGACAGCCAACTAGGCTCTAAGCTATAGCCAATTAATAACTGTCTTGCTTTGCCTCTGCCTTTTCTCTACAACAGTCTCTCTCCAGCTCTTGTTGGTGTAGCAGCGCTCCTAACCACTTCTGGTTCGGCGCTGCCCTTTTCAAAATGGTTTTGCTCAAGCTCTTAAAAAAAATGTTACTGTGCCTCAGTTTATCTTTTAACAGTTCTGGTGACAGAAGAGAGGAGGAGAGGACACCGAGCCGGGCGCCCCCAGGAACAAGGCCCCACAAGGCGCAGGTACCTGCTGAGCTCCTTGCGCCGCTGCTCTGCTGTGTCTGGAGGAGGCGGGAAGTCTCTCTGGCAGCCTGGGTCGCAGCTCCCAGCTTTCCGGGAGGAGCTTTCAGACTTGACCGCGGCACTGCTTAGTCCACACCGGGGTCCAGAAACCCGCAGGAGTCAGACTGGGTCGGACCGGGAAACCTGAGCCGTTCAGGGTTAGACTGGGTCCGGAAACTGCCTGGAGTTGGACTGGGTCCGACCGGGAAACCTGACCCGCCCAGAGTTACCCTCGGTCCGGAAACCGCCCCGAGTTGGACTGGGTCCGACCGGGAAACCCGCCGGGTCCGGGAACAGAGCGGTTCCGACTGGGAAACCTGACCCGGCCAGAGTTACACTGGGTCCGGAAACTGCCCGAAGTTGGGCTGGGTCCGACCGGGAAACCTGACCCGCCCAGAGTTACCCTCGGTCCGGAAACCGCCCCGAGTTGGACTGGGTCCGACCGGGAAACCCGCCGGGTCCGGGAACAGAGCGGTTCCGACTGGGAAACCTGACCCGGCCAGAGTTACACTGGGTCCAGAAACTGTCCGGAGTTGGACGGGGTCCCCTTAAGAAACCTCCCCGGGTCCAGGAACAGAGTGGTTCCGATGTGGAAACCAGACCCAGTTGGGGCTGAAATGTGCCCGGATCAGAGTGGTTCCTCCTTAGGAACCAGACTGAATCCGACCTAAGGTGGGCTGGGTCCAGTGTGAGGCGCAGGTGAATAACATTTTGCTTTAAGACTGAACAGGGTTAACTTTACCAAAGATAATCTTGAATTATGGAGACCACTACGGAGAACTTTTAACCATTTTAGACAAGCTTATCCATTTAGGAGGTGCCCTGGAGATAAAGGTGTCTTGGCCAGACACTCGCTGTAAAGGGTAGAGGGAAAACTACTTTTCCTCTTCCAGAGTGTCTGGTGCCCCAGAGCAGATCTCCTGGGACATCAACTGGCTCTGGAGCCTGCACGTAGGATCCTTGGAGAACTGGCAGAAGCCAGCAAAGGGTAAGAAATCTTACTGAAGTCTGTCTTTCCAAATTCACATTGACAGGAACAAACATTGGTTATTGATCCTTTGTCGCCCAGGGACAGCTATTGCCTTCTTCTTTGTCTCATTGTGTGTCCTGAGAACTTGGCTTGGCAACCATCAGGTTGGTGTCCCCCAAAATAACGGCCTAACAGAAGTGTGGCTTGTACCTCACTTGTGGCTAGATACAGCTGGACAGAAATGTGGGCGCACTCCATTTGTAGCTAGGGTCCTAGCAATTATTGCCAGCTCTCAGGGCAGTTGTCTAAGTCTTTCTTTGAGCATTTTAAATTACAGGAGAAACATTATAAAATAAGAAATGATTCATGGATACGTGTGACTAATACAGGTATTCCAAAAGTTGTTTAAAGTTTATATAAATTTGTCAATCTCTCCTTGTTCAGTTATTACCTTAAATTATTGTATGCCATGGAAATAATTACATTTCCTTATCAAATGAACTTTCATCAGATCTTTAACTGTGGCTATTTTTTTGAAAGTCTTTTTGTTATATACCCACAGTCATTATTTTACACTGATGCTTTTGCAAAGACGCCTCATCTTCAGAGAGATTCATGGGAAGGACTCTGCTGAGTACTTTAGACCGTAGGTTTCTGATAACTTTAAGATCATGAAACTGAACTGGGTAAGAACTTCCAGAACTAATGGAAAACCTGGATTCAAACAGAATGTGAATTTAAAATACGGGATTGAGGGGTGCTTGGGTGGCTCAGTGGGTTTTGTTCAACTCTTGATTTCAGCTCAGGTCATGATCTTACCGTTTGTGGGATTGAGTGCCACTTCAGGCTATGCACTGACAGCATCAGGCCTGCTTGGGATTCTGTCTCTTCCTCTCTCTGCCCCTACCCTACCTGCATGTGCTCTCTCTCTCTCTCTCTCTCTCTCTCTCTCTCTCTCTCTCTCAAAAAAAAAAATGAGATTGAATGAACTGATAAGGACGACTATAATTTTTTTCACAACTTCTCTCCTTCTGCCCTTCTTCCCCACTTATGTTCTCTCTCTCTCTCTCTCTCTCAAATAAATAATAATAATAAAAGAATCTATTCCCTCAGTAATAGGACACAAATGGAAACATTGGTTGTAATACCAAGGCTTTGACTAGAATGTCATGTTTGAGAATATGTGTAAAATAAAATATGATCAGACAGTCTCAAGCAACTAAGTTTGCCTTTATGGTGCTAATAAAACCCTCTTGGGAAAACTGGCCTGGTATGTTGCTTACAGGGTTTCTGGAACTTACCAGATGAGTAAGGAAGGTCACTTCCTGGAAGGCATGGGAACCTCAGGATATTTGGGGACTTCGAGAAGAGAGGAATTCACCCAAATCTGTAAGTATTTCATGCAGAGTCTGCTGGTGAGTTCTTGGTCTGCTTTCTTAGCCTGGAGAGGCTTTTAAAAGTCCAATCTAAAATTCCTTGTGAAGAGTTCCAGCAAAGCGGATTTAGAAAGAGCCTGTATGATCAGTCACTATTCTTGCTGTACTTCTGGAAGTAATAAAGCCAAGTTTAAAGAGATTAGATTTATTTTGGAAACAAAGTAGTTTCAACTGTGATTATCTTTGATAGAAATGGGCGTGATTATTGAGGGGAAAAATATGTTTCACTAGAAAATTATAATACAACCTTGTGGATATGAGATTCTAGTCCTGTTCATTGTCTTTGAGGTTCTGTTATAGATATGTAAACCAAACTAGACCCTGACTTCTTCTAAAATATCTTCACAAATATCTGATTATGAGTCTCCAACCTCAAGTTTCCAATTGTCCCCCTACCTTTCTGATTTGCAATCACTAAGAACAAAGGCTGCCTTTGAACCTCCTTGGAAGATTTGGCAGTCAGACGTCAGGGACTTGAACCTTGGGTCCACATCCTCCAATGTAAAAGGGCTTCTCCGGACTCTTAGAGCTTCACGCCAGCTGGAAATCTAAAATTACAATTGGCTAGGGTGGTTCCTCTCCAGAAGTAGAAAGTGTCTTGTGTTGGACAGCTCTCCCAGGATCATGGATCAAGATCTCATCTTTAATAGGAAACCTTTATTCCTTTTGCTGTTTTACTACTTCCTTTACTCTGTTAATGCACAGACACTGCTCCTTAACTCTGGCAACTATTTCTGTATCTGCTGCTAAGGCCACAGCTGCACAACAAAGTCCCTAGATTTTCTTGCTGCGATGGTTTTAGATAATAGAATTGTTTTATATTAGTTATTGGCTGAACAAGGAAGAGACTGGCCATAGCAAATACTTCCTGCTGTACCTGGATCCACACCTCTGGTATTGTAGCAAATATAAGAAATTAACAAACAAGCTACCTGGCTAAAACAGACTGATGCCCTTTCAGGTGCATTCTTTGATTTATTCTGATACCAACTGGTTTAGTCCGTGGGGGCCCTAGCGACCCCCAGGGGACGCCAGTATTTTGGTATTATCCCAGTAATAGTTATCTCTAGAGTATCCTTAATGTGCTGTGTTCTCTCAAAGGTCTTAAATTCATGGTCACAGCCATAAGATGGTCTCACTGCACTTGGAGAAACAGAAACAAGATGAACGATGAGGTGAACAGCAAAGACAATTCTTCTAGGGATATAACATTATAACCTGTGAGGAGCACAATGAGACAAGAGCAACTGAACTTTGATGGTAGCTGAGAGTGATGCTAACAGTAAGTTCTTGGTTAATCTCTCACATAGGAGAGGATAACCAGAAGGAGGAATTGTTCAATTAATTAAACAAGGAGGTCATTAGATTGATGTGGCTCTAAAGCTATGGTGGCCTATGCAATCAAACCAAAATCTAAGCCTGCAAATGCCACAGGGGTAAGAAATCAAAACACTAAAGACAGACAGTCAAAAGCAGCCAACATATCTTTTAACAACACATACCACAGAAGCTAATTTTTCCAGCTACTTTAAGTTCCTGAGTCCTGTCTTTATTCACCCTTTCCGCACCCAATCCATCCTGTAGGATTCCACAGCTGTGGAACAACAGAAGGGTAGGCTCATGTGGAGCCGACATATACCAGGCATCAGTGGGTATTCTGTCAGAGCCTCAGTAACAGGTTTCCCCATGGTTGGAAACATCATCATGTGATGATTAAGAAATATGTGAAATTAGTACTTTTCTTTTTCTGCAGTCTTACAAAACAGATTTCTTTCTGGAGCTCATTCTCATACTTCATAGATCATTGCCTTCCATATACTTTTTGGAAAAACCTCCATTGTACTAAACCAACCTCCAAAACGTCCATCCTTCTCCATGAAAACACACACTTTTGAGCACCTACGTGTGTTTTCCAGACAACCTAAGTGCTTTGGTGCATTCTCTTTGACCAACTTGGAGTTCTGGTCTCGTATGAAAATATTCCACTCTTTCATGTTTTCCAGACGGTGTCTAATTGGAATGGAAACTAGCACAGAACTGGGTGTTTGGTGAAGGAAATGACATGTGGCCCTCTTAGAACTAAGAGGTGATGTCACTCACTAAGGTGAATATTCTGTTGCCTGATGCCTTTATGACTAGGGATTAGTGAGGTGTGGTAGAGAGAGCACTGGACTGGAGTCAGGAGGACCAGATTCCAGTCCTGTTGTAGCTGCCACCTCTCTGTGTGACCCTGTGTGTATGATTGACCCCCAACTTTGTTGGGTACCTCATCCTTACCACATGTCCTTCCCACCTGAGTCCTGTTTTCACTGTGCTAGAACTATCAACTTGGGAAGTCTTAGTGTAGGGGTTAAGGGATATACAGTTGGGATGGGAATTGCAAAGAGTCCGCTCTCTGCACAAATACTACATGGTCAGTAAAAGGAAAGTTCTGTAGAAAAAAAAAAAAAAAGACAGGTAGAATCACCTAATTCTGCTTGGTGGGTCCATTCATTCAAGAAAAGATTTGTGCACAAGAGTGAAAGGAGCTGATTTGTATTTTAAGAGCTCTGTCTTGCATCTGCATAGACTACTGATTATAGAGGACATGAGAAGAAATGATAGGGACACAGGAGGGGTCAGGGGCAGTTTGGCTAGTCAAACAGTCCATGTAAGAAACGATAGTTGATTGGGTTGTGGTGATAGCATTAGAATTGTAGGCAATTTAGAATAGATATTTAATGGGGAATTTTTAATACTTGGATTGCTTGTGACTAATGGAAAAAAAAAAAGATAGGATAAAGAATGATTCCGGGATTTGGGTTTTAACAGTTGAGTTGGTTTTGTTTCCATTTACTGAGATGGCAGAGATTGGGAGTAGAATATTTTGGAAGTAGAATAGGAGTCAGCATTACAGACATGTACGTTTTGCAACTTCCCAGTGCAGATACCAAACAGAATGTTGACTATATAAATTTGGCTCGCAGAGAGGTTTGTGTTAGGGATAAAATTGGGGAGCGATAAGCATTTAGATTATACTTGATAAGCTTCAAAGAGAAGCACCACGTGAACTGACTCTTGAAGGATAAGTTGGGTTGCACCAGTGATTGAGAATGTGGGCAAGGGGAGTACACACAAAGAGGACTAAGTGAGAAAAGGCAGAAGGCTGAACGGGTCAGGCCAAGGTCCACTGGGCTCTTAGGGCCTGAGCTCAGACCACTGCACAGCACTTCCTGAGATAGCAATACTACCTTCCCTCTAGAAACACCCACTAGCCATCTTAGATCCCTGGACACTTGGGTTCAAAGCCAATGAAGGATTACAGCTAAGAGTAGTTTGCTTAAGCATAATAATAGAGCCTACAGGCTATTTCTTTTTCTTTTTTCCTCAAACTAGAGAAATTTCCTTTTTATTTTTTTCCTGAATAATATTGAATTCATTAGTGTTTGTCTTCTCCCAAGTCTGGCAACCTCATTGAGCGCAATTCAGTTCAGACTTCAGTGTCGCTACCCAAGAGACTAGGATAGATTAGAAGCAATTTAGAGATTCCTTCTTGTACTTAATTTGTCTTTGGCCAGGGATTTTGAGTTTATTTCTGAACTTTTTCCTTTTAAATCGGTTCCAAAAATAAGGCATGATATCCTTCTTTTAGATTCTGCCCAGCAGAAAGTGTTTTTATAACACAAGCTTCAAGGAACCCTTTAAGCCCATGTTACCTTAGGTTTTAGCATCTCAGGATGTTCTCACAATTCCCTCTTCTCTTTCTGGGCAGTGTAGGGGAGAATCCAATTCAGTCCCGTGTGGTTGTAGCACTTAGGTCTCTGGTTACTTGCTGGGGACCTCTCTGAGAACCCCTACCTTTTAGAAACAGCAACAGAGTATAAAATCTTGCCCACATTGCATCTCTCTCTTCCCTAGTCTTCTGCCTTCCTCTTTTACCCTTAAAGAGTCTCCTGATTAGATTGGACCCACATGGATAATCTAGGATAATCTCCCCATATCAGGGTCTTTAACTTTAATCACACTGGTAAAGTCTCTTCTGTCATGTTATCTTGTAACCTATTCACAGGTAATTAGAAATTGTCTGGGAATTAGGGCCAGAGCATCTTTGGGGGATATTATTCTGCCTACCACATTTGAGAAAACTAAAGCCCAAAAGATCAACATGCCTTGTCCATGATGAATAAATAACAGTTTAAATTTAAGATAAATCCAGATTTAAGATTTCTAACTTCAAATTTTTCCCACTACAGAAAAAACAAAAAACAACTGCATGCAGCTCAAGTATGAATTCAGGTCTTTTAAGAGTAGAATGATGTATTGGGACTGATACAATCTCTGCATATTAGGGACACATAGACTCAGAAGCTTGTTCCTTCATGCACTAGCCAGTTGACATCGAGCAGTTCAGTTTATCTCCCTGAGCCACAATTTTCTCAGCTATA